>NC_138045.1:9580540-10180540 GCF_964106645.2 Podarcis pityusensis
AGCGGCCAATGTCCACGCACCTGCCTGCCTCCGAGAGTTCCATGCGACGTACCCCGGCAAGCCGGGTCCGGACCCTCGGTTGAGGGGGGGGCCTGGGAGGGGGGATGGTGTGATGGCCTGGGATTCCGATTCGGAGGATGAAACAGAGGAATCCCAGCCTGCACAGGAGTCCCCGCCTCCAGGGCCGGCTGAACTGGGGCAAGGCCTAGATGCTGAAGAGCCTGCACCTGTGGCAGTGCATCAGGAGCTGGCCCCAGGTGAAGCCCTTCTGGCCCCAGAGGGGCTTGATGACTCAGTGGCCACAGGTGAGCCTCCTCCAGGGCCCAGTAACCCTTCGGCCTCTCCTGATCTGCAGAGGCTTAGGGCAGAGAGGCGAAGGGAACTGGTTGCCCCCAGGAGGAGTGCTCGCCTTAAGGCCAGAGGAGGCGGGGCTCCTGGGGACCGGGACCGCCCCTGGCCTTAGAAGAGGATAAAAGCCCAGTCAGCCCGGCCCCAGGTTGCGGGAGCAACGTCGTTGTTGGCTTCGGACCTTCCTGTGTTCCTGATCCCTGCTCGGCTTCCTGTTCCTGACTATCCGGTACTCCTGTTCCCTGCTCGGCCTTCTGTTCCAGCGTTCCTGTTCCCCGCCCGGCTCTCTGCATCGGACCTCACCCCTCTTCGTGTGGACTCTGCTACACTCACGGTACCTTACCCCCGGGACCAGCACATAGGGCCATACCAAGTTGAGGGCAGGATCAATCCCGTAGCTTTTCGGTTGACCCTCCCAGAAGGTTCCCGAATGCACCCGGTCTTTCATAGGTCGGTGCTTACACCATACAAGGCCCCACACAGATTTCAGGAGCCAGGGACGGCACCAGACCCACGTAGAGAGTCACCGGGGGGGGGGAGTCACCGAGGACCCCGACACTCAACGAGGTCACGGAAATTCTGGACTCGAGATGGGGGGAGGAGGGAGTGGAATACCTCCTCGCCAGGGAAGGTACCCCGGCCAGCGCCAACAGTTGGGTGCCAGATTATGCTCTGGAGGAACCTCTTCTTAAAGACGAGTTCCATGCACTCTTCCCACACAGGCCCATGCCAGAGGAGTATTTTGACGACTGGCTTTTTTACACCCACACTTTCAGGCAGCACCTTCCGGGGGTTCTCCTCCGCAGAGGAGACCACGCCGGAATCGAGCCCTCCAAGGGGATCGTGCTCGGGGGTGGACACGGACCGCTCTTATTGGTGGGACGATCAACCAGAAGTGGGGTGGCGAAGGGGGCCTTGGCAAGCAGCATCGCCTGAAGTAACAGGGGGAGGGAAGGGTTTGGATGTGTTGGGGGAGGACCCCGGTTTCGAGCACGCATACACTGAACTGGAAGCAGAGGAGATCGACGTCGATGAACTGTATCCAGCGTCTACCCCCGCTACAACGGAGCTCCCGGAACCTGCGCCCGAGCAGCGGGAGGGGGGAAGGGGGGGCTTCGAGGGGGGGGATGGATGTCAGGGGTTCAGGGACAGAGGCACAGGGTAGGCAGGAGATAGAGAGCGATGGGGATGAATCCCAGGACAGCGAGGAAGAGGATGACAATGACTCTAGAGATTCCGAGTCTTTCCAGCGAATCAGAGGATTCCCAGAAGGGGGCGCCGGTGGTCAAGGCCAGGGGAGCCCCAGGGGGGACTTGTCAGGAGCAGGGGGCCAGCGGGGGATCCCAAAGTGGCAGCTGGGCGTCAGGACCAGCCTCCCCGCCAGAGTGCAGCGAAGGGGGTGGAGGTTCCAGTGTATCAGGGGAGGCGGCTCCGGCAGTAGAGAAAGGAGGGAGGTCGGAGCAAGCCACCCTCCCGGAAGGGGAGGGGAGTAGTGAAGGGAGTAGCGTAGCTGTCAAAAGGAAAGTTAGAGGTTGGGGGCGCGCGCCAAGTTCAAATGTAGAGGCGCGCGGAAGTACAGGGAGCCCGGAGGAGGGGCCAGGTCCCAAAGCCCGCAGGAGGGGGCAAGAGCAGTCTGATTCCGCGTCGGAGGAATCCAGGAGGGGCGAAACCCCAGCGGGCAGAAAGACCCTGCGGAAAAGGAAAGAGAGAAAGAGGTGGAGCAGCGCAAGCCTCTTAAACTGGTGCAGGGCAGGGACAGATTCAGAAGGGACTTCAGCGGTCTAAGCCTAGCAGACGTAGGGCTGCGCGCCTCGGATCTGAAGCAAACAATGAACTGCAATAAACACTTTTGTATATAAGAAAAGAAAGGCGTTGGTCTTTTGTGAGCTGAGACTTGAGGCAGCCCTGACAACCGTTATTAACTTTGTTAAGTGACTTCCTCGCTTCCCCTTAGTTGAATTTCATTGCATGTCCTTTTAACAGTTTTCCAAATCCCAATTTTTATAAAATTTAACTTAAACATTAACATCCTTATATCTTCTCCTTATATAATTAAACATATTAATTCATCACTTAACATAAACAAAATCCTAAGCCTATTAAGTATCTGCAAGCTGTTTTCAGTTATTTTAACTTAACAAATTTAACTAAATAATCATTAAATTTATTCCATTCTTCCTGATATTCCTCCTCCTTCTGGTTGCGGACTCTTCCGGTTAGGTCGGCTAGCTCCGAAAAATCCATCATCTTCATCTGCCATTCTTCTATTGTTGGTAATTCTTGGGTTTTCCACTTTTTACCTAACAAAATACGAGCAGCAGTTGTGGCATACAAAAATAATTTAACATCTTTCTTGGGCAATTCCAAACCTGTTATTCCAAGAAGAAAGGCCTCTGGTTTCTTTATAAATGTATATTTCAACATTTTTTTCAATTCATTATAAATCTTTTCCCAGAAGTCTTTCACCTTGGGACAGGTCCACCACATATGATAAAAGGTTCCTTCCTTTTCTTTACATTTCCAACATATATTGTCACAATTATGATATATCTTTGCTAATTTTACAGGAGTCAAATGCCACCTATACATCATTTTCATTATATTTTCCTTTAGCAAAGTACATGCAGTGAACTTGACCCCTTTCTTCCACACTCTTTCCCAGTCCTCAAACATTATATTGTGTCCTACATCTCTTGCCCAATCTATCATTACAGATTTAAATTGTTCATCTTTTGTATGCCACTCCAACAATAGCTTGTACATTTTAGATAAATTTTTACCTTTAGTATCCAACAACTCCGTCTCTAACTTAGATTTTTCATAAGCAAAACCATTTTTCTTATCCAATTTATACAGTTCATTGATCTGGTGGTAATGTAGCCAGTTTAGCTTATCTTTAACTTGCTCAAATGGTTTTAATTTGTAACCTTCCTCTTCCTCTATTAATAAATCATAATATCTCAACCATTTGGTATCCATATTTAATTTTTTCTGGGCCTTTGCCTCCATTGGTGAAAACCATCTGGGCGTCTTTCTTTCTAAGAGATCTGTGTATTTTATCCAAACATCATACAACGATTTCCTGATTACATGGTTTTAAAATGCTTTATGGGCTTTTACCTTGTCATACCATAGATATGCATGCCAACCAAACACGTTATCAAATCCCTCCAAATCTAATAAATCTGTATCATCTAACAAACTAATGGGTCTATAATTGGCAGGGTTTTTCTTATCACCCTTTTTATATATTGGGGCAATTATACTCAACTTCCACCCTTCAGGTATGCGACCTGAGCTGTTAATGTATGAAAACAATTTTGCAAAAATGGGTGACCAGAAATCAGGTCTTATCTTATAGATCTCCATTGGGATCATGTCTTCTCCTGGAGCTTTATTAGCTAGTTGGCTTGCGATTAGCCTCTTAATCTGATTGGCCATTCTGGCAGTTCTGATAACTGAGTATAGTAAACTTGTGGGGGTGGGTCAGGACAGGGGCCATATATTTCTGTAAAATATGTCACCCAATCCTTTCCTTGGACAGATGCTTCTAACGAGTAGCCCAGCCCATTTGTGCCTTGGGCAACCAGATGCCAAAATTTCCGTGAGTCCTTTTGAAGTGCTGCATCTCCCAATTCTTTCCACTGTTGTTCATAATATATTTGTTTCTTGCTTTTAAGTAATAATTTATAATTGTTTCGTAACTGGGCTACCTCAGCTTGTAGAGCAAGATTGTGCTTATCCTGTTTTAACTTCAATTTTCTAAGTACCCTAGCTAGGCATTTTTTGCTATTCTGACATACCTTATCAAACCAAGTCTGTCTCTTAAACTTTTTGTTTTTTATCACACTAGCTGTGGTCATCAGTGGGCGCATTCGGTTGATTATGTTCTCATAAAGTCCAATTATGTTTCCTGTTTCTAACAACATTTCCCCCTTTAATAAAGCAAATTCATGGGAATCCAGGATCTGAATCATTTTTTCTTGGACCTGCGCATTCCGTTTTAACCTTCTATTTCCAAGTATCAGATATTCTGTTTCATCCAATAATTTAGGAAAGGCAGGAGAAAAGAATAATGTCAGAGATAACTCAAGTGGAAAGTGGTCACTTTCAGCTCTGGGAATTATCCTGAAGGTATCTCAGTTAACTAGCACATTATTAGATGTTAGGATATAATCTATGGTGCTAGTAAATCCTCTGGGGGAGATAAAAGTAAAATAACCCTCTTGATCCCCTTGACCGTACCCATTGCATAACAAAAGGTTATGCTTTATTATAAGTTCACAAACATATTTCCCAGCGCGATTAGAGGTGGTGTCCATTGCTGCCCTCTGACAGATTTCAGGTTCGTCCTCCAAGTTTAGACCAGATAATATTGTATTTTGTGGGGAAACAAGGCCGATCCGGGCATTGAAGTCACCTCCCAAGACAAGCCGAGGGTTAGGTGACAGAGAGTCTATACTTTCGAGTAGTTGGTCAAGTTTATCCCAATATGATCTCAGTTCCCCACAAGACTTTACTGGAGGTATGTACACACAGATGCAATAAGTATTTCTCAGGAGACTATCAGAAAGGGACAACACTAAAAAATTAGGGGTGGTCAACGAGGGACACTGTTGAATTGATACATTAAAAGAGGTTGACACCAGCACCACCAGCCCCCCACTAGGCCTTCCATACTTTACAGTTTTAAGAGCTGGTTGAGTGTAACTTGTAAAACCCTGTAATTCAACCATAGTGCCCTCTTTTGCCCAGGTTTCTTGAAGAAAGATGATATCATGTGTTTGTAGATAAGAACAGAAATCACTGTCTTGGATCTTGTTCATCCACCCTGTTACATTCCATGAGAGAAGTTTAATTGTTTTACAGTGATTTACTCTTAGTCAATTGTTGGCCAATGTACTCTCGGAGTTTACCAGTTTTTGAGGCAACAGAGTATTGCTAATGCTAGTGGAATAATCCAGATGTTCGATTATTTCAGTCGTCGTACATAAAGTACTCACATTTGTAATCACTGGGCCTGTGATGGCCTGGGAATCCGATTCAGAGGCTGAACCGGAGGAATCCCAGCCTGCACAGGAGTCCCTGCCTCCAGGGCCGGCTGAGCTGGGGCAGGGCCTTGATTCTGAAGCGCCTGCACCTGTGCCGGATCCTCAGGAGCAGGCACCAGGTGAATCCACTCTGGCTCCGGAGGTGGTTGAGGACTCAGTGCCTACAGGTGAGTCTCCCCCTGGGTCCAGTAACCCTTCAGCCTCTCTTGAACTGCAGAGGCTCAGGGCAGAGAGGCGAAGGGAACTGGTTTCTCCCAGGAGCAGTACTCGCCTTAAGGCCAGGAGAGGCGGGTCTCCTGGGGGCTGGGACCGCCCCTGGCCTCAGAGAAGATAAAGGCCAGTCAGCCCGGTCCCAGGTTGCGGGAGCAACGTCGTTGAAGAGCTGTTTCGGCCAGCATCCAGTCCTGTTCCCCCAGAGTTCCTGTCCTTGCCCGGCTTCTCGCTGTGGACCCCGTGGAGGACTGTCTGCCGACCCTCAACTCAGGTCCTGGACCTGAGTTGGCCTTTTCTTTGCAAATTGCTTGCCAATGGGGTTTCCTTGGGTGTATTTCCTGACTCCTCCTCTTCTAAATATCTCATCTTTGTCCAATACTCCAGTGGTTCTATAGTTATCATTCTGTTGTGGCCATTGGGTCTATTATCAATCTCTGCCTCCGGTTCTTTAATCTCTTTTAATGTCTGGCTCATAAGATCAAGCCTCTTGATAACTGTTTGTTGCTCTTCCTGAGGGAGATTCCTAAAGGAACTGAGAAAATCCTCTTCCAAAGGATTTACAGAGTGCTCAGATTCCTGAAGATGATTGTCTAGAGGAATCGGCTGTTCCTTTTGGCTCACCTGGTTATTTTGATGTTGGGCATGATCCTGCGAGTTCAACTCAGGCATGTCTGTTTCCTCCCCACCTGTCAAGTTTTTTTGTGATGTCATTACTTCCATTGGGGATCCAGGCTTTGGTTTTGTGAGCCCCTCTGAAGCACCAGTCCTCATCTTACATAAGGGTGCAACAATAGAATTGCAAAATACCTGGGTTGGAAAAACTCCTCTGCTTGACAATCTGAATTTCAGCTTGTGAATCAGTGAGGGCAGTCTAGTAGAGGAAAAAGTTAACATATTTTTTTGGCTTTGATTTGTGGTATTCAAGAGTTCAGTCCTAACGAGGTCGATCTCTGTAAGTCCAATGCCAAGTAAGCCTGATAAATGTCGTTTGGAACGCTGGGCACCTTTCCAGCTAGGAGTTTGATCTGGCCTTCCACAAATTGTCATGCAGATCTTTTTTGGTTGGAAGATTAAATAAGAAGAGTTTGTTTTAAGAGCCTCTGCACGTTCTATGTTGAGCTTAGGGGTCTGCTCTTGTTGTCGCCAATTTCCTTTGGTACTATGGTGTTCTGTTGATGCCTGCTTGTTATTAACTAATAAACTGTGGACCTCTTTGGATAATTGGGTTATTTGAGAGGCAATACCTCTAATTTGTTGGAAGATATGCTCAACCGTTCTTGCAATTAGAGTTAATTGGGTGCTCTCCCTACTTGTTATTCCTTCCTCTCTGAGGAGCACAGGATCAACTTGCCCCATTGCTGGATCCAGTTCCACGCTCTCACCTTGAATACTCTCCCCACACTCACAATCATCTTCAAGAGGAGAAAACCGGTTTTTTGTTGGAACTATAAAAGCAGATTTGTTAAGAAAGTCCTCTATTTTAGATTGTTTGGGAACCGGTGAGAGAGCTACATCCTCTGGGTCCCTGTGGCGTTTACTAGCAGGCATAGCGTCACCGTGGGGAGTAAACAAGCAGAGGTTTCACCAACCAAAAAAGAGACAAAAAATAAAAAGTGCTCAGTTTGTTCAATTTAAGAGCTTCTCTGTGTGGAGACTGCCAGGAGTTTCAGGAACAAAGTATAAAAGGGAGTTGGTGGTTAATAGCTAGCAGCTGGCGGCCTGCCCAGGATGCTTCACAGAACTTGCCCAAGATGTTTCTCATAGCATAGACAAGAAGGTGCTGTTAGAATCTCAGTAGGTTGATTCCGGGTTTGCGCCATCGGCAATGGCGGATTTCCTCTGAATCAGAGGAATCTGCTCCATGGAAATCAGGTCTGGCTGCCGCGGCGAAGGCGGGGACCCTTCAAAAATCACAGGCTGGTGAAGCCTGTGAACGTGGGATTCGGCGGGCACCATCAGCGCCTCCCCTACTCGCGGGGAAACCCGTTTTCGGGGATCCAGAGTGAAGTGGGGTGAGTGGCGCGGTGCTTTGAATCGACTGCTACCTCCACGGAGTGAAGCCGCACAGCCATTACCGGGGAACGCTGACTTTTTCCTGTTGACAATTGGATCTAAAAGTAATTACCCGTGAGTAAAGCGAAGTATTGGAGTTTCAAAAGTCGAATTTGGCAACGAACGGGGGGAGGTTTAAAAAAGGAAGTCCGCCTCCCTTCTTTGTAAATAGTCGGAAGCAAATAGGCTTAAGCTAAAGCCTTGGAAAATTTACTTTAAACATCTAAATTACCAGCACTAAAAATAGCAAACCCCCCTTTGGAAGCAGGAGAAGGGGGGGGGAGTTTTTGGACAATATTTGCCTGCTAAAAGAGAGGGAAAGAAGCTAAATTTCCATCGCTCAGAACCTGGGAATGGGATACCATTAAGACTGTTGTATTCTGGAGTTCTGCATAGACTGTGAATAGACCGCTCACTGACAGCCAGTGAAACAAGAGTGATACATTGTTTCAACTACCCTCTTCTGACTCAAAAGGGACTAAAAGGAGTAAAAGAAACTGAGTAATAATAGCTGAGATTTGATACTAAATATACTGGTGCAACTGTGGTCTGGAAAAAAAAGTGACATTTTGGACTAATATAATATATATAGTAACCATTTCCCTCTAGAAGAAGACTTTGAAATTGCTACAAGGTTTGGAATTTTCCAACTCCAAAGATAAGACTCTGGGACTGTGAAATTGACCTTGAAAGGCTTAAGTGTTATGGCAGATGGAAAAGAAAAAATAGATCCTCCAATCCAAGACAAAACAACAAGGTCTGGGAAGATTTGGCGAAGAGCTTCCACATCTGGCCCTCCTGCTTCTTCTGTGGCCGTATTAACTAAACCAAAAGGAATAATTTCAGAAGAGGCCCTGGCACTTGCCTTGAGCAAAATAAATGAATCACTGGAACAAATGAACAAAAAATTGGATCAGAATACACAAAGTATAAATCAGAATACACAAAGTATAAATAGTTTGGGACAAAAAGTTAATTCAAATACAGAAGCTATTGAGAAATTGATCCAGGAGTCTAATTCAACTCGACAGATCGCAGAGGAAGTTAAGGAAAAGGTTGTTGCTGTGGAAGCCAAGGTAACCCAGCTGGAAACAGAGAGAGTCCCAGACCTTCAGAAACAACTTGAGGACCATAGGTTGGCGCTTTCTATGATTGAGCTTAAGGAAAAACAGACAAACCTGAGGATTAGAGCTGTACCTGAACTGGAAAAAGATTCCCTGATAGACTATCTTACGGAGGAATTTGCAGATCATTGGGACTTGGATTTGGAAAAGGAGGAATTTAGAATTGTGAGGGCCTTTAGACTGGGAAGAGGAGGGAAGAAGGAGAAGAACAGAATAAGAGATTGTTTGATTACCCTCCGATCTAAAGAAGAGAGAGATAAAATTTTGGGCTGGCATTACGAGAAGACTTTGTTTTGTTTTTTTTAAAATAAATTTTTATTAATTTTCCAAACACAAAACAAAAAAAACAAACAATACACAATACACCAACATACAAACATATAAACATGTATAATTTCATAGCCATTTTTTCATAAACCTTACTTTCCGGACTTCCCCATACCTCCCCTTTTCTGCATCCTTGTTTTATATTTCTTCAGCAACTCCTCACAACTAAATATTCAATTCAATT
The DNA here is from genome assembly GCF_964106645.2 of Podarcis pityusensis. NCBI lineage: Eukaryota > Metazoa > Chordata > Lepidosauria > Squamata > Lacertidae > Podarcis > Podarcis pityusensis. Next base: position 9,589,840 of record NC_138045.1, read on the forward strand.
TCTTTTAAGTTCTTCTAATATTGTTAATTACAGCTGCAATTCTCTGTTTCCCAACCCCTTGACATTTTAACATTCCTGAATTTTACAACAAGTTCTAAGATAAACTTTGAATTTCTTCCAATCTTCTTCCACTGTCTCTTTCCCCTGGTCACGGATTCTGCCAGTCAACTCCGCCAGTCCCATGTAGTCGATCACCTTCGTCTGCCATTCTTCCAGTGTGGGTAGTTGTTGTGTCTTCCAATACTTTGCTAGAAGAATCCTTGCTGCTGTGGTCGCATACATAAAAAACGTCCTGTCCTTCCTTCTCACCAATTGGCCGACGATGCCCAGGAGAAAAGCCTCAGGTTTTTTAGGGAAGGTCCATTTAAGAACCTTCTTAATTTCATTATAGATCATTTCCCAAAAAGCTTTTATCCTCGGGCAGGTCCACCAAAGGTGATAAAAAGTACCTTCAGACTCATTACATTTCCAACATTTGTTATTGGGCAAATGATAAATTTTTGCAAGCTTGACTGGGGTCATGTACCACCTATACATCATTTTCATAATGTTTTCTCTTAAGGCATTACATGCCGTAAATTTAATACCGGTGGTCCACAACTGTTCCCAGTCAGCAAACATAATGTTATGACCAATATCTTGTGCCCATTTTATCATAGCTGATTTCACTGTTTCGTCCTGTGTGTTCCATTTCAACAGCAGATTATACATTCTCGACAGATTCTTAGTATTGGGTTCTAACAGTTCTGTTTCTAATTTTGACCTCTCCATCTGGAAACCTATTTTCCTGTCCTGTTTAAATGTCTCGTTTATCTGAAGATAGTGCAACCAATCTCGCACTTTGGACTTTAATTTCTCATAACTCTGTAATTTAACTTTTTCCCCATCTTGTTCTAAAATTTCACAATATTTTGGCCATTTAGACTCCATATTAAGTTTTTTCACCTCTTTAGCTTCCATTGGTGACAACCACCTGGGAGTTTTACTTTCCAATAAATCTTTATACCGCATCCAAACATTATATAATGCTTTCCTAACAATATGGTTTTTGAAACCTTTATGCAGTTTTACCTTATCATACCATATGTATGCATGCCAACCAAATCTATTGTCAAACCCTTCTAGATCCAAAATGTCTGTATTCTCAAGAAGTAGCCAATGTTTCAACCAGCAGAAAGCCGCCGATTCATAGTAGAGTCTTAAGTCCGGCAGGGCAAACCCCCCTCTATCTTTTGCATCAGTTAGAATCTTAAATTTTATTCTGGGCTTTTTGCCCTGCCAGACAAATTTCGATATATCTTTCTGCCACTTCTTGAAACAGTCCATCTTGTCCCAAATCTGCAATGTCTGAAATAAAAACAACATTCTAGGCAATACATTCATCTTGATAACAGCAATTCGACCTAACAAAGAGAGTTTCAATCTTGACCATATTTCTAGATCTTTCTTTACCTCTGTCCAACATTTGTCATAATTGTCCTTAAATAAATTCACATTCTTAGATGTTAAGTTTACCCCCAGGTACTTTACTTTTTTCGTTATCACTAAACCTGTTTCATTCTGAAACTTCTCTTTTTCAGCCAATGTTAAATTTTTGTCCAACACTTTCGTTTTCTGTTTGTTCAGTTTAAATCCTGCTACTTGACCAAATATCTCAATTAGTTCTAATACTCTTTTAGTACTAGTCTCTGGCTGTTGCAAAGTCAGTACTAGGTCATCTGCAAATGCCCTTAACTTGTAATGTCTAGCTCCGACTTGTACTCCTTTAACCAACTGGTCTCCTCTAATCATGTTTAACAAAACCTCCAGGACTAATATAAAAAGTAAAGGGGATATTGGGCACCCCTGTCGTGTACCTTTTTCTATAGATATTTCTTCCGTAACCACATTGTTTACAATTAACTTTGCTTTTTATTTAGAATATATTGCACCTATACCGTTTTCAAACCCTTGACCTACCCCCATCCCTTGGAGATTCTTCTTCATAAAGCTCCAACCAATATTGTCAAAGGCTTTCTCCGCGTCCACAAAAATTAAAACAGCCTTCCTATTGATGTCCACTTCTAACAGTTCCAAAATGTCTATAATGTTCCTCACATTGTCCGACATATGTCTCCCTGGAAGAAAGCCAGTTTGGTCCTTATGAATCTCCCCTACCAACACTCTCTTCAGTCTTTTTGCCATAATGTCTGCAAAAATTTTGTAATCCACATTGAGTAATGATATAGGGCGGTAGTTTTTAACCTGGTTCTTTTCAGTCTCAGTTTTCGGTATAAGTGAAATAAAGGCTTCTTTCCACGACTCCGGTGCCTTTTTCCCCTCCAAAATTTCATTACATACTTCCTTCAGTGGTTGTACTAACCATTCCTTCAACGCTTTAGAATATCTGGCGGTCAAACCATCTGGTCCTGGAGATTTTCCCAATTGCATCTTCTGAATGGCACCCTCTATTTCTTGTCCTGTTATTTTCTCATTCAAAATCCTTCTGCTTTGCTCTGAAATTTTTGGTAATCCATGTTTCTTAACAAATTCTTCTATTTCCTGTTCGTTAACTGGCCCTTGTGCATATAATTTCCTGAAGTAACTTTGAAAACAATTACTTATCTCGTTTGGTTTGTGGATAATCTTTCCGTCCACTTCTAAACTTGTCACAGTGTTCAGTTTTTGCCTCTTTTTCAATTGCCATGACAGAAGTTTCCCACATTTATCTGCTGATTCAAATGTCTTTTGTCTCATTTGCTTTATTTTCCATTCTATCTCTTGATTCATCAATTCCATATATTGCACCTGATAGTGTTTTATTTCTCTCAGAATCTCATGGGACTTTGGTTTAGACCTCAATTTCTTTTCACCTTCTTTTATTTTTTCCAGAATTTTTTCTTTCCTTTCATTTTGCTTTTTCCTCTTTATGGAGTTCTGTTGTATTAGGAAACCTCGCATCACGGCCTTACTTGCGTCCCAGATTATTCTTTTTTCCACTTCTGTTCTCAAATTTATCTCAAAGTAATCTTTCAGTGTTTTTTGGGCCTTCTTATAAATCTCTTCATCTCTAAATAGGGTGTCATTCATTCTCCATCTAAAGGATCCAGTTGATGTTAGTTTCATCTCCATCTTTACAGCATTATGGTCGGAGCAAGTCTTTGAGCAGATTTCTACCTTTTTAATCCTTGGCGCCATACTGCTAGTTACCCAAATTTGGTCAATTCTTGTCCATGTCATTTTTGCTTCAGAGAAAAAAGTTCCCTCTCTCTCAAGAGGGTTCCTTGTTCTCCAAATGTCAATCAAGTCCATAGTTTCAGTCATTTCAAAAAAAGTCTTTGGTAGTCTCCCTTCCTTGGAAATTACTTGTCTCTGTGCTTTGTCCATATTTGTGGAAACTACACCATTCATGTCTCCCATCATTACTACTCTATAGTCTAGATAGTCCATTAAAGTCTCATGCAACTTCTTGAAGAATTCCGCCTTCCCGTCATTTGGTGCATAAATTCCGACTATCAAGATTTTTTCTCCTTGAACTTGTATTTCAATTGCCAGGTATCTTCCTTGTTCGTCTTTAAATATCATCTTTGGAGCCAATTTTTCTTTTGCATAAATCACCACGCCTCTTTTCTTAACTTTGTCTGATGAAATAAATTCTTGTCCAAGTCTCTTGTTTACCAATAATTTCCTATGTGTCCTGGTCACATGGGTCTCTTGTAGACATATTAGGTCTAATTGTTCTCTTTTCAAAATATGAAAAACTTGGCGTCTTCTTCGGGGAAGGTTCAAACCATTACAATTCCAGCTAAGAAGTTGCAGAGACATTTTGTTATTAAGTACCTGTTCCTCCGACTGCTCCTAACTTTTGTTCGTCTTCAGATGGTGGTATGAGTCCAAATGACAAGTTTGCAATGTCTGTCACTCCTTTTTCTTGTATTGTTGTTTCTACTGTTCCTTTCTGCAAGTCCTCCTGATATCTCTCCAAAAACTGTTCTTTATCTTGAACTGTTCTTATTTTAACCTTCCTTCCTTTGAAGTTAAAAGACAATCCTTGTGGAAACTCCCACCTGAAGGGTATGATGTTTTTCTTCAGCAGGTAGACCAAATCTTTATAGAAGGATCTCACCTCCAAGATGTATTTAGGGATATCTTTAAAAATTTGTACTTGACTATTTTCAATCTCCAATGCCTTTTGGTAATGCAAGTTCAATATTTTATCTCTTTCTCCTTTGGATCTCAATGTGATCAAACAATCCCTTGGCTTCTTACCTTGCCTCCTGCCCAGCCGAAAAGCTGTTGTTATTTCAAGTTCTTCTTCCTGCAGCTCCTCTTGCCAAAATTCCGTAAAGTTCTGTGTGAGGAAGTCCACAAGGCTGTCTCCCTCACTCTCGGGAACCAGTCTCAATTTCAAATTTCTCTCTTTTCTCTGTAATTCCAGCAAAGATAGGGCTGCATCATGTTCATTCACTTTTTTTGTAATCGGCACAAGCTCCTCCCTTGTCTCCTCTGCAGTATTTTTTGCACTTTCAGCAATCTTTCGTGTTTCAGAACTTTCTTGAATTAATTTATTAATAGATTCTGTATTAGATGTTACACTTACGAGAAGACTTTGGTAATACATCAGTCAAGAGTGGAAATTTTCAAAGATATCCCAAAACATCTTCTGGACCTTAGGTCCAACTTTGGAGATTTGGTTGTCCTGTTGAGAGGCAACAAAATCATTTTTATGTGGGAATTTCCTCAAGGCCTATCCTTCAGTTTCAAAGGAAGGAAAATAAAAATAAGATCAGTAGAAGATAAAATAAAGTTTCTGTTTAAATACGAAGAAGACCTACAGAAGGGAATTGGAAAAGAGCCAACTGCATTGGACAGAAGATCACCAGATAGAGGATCAGAGGAAAGAGCATTGGAGAGAAGATCACCAAACAGGGAAACATTGGACATAACAAGACTATCTTTTGGATTGGACCCCCCAGCGAATGTGCCAACACTACCACCAACAGAAGAGGAGCAAGCTTTGGGGGCAGTTGGGGGGGGCACCAAAGTAATCACATGATGGCGTTGCAGGTCTTGAGTTGGAATGTGAATGGACTGAACAGCCCTGAAAAAAGGCAGAGAGTATTTCATTTATTGAAAAAAGAGCATTTGGACTTGATTTGTCTACAAGAAACACATGTGACAAGGTTACACAGGAAGTTATTGAATAATAAAAGATTAGGCCAAGAATTCATCTCATCTGATAAAGTAAAAAAAAGAGGAGTGGTCCTCTATGCAAAGGAGAGTTTATCACCAAAATTTATATTCAAAGATGATCAAGGCAGATTTGTAGCTATTGAAATTTAAACGCAAGGAGAAAATTTTTTGATAATAGGTATTTACGCACCAAATGAAGGAAAATCGGAATTTTTTAAGAAGCTACATGAGACTCTGATGGACTATATGGATTACAATATGATTTTGATGGGAGATATGAATGGCGTTGATCTACCCACCAGGGAAGAATGGCAGATGAAGCTGATGGACTACATGGAACTGGCAGAAATGACTGGCAGAATCCGAGACCAGGGAGAAGAGTCGGTGGAAGAAGATTGGAAGAAATTTAAAGACTATTTACAGAAATACTGCAAAATCAATGAATGTTAGAATGATGTTGGATTGAAGTTAAGTGGTTTCTAGCTGTAATGGTATAAAAGAATATGAAAAAATGGATTTTTAACAGGTAAAAATTTAATGTTATAATATATTTAAGATTAAAGATCAGGATGAATTAAGGAGGGAAAGGAACTGCTGAACTAACAAATTGAACTGGAATACAAAAAAGGGAGGTATGAGGAGGTCCGGGAAACAAGTAAATGAAAGATAAATGATAGAAAGATTGAATTGTTTTTAATTATTTTTATTCTGTATTTTTTTTTTCATTTTGTAATATTGTGAAAATCTTAATAAATATTTATATAAAAAAAAATGAAAAAAATTAAGGTTAGACCATTAAGATAAATTATAGAATAAAAATTGAGAAAGATGGGAAGAATTTGCTGAAATAGTGAATTGAACTAGAATACAAAAAAAGGGAGGTGTGAGGAGGTTGATGAAACAAGTAAAGGAAAGGTAAAGATATGGAATATTGGATGTGTGTTTTAGTTTTTTCTTTGTTTCTTTTTGCTGTATTGTTGTATTGCTTTTTATGTTTTTCTTTTTTTTCTTTTTTATTGTTGTCTTTTTTCTTTTTTCTGTATTTTTTAAACTTTTAATAAATATCATTTAAAAAAAAATAGAATCTCAGTAGGTTGGTAAGTTAAAAAGTAGAGAAGTAAAAAAGGAAAAATTACTTCCCTGGGTGGCAGTCAACGCTAATTACAGTCCTGTTATCTGCGGAGCTCCGAAGCCTGCTTGCTAAACCGTTGCCATCTTGGACCTCCAAGCCCCCATAAATCTGTATCTTCTAATTGCATCCATTCTTTAAACCTGCAAAATGCAGCAGCTTCAAAAAAATTTTTAATCTGGCAGGGAGAATCCCCCTCTTTCTTTAGAATCCGTAAGTAATTTATATTTAATTCTGGGTTTCTTCCCCTGCCAGATAAATCTAGAAAGTGCTTTTTGCCATTCTTTAAAGCATTTCGCATTATCTATAATTGGGAGGGCTTGAAACAATAAGAGCATCTTTGGCAGCACATTCATCTTTATCACAGAAATCCGGCCCATTAATGACAATTTTAGGTTTGACCATACATCTAAATCTCTTTTAATTTCATTCCATAATTTCTCATAATTATCTTTATATAAATTCAATTTTTTCCCAGACAGGTTCACCCCCAAATATTTAACTTTTTTCACAAAGTCTAGGCCCGTTTTTTCTTGTAATAGTTTCCTTTCTTCATTATCCAGATTTTTCTCAATTACTTTGGTCTTGCTCTTATTTAGTTTAAATCCTGCTACCTGACCAAAGTCTTGTATCAGCTCCAGTGCTTTTACTGCACTGGAGTCTGGATCTTGTAATGTCAAAACTAGATCATCAGCAAAGGCTTTTAATTTATATTGTTTCGAACCTACTGTAATACCTTTAACTTCTTCGTCTTTTCTAATCATACTTAGCAAGACCTCCAGTACTGAAATAAACAGCAGAGGGGAAAGTGGGCACCCTTGCCTGGTTCCCTTCTCAATTCTAATTTCCTCTGAAACCACATTATTTACAATAATTTTAGCTTTTTGTTCTAGATAGATCGCTTTAATACCATTTAAGAAATCCTGGCCTATCCCCATACTCTCTAGATTATGTAACATAAAACTCCAAGCAACATTGTCAAAGGCTTTCTCTGCATCAATAAACATTAACATTGTTTTACAGCTCTTTCTTGCTTCTAGCTTTTCCAAAATATCCACAACATTTCTAATGTTATCTTTCATATGTCTTCCAGGCAGAAATCCTGCCTGGTCTTTATGAATATACTCAGATAAAACCTTCTTTAGCCTGTTGGCCAGTTTGCAAAAAATTTGTAATCCGCATTAAGTAGGGAGATTGGTCTGTGGTTTTTAACATTGGATCTATCCTGACCCTGTTTAGGAATCAGAGTAATATAAGCTTGCTTCCAGGTTTCAGGTGCTTTGCCCCCTCGTAAAATTGAATTAGATACTTCTACCAGAGGTTGAATGAGCCATTCTTTCAATGTCTTATTATAATTCGCTGATAGACCTTCAGGTCCTTGTGTCTTGCCAAGTTGCATTGAATTTATTGCCTGTTCCACTTCCTGGTTTGTAATTAAACCTTTTAGTAGATTCTTTTTATCCTTCGGAATATGTTGCAACCCATGAATCTTTATAAATTGCTCGATTTTCCCTATATATTCTTTATCCTTTTTATACAGTTGTTTATAATATTTATAAAAGAATTTTCTAATGTCTGCAGGGTTCTGTACAGATTTTCCTTCTGTAACAATGTTTGTAATAGTACTTTGTTTTTGTCTCTTCTTTAGTTGCCAGGCTAATAATTTCCCACATTTATTTGCAGATTCAAAATTTCTTTGTCTCATCCTTCTTATCTTCCATTCAATTTCTTGATTTACTAACTGTGAATCTGGCAGAAATCAACAGGGATCTTCCCGTAACGGAAGCAGGGCGGCCACCCAGAATGGATCGCTAATGTCGGCGATGCCATGCAATCCAGAAGCATTTGCTCAATTTTTCTCGGCATTTGAAACTTTTTATATGCAGTGTCGGCCAGGAGCGAGGGCACTCCCAGCTCCACCTCCAGCATCCCAGGATTACAAACCTGACACCCTCCCCAGTAATCAGGAACGCCCCAGTACCTTGGCCTCTGGTTCTGGCATAGCCCCGCTGGGAACCGCCTCTGTTACCCGCCCCTTAACTCGCTCCCTGTCTTCCTGCTCCCTCAGATCGAAATCGGGTTCCTCTGGGGGCAGGGCGCCCCCCAAGGGGCCTACCAGTACTAACTCTCAGCAGGCCATATGTGTGCCCAGTATCTTTCAGGAACCACCACCACAGCCCACGATAACGGAGGGGGGTTCCGGATCCTCTGCCGAAGAGGAACAGCCGGGACAACAGGACACGCCTCCAGTTGCAGCCCCGACCACGGTTACCAGTGAGGAGCAAGCGGGAAAAAGAAAGGCAAGAAGAGCAGGACATCAGACTCAGAGGACGATTCAGGTACCTCCTCTTCTGATTCGGATAGTGACGCCCCTATGGAGGATTATTGAGGCCTGGGCGAGGACATTTCCGGGCTTCCCTGCAGGAGTGAGAAGTCCTATGGAGACTAGTTTTGTGAAGGACAGCCAGCAAGCAACTTCCGCTGCGCCACTTATGGGTGCACGAGAGGAGGGCTAACTCTCATCGTAAGTCCTTCAATGGTTCACTAGAATAAAAAGGGGGGTCGCTAGTGGAGGACGTAAAAACATCTACCAACGTTTCCACTGATTTCATATTAGGAAATCACTTATCTCAAAAAAAAGAGAACGAAGATACTTAACGGGGACTACACCGATATATTCACTCTCCTCCCCCCGACTAAAATGACAGGGAAAGGAGAAAAGAAACGCTTATATGGGAAGCGGAGGTATAGAACCCCCCGTGCTGAGCGCACTTTTGAAACTTGGTTAGATGGATATCAGGTTTTTATGGGGGTAGTTTCGGCGGCTTATCCCAAACGCGCGGTGCACCTCATCGCACATATGGTGCACGTGAGAAGGGCATTCGCACTAGTGGGGGAGAATGCTGCTTTATCTTATGATGAAGATTTCAGTAGAAATGCATCCCTCTTACCATCCACACGCTGGGACCTGAGGGACCAGAATTATTGGATGGAGCACGTAGGCCCGTATGTTGAAAAGAAAACGCAGGACTCCGCTAAGGTTGGGAAGGTGGAGTCAAAGAGGCGACGTCAGTGCTGGGACTTCAACAGGGGGGCCTGTTCTCGCACGGCTTGTAAGTATACTCACGAATGTGAGAGGAGCCTCGGCAACCATCCGGCCTCTGCGTGCTTTAAGGGTAAGTAGCCCTTTCGGGCGGAAGGGGGTACTCACACCAAGGCCCAAGGGGTGCCCCCGGTCAACCCCAGGGGGCTGCCGGGATCCGCCAGTAGTAGCTCACTAGGGTTAGCCTTCACTCCAATAAAATTACATCTCTTAAAAACCTTGCTAGATAGTTACCCCGATAAAAAAGCAGCCAGATACCTTTGGGAGGGGTTTTCCTTAGGCTTTAGAATCCCCGTTTTCTTTCCCACCTAACCCTTCCAACCCTCCTAATCAGAAATCAATAAGAGAAATGCCAGAGATCGCTAGAAAGAAAATTCAAAAGGAAATCGTGGCTGGGAGGGTGGCCGGTCCCTTTAAAGAGCCATCTATTGTTGGTTTGCACATCTCCCCACTGGGCATAGTCCCTAAAAAAGCCCCCGGGGAATTCCGGATGATTCATAATCTTTCCTACCCTAGGGGTGGCTCGGTCAACGATGCCATACCACAAGAGCTTTGTTCGGTAAAATACACTTCTTTTGACCAAGCCGTAAAACTGATCCGCAGATTTGGGAGCGCTGCTTGCAAAATGCGATATAGAATCGGCCTTTCGCCTCCTGCCAGTGCACCCTGAAGATTTTCGCTGGTTGAGCTTTAGGTTCGAAGGATCATACTTCATTGACAAAGCAATGCCAATGGGTTGCTCAGTGGCATGTGCAGCCTTTGAATCCTTTAGTACATTTTTAGACTGGGTGCTCCAATTCAAAACAGGTTCCATTGGGGTGTCGGACTACCTCGATGACTTTATTCTTGTTGGAGCTACAGAACAGCAGTGCACCGACCTGTTGAGGGTGTTCATCTCCCTAGCCGAGGAACTTGGCGCTCCGTTGGCGGCGGAAAAAACCGAGGGCCCGGCTACGACCATGGTTTATCTAGGCATAGAATTAGACACAATTGCCCAGTCCTCCAGGTTACCAATGGAAAAACTAGTGGCGCTTAGGGAATTGATTCAACAGCTCCTTCTATTAAAAAAGGTCACCCTCAGGCAAATCCAGTCTTTATTAGGTCATCTAAACTTCACGTGCTGAGAAGTATCCCCAGGCCGCCCTTTCTGTGCCTGCTTAGCAAGATTATCGGCGGGCCTTCGGGCACCCCAGCACAGGGTTCATCTTTCCAAGATGGTCAAATCTGACCTGGAAGTATGGCTGCAATTCTTGAACAAGTATAATGGCATTTCTCTGTGGCAGGACACCATGCTGCTCCATGCTGATTTCCAGGTCCAATCCGACGCGGCAGGTTCCTTAGCATTCGGGGTCTATTTCAAAGGGCAGTGGTGCGCGCAGCAATGGCCCCCTGCCTGGCAGGGAAAGCCCATAATGCAGGATCTTACCTTCTTAAAATTCTTCCCCATTGTTGCCGCAGTTCATTTATGGGGTGACATTTTAGTAACCACAGGGTGTGCTTTTGGACCGACAATCAGGCAGTGGTATCTGTTCTTTCAACTCAATCTTCACACTCCCCAAGGGTGGGTAATCTCCTTCGTTCCTTTGTCCTCTTGTGCCTTGAACGCAACATCTATTTTTCTGCCAAGTTCGTGCTGGGCGTTAATAAAGACATCGCGGATGCTCTGTCTCGTTTCCAGATGGACCGCTTCCGCTCGTTAGCGCCAGAGGTGCAACAATTGCCTCAAGCCGACTTCCGGAGGTGGCGCCAACGGTAATGGCGGATTCCCTCTGATTCGGAGGGAACCCGCTCCACAGAAATAGGGTTGGATACCGCTTCGGCGCAGCGGGGACCCCTTAAATCACAGGCGGGTGAAGCCTGTGACCCTGGGACTCGGCGGGCACTGTCTGCGCCCCCCCAATCCATGAAGGAACCCGGCAACGGGCTCCGGAACGGAGCGGGGAAGTGGCGCTCTGCTGTGAGTCGTCTGCTTCTTCTGTGGAGTGAAGCCGCGTAGCTGTTGCCGGAGAGCGCTGCCTTTCTTCCTTGACAATTTGGCTTCGAAAATAACGATCCATGAGTAGGATTACTACGTAATTAAAGGAACTGTACAAAAATTGGAAGTAATTGGCCGAAGCGGAGAGGTATAAAAGGGAAGTCTGCCTCCCGCTCTTGTAGATAGAACAAAGCATTGAACTTGAAAGCGGAAGCTTTAAAAGACGCGCAAAAGGATTACAATCCGATCATCTAACCGGGATTTCCCCCCCCCCTCAATTTGAGGGAGGAGGGGGGAAGTTTTGAACGTTATTTCCCTAAGAAGAAGTCAGAAAGAGGAGATAAAAACCACCGCTCAAAACCCCTGGAACGGGTTCCCAGTGACAGTAAAAAGCCTAAGAGAATGTACTGTCTTTGAACGTATTTTGACAGCTAGCTCTGCATCTGAAATGCAATTTGGATACAATATTGCTGATAGGTATCTCCTGGTCCTAAAGTAACTGCCTAAGATAGATTGTTATCTTTCTGGTGAATTGGGGGACTAAAGGGAGAAGAAATTACTTTAAGAACTTTATGACTGTTACAGTGTCCCCCTAGTGGAATTTGCAACTAGATACAACTGCAGCTGGCCTGAGGAAATTTCTCACACTGTTTTCCTGGAACTTTCCATTTCAAAACAACTTTGACTCTGACTGTGTGACTGACCTTGAGTTTTATCTAGAGGGGTATGGCAGATGGGAAAGAGAAGATAGACTTGTTACAAGCAACAAGGTCTGGCAGAGTATATCGCACAGACGGTGGATTGCAAAGGAAAGCTTCGACATCTGGCCCCCCCGGAGTTCCAACAGCGACCTCATCGGCACAACCTAAAACTAAAGGTATGGCAAGTGACGATGCCCTGGCTCAGGCACTGGCTAAAATTAATGAATCTTTGGATAGAATAAGTAAACAAGTAGCAGAGGCATCGGATAAGATTGATCAAAATTCGACAAGTATTAACCAAAATACGGCAAGTATCAATAATTTGGGACAGAAAGTAAATACTAATACAGAAACTATTCAGAAATTATTACAGGAATCTACTTCGACAACTAAGATTGCCGAAGAGGCTAAAGAAATTGCTACAGCTACGGTTGCAGAGGTTCAAGAGAAGATACCACCGCTACATAAACAACTTGAAGACCATAAGTCAATCCTGTCTATGATCGAGTTGAAGGAGAAACAAGTGAACTTAAGGGTCAGAGCCGTACCTGAAGTGGAGAAAGACAACTTAGTTGAATTTCTTACGCAGGAATTCCTAGATTTTTGGAATCCAGATTTGGGGAAAGACAGTTTCAAGATAGTGAATGCTTTTAGACTTGGAAAAGGAGGGGCAAAGAGGGTGAGAGATTGTTTGATCACCCTCCGAACAAAAGAAGAGAGAGACAAGATTTTGAGTTTGCATTTCCAGAAGACACTGGAAATACAACAGTCAAAAGTGGAGATATTTAAGGATATTCCGAAACATCTTCTGGATCTCAGGTTTAACTACAAAGACCTGGTTACCCTGTTGAGAAGTAACGGAATTAACTTTGGGTGGGAATTTCCTCAAGGCCTATCCTTTAGTTACAAAGGAAAGAAGATAAAAATAAGATTGGAAGACGACAAAGACAAATTTTGGAGAGACCATGGAGAAGACCTACAGAAGAAAGTTACAGGAGAGTTAAGAGCAATTGTAAGAGAAACTTTAGACACACCAGGACTATCTCTGGAACTAAAAGACCGCCTGAAAAACGTGAAACCACCGACGGAACAGGAACAGGCACTGGGTGCCGTTGGAGGAAAACCAAAATAATTACATCATGGCCCTGCAACTATTAAGTTGGAATTGTAATGGTCTCAATTCCCCTCAGAAAAGGAAATCTGTGTTTCATTTATTAAAAAAGGAACAATTGGACTTGATTTGCCTACAAGAAACACATATAACAAGATTACACAGGAAATTACTGATAAATAAAAGACTTGGTCAGGAGTTTATTTCATCGGACAAAGTTAAAAAAAGAGGGGTTGTGATTTATGCAAAGGACAGATTATCACCGAAATTTTTTTTAAAAGATGACCAAGGAAGATTTGTGGCAATTGAAATTCAAACACAAGGAGAAAAATTTTTGATAGTAGGAATTTATGCACCAAATGAGGGGAAATCTGATTTTTTTAAGAAGTTGCATGAGACTTTGATGGACTATTTGGATTATAACATGATTTTGATGGGAGATATGAATGGAGTGGTAACTACACATATGGACAAGGCACAAAGACAGGTAGTCACTAAGGATGGTAGACTACCGAAAACCTTTTTTGAGATGACAGACAACTTGGACTTAGTTGATATCTGGAGAACAAGGAACCCCATGGCTAAAGAGGGAACCTTCTTTTCTGAAGCCAAAATGACATGGACAAGAATTGACCAAATATGGGTAACTAGAGGAATGGCAAAAAAAACAAGAAAGGTGGAAATATGCCCGAAAACTTGCTCCGACCATAATGCTGTCAAGATGGAAATGAAACTAATACCAACTGGCTCCTTCAGATGGAGGATGAATGACACCTTATTTAGAGATGAAGAAGTGTTAAAGAAGGCCCAAAAAACCTTGAGAGACTATTTTGAGATAAATATGAACACCAATGTGGAAAAAAGAGTAATCTGAGACGCAAGTAAAGCGGTTATGAGAGGGTTTCTGATACAACAGAATGCAGTAAAGAAGAGAATTCAAAATGAGAAGAAGGATAAAATATTGGAGAAAATAAAGGAAAGTGAAAAAAGATTGAGAACAAATCCAAAATCTCAAGAGATTCTGAGAGAATTAAAGCTATACCAATTACAATATATGAAAATGACGAATCAGGAAATAGAATGGAAAATTAAACAAATGAGACAAAAGACATTCGAGTCGGCTAACAAATGTGGGAAACTGTTGGCTTGGCAAATGAAAAAAAGACAAAAATTAAATACAGTCACGAATTTAGAAGTGGAAGGAAGCAATATACAGAACCCAGCTGAGATTAGAAATTGTTTCCAGAGGTACTTTAAACAACTATATACACAAGGGCCACTGAAAGAAACTGATCTAGATCAATTTTTGAAAACAAATGGATTACAAAAAATCTCCCAAGAAAATAAATTAATGTTGAACTATAAAATAACTGAACAGGAGATAGAAGGTGCCATTCAAAACATGCAATTGGGTAAGTCTCCAGGACCGGATGGATTGACCTCTAGATATTATAGATCTTTGAAAGAATGGCTAGTACAACCCTTGAAAGAGGTCTGTAATGAAATAATGGAGGGGAAAAGGGCACCAGAGTCGTGGAAAGAAGCTTATATTACACTTGTACCGAAAACAGAGACTGAAAAGACACAGCTTAAGAACTACTGCCCCATATCATTACTTAATGTGGATTACAAAATTTTTGCAGACATTTTGGCTAAGAGGTTTAAAAAAGTGTTGATGGAAGAGATTCATAAAGATCAAGCGGGCTTTCTCCCGGGAAGACACTTGTCTGACAATTTGAGGAATATAATTGGAAAAACTAGAAGTGAACATAAATACTAAAGCAGTTTTGATATTTGTGGACGCGGAGAAAGCTTTTGACAACATTTCTTGGAGTTTTATGAAGAAGAACCTACAGGGTATGGGGGTAGGCCAAGGCTTTGAAAACGGTACAAGTGCAATTTATTCAGAACAAAAGGCTAAATTAATTGTAAATAATGTGGTGACGGAAGAACTTAAGATAGAAAAAGGGACACGACAAGGATGCCCAATTTCCCCACTACTTTTTATTTCGGTCCTGGAGGTTTTGCTGAATATGATTAGAAGGGACCAGTTGGTTAAAGGTATACAGGTCGGAGCTAAACAGTAAAAATTGAGAGCATTTGCAGAGGTTTCGTATTGACGTTACAGGAGCCAGAATTTAGTACCAAAAGGGTTTTAGAACTGATTCAAGAATTTGGTCAGGTTGCAGGATTTAAATTGAACAAGTTAAAAACTAAGGTTTTAGAGAAAAATCTAACACCAATGGAGAGAGAGAGGTTTCAGAATGTGACAGGTTTAACAGTGGTTAAGAAAGTTAAATATCTGGGGATTAACATGACAGCAAAAAATGGGAATTTATTTAAAGATAACTATGAAAAATGTTGGTCAGAAGTGAAAAAAGATTTAGAAATTTGGTCAAATTTGAAGCTTTCACTGCTGGGCCGTATTGCTGCGGTAAAAATGAATGTATTGCCTAGAATGTTGTTTTTATTTCAAACACTGCAAATTCTGGACAAAATGGATTGTTTCAAGAGGTGGCAGAGAGATATTTCTAGATTTGTCTGGCAGGGCAAGAAGCCCAGAATAAAATTTAAAATACTAACAGATGCAAAGGAAAGAGGTGGATTTGCCCTGCCAGACCTCAAACTTTATTATGAATCAGCAGCTTTTTGCTGGCTGAAAGAATGGCTGCTTCTTGAAAACACTGACATTTTGGATTTAGAAGGTTTTAACAATGTATTTGGATGGCATGCATATTTGTGGTATGATAAGGTCAAAGCACATAAAGCATTTAAAAACCATATTGTCAGGAAACCTTTGTTTAATGTTTGGATAAGATATAAGGACTTATTGGAAAATAAAACCCCAAGGTGGCTGTCACCGATGGAAGCGAAAGCCTTGAAAAAACTCAATATGGAGGTCAAATGGCCGAAATATTGGGAAATTTTAGAACAAGATGGAGATAGATTGAAATTGCAGAGTTTTGAAAAACTAAAAAATAAAGTGCGAGACTGGCTTCATTATTATCAGATAATGGAGGCATACAATTTGGACAAGAAAATTGGCTTCCAGGTGGAAAAATCAAAATTAGAAACAGAACTCTTAGAACCCAAAACTAAGAATTTGTCAAGAATGTATAACTTGCTGCTGAAATGGAATACTCAGGATGAAACGGTAAAATCGGCTATGATTAAATGGGCACAGGACATTGGACATAACATTATGTTTGCTGACTGGGAACAGTTATGGACCACAGGTATGAAATTTACGGCATGTAATGCCTTAAGAGAGAATATTATGAAAATGATATACAGGTGGTACATAACCCCAGTCAAGCTTGCGAAAATCTATCACTTGCCCGATAACAAATGTTGGAAATGTAAAGAAACTGAAGGTACATTTTTTCACCTTTGGTGGACGTGCCCAAAGATTAAGGCTTTCTGGGAAATGATATATAATGAATTAAAAAAGGTATTTAAGTATACCTTCCCTAAGAAACCAGAGGCCTTCCTCCTGGGCATAGTCGGCCAAATGGTGGTAAAGAAGGATAGAACTTTCTTTATGTATGCAACAACAGCAGCAAGAATACTCATCGCAAAGTATTGGAAGACACAAGAACTTCCCACGCTGGGGGAATGGCAGATGAAAATGATGGACTACATGGAATTGGCAGAAATGACTGGCAGAATCCGTGACCAGGGAGAAGAGTCGGTGGAAGAAGATTGGAAGAAATTTAAAGATTATTTACAGAAACATTGCAAAATTAATGAATG
Organism: Podarcis pityusensis; assembly: GCF_964106645.2. Classification (NCBI taxonomy): domain Eukaryota; kingdom Metazoa; phylum Chordata; class Lepidosauria; order Squamata; family Lacertidae; genus Podarcis; species Podarcis pityusensis. The sequence goes on from NC_138045.1 coordinate 9,606,784, forward strand.
TTAGAGTGATGTTGGATTGAAGTTAAGTGGCTTCTAGCTGCACAGGTTTTAAAGTTATAAATATATTAAGATTAAGGATTAGGATCAAAAAGGTTAAGAGAAATGGAAAAATTGGTTTAAATAGGTAAAAATTTAATGTCATAATATATTAAGATTTAGGATTGGAATTAAAAAGGAGGGAAAGAAATTGCTGGGCTTACAAACTGAATTGGAATACAAAAGAGGGAGGTATGAGGAAGTCCGGGAAACAAGTAAATGTAAAAGAGGATATGAAAGGACGGAACTATTTTTAACTGTTTTTTCTTTTTTTCTTTTTTCTTTTTTTTACTTTTTCCTATTTTGTATTTTGTATGGTGTATTTTTTTCTGTTTTTGTTAAAAATTTTCTTGTTTATTAATGTGATTTTATTCTTTCTGAAACTTTAATAAATATTAATTTAAAAAAAACAAAAAACAATTGCCTCAAGCCTTCCCGGAGCACCTTTGGAGCCTTGGGAACATGAAGTTATGAAGGGAGTAGTGGCCTCAGTGGCACCATCCACACTGAGATCATATAAAAAGGCGTGGTCAGACTTTCTAAAGTTTCGAGATAGTACTTGTAACAATAGCATTACATCCCCTCCCTCAAAGGCAGAAGTCTTAAAATATTTAGTGCACTTGAAGAGCTTAGGCAAAGCTGCAAAAACCCTAAACATCCAATCAGCAGCGATACCCTTCTTTTGCAAGGTGGCATATTCTGCGGACCCTTGCGCGGACTTTGTTGTTGAGTTTGCACGTGTGCAGCTCTAAGACCGACCAGCAGGGAAAAGGGGCCCTGATCCGATTGTTATCGACAAAGGCAGGGCCCTGCCCGGTAAGAGACACCAGGCATTTCCTATACTTGAGACCTAACTTTTCCAGCCCCCTTTTAATTAATAGGGATGACTCCCTTCTGACTAGGCATCAGTTCACTCGGGTGATGCGGTTAGCAATCGTGGCTTGCAGCCTCCCTGCAGCAGAGTTTGCAGCTCACTCCTTCCGGATTGGGGCGGCCACCACTGTGGTACATTTGGGCCTTTCAGCAGAAAGGATTAAGGACATGGGGCGGTGGAAATCGGATGCATATAAAGCTTATGTTAGAAAGAATCAATAGCTAAAAGCGCCATTCCTGATCATATATTGTCATTTAATTTCCCTTCCAGGAGACGCCAGCCAGCGGACTGAAGCTGGTTAGTTGTTAGTGTCAGCTTCGCCTTTGAGCCAGTGCCACCGACTGGGCTCAACCTCTTCAGCCCCGACTGGGCAAGGCGAGCTGGAAAGCACTTCCAGAGACCTTCCACGCAGGAAGCAGGTCTAAGTGCTGTGGACTCACAACTCAGAGCTGTGAGCACCAAACTCACTTCCAGTAGTCAGAGGAGCACAGCAGAGCATGAATCACACGAACGACAGCTTCTGTAGAATAACTTCTTTTATTCTCTACAGCTACTATACAAACTAACTACAGACTAAATGGAGACGCTGGACTGCACTGAGTGTTATAGCTGCATGAGCAGCGACCTTATCTATACACAGATAACACTCAGACTCCCCCTTGGAAGTCAGGCTGGAGCGGAATAAGTAATGAGCAAAATCCGCCCCCTCCTTTCTGAAACATCAGCAGATTCTTGCAATGGGAGGGGTGAAATATCCTCATCCTCCCCCTTTTCATGCCAACCATTGCAGAATCTAACATAACCGCAGTTTATGTACATACTCCAAAAATTGTTCCTTGTTAACAACCTTGGTTAAACCATCTGCAGGCATCTCTTTCCCTGCCATATAAGACACTTTTACAATACCGTTTTGGATACATTCCCTAGCTCGATGAAGCTTGATTTGCAGATACTTCGTCCTCTGCTTACATCCTTCTGAGTGGAGCAACGATATACATGCTTTATTATCTTGATACACTTGAACAGGAAAAGTGACCTTCACTTTTATATCATCAAACAGTTGCTGTAACCACTCTATGTCCATCAGGGAAAGAGTTAAAGCATTAAGTTCTGCCTCGCAAGAACTCAAGCTTACTGTTGCCTGCTTTCTGCAAGACCAATCAATAAGACATTGATTGTACATATAGCACACACCTGATGTGCTTTTGCCATCAATTGCATCACTGCCAAAACTGGCGTTGACATAGATCTCAAGACCTCCAGATTTTTGACTAGCAAGTCTCAATCTGTAATCCACAGTTCCTTTTAAATATCTTGCTATTCGTTTCAGCGCTTTCCAATCTTGAACTGTGGGTTGGTTTGCATGTCTGCTGATCAAATTTACACTCACAGCAATATCTGGCCTTGAACATCTTGCTATAAAGCTGAGTTTGCCCAATACACTTCTGAAAAGTGTTGTATCAGGAAAAACATCAGCATCAGCTGTTGGGATATGAGTACAATGCAGCTGCAAACAAGCAGCTCAATGTTTACATCACATGATGTGGCTAGTCCTGGGAAAGAATGTACCAGGCAGTTCACAGGGATTTGTTCTGTGTGTAATATGAGACCTTCCTGTTGCATATGTGAAGGAAGTCTCAGTCTGTTGCTTGGAGGAGACTGAACTGAACGGACATGTTTTTGTACAGATGTAAAGTCAGAGATAAACCGTAGAAATGTACATGACTTTCTGACTATCTTCTTTCTCCTGCTGGTATGCAAGGGGAGAAGGGTGTGCATCTTCCACGCTGGGGGATGTCGCCTATCAAGACCTCTCTGGACTGCCGTGATGCCAGCCAGAGTAGGTCACCGGAGACAAGCCCCGGGAGCCTGGAGAGGGCCCAGCCTCTCCCAAGGGGGCATGTTTTCCAACATCAGCATCATGTTGATAACCTGAGACCATGGGGGTGTCTACAGCATTGGCATCACTCAGGTTCAACTTCTCAATGACATCAGTGATTTTACGCGACTGATGCATCAAAACATCACCCTGTGTATTCCTCTCTACCTCTAGAGAGAGATAATTGCTGACTTCTCCTAGGTCTTTCATATCAAAATGCTTCTGCAGCTTTGCTAGAGTGCTTTTGTAGATATTTTCATTCTTCCACAAAAATAATATGTCGTCTACAAAGCAAATGCAGTAGAGCTTGTGCTGATTGGACTCTTTTACAAAAACACAAGAATCAGCCTTTCCTTGCTCAAAACCTAAGGAGAACAGCACTTCAGTCAGCTTGGTGTGCCAGCATCGTGCACTCTGTTTTAAACCATACAGGGATTTTTTTTAGATTACAAACCATTCCCTGTTTTATCTGCACACCTTCTGGTGGTGACATATAGATATTTTCAGTAAGAACTCCATACAAAAATGCAGTATTGACATCATGATGGGAAATGGTCATACCTTTCTCAGCAGCAATTTTCATCAACAGCCTAACACTCTCAAACTTTACTGTTGGTGAATACGTCTCATGATAGTCCTGATCGGGTATTTGAGAAAAACCTCGTGCCACTAGTCTGGCTTTGTATCTGACTATTTTTCCATTCCGATCAGTTTTTGTCTTATAGACCCACGTACTACCCACACACTTCATGCCTGGTTCTGCTGGAACCAATTCCCAAGGATCATTCTGCTTTAGGGAATTCAATTCAGCTCTCATGGCATTCAGCCAAGGTTCAGCATCCTTTGCGGACAGATTTTGAACCTCTTTATAGTTGGCTGGTTCAAAAACCGCACCAGAGTTGCTAGTAACAGCAGCCTTTGCAAACTCTTTGGAGAACCGTTTAGGCGGTACGCCCTTTGTAGTTCTTTTGGATCTACGCAAAACTCTCTGATTCTCTGGGTCTGGTGTCTCCTCCTCCTTGGGAGAATGTTGACCTAAAGTAAATGAAGGTGCTGTGTCTGAATCAGTGTCAGACTCATCTGAGGCTTTTGGACTTTGATAATCTGTGTCATCATCAGGATCTATGTTGGCATCAGCATTATCAACAGCCACAACAGAATCTGCCTCTTTCTTAACTGCTTTTGCACCATCATCATCAGAAATGGGATGACATTGAAAAATGCCAACTCTGTCCCATTTTGGATTACAATCCATGCTTCTGGTCAACCTGATTGCTTTCGTGTCAGTGATTAATACACGATAGGAACACTTCTCATATCCCAGAAAAATACCGTGTTCACCACGTTTGCTCAGTTTGTTATCCTGCAAAGTGTGCACCCATACCTCCGAACCAAAAATTTTGAAATGTTTTACGTATGGCTTCCTTTTGTGAAGCATTTCGTACGGGGTGCAATCAATAGTGGACTGATATCTACGATTGTACACATAAGAAAAACAGGAAAGAGCTTCAGCCCAAAAGGGATTGGGTAGGCCCGAATCGTGCAACAGAGTTCTTATACCTTGTTGCAAGGTTTGGTTCACTCGTTCACACAAACCATTTTGCCAGGGAGATCTGGGTGTGGCAGTCATATGCTCTATGCACTGTTCAGTAAGAAAACTCTCAAATTCTTCTGAACAAAACTCTCCACCTCTGTCAGTGAACAGGCAATGTATGTTCTCATTGTGTACATTCCTGAGCCATGCACAAAATTGGTGAAATTTAGTGAAAGCTTCAGATTTCTTCTGCAACATATAGACCCAAACATATCTTGAATGGGAATCTATCAGCACCATGAAACAACGTGAGTTGCTTCTAGAGAGCGCTAGAGGTCCCACCAAGTCAGCATGTATGACTTCATATGATTTATTGGCTTCTCTCCCAGATTTTGCACCTTTGGGAGCTTGCTTAGCCTTATTTTCAGCGCAAGAAACACATTTCATATGGTAAGGACATTTTTTCAGTTTCATGCCCTCAACCATACTTGGCATTTTAGCCACTGCCTGAAAATGCAAATGACCATAAAGACGGTGGTAATCATGAATACATTGATCATGCAGCTTCTCATTCTTATCTACAGAAATATTACAACATGTTTTCTCAGTTGCTTCAGCAGTACCTGTAACAAAAGGCAATTGATATAAACCATTAACACATTTGGCATACAGAATGAGCTTGCCATCTCGACGAATTTCACAACAAGATCCAGCAAAAACCACCTTAAACCCTTGATAATCAAGCTGAGAAACACTCAAAAGATTGTCCTGAAGATGAGGCGCATACAGGACATTCTCAATTGTTGCATTAAGGCTCTTTAAAAACACAGTTCCTTGAGCCAAACTCCTGAGAACAGTCCCATCTGCTTGATGAATTGCTTTCTCTTGCTTCTCAAGATGAACAAAAAGATCCTTATCTTTGGCCACGTGGTTGGTACAGCCAGAGTCTATGACAAAAAAACTCCGCCCACGTTGATTGGAGCAGCGTGAGATCAAAGCCTTTGATGTAGCTGGTGCTTGGGGATTTCATCCTCCTCCCCCTCTGCCTTTGAAGTTTCCCTTCTTCTTTGAAGTTTTCTTGCACTGGAAACTCATATGGCCTTGAGCTCCACATGAAAAGCAACGCCGCAATTTCAGAGCTTTAGCAGCACTTTCACTTTCCCCTGCTGGAGACTTAGGCACATTTGCAGCAGCACCATTGTCCCGGCTTTCTCTAACAGCCTGTCTGCGATCCCACTCATTCAAGAGCACGCTAGACACATAATCTTCTGTTAGCCGGTCAGAAGGCATGGTAGAAATCTGGGCAGCTACTCCGTCGAAAGAATTGTCAGGCTATTTATCATTAACATTGCAAACACAGCCTCTGAAATATTCAGGTCTCGCTGAACAAGGTCCTGTCTGAGGCGTTTTAATTGAGACAGATGGCTGGGTAAATCACCACCTTTCTCCAACTGCAGCCTGCACATCTTCTTGAAGAAAATCACACTGGAACCGGCATTTTGCCTCAAATGCATATCTCTTAGTTTATGCCAAACAGCTCGTGCGGTCTCTTGACCCTCTAAGTTTACCAACAAGTGGTCTGAAACACTCAAAACAATTGTCCACCGGGCTCTCATGTCTGCAGCATGCCACTCAGGCCAATCATCTGCATCCTCCTGGGGAGGGTCATCTTCTATGGTGTGGAATAGCTTTTCCCTCTGTAAAAGCGCTTTCATTTTGACCTGCCACGTTGGATAGGTTTCGGGCGTGAGGAGAGGAAAGGACAGAGCCATCTGGCCAGAATGTGCACAGGCCATGTCTGCTATTAATTAAAGCAAGACACTTCCCTACATGCAACACAGATAAAGCCTTGGACTCCTTCAGCCACTCTCTCTCCCACTCAGAGCGCAATTAACAGGCAAACAGGGATGCTATCTTCTTTTCTTGGCAGCCAGCAACATACCTCCATAAATCAAGCAGCAGCAGCATGGAAAACAGCTCCGAAAACTCTGATTCTAGGCACCGCAAATAAATCCAACACACAGCTTCTGTTCTGCCGTCCGGCATCAGCGTCAGAAGCCACTGGCGACTGGGCCCATAACCTATGTCAGCTTCGCCTTTGAGCCAGTGCCACCGACTGGGCTCAACCTCTTCAGCCCCGACTGGGCAAGGCGAGCTGGAAAGCACTTCCAGAGACCTTCCACGCAGGAAGCAGGTCTAAGTGCTGTGGACTCACAACTCAGAGCTGTGAGCACCAAACTCACTTCCAGTAGTCAGAGGAGCACAGCAGAGCATGAATCACACGAACGACAGCTTCTGTAGAATAACTTCTTTTATTCTCTACAGCTACTATACAAACTAACTACAGACTAAATGGAGACGCTGGACTGCACTGAGTGTTATAGCTGCATGAGCAGCGACCTTATCTATACACAGATAACACTCAGACTCCCCCTTGGAAGTCAGGCTGGAGCGGAATAAGTAATGAGCAAAATCCGCCCCCTCCTTTCTGAAACATCAGCAGATTCTTGCAATGGGAGGGGTGAAATATCCTCAGTTAGGACCAATGCCTAAACCAATACTGCTCAATTCCTGTAATCAATCAAGTTGTGGCCTAATTCGACCCATTAACTTGAATTCTTGTGTCTCGTTTCTTTATTTCTGAGGGGGGAGGCGGGAACTCACCACGCAACATGGTAGCTCTCATCCAAAGAATCCAGGACTCCCCTGCGTGAGTGCCTGAGGGCCCCGCTCTTGCCACTCACCACCTGGCCCAGGGAGGGGCCTGAAGCCTCACAAGGACTGCTGCGCTGCCCAGGAGGACTCCCCTGCGTGAGTGCTTGAGGGCCCTGCTCCTGCCACTCATCACCTGGCCCAGGGCGGGGCCTGAAGCCTCACAAGGACTGCTACTGCTGCTGCCCAGGAGGACTCCCCTGCATGAGTGCCTGAGAGCCCCGTTCCTGCCACTCACCACTTGGCCCAGGGCGGGGCCTGACAGGTCTCATAAGGACGGTTGCTGCTACTGCTGCTGCTGTCCAGGAGGACTCGGAGGGGCGCAGAGTTCTTTTAAAAATGTTTTAAAATTTTCTTTTTCCCTTTTGAATTTTTTGTATGTGGGGGGTGGGGGTGGGATGGATGTTTGGTTGGGCTTGGGAATTTGTTTGATTTTGATGTATTTTTAATTTTTACAGTTTTTTGTTTGTATTGTTTTATTGTTTTATTGTGTGATTTTTTTTAAAAAAGGTTTTATTTTGTTCTTAAGGGGAGGGCTCAGGGCTGCCGGGGAGTGGGTCCCAGCCAATAAAATGGCTGGGGCAGGTCCACAGGGGGGGATGCACTGGGACAACCGATCTCAGTGATCACGGGTAGGAGGAGGAGTTACGCTAAGACCAGACCATGTCATTACAGAGGAGGCAGGTTTAGTCGTTGTCTGAGGACTATCCCTGCCTCCAGGTTTGGTCCTGACCGGACGGATACTAGAATCAGCAAAGGATGCCCACATGACCTGAAGGTGCTGCTGTGCAATGCCAGGTCAATGATTCATAAGACCACTGCCATCCATGACTTGATCATGGATGGAGGACTTGACCTGGCATGTGTAACAGAGACTTGGTTGGATGAAGCAGATGGGCCTGTCCTTGCCGCTGCTTGTCCACCAGGTTTCTCTTACGCACAGCTACCCAGGCCTTGTGGGTGGGGAGGGGGAGGTGCAGTGATTTTTAGGAAGTCACTAGTTTGCACCAGGCGTCCTATTGGGAAGACCCAGTTCTCTGAGTGCATGTTCTGGAAGTTGGGCAATAGGGGCAGTACAGGATTCCTTTTGGTGTACCGACCTCCCTGCTGCACCAAGGATTTCCTGCCCGAGCTGCTTCAGGTCGTGGCGGATGTTCTCCTGGAGACACCTAGTTTAGTTGTCCTAGGGGATTTTAACATGCATGCCGACATGACCTTAGAAGGGGCCGCTCGAGACTTCGTGGAAAGCATGGCCTCCATGGGGCTGTCCCTGAATAAGTCTGGCCCAACCCATAGCCACGGACATGCCTTGGACCTGGTGTTTACCTCTATGGATGTTGGTGATCTGACACTAAGTAAAAGCAAAACAAAAGAAGTGCCATGGTCAGATCACTTCCTGATGCAACTGGACTTCTCCGCGACCCTTCCCCTCTGCAGGGAGGTGGGACCGATTCGGATGGTCCGCCCCCGCTACTTAATGGATCCAAATGGTTTCCAGAGAGTGGTGGGGAATGCTTTATCCCATGTTGATGGCCTTTCAGCAGATTCCCTGGTGTCCCGCTGGAATGTGGAGTTAACCAGGGCTATTGACTGTTTGGCTCCGAAGCACCCTCTCCAATTGCATGGAGCCCGGACAGCCCTGTGGTTTTCCACGGATCTGAGGGCAATGAAACAATCGTTGAGACGGCTAGAGCGCCGGTGGCAGATGACCCATTCTGAAGCTGACCGGACACGGGTTAGAGCTCAGTGTCGAGCCTATCAAGTGGCCGTAGTGACGACGAAGAAGACTTTCTTCACCGCCTCTATTGCATCTGCAGAAAACAGCAGCAGGAGACTTTTTCAGGTGGTTCGCAATTTAGCGGAACCACCTGAAAAATCAGGCCCAGTACGGGCCACATGATCTCCTGCAATGATTTTGCAAAGTTTTTTGCAGATAAAGTCGCTCAGATTCAGGAAGAGGTAGACTCCACCATGGGAGCAGGGCCGGGGCGGGAGAGTGCTAGAGTCCTGTCTAGTCAAGTTGCGTGGGATCAATTCCAATCTGTTACCTCCGAGGATGTGGACAGGCTGCTTGGACAAGTGAAACCAACCACCTTGCCCATCCTGGCTTATAAAAGCTGTCACGGCTAAAATGGCCGCTGTTTCTTTAATGCTTGAAAAAGCTGGGTCAGCATGTGTCAGGGGTTCAGGAGCAGAGGCAAGGGCAAGGGAGGAAACAGAGAGCGAGGGGGAGGAGGCAGAAGAAAAGATGAGTGATGACGACGACCCGAGATCTCTGAGTCTTTCCAGTGAATCAGAAGATTCACAGAAAGGAGCACCAGTGGCCAGGGCAAGGGGGGAGCCTAGGGGGACACCCCAGGAAGATAGAGCCAGAGGGGACTCAGAGGGGAGCAGTTGGAAATCGGGACCAGCGTCACCGCCAGAGAGCAGGGAAGAGGAAGGGCGCCAGGGATCAAGCGCTGGCAGCTCACAACAGGGGGGAGGGCACGAGTCAGGAGTGGCCACACCTCCATCGGGGAGCGAAGAAACGGTCAGACGGAAGGTGGAAGGTTGGGCGCGCGCGCCAAGTTCAAATGCACAGGAAGGTGGCGCAGTAGGCAGCCCGGAAAGGGAGCCAGGTCCTAAAGCCCGCCGAAAGGAGGGAGAAGAGTCAGGGGGGTCAGCGTCAGCGTCAGAGGAATCCCGGAAGGAAGAGACCCCGGGGGGCAGAGGGACCCAGAGAAGAACAGTCAGGCGGAAAAGGTGGAGCAGGGCTAGGATATTAAGTTGGTGTACAAGGGGCGGAGACTCAGACGGAGCTTCGCCGATCTAACCATTAGACGTAGGGTTGCACGCAGCAGCTTGAGAATGGAAACTGTAACTCAATAAAGACTTTTATTTAATGATCGCTGGCTAGCGTGATCCTCTGTGAGCTAGGATCTGGAAGCAACTCTGACAGTAAGCTCCGTCTCCATAAATTGTGGGCATCTACAGCCTCGCGGAGAGGAGAGAAAGCGGGTGCCTACTAGCGAGCTCACGAACGGCAGACAAAATGACGACCGAACAGCAGATAGCGGAACTCAGAGAAGCAGTGTCACGACTGAATGCCGAGGCTCTTGCATCCAGGAAGAGAGAGGAGGACGCAGCTGCCGCCTACAGGGATCTCCAGGTCAGGTTGGAAGTGCTTACGAAGCATGGGCAACTGACACCCAAACCGGAGGGGATTGGGTTGGGGAGACGAACAGGCGGTCTGGTCTCTCACTTCGATGGGAATTTGCAACAGTACCCCAACTTTAGAGCAGATGTAATGTGTGCACTGCAACTGCTGAACAATGACTTTAGAGATGAGCAAGAGAAGGTGGGATTCATCATGTCCCATTTGCATGGAGATGCTAAAGCATGGCTGCGCAATTTGTGGAGAGATAAGGATCCGGCGCTCCAAAATGCGGATGCCTTTATTAAAGCGATGGATGGGTGCTTTTTATCAAGCATTGACGTGGATCTTGCTCGGCAGCAGATACATGGACTGAAGCAAGGGAGGGCCAGCGTAAGGCAGTACCATGCCCGCTTTTTCGCTTTGGTCAGTGCCCTGGAATGGGACAGAGATTCGGCTCCTGTAAGAGACCTGTTTTGGGAGGGATTGCACGGCTCGGTTAAAGATGAAATTGCGAGGGGGGAGAGACCCCGGACCACGCAGGAGATCGTTCAGAGGGCGTTGGCGGTGGGGGTGAGGCTGGAAGAACGTCCGTGGAGCAGGGACGAAGGGCGCGGAGGGCGCGAACCAGCCAGGGGCTCCTCCTTCCTTCCCAGAGAAGCAGCGCGTGCGCAATCCACGCCTCCGCCAGGAGGAGGGGCGGAACCTATGGAGGTTGGAGGTGCAAGGGCTCAGTCAGCAGCCAGAGCCCTAGCACCGGCAACAGTGAAAGCGAAGCCTCCTAGAGGGAACAGGAAATGTTACATCTGCGATGATCCACAGCATATGGCGAAAGAGTGTCCCCGGAGGCTCCACAAGCACACTGCAGTCTCAGCAATGGTAACTGCAGCAACGCAGCAAGGAGAACCACAGCAGGGAAACGACGGAGTCTGGCTGGAGGAAGAGGCACTGGGGGCCAGCCAGACGTCTCAGTGAAGCAGTCCTCAGAGATTTTACAGCCCATGGACCCCCTCCCGCCCAAACCAGTAGTAAGGCTCACCGCATCTCTCCAGCTGCCCAATGGAATCACCATGGACGTGCCAATCACCATTGACTCAGGAAGCAATGCGGACTTTATAGGGCAGGACTTTGTCGACCGGCACGCTATGCAGTTGCTGCCTGCCACGCTGCCCCTGCAGGTTGTCACGGTGGATGGCAGGGAGCTGCTAGGGGGGCAAGTGGTGAAGCAGACGCCACCAATGGTGATGCGACTTGGGAATCACAGGGAAATCATCAGCTTCAATGTCACTCAACTATCGGACACGCCCATTGTATTGGGCATGAGTTGGCTGGACAAGCACAGCCCGACGCTGGCTTGGTACCAGAGGCAGCTGACCTTCGGCTCTTCCTTTTGCGCTGAACACTGCATCGTGCCCCGGCAGGAAGGAGAGGAAGAGGAGTCACAGCTGCAGCTAGGCACGCTGCAAGCGGTTCCCCACAAGTACGCAGAATTTTTGGAGGTTTTCTGCGAGAAGGAGGCAGACAGGCTACCCCCCCACAGACCATATGACTGCAAAATTGACCTGCTGCCGGGGGCGGCGCTGCCCAAAGGGAAGCTGTATTCCATGTCTGAGGACGAACTGCAGGAACTCAAAGAGTTCATAGATCATAATTTGGAGCGCGGTTTCATCCGAGAGTCCAAGGCAGCGGGGGGCAGTCCGGTATTCTTTGTTAAGAAGCGGGACACGCCCCAAAAAAGACTTGTAGTGGACTATCGCATCTTGAACAGTGTGACCAAGCCATCGGACTTCCCCATGCCCCGAATCGACGACCTCCTCGCAAAGGTACGGAAGGGCAGAGTGTTCACCAAGTTGGACCTGCGAGGGGCATACAACCTCATTCGCATGCGGGAAGGAGATGAGTGGAAGACAGCCATGTTCACGCCCCTGGGCACCTACGAATATAGAGTTATGCCTTTTGGATTGCAAAATGGCTCCCACGTTTTTCAAGCTTTCATGCATCACGTGTTGGCGGGGCTCCTCTACAAGACGTGCGTCTGTTTCTTGGATGACATCCTGATCTTTTCGGAATCGCAGCAGGAGCATGACAGACACGTCAAGGAAGTGCTGAGCAGGCTACAGCAACATAGGCTTTACGCCAAGCTGGAGAAGTGCCAATTCGACGTGACGGAGGTGGATTTCCTGGGCTACAAGTTGTCTGATAAAGGGCTCGCCATGGACAGCGCCAAGGTCCGAGCAGTGTTGGATTGGAAAAGCCCACGCAACCGGAAGGAGGTCCAACGGTTTGTCGGCTTCGCGAACTTCTATCGCAAGTTTATCAAAGGCTTTGCGATGCAGACAGCGGCCATCACGGACACGCTCAGCTCCAAGAAAAAGAAGTTCATCTGGACAGAGCAGGCGGAGCAGTCCTTTCAGGCACTCAAGCGTCTCTTCGCGTCGGAAGAGCAGCTGCTTCATGTCAACCCCAGCAGGCCGATGAGGGTGGAGACAGACGCTTCGGACAGAGCCGTGGGAGCAGTCCTGCTGCAGAAAGACCCGCAGGGGGTTTGGAGGCCGGGAGCGTTTTACTCAAGGAAGCTCAGCAAGTCCGAACAGAACTACACCATCTGGGACAGGGAGTTGCTGGCCATTCATGCAGCGTTCAAAGCGTGGAGGCACTTCCTGATCGGCGCCAAGCACACGGTGCAGGTCTGCACGGACCACAAGAATCTAGAGCACTGGCGCACGGCACAGTTCCTGAACCAGAGGCAGATACGTTGGGCTGAGTTCTTTGCGAATTTCGACTTCCGAATAGAGTATGTCCCGGGGGACACCAACATCATGGCGGATGCTCTCTCCCGTAAGCCACAGTATCTGGAGGAGGCAACGCCAGCGGCCGCCATGCACATCTTCGCACCGACAGTGTGGGCGTGCGCGGCGGCAACAGTTGACCTGGATGCGGTGCGACGAGCGTTGCAGGATGACTCCTTCGCGCAAGCAAAGATGGCAGAGGTGCACAGGGGCACGGCAGCGACCGACGAGTTCCAGCTGCGAGATGGTTTGCTCATCCGTAAAGGGGCCATCTACGTGCCGGGAGACGAACTTCGCGCCAAGGTACTGCAGCAGCTGCACGACGCGCCCACTGCCGGGCACTTTGGCAAGGAGAAGACGGTGGAATTAGTAGCCAGAGACTTCTGGTGGCCCGGAATGAGAGGGGAAGTCGCGGACTACGTGGCGAGGTGTGACACCTGCCAGAGGGCCAAACCAGTGCACAGACCGCCGGCCGGACTGCTGGAACCGCTGCAAACTCCGTTCGAACCATGGGAGAGAGTGGCCCTGGACTTTGTCACGGATCTGCCCAGCTCGAGGGGCAAGACGGCTGTGCTGGTGGTGGTGGACTTGTTCTCCAAGATGGCACATTTCATTCCGTGTGCGAAGGTGGCCACGGCGGAACAAACCGCCAAACTGTTCATAGACCACGTGTTCAAGGTTCACGGTCTGCCGCGGTCTATTCTGTCCGACCGAGGGCGACAGTTCATCTCGAACTTCTGGCAGAGGCTGATGGGCTTCCTGAACGTCAAGATCAACCTGGCGTCGGCTAGACACCCGCAGACCAACGGGCAAGCGGAGCGGGTCAATGCCATCATGCAGCAGTACCTGAGATGTTATGCGAATCAACAGCCTGCGACGTGGGTGGATTACCTGCCTCTCGCCGAGTTCGCCTACAACAACACGAAGCACGTGTCCACGGGGGTCACGCCGTTCTTCGCCAACAACGGGAGGCACCCCAGAACCTTCCCGGGACTGGAAAGAATGGGGGAGGGGGAGCCGCAGACAGCAGATGCATTCGCGTCGGAGTTGCAGGAGGTCCACGATCAGCTGCGGCGGCACCTGGAGCTGGCTAAACACGCATACAAGGTACAAGCGGACAAACACAGAAGGGTTGGCGAAGAGATCCATGTGGGAGACTGGGTCTGGTTAGCAGCCCACGCAGTGCCGGCCAGGTCGTTGGCGAAGAAGAAACTAGGGCATAAACAACTGGGGCCCTACCAAGTCGAAGAACAGGTCAACCCGGTGGCTTTCAGGCTGGCTCTTCCGGAGGGTTCCAGAATGCATCCGGTGTTCCACAGATCGGTGCTCACTCCCTACAAGGCACCTCACAGGTTTCAGGAACCAGGAACGGCACCGGGTCCGCTCCGAGAGAGAACCGGGCAAGGGGGAGTGGCACAGGAGGAGCGCATCAACGAAGTCACGGAGATTTTGGACTCCAGATGAGGGGAAGAGGGGGTAGAATACCTTCTCGCCAAGGAGGGCACCCCAGCCAGTGCCAACAGCTGGGTGCCGGGCTACGCTTTAGACGAACCTCTGCTCAAAGAAGAGTTTCATGCCCTCTTCCCACATAGGCCAATGCCAGCAGACTTTTTCGACGACTGGCTTTTCACGCCCACGCTTTCAGCCAGCACGTTCCGGGGGTTCGACTCGGACGAGGAACCGACACGAGACGCCCGTTCCCTGGAGGGGTCACCCTCGGGATCTGCTTCAGAACCCTCGTATTGGTGGGATGATCGACCAGAGGAGCAGTTCCGCAGAAGGTGGCTGGAGGGTCCAGGACGAGCAACGTCTCCAGAAGGCAACGAGGGAGAGACGGACATGGACGTTTTCGGGGACGACCCGGGTTTCGAGCACGGCGGCACAGAGATGGAAGCGGAGGTGACCGTCGTCAACGAGAGCAGGGAGGAAGAACCGGAAGACTTCGGATGGCGGCCCGCCACGGGAAGCGAACTGTATCCGACATTCGTCCCCCTGACACGGCAGCACCCAGATCCCGCACCGGAAGGAGGGGAGGGGGGAAGAGGGGGCTTCGAGGGGGGGATGGATGTCAGGGGTTCAGGAGCAGAGGCAAGGGCAAGGGAGGAAACAGAGAGCGAGGGGGAGGAGGCAGAAGAAAAGATGAGTGATGACGACGACCCGAGATCTCCGAGTCTTTCCAGTGAATCAGAAGATTCACAGAAAGGAGCACCAGTGGCCAGGGCAAGGGGGGAGCCTAGGGGGACACCCCAGGAAGATAGAGCCAGAGGGGACTCAGAGGGGAGCAGTTGGAAATCGGGACCAGCGTCACCGCCAGAGAGCAGGGAAGAGGAAGGGCGCCAGGGATCAAGCGCTGGCAGCTCACAACAGGGGGGAGGGCACGAGTCAGGAGTGGCCACACCTCCATCGGGGAGCGAAGAAACGGTCAGACGGAAGGTGGAAGGTTGGGCGCGCGCGCCAAGTTCAAATGCACAGGAAGGTGGCGCAGTAGGCAGCCCGGAAAGGGAGCCAGGTCCTAAAGCCCGCCGAAAGGAGGGAGAAGAGTCAGGGGGGTCAGCGTCAGAGGAATCCCGGAAGGAAGAGACCCCGGGGGGCAGAGGGACCCAGAGAAGAACAGTCAGGCGGAAAAGGTGGAGCAGGGCTAGGATATTAAGTTGGTGTACAAGGGGCGGAGACTCAGACGGAGCTTCGCCGATCTAACCATTAGACGTAGGGTTGCACGCAGCAGCTTGAGAATGGAAACTGTAACTCAATAAAGACTTTTATTTAATGATCGCTGGCTAGCGTGATCCTCTGTGAGCTAGGATCTGGAAGCAACTCTGACAGCATGAGTCAGCGCCCTGCAGTGGGTTGTATATATAGAGTGAGAAATGTTAGTTTGGTGATGGGTTCGTTGGTTGGTTAGTGAAAGCTGGTAGTGTTGATGTGTACAGTTGGTCAGTCGCTTTTGCAGAAAGACTTTTAAGAATAAAAGCAGAAAGTACTCTGCAAGGATACTTTTTTCGTGGACTCTTTTATGCCGACAAGGGTCCGAGGACCAGGCTGAGGTGACAAAGGGAGGTCAGAACCCCCCCTTTTTTTACAAGCACTGACAGGTTATGGGCCCAGTGTTTCTGAGCATGTGCAGAGTGCAAAACGACTGACAGCATCTGAGCAGGGAGCTGGTGAGTCCTGGTGTTGTATGGAGCCAGTGGCTGTGCGTTGGAGCAGCTGGTGGCAAGCTGTAACTGTCTGCAGTGACGCTGGAGTGGCTAGGATCTGAGGATCAGGAAAGCACTCAGCGTCAGCTACTGGAACAGTTTGAACTGCTGGAGGATGTAGGCGACTCACAGAGCGGCTACACCAGTTGCAGAGCCAGGCAGGACCTGAGGGTCAACAGAGGCAGCAGCTAGAAGCTGGTGAGTGCCAGCCAGGACCATCCAGGGGCGCCAGATATGCTTTTCTGGTAATAGATGATAAATCATGTTTTAGTTGGTTGTTTTTGTTAAAGCAGAAATCCGAGTGTTTCCCCACATTCAGAGAATGGGTTGCCCAAGCAGAAAAGCTCTTCGCTCGCCCTGTTGTGCAGTTGTAAACAGATAGGGGTGGAGAATTTCTGAACAAACAATTTGAGGCATGGTTGCGACGTAAGGGGATCACTCATCGCTTGACTAACCCTTATAGCCCTGCTGAAAATGGTCTGTGTGAAAGACGTGGGGCTGTAATACAGTCAGTAAAGGACTGCCTGCTAGTGGATGCAGGATTGGGTCACAACCATAGGCTGTGGGGTGAGGCTTTCCTCACAGCAAACTTTTTGATTAATAGAACCTGGTCTAGCTCTATAAAAGATATTCCTTATTGAGCATTATTTGGGAAAGAACCAGAGTGGACAATGCTCCATAACGGGTTCTTGGGCACATGTAAATATCCCCAAAGCTCAGCACCAAAAAGGGGGCGCTAGAGCGCAGAGACTGCGGTTTGTGGGATACCAGCCCTATGGCAAAGGGTGGCGTTTCAATTTACGCCCAGGACGCATGGTTCTGTCACGAAGCGCAGACGTTGCTGACCAGGACAGATGGACTGCGATCCATGCCAACCCAGATTGCCTACTGCCCCTGCAAGTAAGAGAAGAGGCTTCTTCTCAGCCATTGGCAACACAGGAGCAGGATGAGGAGGAGGCACAGATTTCCCCCAAAGATGTGGCAATAGATAATACTACGTCTCTAGAGGAAGAAGAAGAGCCAGAGATAAAGGGGGGGAGAGAAGTAGTTGTGCCTAGGCGCTCCCAGTGTTCAAACAAGGGTGTACCTCCTCAGCGTTTGACCCTAGGAGGAGTGAGAGTATGCAATGTGAGTTGTGTGGAACCACAAAGTTATAATGAAGTCTTAGACTTACCCCCTGGGGAACATGCTTTGTAGGAACAAGCTATGAAAGAAGAAATGGACTCTTTTAAACGTAACAAAGTGTTTGAGGTCATAATGCCGCCGCCTGGTGGCAGAGTGGTGTCATGCAAGTGGGTTTATAAAAGGAAAACCCTTGCATCTGGGGAACCACGTTTTCGAGCCAGATTAGTAGCCAGAGGGTTCACTCAGATTAAAGGGGAGAGTTATGATGAAGTGTTTTCTCCCACTGTAAAGAGTGAAACTTTTCGTTTAATGCTCTCCATTGCTGCTGTAAGACAACTAGTAGTGCACCATTTTGATGTTGATGCTGCATATCTGCATGCAAATTTAGACCATGAAGTGTTAATGAAACAACCCCCTGGGTTTGAAGAGGGGAATGGTGCAGTCTGGCGTTTAAAAAAGACTGTTTATGGTCTCAAACAAAGTGGAAGGTGTTGGAACCAGTGTTTAAATGAAGCCCTTGTAAAACTTGGTTTTAAAAGGAGTGTGGCTGATCCATGCCTGTACACCAAGGGGACAGGCAACAAATATCTAATGCTCTTAGTCTTTGTTGATGATTTGCTTGTAGCAGGGAGTTCCACAGATGAGATCCAGAAGCTCACAAGTCACCTGGAAAAGAGGTTTAAGCTTAAAGCCTTAGGGCCTGTAAGCAATTACTTGGGAGTAGAAGTAAGGCAGGAAGCTGATGGAAGCTTCCTATTGAGCCAGAAAGATAAAATTCTTTGTTTGATAGAGCAGTTTGGCATGGAAAACTGCAAGCCAGTTCAGACTCCCATGACACCAGATTTCCCAAAGATAGTGTGTGATAATGAATTTGATCAGCCTGAGTTGTATCACTCAAAAATAAGATCACTGTTGTATTTAAGCCAGTGGTCAAAGCCAGACATTGCATGTGCTACAAATGTTCTGAGCCAACGTGTCTCTAAACCCAGTACTGCCGATTGGTGTGCTTTGAAAAGGCTTATCAGATATCTAAAGGGGACATTAAATGTATGTTTGAAGATATCTAGTACACAAGATGAAAAACTAGAAGTATTTGTTGATGTGGACTGGGGAAGCTGTGTAGCTACTAGAAAATCTACAAGTGGAATAGTTATGATGTTTGCCAATTCCATAATTGGATGGAGGTCAGAGAAACAAGGATTTATTGTGACCTCATCCTGTGAGGCAGAATATGGGAGCCTGTCGCTAGCATGCAATGAAATCATGTGGTTTATACAGATATAGATTGTAAAGATCTAGATTATAAAGTAGATTTGCCTATCCAAGTGTATGAAGATAGCCAATCGTGCATTGCATTAGCGGGCTCGGAAATAATGAAATCCGCATCAAAACATATTGCTATCTGTCATGCAAATGTTAGAGATTGTGTACAGAATGGGGTAATCAAATTGGAGTATTGTCAATCACAAGATAATATTGCTGATTTGTTTACCAAGCCTTTGCCAGCAACATGTCATAATGAATTAATGACAAAACTGGGTTTATACATATAATGTATGTATGTATTGTTTCTGTTGGGGGTTTTCGCATTTAAGAAACAGGGTCAGCATGAGTCAGCGGCCTGCACCGGGTTGTACATATAGAGTGAGAAATGTTAGTTTGGTGTTGGGTTGGTTGGTTGGTTAGTTAGTGAAAAAGCTGGTAGTGTTGATGTGTACAGTTGGTCAGTCACTTTTGCAGAAAGACTTTTAAGAATAAAAGCAGAAAGTACTCTGCAAGGATGCTTTTCTCGTGGACTCTTTTATGCCGACAAGGGTCCGAGGACCAGGCTGAGGCGACAAAGGAGGTCAGAACCCCCCCTTTTTCCCCAAACACTGACAAAAGCTAGCCAGGAAGAGCTGGGTGATGGGCTTTGCGGGGTGGTGAATGATTCTCTCTGTGAGAGCCTTCCCAGACCCGCTGAAAGAGGCTGTTATCAAACCACTTCTTTAAAAACCATCTCTAGATGCTGCCAATATGGCCAACTATCGCCCCGTCTCAGATCTTCCATTCCTGGGCAAGGTGATTGAGCGAGTGGTTGCTGAACAACTCCAGGCACGCCTGGAAGAAGCGGACCATTTGGATCCCTTCCAGTCGGGATTCAGCCCTCATCATGGGACTGAAACTGCCTTGGTCGCACTGGTCGATGATCTCCGGCGGGCTAGGGACAAAGGTGAGAGCTGTTTACTAATTCTGCTGGATCTCTCAGCGGCTTTTGTCACCATCAACCATAACATCCTTCTGGACCCTCTAGAGGGGCTGGGAGCTGGGGGCACTGTTATGCAGTGGTTCCGCTCCTTCCTCCTTGGCCGTGTTCAGAAAGTGGCGGTGGGGAATGAGTGTTCAGACCCCTGGGCTCTCACCTGTTGGGTGCCTGAGGGTTCTGTCCTCTCCCCCATGCTTTTCCACATCTACATGCAGCCACTGGGAGAGATCGTCAGGGGGTTTGGGCTGGGTGTTCATCAGTATGCGGATGATACCCAGCTCTACCTCTCTTTTAAATCGGAACCAGTGAAGGCGGTGAAGGTCCTTTGTGAGTGTCTGGAGGCAGTTGGAGGATGGATGGCTGCTAACAGATTGAGGTTGAATCCTGACAAGACAGAAGTACTGTTTTTGGGGGACAGGAGGAGGGCAGGTGTGGAGGATTCCCTGGTCCTGAATGGGGTAACTGTGCCCCTGAAGGACCAGGTGCGCAGCCTGGGAGTCATTCTGGACTCACAGCTGTCCATGGAGGCACAGGTCAATTCTGTGTCCAGGGCAGCTGTCTACCAGCTCCACCTGGTACGCAGGCTAAGACCCTACCTGCCCGCGGACTGTATTGCCAGAGTGGTGCATGCTCTGGTTATCTCTCGCTTGGACTACTGCAATGCACTCTATGTGAGGCTACCTTTGAAGGTGACCCAGAAACTACAATTAATCCAGAATGCAGCAGCTAGACTGGTGACTGGGAGTGGCCGCCGAGACCATATACAGTGGTACCTAGAGGTTACATACGCTTCAGGTTACATACGCGTCAGGTTACACACTCCGCTAACCCAGAAATAGTGCTTCAGGTTAAGAACTTTGCTTCAGGATAAGAACAGAAATCTGGCTCTTGCGGCGTGGCAGCAGCAGGAGGCCCCATTAGCTAAAGTGGTGCTTCAGGTTAAGAACAGTTTCAGGTTAAGAACAGACCTCCGGAACAAATTAAGTACTTAACCTGAGGTACCACTGTAACACTGGTCTTGAAAGACCTACCTACACTGGCTCCCAGTAGGTTTCCGAGCACAATTCAAAGTGTTGGTGCTGACCTTTAAAGCCCTAAACGGCCTCGGTCCAGTATACCTGAAGGAGCGTCTCCACCTCCATCGTTCTGCCCGGACCCTGAGGTCCAGCGCCGAGGGCCTTCTGGCGGTTCCCTCGCTGCAAGAAGCCAAGTTACAGGGAACCAGGCAGAGGGCCTTCTCGGTAGTGGCGCCCGCCCTGTGGAACGCCCTCCCACCAGTTGTCAAAGAGAAAAATAACTACCAAACTTTTAGAAGACATCTAAAGGCAGCCCTGTTTAGGGAAGCTTTTAATGTTTGATGCGTTACTGTATTTTAATATTTTTTTATATATATATAATATTTTTATTCATTTTCCAATACAAAATTATACAATCAAAACATCTTATTTGTCACCAATTTCTCCTTTTTGACTTCCCTCAACTCGCCTGGCAATCCTTCATATTACTTACTTCTTCCACATTTCTTAAATTAATATTGCACTAGAATATTATTTAACTTTTTATCTTGTGTTTTTTTTAAACAATATTTCTGACTTTTCTTATCACAAAACTTCCTTAAAACTTACAAACGTTATCTGATCATCACTTACTTTTTGCATATATTCTGTAAATTTCCTCCAGTCTTCTGTGAATCTCTGGTCGCGTCGATTCCGGATCCTTCCTGTTAGTTTATCAAGTTCCGCATAGTCCATCATTTTCATTCTCCAGTCTTCTATCGTAGGTTTCCATTTCTGGGCCATCAATATTTTTGCTGCTGTCACCGCATATAAGAATAATTTCCTTTCTTTCTTATTTATTTCATTACCTATTATTCCTAGTAAAAACGCTTCTGGTTTCTTAACAAATGTATATTTCAACATTTTCTTCAATTCATTATATATCATTTCCCAAAAGCTTTTTACTTTTTTACATTCCCACCACATATGATAAAACGTTCCTTCCTTTTCTTTACATTTCCAACATTTATTACTTATCTTATACATCTTTGCTAATTTCACTGGTGTTATATACCATCTATACATCATCTTCATCACATTTTCTTTTATTATAGTACACGCAGTAAATCTTATTCCTTCCTTCCACAGTTTTAACCAATCATCTATTTGTATATTATAACCAAAATCTTTGGCCCAGTCAATCATAACCGATTTCACCTCTTCATCCTTTGTATACCATTCCAATAGTAATTTATACATTCTCACTAAACTTTTAGTTTCATTGTTCAATATTTATTTCTGAAATTTTGATTCTTTATCAGAAAAACCCCTTTGTATCATATATTTCTTAAAGATTTCATTGATTTGATAATAATGCAGCCAATCATTAACATATTCTTTAACCTCTTCATATGGTCTCATTTTCCATTTACTTCCTGCCCTCGTTATTAACTTCTCATATGTCGCCCACCCCCCCCTCATATTGATCTTCTTTACACTCATCGCCTCCAATGGCGATAACCAATATGGAGTTTTTGGCTCCAATAGATTTTTATACCTCTCCCAAACTTCAGTAAGAGACCTTCGTATTATGTGGTTTTCAAAACCTTTATGCACACATTTCTTGTCACAAATATGCGTGCCACCCAAATCTATTATCAAAACCTTCCAAATCTAACAATTCTGTATTTTCTAGTTTCATCCATTCTTTTAACCAACAGAGGCATGATGCTTCATAATATAATTTCAAGTCTGGCAGGGCGAAGCCTCCTCTTTCTTTTGCATCTGTCAATAACTTAAACTTTATTCTCGGCTTCTTACCCTGCCAGATATACCTTGAAATTACTCTTTGCCATTCTTTAAAAGTTACTGCCCCTTTAATTATTGGAGTTGTTTGAAACAAAAATAGCAATTTCGGTAGCACACTCATCTTTATTGTTGCAATTCTTCCCCAAAATGACAATTCCATTCTTCCCCACACCTCCAGGTCTCTTTTGATCTTATTCCAAATTGGGGTATAATTATTCTGAAATAGGTCAATACTCTTGGGGGTTAACCAAACTCCTAAATATTTAACTTTCTTGACCACTTCCATCTCTGTTTGTTGCTGCATTTTATCAATTATTTCTTGATCCATATTTTTGGCAATTATTTTGGTTTTTTTCTTATTCACTTTAAATCCCGCCACCTTACCAAACTGATCTATTTCTTTCAGCACTTCTGTTACAGTATTTATGGGATCCTCCACAGTAATAACCAAGTCATCAGCAAAGGCCTTAACCTTATATTCATTACAGCCCACAGTCACACCTTTTATTTGTTCATTACTTCTTATTGCCCTTAGAAAGACCTCCAGGACCGCAATGAATAACAACGGTGAGAGAGGACACCCTTGTCTTGTACCTTTAGTTATTGTAATATTTTCTGTTGTCACATTGTTAACTATTAGTTTTGCTCTTTGTTCTGTATATATTGCCTTAATGCCATTTAAAAACAATTGTCCCATATCCATGATTTCTAATTTTTTTAACATAAATTCCCATGAAATATTATCAAAGGCCTTCTCCGCATCCACAAATATTAACATTGCTTGTTTATCATTCCTGGCAGCCAGATATTCCATTATATTACTTATATTTCTTATGTTATCTTTCATCTGCCTGCCTGGAAGAAAACCTGCTTGATCCTTATGTATCAATTCTTTTAATACCTTTTTCATCCTATTTGCTAATATACTTGCAAACAATTTATAATCATTATTCCAAAGTGAAATAGGCCTATAGTTTTTACCTTGAGACAAATCAGAATCTTGTTTAGGGATAAAAGTAATATAAGCTTCCTTCCATGTTTCTGGTATTTCTTTTTTTGTTAAAATATTATTCATCACTTCTTTCAACGGTACAAGTAGAGTGTCTTTCATTTCTTTATAAAATCTTGCACTAAATCCATCCGGCCCTGGCGTCTTTCCACTTTTCAATTCTTTAATTGCACAGTTAATTTCTTCTATCTCGATTGTCTCGTTCAATTTATTCTTTTTCTCCGTCGGAATTTTCTGCACCTCTTTTTCCTTTAAAAAATCTTCTATTTTTTTAATATTACCTTTTTCTTTTCTTTTATATAAATGTCTATAGAAATCCACAAATCTTTTTCTAATTCCTTTCGGATTATCTATCTCTTGATCTTCAACTATAATTTTTTGAATTGTGTTTTGCTCTTTCCTTTTTTTAATCTGCCAAGCCAGAAATTTTCCTGATTTATTTGCAAACTCAAAATTCCTCTGTCTCATCCTTTTGATGTTCCATTCTACTTCTTTGTTTATTATCATTGCAAATTGCGATTGTAGAGTTTTAATATTCAATTTCAATTTCTTGTCCTCGGGTCTGGTAATTAACTTCTTCTCATTCTCCATTATTTGTTTTAAGATTTCTTTTTTCCCTTTTTCTCTAAATTTATTTTTGATTGTATTTTGTTGAATAAAGAAACCTCTCATCACTGCTTTACCAGCGTCCCAGACTGTACTCATTTTTGTTCCTTGATTCATATTATTTATGAAGTAGTCCTTCAAACACTTTTGTGCGTTCTCCACTATTTTCTGATCATCAAATAGATTTTCATTTATTCTCCACCGGAAAGATTTTTCCTCAAATCCTCTTACTATGCATTTTATCGCATTATGATCCGAAAGTACCTTAGGCTGGATTTCAATCTTTGATATTCTTGGTGTTAATTCATTAGATATCCATATCTGATCAATTCTGGACATTGACTGATTTGCCTCAGAATGGAAGGTGAATTGTTTTTCTAATGGGTGTCTCAGTCTCCAAATATCAATTAAATTGCAGTTTTCTACCATTGAAAAGAATGTTTTTGGTAGCTTTCCTTCCTTTGTTTTCCCTGTTGCTCTTAATCTATCCATTTCCATTGACACTACTGCATTCATATCACCCATTATTATAATCTTTTGAGCCAAATATTCAAATAGTCTTTCCTCCAAATCTTTGAAAAAGTCCATTTTATTATCATTAGGTGCATACACTCCGACAATTATTAATTTTTCGCCTTGCCATTTGACTTGTACTGCAACAAGTCTGCCCTCTTCGTCCTTGAAAATCTGTTGAGCCTCCAATTTATTTTTTATGTATAATACCACCCCTCTCTTTTTGCTTTTATCAGATGAAATAAATTAATTTCCTAATTTTTTATTAATTAATTTTTCCCCCTATGTTTTCTCATCACATGTGTCTCCTGTAAACAAATAATGTCTAAATTCTTTTTTCTAAAGTATTGTTAAATTTTATTTCGTTTTTTCCTATCGTTCATCCCATTAACATTCCAAGTCCATAATTTCAACGCCATGATGATTCCCAATTAATTTTATTAATAAATTTTTAATTCTGTTTCTCCTCTTCCTCTTCTTTTTCCTCCTCTTCCTCCCTATCCTCTTCAGATTCTTGAGAGCCTCCTCCTTCTGCCCCTGCTCCCATCGCCGCCACTTCTTCTTCTCTTCCTAACTCTCTGTATCTTCTCAGGAACTTGTCCATTTCGTCTGGTCTTGTAAGCCTATGTCTTTTCCCTTTATAAGAAAATGAAAGCCCCTCTGGAAATTCCCACTTAAATTCAATTTTGTTTTTCCTCAATATTTGCACCAGCTGTTTATATTGGTCGCGTTTTTTAAATAAACGAAGTGGGACGTCTTTAAAAATAATTATATAATTTCCATCAATATTCAATCTTTTTTCTCTATTCTTTTGCAAAATTAAATTCCTTATTTCTCTATCCTTAAAAATAATCAGACAATCTCCGGGAAATTTCTTTGCTTTAGTTGTCCTGACTTTAATTCTAAAAGCATTTTGTATTGTCTTTGTGACGTCCTACTCTTGCATCTCTAACCATTGGGCAATCTCTGTAATCAATTTCTCCTTTATTCTTTCTCCATGAACCTCTGGCACCGATCTAAATCTCAGATTATTTTCTCTCTGCCTCAGTTCATTCATGGCAATTGCGTCCCACAGTTCCTCTTGTGCTCTATTCACCTCTGACACCTCTGCTTTGATTTTCTCTTCTTCTTTTTTAATTTCCATAACATCTAATTTAGTCTTTTCATCCCTTCTTCTAATTTTTGTGTCCTTTTTGTCATCTCCTTCATTTGTCCTTTTATCTCATTAACCGTTTCATCAATTTTTTTAACAGTCACATCTATTTTTTTATCCATTTGTTCCAATTTTGTTTCAATATTTTTCTCACTTTTTTATTTCTAATTTAAGATCTGATTTAAGTTCTGTAAACATCTTTATTAAGTCTCCTTTAATTTCAGATTCTTGCCTAGAACTCTTCCTTTCTGCAGGTGTCCCTCCTTCACCTTTCTTCTGTATGTGAGACATTCTGATTAAATATCTTCTGCCACCCATGTAACTGTTCCAATTTAACTCCAATAAAAGTATCCACCAGAGGGAGCGAAGTAAAAACAAAAACCCAAGGCCACAAGATCTGGAATTTAGACCAATTAAAAATTCAGAGGGTTACTTCACTTTCTTCTTGCCACTTGGATGGCCACATCCAATATTTTTAATTATATTCCACAAAACCACTAATACAAAAAAGGTCCCTCTCTCTTAAAAAAGTGAAAAAATAAAAGCAAAACAAAAATAAAAATTCCCAAACCAAGTCCCTCAAAAGAAGCAAAGAAAAACAAAAAGTCTATCCATATATATAAAAAAAGGAAAAAAGGAAGAAAAAGGAGAAAAAGCGAAACTAATTCCAATCCAATCAGCAACTTAAAAGAGAAGCAGGATCAAATCTCATCCACTCCGGAGATCAAAATGGCGATGCCCTGTTCTATTCCAATCATTTCCGTAATAAACAAAAAGAGTGGGGGTGCAGTCTCCAATAAATCCAAAGAGGGAGAAAACCACGCTAAATATGTCCCATATATACTTAAACTTAGCAATCAAAAGAGCAGTTTGTGTCTTCTTATCGTATGGTAATACAAATAAATAAATAAATTTTATTTATATCCCGCCCTCCCCAGCCGAAGCCGGGCTCAGGGCGGCTAACAACAATAAAACAGTACAAAAGTACAGCATAAACAACACTCTAAAATCATTCATTATAAAATTAATTAATTCAAGCCACTGGCAACCATTGGGCCAGAGCTCCGCGAAGATTGCCGAGGGAGGGAGTCAGGCTGTGCCCTGGCCAAAGGCCTGGTGGAACAGCTCTGTCTTGCAGGCCCTGCGGAAAGATGTCAAGTCCCGCAGGGCCCTGGTCTCTTGTGACAGAATGTTCCACCAGATCGGAGCCACGGCCGAAAAAGCCCTGGCTCTAGTTGAGGCCAGCCTAACTTCTCTGTGGCCTGGGACCTTCAAGATGTTTTTATTTGAAGATTGTAAGTTTCTCTGTGGTGCATACCAGGAGAGGCGGTCCTGTAGGTACGAGGGTCCTAGGCCGTATAGGGCTTTAAAGGTTAAAACCAGCACCTTAAACCTGATCCTGTACTCCACCGGGAGCCAGTGCAGCTGGTATAGCACCGGGTGAATGTGATCTCGCAGCGAAGACCTCGTAAGGAGTCTCGCTGCAGCATTCTACACCCGCTGGAGTTTCTGGGTCAGTCTCAAGGGCAGCCCCATGTAGAGCGAGTTACAATAATCCAGTCTGGAGGTGACCGTCGCGTGGATCACAGTGGCTAGGTCAGGGCGAGAGAGGTAAGGAGCCAACTGCTTAGCTTGGCGGAGATGGAACAATGCCGCCTTTGTTATAGCTGCAATCTGCGCCTCCATGGAAAGGGAGGTGTCAAAGATTACACCCAAACTCTTAACGGACGGTGCTGGCACTAATTGTGCCCCCGCAAGATATGGGAGTTGCCCCCCCAATCCCATATCGCCCCGTCCCAGCCACAGGACCTCTGTCTTCGAAGGATTTAGCTTCAACCGGCTCCCACGTAACCATCCAGCCACAGCTTCCAAACATCTGGTCAGTGTGTCTGGGGCCAAGTCAGGATGGCCATCCATCAACAGATAGAGAGTTGGGTGTCATCAGCATACTGATGGCAACCCAGCCCAAAACTCCGAACAAGCTGGGCGAGGAGGTGCATAAAGATGTTGAAAAGCATCGGGGAGGGTATCACACCCTGAGGTACTCCACACACCAAGGAGTGGCGCGATGACAATTCCCCCCCAAGCGCCACCCTCTGTCCCCGACCAGAGAGAAACGAGCGCAGCCATTGAAGGACTGTGCCCTGGATCCCCACGTCGGCAAGGCTGTGGTCCAGGAGTTCGTGATCGACCATGTCGAAAGCTGCTGACAGATCTAGAAGAATCAGCAGCCCCGACCCGCCTCGATCCAGCTGTCTACGAAGATCATCTGTTAGGGCAACCAGAGCCGTCTTGGTCCCATGACCAGCTCGGAAGCCGGACTGGAATGGATCCAGAGCCGATGTTTCATCCAGAAACCCACCAAGCTGTTCAGCAACCGCTCTCTCAATCACCTTACCCAGGAACGGAAGATTCGAAACCGGGCGGTAATTGGATAGATCTAAAGGATCTAATGATGTTTTCTTTAAGAGCGGGCGCACCACTGCCTCCTTCAGTTCCCCTGGGAATGTCCCCGTGCCAAGGGACAAATTGATGATATCCCCCAGGAGGGCCCGTACCTCGTCTGGACACGCTCTAATCAGCCAAGACGGGCACGGGTTGAGAGGACAGGTGGTGGGCTTTCCAGCTCGGAGGAGTCTGTCCACATCGGCTGGGGATATCCGGTCGAAGTGGTCCAATACTGGACCCGAGGACAGTCGAGGGGCCTCCAGTTCCTTTATTGTGTCCAAATTGGCAGGGAGGTCATGGCGGAGCAACAAGACCTTCTCCGCAAAAAAGCTCGCAAATGCCTCGCAGCTGTGTGTCAAATTGTTATTTAAATTTGGCTGTCCCTCAAGGGACGTTAAAGACCTGATTATACTAAATAATTGCGCTGGGCAAGAGCTAGCGGATGCAATGGAGGCCGCGAAGTATGACTTCTTGTCAGCCTTCACCGCCATCTCGTAGGTTTTCATAAAAGCCCTATAAGATGTTCTTGAGGCTCTGTCACGGGCACCCCGCCATACTCGCTCTAGCCGTCTGAGGTCCCGCTTCATTTTCCGGAGCTCCTCGGTAAACCAGGGAGCCCGGTTTCTGCGGGGTCGCAGAGGGCGCTTAGGTGCGATCTCATCGATGGCTGCCAGGAGCTGGGTATTCCAGCCCTCAACAAGCTCAGTCAATGAGTCGCCAGGGGGAGAAAGGTCCCGCAAGGCTTGGCGGAATCTATCAGGGTCCATCAGCCTCTGCGGGCGAGCCCAAATCGGCTCGCCACTTAAGCAGGGTGGGGGTGGAAAGTCAATCCTGGCTTTCAGAGCGTAGTGATCAGACCATGGCACCTTCATCGAAGGAAACATGATCACATCTATACCTACGCCAAAGATCAAATCCAGCGTCTGGCCTGCTTGATGTGTGGGGCCCGAAACAAACTGGGAGAGCCCTAGTGTCGCCATGGAAGACACCAGGTCCAGAGCCTGTGAGGAGGGAGTGGCATCACCATGGATGTTAAAGTCCCCCAATACCAATAGGTTAGGGAACTCCAAGGCCCAGCCGGCCACCGCCTCCAATAGGCCTGACAGGGTGGCTGCTGGTGCACTAGGTGGCCGGTACACCAGCCAGACAGCCAAGCTCTCCTCAGAGCCCCACACTAGGCCAACACATTCAATGCCGGGGATCAATGGCAATGGTAGAGCCCTGAAAGGACAATCTTCCCAGATTAATAATGCCACCCCTCCCCCCCGGCCCACAGTCCGCGACTGGTGGAGGACGGAGAAACCCGGGGGCGCCATCTCTCGTAAGGTAACTGTTGCCCCTTCGCGCACCCAGGTCTCCGTCACACAAGCCAGGTCGACCCCCTGCGAGATAAAGAAATCTCGCAGGGTGGCGGTTTTATTGCCTATAGACCTGGCATTGCACAGCACCAGTGACGGAGGTGAGTAATCCTTGCTCACCCTACCCTCGTCCCTCGGGATGGGGCGCAGATTGGAAGGGGTACGAGCGTATCCATATCTCGATCCCCTTCACCTATAACATCTGCCCCCACCGCCATACCTCCCTTGCCCCTCCACGGTAGCAATCCCAGGCCTCATAGTAGCCTCCATTGATGGCAATTAATGTTATTCTTTCGCAACCTAAAACAATAAAACCTTAAAACAATAAAAACAAAAAACAAAAACAACCCAGAAAACAATAAAACAATACAAATAAAAACTGCAAAAATTACAAATTCATCAAAATCTAACAAATTCCCAAGCCCACCCAAACATCCGTCGGACCCCCATATATAAAAAATCAGAAGGGAAAGGAAAATATTTTTTTTAAAAAACCATGTTAAAAAGCACTCTGCACCCCTCCGGGTCCTCCTGGGCAGTAGCAGCATCAGTGGCAACAACCATCCTTGTGAGGCCCCACCCTGGGCGAGATAGTAAGTGGCAGGAGCAGTCCTTGTGAGGCCTGTCAGGCCCTCCCTGGGCCAGGTGGTAAGTGGCAAGAAGGAGCAGGGCCCTCAGGCACTCACACAGGGGAGTCCCCCTGGGCAGCAGAGCAGTCCTTGTGAGGCTTCAGGCCCCGCCCCAGGCCAGATGGTAAGTGGCAAGAGCAGGGCCCTCAGGCACTCACCACAGGGGAGTCTTCCTGGGCAGCAGGCAGCAAGCAGCAAGCAGTCCTTGTGAGGCTTCAGGCCCCGCCCCAGGCCAGATGGTAAGTGGCAAGAGCAGGGCCCTCAGGCACTCACCACAGGGGAGTCTTCCTGGGCAGCAGAGCAGTCCTTGTGAGGCTTCAGGCCCCGCCCCAGGCCAGAAGGTAAGTGGCAAGAGCAGGGCCCTCAGGCACTCACCACAGGGGAGTCTTCCTGGGCAGCAGGCAGCAAGCAGTCCTTGTGAGGCTTCAGGCCCCGGCCCAGGCCAGATGGTAAGTGGCAAGAGCAGGGCCCTCAGGCACTCACCACAGGGGAAGAAAAGGTAAATACACGCTTAAACAAAGACTTCAAGAGTCTGTAGTCTATGCTTCTTGCTTGATGCACAGCTCTTTTAAAATCGAAAGTAAAAAACAACCCTGCTGTGAAGTTTTGCCTCTGCACATGAGTCTGGGAATGTTCTGTTCAGTTCACATTGAGTTCATGAAACATTGTACCCTGACCTGCTCTTAATGCATTGTTGACCACATCTACGGAATGCAATTATTATGTTTCTTTCAAGTCATGCAATATCAATCATTAGTAATCATTAGTAATAGTTTATTATCAATCACTAGTAATAGTTTAATAAGGAGGATTTCACGCCTGTCCAATTCTGTGTTCCTTTTCCCAACCTTTAATCTATTGATGATTAATGCCTATATTCAACCTTTGCATTGTATTCATGTTAACCAATCAGCAACAAGCACATATGTGGTAATGCTGTAATATTCAATAAAAGGGACTCTCCGAGACTTACTCAGGAGATGCCTCCCATATGACACTTGCCACTCGTCTGTCGTTTATTTCAACCCAACATCTGGTGACCCCGACGTGATCCCGACGTGCCAGATCCCTTTACGCTGCACCCCCTATACTTCACTCGACTGGAAAAGTCTCAGCGCGCTACTTCGTGAGTATGGGGGGGGGGACTTACAAAGTTCCAACAGGAGCATGCCAAGGAGCTGCTCCATCTAGTTAGACAGCGGGTGGCAGGTGCTCATATTTCTTTGAAAGAAACTGAACAATTGTTATGTGAGATTGCTTGCCAGTGCCCCTGGTACCCAGAGTCAGGCTCTCTGGGATCAGAAGCTTGGCAAAAGATCGGAAAAACCCTCTTCACAGAACCGAGGGCACCGATTCATTGTCTGCTCACTTGGCAGAAGTGTGCAGATGCCGTCGCTAGGTTAGGACCGCAGGCATCTCCGTCGGCACCTGCTCTTTTAGCCAAAGCAGACAATCCCCCACCTTACCCAAAGCTTCTGCCTCCATCGCAACCTTGCCAACCCATCCCTCCTTCCCTCCCTCCTTCGCCTGCCTCAGCCCCTGCGTGCTCTCCCACAGGAGCTGTGCGCGCTGCGCTTTTTCAAGCTAGGCAGAAAGGGCTCCTCTCCTTAGAGGAAGAGGCTGGATGGGCTGGGGAAATGCCATCTGCTTTGCCTATCTCCTATGCAAACCCCGGCACTGCACAACAGCAGGTGATGTATGAGGCACTTCCTTATTCTGTTCTGAGAGAATTAAGGAAAGCCATTACTGATTCTGGCCTCAAATCTTCTTATGTGCTAGGGATGCTGGAGGGGATCGCAAATGGTTACACAATGCTACCTCAAGATTGGAAGGATTTGATGCGCATGCTTTTATCTCCTGCTCAGTATGTGGTTTTTGAAAGTGAATTTAAGCATAGCGCAGTAGCCCTGGCTGATCCACAGCATTCAGCCAACCAACTTTTTGGTGCTGGTCTGTATGATAATATACCAGCCCAGGCGCAATTGAAACCTTTACATTTCAGTCGCACCGCGACCTGTGTACAACGCGCCTTTCGCAAAGTCCCTGTCTCAGGGCAACCACTGAGCTCCTTTGTTAATATTAAGCAACAACATTCGGAGCCTTACCATCAATTTATAGACAGATTGAAAGAATCAATCACCAGGCAGATTGATGACACTACAGCTCAAAATGAATTGATGAAAAAATTGGCCTTTGAAAATGCAAACACCGATTGCAAGAAGGCTTTGCAGTCAATCATACACCGCCCCAAATATGATCTGGCCGACATGATTCAAACCTGTGCAGATGTTGGCAGCCAGAGCCACGCGATGTCTTTGCTTGCCGGTGCCATCCAGGCTGGCAATAAGCCCACGGGCAATTGCTTCAATTGCAAACGCCCAGGTCATTTTGCTAAACAATGCAGAGCCCCTGGCGGGGGAGCAAGCAGGAATGGTGATGCCAATAAGGCTAAACCTTCCAAAAAATGCCCAAAATGCGGGAAAGGCTATCATTGGGCAAATCAGTGCAGGAGTTTGGGAAACTCCATAGGGGCCCTGCTCTCGGGCCAGGACAAATAGAGAGCCCTCCGCCGTTAGTCTCCACTATTAAGACTTTTTCTAAGGATACATCCTCTGATTTCACCATTGATTTAATCAATCAGGAAACCAAAGATGCTGTTTTACCTGGTGAAATTGTGCTCATGCCCACCCAATTGGCGGGCCCACTACCACCTAAGGTCGCGGGCTTAATTTTACCCAAATTCTATGAGGCCAAAGAAGGAATCCTGGTTATTCCAGGAGTCCTAGATCCTGACTATGTGGGCACAATCATGGTTCAACTCTGGAGCCATATGCCCATGCAGTTAAAAAAGGGTGAGTCTTGGGCGCATTTGGTAGTGCTCCCTTCTCATCCTACTGTTTCTATTATGGATAGTAATTTGCACGAGCTCTCTCCCCTTTCTCCACAGCTGTTAGCTGTAATCCAGAGGATTGGTGAACAGAAACTTCTTCATAAGTATAAAATCAATGGCAAAGTTCTGGAAGGCTTGATTGACACGGGCGCAGACATTTCTGTCATATCCAGCAATTGCTGGGACCCCACGTGGCCCCTTGAGTCTGCCTCTGCAGTTTGGGGTGTGGGTGGACCTCAAACCTCTTCCAAAAGCATACAGTGGTTGCCTGTTTCTCTGCCTGATAGCTCTGAAACCATTGCATACATCCAGCCCTGTGTGCTGAAAATCCACCTCAATCTGTGGGGCAGAGACCTATTACAACAATTACAAGCTACCATTCAATTTAATGAGTAAGCTTGCACTCCCCCTCAACTGGAAGTCCACCACCCCTGTATGGGTGGAACAATGGCCCATAACGGGGGAAAAGCTACTTGCTTTAAAACAATTGGTGAATGAACAATTATCGGCAGACCATATTGAGTCCTCTGTTAGCCCCTATAACACCCCCATCTTCATCATAAAAAAGAAAAGTGGGAAATGGAGATTTCTCCAGGATTTAAGGAAAATTAATGACATCCTTGAACCCATGGGGCCTTTGCAGTGTGGTCTGCCTAATCCAAATGTGATCCCCCACTCTTATCAATTGGCTATCATAGATTTGCAAGATTGCTTCTTCTCCATCCCCTTACAGGAGAAGGATCGTAAATTCTTTGCTTTTACTGTTCCTGTGTTAAATAACAGCCAGCCCACGGAACGGTATCAATGGAAAGTCCTACCACAAGGAATGGTGAATTCCCCTACCATGTGCCAATATTATGTGAATCAAGCCCTCCAGCCTTTCCATCTTCAGTATCCACACCTTTTAATTTAACTTTACATGGATGACGTTTTAATTGCTGGCCCCCACCTTCCCCCTCAATGGAAACATGATATGGTAGCCTGTTTGTCAGTTTATGGTTTGAAAATTGCACCAGAAAAGGTGCAGGAATCCTCTCCTTTTCATTATCTGGGACACAAAATGATAGCTAGCTATTCCATTCCCATAGTCCCTGAACTTCATGTTCCGAAAACAATGAAATATGTCCAGCTACAACAATTGCTGGGCAATATCAATTGGATAAGACCATATTTTAAAATCCCTCTTGAAGTTTTACGGCCGCTTTTTTCAGCCTTAAAAGGCCATCAATCTCCTGGTGAGCAAATTACCTTGACTTCTTCTCAACAGAAAACCGTTGCCCAGTTAAAGGAAATTATGCGTCTCCACTGGGTCGACCGAGCAATTCTTAATGTTTTGCCAGTGGTAGTCATAATGACAGATTCTGTCCAACCTTTTGCGGCCCTTATTCAGTCAGGCCCATCAAAATTTCATATTATTGAATGGTTGTATTTACATCATACACCAAAAAACACGGTGACTCCTTTAGTGGACCTCCTTGCTCAGCTCATCAGCAAGGGGCGCCGTCGATGCAAAAGCCTCTTTGGCATCGATTGCCGCCAAATTATTGTGCCCATGCCCCTGGAGCAATGGGAGACTGTTCTTTCCACTAGCATGGATTTGCAGTGCGCTTTAGCAGATTTTGTCGGCTTGGTGGACTGCCATGTCCCCGCCGATCCTCGCCTGCAAATGGGTAAACAATTTCCCCTATCTTTCTCTTCCATATTGTCTCCTGTCCCTTTGGATGCCCCTACTGTTTTTACTGATGGAGCCCCCTCCAGGGGGGTGGTTGCATGGCAACAAAATGAGGAATGGCACAGCCTCTATATTCTCCCACAAAAATCAGCTCAGCGTGCTGAGTTGGCAGCTGCAGTTAAATCTCTGCATCATTTCTCTTCACAGCCAATTAATTTGGTAGTGGTTAGCCTTTATGTTGCTAATGTTATAATTCGTTTACAGGGCAGCTATGTAAGTCCCTTATTAGATGACAATCTATTGAGCCTTTTCCTGTCCTTGCAATTGCTTCTCTCCAATCGCTCCCACCCACTATTTGTGGTGCACATTTGCTCTCACCAACCCTTCCCAGGCTTTCTCACTGATGGTAATGCAAAAGCAGACTCCTTGCTTAGGGCTTTGCCTGTTTCCCCCATTGAAAGTCATGCTTTCCATCATCAGAATGCAAAAGCTCTTAGCCGCCAATTCCAAATTCCGTTAGAAGCGGCTCGTGCAATTATCCAACAATGCCCTCAATGCTCTAATCAGATTGGCCACCCCAGCCCTGGTGTCAATCCCCGTGGGCTGGAGGCCAACCAGTTGTGGCAAATGGATGTCACTCACTTCTCCCCCTTCTCACCTTGGAAATTTATACATGTCTGCATTGATACGTTTTCTGGCTTTATTTGGGCCACCCCTCAAAGGGGAGAACAGGTTAAACATGTTTGCAATCATCTTGTTCGTACCATGTCAGTCATGGGCAAGCCTCATTCCTTAAAAACTGACAATGCCCCAGTGTACTGTGCAAAAACCTTTGCTCAGTTCTGTGAAACTTGGAATATTCACCATTTATTTGGCATCCCTTAAAATTCTCAAGGCCAAGCTATTGTTGAACGTGCCAACCGCACCCTAAAGACTGCCTTAATTCGGCAGGAAAAAAAGGCCGGAGTCCCAGCCTCACTTTCAGAAAAGGAAGGTTGGTTGGCTAGTGTTCTCTTTACTCTCAATCATTTGAATGTCTCCATACAGGATCATCAACCCTATACTCGCCTCCCAAAACATTTCCAGCAAAAAGAGACACTTCCAGCCACGCTGGTCCGTTATAAAATATTGCCCTCCAACAAATGGAGTGAACCAGTAAAACTGATTACCTGGGGAAAGGGTTATGCTGCAGTTTCTACTCCACAGGGTGCTCACTGGGTTCCCGCACGCTGCGTCCGCCTCTACCATGGCATGGCAACAGGCCCTGCCGAATCCGATACCACAGTTCGACTGTCAACTCCAGATCGCCCAAGATGCGGCGCCCAGCCCCCCCAGGACTCGCAAGCGGGGAAATCGTAATGGACCAGTGACGTGGGGCCAAATAAAATCACTCTCATTTCAAGCTGAACAGCTTAGAAAGGAAAGACAGCTAGAAGCAACCCCTGATAATTTGCTTCTGTGTCTTATTTCATGCCTTAATATAAATTCCATGATAGTGCTCATTTTCAGCGTTTTGTTTTTGCCCCTCTCTGCTTCCGTTCCTAATAGCGGTGGTTCCACACCAATAAATGTGTGGGAATCTTTTGCAAAAACCCTCAATGTTTCTTCCTTTTATCTAACCCAGCAGGTATCGATAGATGAAATCCTTGGCTCTTGCCTTATCCCTGTTTGCCATGACCCTTCTGACATACAAAATGATACCTGGTTTTATTCATCCCTACCCCAAAATGATTCTCTCCGCACCCTTGGTTATTCCGGTTACTATGTGTGGGGTAACCAAGTGCGCCGGCGACCACCTCTGGCCATTGATTTATTGACCCCATACGTGGCTTCCTTTAATGTCACTTGCGCCCGTATGGTCAATTGCACAAAAACCAACTGTGTGAAAATGGGGAAGGATAGCGCCCCCCCCCCTCACGGGGAAACCCTGTTTTGGGGATCCGGAGCGACGTGGGGTGAGTGGCGCAGTGCTTTGAATCGACCGCTTCTTTCACGGAGTGAAGCCGCATTGCTGTTGCCGGAGAGCGCTGACTTTTTCCTGTGGACAATTGGATTTTAAACGGCTACCCATGAGTAGAACCGAAAATTGGACCTTGAAACACTTTAATTTGGCGCTGAAGCGGGAAGGCTCTAAACAGGAAGTTCGCTTCCCGTTTTGTAAATAGATTGAAGCAAAGCCGTTACAAGCTAAAGTCTTTGAAAGCTTTTGATAAAGGATTAAATTCCCACCGGACAAGAATATATAACCCCTCTTGGAAGCAGGAGAAGAGAGGGGAAGTTTTGAATTTAGCGTGCCTGCAGAAGAGAGTCAAAATTAATTGCCACTGCTCTGAACCTGGAAAAGGGCTGCCAGATGACGTTCGGGGAAGGTTTATTGACAGAACGGATTTGACAGCTAGCTAAAATAAGAAAGGCACTGCCTCCATTGTCCTCTTCTGCGTTTAAAAATGGAGGAAAAAGTAACTGAAAATTGAAACTATTGTTACTTGCTTGAGTTGTGTTTGAAAGAATCGATACAAACGGAGACTGTTTCCCTCTAGAGGGAGCATGTGAACTGTTACAGGAGTACAACAGGGAGAGCTCCAGCTGCAAGATAAGATTCTGAAAAATAGAGTCTGACCTTGGATCACTCAAAATGTTGATAGGAGAAGCAATTGTGACTGCATAATATAAGATAAACTACGAGCTGGAACAGCTACATAAAAAGACAGATGACACGATCTCTAAAATTGACAACTTGGAACAGAGCGTGATTAATTTGAATCAAAAAGTGAGTGTTAATACAGAAACAACTCAGGATTTGCTACAGGAACATATCCTGGTTGGACAAATGGTGGAGGAAAAGGAGAAAGCCGATGATGTGAAAATGGTGGAGAAAAAGGAGAAAATTGATGATGTGAAACCAAAAGTAGTACAAGCGGGATCCTTAATTTCTCAGAAGCAGATTGAGGATTATAAATTGAGGTCTTTTATGACTTAATCCAGCAAAAGTCAAACTCCGAGGTTAGGAGCCCGGCTTGGATTGAAGAAGGAAAGTTGGAAAGAACCCTCTATCCAGGGATTGACTGACTTTTGGGACATGGACCTGGGCTTGGAGGAGTTTGAAGTTTTGGGGGTCGCTCGAATTGGAGGAATCCTGAAATACGTTCTGAAACACTCTATGGACTTTACTTTTAACTTTGGAAATTTGGCTGAACTGCCCAGAAGGAACAAAAGTATGGCTAGGCTGGAGTTTTCCCGAGATTTGCTCCTGAGCATCAAAGAATATGAAGAAGACCTCCAGAAGGGACTTGGAAGAGATTTAAGAGCCTCGGATATTAGGGCTCCAGGTTGATGGATTATATGGAACTGACGGAAAGGACTGGCAGAATCCAAAGCCAGGGAGAGGAGATAGTGGAAGATTAATGGAAAATTTAAAGTGTTTATTTAGAAACTTTGTTAAAGTAATGACTGTCAGAAAAACGGTGGAATGATATTTTATGGATTTAGCAGAAATGCTATAAGAAGTTGGGTGTATATAAGTAATCAACCGTTAATGGGAAATAAGGTTAAAGAATATGTTATTTATAATATGACAGAAAATAGAGAAAGATGGAAAGGATTTGCTGAAACAAGTACTAGAAGCGGGATACAAGAAGGGAGGTGTGAGGAAGTCGAGGAAACAAGGGAATGAAGGACAGAGTATCGAAAAGGAGGGATGTTCTTAAATTGTTTTTGTCTTGCTTTGTTTATGTGTTTAGTTTAATGGGTTTAGGGTGGGCTTGTATTGTTTATATGTTGTATTGTTTTTCTCTTTCTTTCTTTCTTTTTTGCTTTTTCTCTCTTTTTTCTACCTTTTTGTAACTTTTAAAAGCAATAAATATTATTTTTAAAAAAGGGAAAAAAAGAAAATGGGCAAGGATAATTTCAACTGCTCTAATTATGTAAATATTTCTTATGTATATAAATATACAGAGCTGCCAGAAGGCTGGTTCTGGTCGTGTCCAGGCTATACATTTAATTATATTCCAGCAAACATCAGCCATGGCACACCCTGCTGCTTAAGCCGTTTGTCAATCATTTTACCCAAAAAGCATCATTTGACCCGCTCTCGATATCGCCGCTCTGTGGAATTGACTAATGATTGTGATGATTCTGTTTCTCTTCCCAGTAGATCTGAATATATTTCTTTAGCTGCTTCTCTCTTAGGAGTCCCTGGATTGACTGTACGGAAGAGTATGAACATTAACTCTTTAGCTTGCTCCGCAGCAAAAGCTCTGAATTTTACTTCACAAGCTCTTCACCTTTTGAATAAAGAACAGAGTGAACTCCACCATGGACTTTTACAAAATCGTGCTGCTATCGACTATTTGCTCATGCTTCATCATTATAGCTGTGAACAAGTGAATGACATGTGTTGTTTCAGTATTACTGATAATTCTAAAGCCATTCAAAAGCAAATCTCTCATTTGCAAAATCTTACACATCACATTAAACAGGATGTTGGATTTTCTGGCCTCTGGGATTCGTTCACCCAGTGGCTCACTGGCTGGTTGCCTAACCTGAATTGGCTTCGTAATCTTTTTCAATATGCTATTGTCATAATATGTATATTAATTTTGCTATGCTGCTTCATACAATGCATTCCTGGTCTCATGCGTCTTTGGTCTCAGCTTCTCTCTCCTCCTCAGCCACCTAATAAAATCATTGCTGCCTACTATGCGAAGTGGCAGCACCAACTGTAAATAATAGGGGAGATATGGGCGGACTTATTTCGGGCATGCATTGGCAAACCACTTATCCCGGGGTATTTCTGTCCCATTCACCCTGAACTCACATAGCAACATCGGTGGGCGAACTTATTTCTGGCATGCGCTGGCATACCACGTATCCCGAAGTATTTTTGTCCCATCCACCCTGAAATCACAAAGCAGCATTTCGCAAAAAACAAAAAAAGGAAGGGGGAGATGCTGGGAAGTTTTGCCTCTGCACATGAGTCTGGGAATGTTCTGTTCAGTTCACATTGAGTTCATGAAACACTGTACCCTGACCTGCTCTTAACGCATTGTTGACCACATCTACGGAATGCAATTATTATGTTTCTTTCAAGTCATGCAATATCAATCATTAGTAATCATTAGTAATAGTTTATTATCAATCACTAGTAATAGTTTAATAAGGAGGATTTCACGCCTGTCCAATTCTGTGTTCCTTTTCCCAACCTTTAATCTATTGATGATTAATGCCTATATTCAACCTTTGCATTGTATTCATGTTAACCAATCAGCAACAAGCACATATGTGGTAATGCTGTAATATTCAATAAAAGGGACTCTCCGAGACATGCTCGGTAGATGCCTCCCATATGACACTTGCCACTCGTCTGTCGTTTATTTCAACCCAACACAACCCGAAGGTCCTTTGCCGACGTTTCCCATTGATTTCACATAAAGACTGTCCACAAAAAGAAAAATTATCTCCTCTATCCCCTCTGTCCACCTTACTCCTTACTCCTTAATAGGAGCCAAATAAAAAGAATCAAAAAGAGATAAATCCAACCGCCAAAACAACCCCCGTTTGTCTTAACTCACTGTTCCGTTCCGTTCTGAGAATAATCCCTGTGTATTCTTAGGAATCCAGACAAGGCTGACCTCCTTTTTTCCACCTTGTCTGTGTTGAATTAGATCCAATTAGATTATATTTTAGTCCTTTTTTTAAAGTTTCCAATTCAATTTCTTAGTTTGGAGAGCCGATCGCTCCAGCGTACAAGCTCGGGGCTTCGCTCCTGGAGGTTAGCAATGGCGTCCCACTGCCTGCCTTTCTACCCCGCCGCTCTCGTCTCCTCTAAAAAAAGAGGTTACCTGGCGGCTGGGGGAATCGCTCAACGGCCCCTGAATCTCCTTCCAGGGGTGTGTTGGGGGGCTGCGGCGCCCTTGTAGCACCCCCTTTTTCCTCCAAGGAGCTGGATTCCCTCTCCAGAGGGTAACCCCGCTTGTTTTCGCCTCGCGATCCAACCGGAAGTCCGCCTTTATTTTAATA
The DNA here is from genome assembly GCF_964106645.2 of Podarcis pityusensis. NCBI lineage: Eukaryota > Metazoa > Chordata > Lepidosauria > Squamata > Lacertidae > Podarcis > Podarcis pityusensis. Next base: position 9,647,408 of record NC_138045.1, read on the forward strand.
TTGTGTTGGTAGCCGCCCAGAGTGGCTGGGGGGGACCCAGCCAGATGGGCGGGGTATAAATAAATTATTATTATTATTATTATTACACTTAATATTTTTTTTATATATAAATTTTATTTTATAACACCATACAAACAAAAAAGACAAACACAACACATTCACACCAAAAAAAACTAAATAAAGAAAAATATATATATAATATATATATATATATACTCCTGACATAAGACAACAACAAATTAACTACATTAACTACATAACACACAACACTGACTTCCCTTCATCTCGGTTTCGGAATGTGTTATAAAATTTTTCTATCTGCAGTTTCTTTTCCTCAAAAAAAAATTCTTTACATCACAAGTGTTATATCGCACCTACTGTGTTTTTTAGTTTTTTTTACCTCTGTTTCCATGTATGCCATGAATTTATTCCAATCTTTATTAAACTTTGTGTCTTTTTGATTTCTTATTTTCTGTGTCATTTTTGCCAATTCTAGATAGTCGAGTAGTTTCGATTGCCATTCATTTATGGTTGGGATTCTTGGTGTCTTCCAATTCTGCGCTATTAGAGTTCTGGCGGCCACTGTCGCGTACTGAAAGAGTGTTTGATCTTCCTTTTTGATTTCCTCTCCAATTATCCCCAGCAAAAAGGCTTCAGGTCTTTTTATAAAGGTATATTTAAAGATTTTTTTTAGTTCATTGTAAATAGATTCCCAAAATTTTCTAATAGGCTCGCACAACCACCACATATGATAAAAATCGCCCTCCTTAATCTTGCATTTCCAGCATAATTTATCACCAGTTTTATATATTTTTTCCAGTTTTACGGGCGTTACGTACCACCTGTACATCATTTTGTACATATTTTCCCTGAGTGTTGTGCATGCCGAGAATCTCATACCTTTATTCCATAGTGCCTGCCATTTCTCAAACTCTATGTTATACCCAAAGTCCATTGCCCATCTCACCATTACCTCCTTTACTTCTTCATCTTTGGTGTCCCATTCGAGCAACAGGCTATACATTTTCGATAGGAGTTTTGTTTTACTTTCTAATATTTCAATCTGGAATCCAGATTTTTTCTCACTTATCCCATTTTTTTTATCCTCGGTCCAGATAGAGTTGATTTGATGAAATTGGATCCAACCTGTCAATTTGTTCTTTATTTCTTCATATGGCCTAATCCTCCAACCGGTCTCTGTTTTTACTAATAAATCTTCGTAGGTCCATCTTTCTCCTTCGATATTTGGTTTTTTTATTGTCAGGATATCGATTGGCGAAAGCCACCAAGGGGTATTCTGTTCCAATAATTTTTTATTTCTTTCCCACACCTCCAGTAATGGCCCTCTGAAGATATGGTTAGAAAATCCTTTATGGATCTTTCCCTTATTACGCCATAGGTAAGCGTGCCAACCGAATCTTAAATCAAATCCTTCTAAATCTAGCAGATCTTTATTTTTTATAATAATCCAATCCTTGACCCAACAGAGGCATGAGGCTTCATAATATAACTTTAAATTTGGGACTGCGAATCCTCCTCTATCTCTTTGGTCTGTGAGTAATTTGAATCTAATTCTCAGCCTTTTTCCTTGCCAGATGAATTTAGAAAGTATTTTCTGCCAGCCCTTGAATATTGATGTTCCCCTGATTATTGGTATATTCTGAAATAAGAATAGCAGTTTCGGTAATAGACTCATTTTTATTGCCGCCATTCTCCCCGACCAGGATAGCTTTATTCTATTCCAGGTATCTAAGTCCTTCCTTATTTCTTTCCATGCGGTTGTATAATTATCTTCCATCAAATTAATGTTCTTTGTCGTTAACCAGATTCCAAGGTATTTTACTTTTTTGGTTACTTTAATTCCAGTCTGAGATTCAAGGTGGTTTTTTACCTTCTCTTCTACATTTTTAATCAACATTTTAGTTTTTGTTCTGTTTAATTTAAAACCGGATAGTTTTCCGAATTCTTCTAACAGACCTAACACCTTACTGACACTCTCTTCTGGATCCTCCAAAGACAACATAAGGTCGTCAGCATAAGCTTTCAATTTGTATTCTTTCACTCCTATTTTTATTCCGCGTATCTCTGAAGTTTTTCTTATCTTATTTGTAATTATCTCTAACATCATAATAAACAGAAGAGGTGACAGAGGGCACCCCTGCCTAGTACCCTTCGAGATTTCAAAGGGTTCTGTTAAGTTATTATTAATAATTAGTTTAGCACTTTGCTGTGAGTAAATTGCTTTTATTCCTTCCAGGAATGTGCCCTCTATCCCTGTCATTTCCAAACATTTTATAAGAAAACGCCAGGATACGTTATCGAATGCCTTTTCGGCATCAATAAACAGTAAAGCTGCAGGGATTTCGTTTTTGCATTCTAAGTACTCAATGATATTTATTGTATGTCTTATGTTGTCTTTTATTTGCCTATTGGGTAAAAAACCAGCCTGGTCGGTATGGATAAGATTAACTAGGCATTTTTTAAGTCGAGTCACCATTATATCTGCATAGATCTTATAGTCATTATTCAATAGTGAAATCGGTCTGTAATTCTTAATATTTAGCCTATCCGAGTCAGGTTTCGGTATCAGCGTAATGTATGCCTCTTTCCATGACGCTGGTGTTCTTCCTTCTCTTAAAATCTCATTCATTACTTCACATAGCACTGGTGTAATAAGTTCTTCTAGGACTTTATAATACTTGGCTGACAATCCATCTGGGCCTGGGGCTTTCCCCAGTTTCATCCTCTTTATCGCCTCTTGAATTTCCTCTGTTTTTATGGGTTTATTTAATAAATTTCTTTCCTCTTCCGATATACTGTTGATTCTGTTTTCTTCTAGATATTTTCCCATTTCTATTTCATCTTCTTCTTCTCTTTTATATAGGTTTTCATAGAATTTAAGGAAGCTCTTTTTTATTTCATTAGGGTCTTCCAAGATTTGTTCTTCTACTTTTATTTTATTAATAAGATTTTGTTTTCTTCTTTTCCTCAACTGCCACGCCAGGAACTTTCCAGTTTTATTTGCAGATTCAAAAAATTTTTGTTTCATTAACTTAATTCCCCATTCTACCTCTTGATTTATTAATGTTGAATATTGTGCTTGTATCATTTTATACAGTTGCTTGTTCCCTTCATCGCTCGGCTTTTCTATCAAATTCTTTTCACATTCTCTCAGTTGAGTGATTAGCTCTTCCTTTTTTTGTTCTCTCGCCTTTCTTCTTTGACTATTTTGTTGTATCGAAAAACCTCTTAACACTGCCTTGCTGGCATCCCAAACTATATCCATGTTAGTCTCCTTATTAATATTTAAATCAAAATAGTCTTTTAAAGTAATTTTAGCCTTATCAATCACTTCTTCTTTTTCAAATAAATAATCATTCATTCTCCATCTGTAGATACCCTGGGTCTTCCAGTTTAAGTGTAATATTATTGGGTTGTGATCAGATAGTGTTCTGGGTAGTATCTCACATTTCGACACTCTTATTGTTAATTCTCTTGATATCCATATCTGATCCAACCTACTCCAGCTCTGATGCGGCTCTGAGAAATGTGTGAATTGTTTGGTCATGGGTTTTTTGAATCTCCATATATCTATTAAATCTAAGTTTTCCTCAAGGTCAATAAACGATCTCGGAAGTTTCCCTTGATTTAAGTTCTTCCTTTTCGAGCTTCTATCTAATTCCGGTTTTGGCACTCCATTTAAATCTCCAAGTAGGATCAATTTGTGATTCTCTAGATCTAATAAAACTTGTTCCAATTTTTTGAAAAACTCCATTTTGTTTGTATTTGGCGCATAGACCGTTACCACATTAAGTTTTTCTCCCTGGTAGTTGATTTGTACTCCTAGGATTCTTCCTTCCTCATCCTTACATATCAGTTTAGGTTCCAATTTCTCTTTCACATAAGTTACCACCCCTCTTTTCTTCTTTGAGTCTGAATTGATAAATTCTATTCCCAACTTTTTATTTATTAAAATATGTTTGTGTTTTTTGGCAACATGTGTTTCCTGGCAACAAATCACATCAATATTTTTTTTCCTTATGATTTTCTCAAATTTATTTCTCTGGGACTTTTCATTAAAACCATTCACATTCCACGACAGAAATTTAAGGGTCATTTCGACTAATTGCACTTTATCCTAATTTCCGATTTAAATTCTGGTGCCTCTATTTCCAATAGTTTCCACCTCTTCCTCCTCCTCCTCCTCTCCCGATCCCGCGTCCTCCGCTTCCTCCTCTGCTTCTACCTCACCCCCCTCCGCTCCCTCGGCCTCCTTCTCTCCCCTCCCTCTCCCCCCTCCCACATTTTTTTCTTCTCCTCCAGATCTTTCTTTTTCTTTACCCAGGTCTTTTTCGTATCTTCTCAAAAACTTTCCCGCTTCTTGTGTATCTATCAGTTTGAACTTTTTATTCTTGTAGAAAAAGGAAATCCCTTCTGGGAATTCCCATTTATACTGTATTGTATTTCTCTTTAGGACATTTGTTAATTGTCTATATCCTTCCCTTTTGCGCAGAATCCTAATTGGAATTTCTTTAAAGACAATAATTGGACAGCCTCCAATCATTAACTTTCTTCTGTAGCTTGTTCTTAGTATAGTGTTCCTCATTTCCAATGAGTTAAATATTACTAAACAGTCACCAGGGATTTTTTTTTATTTAATTCGTTGCGATTTCCCTCTTATTCTAAACGCACTTTCTATCGTGTGCGCAACTTGTTCTTCTTTTATTTCCAACCACTTTGCGAGTTCTTTAACCATTTTCCCTCTTATATCCTCGTTTACCTCTTCCACCACTCCTCGGAATTTTAAATTAAGTTGTTTCTGACGCAGTTCTGTCATGGCTAAATTGTCCAAAAATTGATCTTGAATTTTATTTAAATCTTTTACTTCTTCCTTTAATTTTTCTGTTTCTTTCTTTTGGTCTCTCAGATCTTTTTGGGTTCTTTTATTGATTTCCTCAATTATTTTTGACTTGGTTGTCAGATCTTGTACCTTTCTGGAGAGTTCTCCTACCGCACTTTCTATTTTCTTATCTATCTGTTCCTGTATTTCTCCTAATTTACTTTCCATGTGTAATTCATTTTGCTTAAATTCCTCTTTGATCTTTAACCATAAAATGTCTAAATCTCTAATTTCCTCCTGTCTTTCTCTCTCCTGGTGTCCCTCCTGCTTTTTTCCCGTTCTTCCCCAACATTTTATGGTTTAATTCTCAGTAGTTAACTTTACTTATTACTCTCTCCCCCTAGAGGGTGCACAATCTTTCTTCTACCCTCTCTGCAATTTCAACCCCTTTATTTATATGTTCTTATATCTTATAGCATATTCTTACAACACTTTGCATCCCCCCCCAAAAAAGAGATTTTTCAATGACTTGTTCAGAATTATCCAATCTCACTGGCTCTCCCAGTAGTCTTTTGTTATCATAAATTTAGGTTATGTTAATATGTTAGTATAATTGTTTCAACACAGAAGGAAGAGAAGAACAAAGTAAAAGGTACAGGTCAAAGACAATATTTCCTTTTTACCGTCCAGAAAATAGCTCAGTCTCTGTATTTTTCAGCCACTTGTCGGCCTAATCCATTTCACGGGAAATATATCAAACTTTCACCGTTTTCTGTTACCTTTGGTTCTAATTTTTACTAGTTTCCTTTGCAATCCTAGGAAAGATGTGGATATTTCAAGAAGTTCTCAGTGTTTTATTTCAAATAGTTCAAGAAGTTCTCAGTGTTTATTTCAAATAATAAATCATTTGGTTATTCATCTCGAAGTGTAGAAAGACGTCTTGGATTAAATACTGGTCTTGCTCAAACTGGAGGGGTCAGGTTAGATTTTCCTCAAAATTGAGGGCAGGGGGGATAGGCTGTTAGTTGTGTTATTATAGTGGAAAGTGGTAGAAAAAGAGGGGAGGGAAGGCAGAGAGGAAGCAAACAAATTGGAACGAAGGAAGAGAGAGGGGGGGAAAGGGGAAAAAAAGAGAAAAGGGGGGGGGGAATAGAACAAAATGACCAGATAATTTTCTTATTTAAAACAGGGATATAAATATCCTAAATACCATGAGGAAACATGAGGGGAAAGAGAGAGTATAAAGAGGGAAGAGGAGAGAGAAAAAGAGAGACAAAGAGAGACCCCAAGGATTATGGGCAGGGCAAAAATACAGCCTTTGCAGAAAGTTCTAGAGTTCAAAAGATCCTATGGTTCTTCAGATTAATATTCCAAATAAACATGCGTTGAATAAATCCCAGGAGCAACGGTTAGGTCCCAAAATTATGAAGGTTAGGAAAAGTTCTTTTTCAAATACCTCTTTAGTTTCTTTGAAGCGTGTTCCCAGCTGTCCTTTTAAACAGTTCTAAGAGGCTCCGTTTTTAAATGACTCTCTCTTTTCTTTTTTTTTGTCTGCCTCCCCCAAAAGGAGTAAACAATGTTTCCTTGCGGTGGAATGTTTCAAATTCTTTAGTTCCCCACAAAGAAGCCTGAGATATTTACTTTGTGTTCACTCAGTCAGGCGAGGGGATACTTCTTTCCTCCACCTTGCGACTTTGTAGCCTGCGCCATTTTAATCCTTTACCGAGGTGAATTCCTAAGTTAAATTGTCTGACATCCGACGTTCTCTTAGTGTATTTTCAAAAGTTTTTTCAGTAACAAAGTCTACTCACACTAAGGGTTCCGTTCTTACAGTTTTGGAGGTCCGTCGCCTTCTTCAGTGGGAGCCAGAGGCATCGTAATACAGGGTCGTTGCTTTCCCTTTGTGCTTGCAGTTTCGCTGCCTCGAGATCTTCCAAGAAAAAAAAGCCCCGAAAAACAGCAGACCGCTTCCACACGGCTGGGTATCTCTCCCCCAAGGGTCTCCCCCTTGAGATTTTTTGGGGGTGCAGTGCCCTTGCAACACCCCCCAAGCCCCTGTATTACTCGGAAATCTCCTCTGGAGATTTTCCGAGCTCCCTGTCTGTTCGCGACGGAAACCGGAAGCCCCCAATCTTTCAAAGATCTATAGTATTTTGAGGTTAAACCGTCCGGCCCTGGAGATTTGCCCAACTGCATATTCTGGATGGCACCTTCAACCTCCTGTTCCGTTATTTTATAGTTCAGCATTAACTTATTTTCTTGAGAATTTTTTTGTAATCCATTTGTTCTTAAAAATTGGTCTATATCAGTCTCTTTCTGTGGCCCTTGTGTATATAGTTGTTTAAAATATCTCTGGAAACACTTTCTAATCTCCAATGGATTCTGTATATTCTTTCCTTCCACTTCCAAATTTGTGATGGTGTTTAATTTTTGTCTTTTTCTCATCTGCCAGGCTAGCAGTTTCCCACAATTATTAGCAGATTCAAATGTCTTTTGTCTCATCTGTTTAATTTTCCATTCTATTTCCTGATTTATCATTTTCATATATTGTACTTGATATAACTTTATTTCTCTCAGAATCTCTTGTGACTTTGGTTTCGCTCTTAATTTCTTCTCTCCTTCTTTTATTTTCTCCAGAATTTTATCTTTTTTCTCATTTTGAGTTCTCTTCTTTATTGCATTCTGTTGAATCAGAAACCCTCTCATGACCGCTTTGCTTGCGTCCCAGATTACTCTTTTTTCAACCGTGGTATTCAAATTTATCTCAAAATAGTCTCTCAAGATTTTTTGGGCCTTCTTGGTAACCTCTACATCTCTAAACAAGGTGTCATTCATCCTCCATCTAAAGGAACCAATTGGTGTTAATTTCATCTCCATTCTCACAGCATTATGGTCGGAGCAAGTTTTAGGACAAATTTCCGCTTTTCGAATTTTAGGAGCCAATCCTCTAGTTATCCAAATTTGGTCAATTCTTGTCCATGTCATTTTGGCTTCAGAGAAGAAAGTTCCTTCTCTACCCAAGGGGTTCTTAGTTCTCCAAATGTCAATCAAGTCCATGTTGTCAGTCATGTCAAAAAAGGTTTTTGGCAGTCTTCCGTCTTTCGTGACTACCTGTCTTTGTGACTTATCCATATTTGTGGACACCACTCCATTCATGTCTCCCATCATAATGATGTTATACTCCATGTAGTCCAACAATGTCTCATGCAACTTCTTAAAAAATTCAGATTTCCCCTCGTTTGGTGCATAAACTCCTACTATCAAGAATTTCTCTCCTTGAATTTGAATTTCAATTGCCACGAATCTTCCTTGGTCATCTTTAAAAATAAATTTCGGTGATAGGCTCTCTTTAGCATAAATTACAACTCCTCTCTTTTTAATCTTATCCGATGAAATAAACTCTTGGCCCAGTCTTTTGTTAATCAATACTTTCCTGTGTAGCCTTATCACGTGAGTTTCCTCTAAACAAATCAAGTCCAATTGTTCCTTTTTCAACAAATGAAAAACTTTTTTCCTTTTCTCCGGGGAATTAAAACCGTGAATGTTCCAGCTTAATAGTTGCAGAGACATGATGTCGTTATTTTGCTTCTCCTCTAACTGCGCCAAGTAATTGTTCTTGTTCTGTCGGTGGTGTCACTTTCTCTAGTTTGTCCAATCCCAAAGGTAGTGACACTAAGTCTAGTATTCCTGGTTTTAGTACTCTTGGATCTTCTTCTTCAGCTTCCTTTTGTAGGTTTTCTCCGTGTTCTCTCAAAAATTTTTCTTTATCTTCCACTGATCTTATTTTGATTTTTTTCCCTTTAAAGGTAAAAGAAAGGCCTTGGGGAAACTCCCCCATGAAAACAATTCTGTTTCCTCTCAGCAGGGCCACCAATTCTCCGTAGTTAGCCCTAAGATCCAATAAATATTTCGGAATGTCCTTAAAAATCTCCACTCTTGATTCTTGTATCTCCAAAGTCTGCTGGAAATGCAGATTCAATATTTTATCTCTCTCTTCTTTTGTTAGGAGGGTAATCAAACAGTCTCTCACCCTGTTCTTTCTCCCTCCTCTTCCAAGTCTAAAAGCACTTACTATCTTGAAGTCTTGCTTATCATCCAAGTTCCAGAAGTCTGCAAATTCCTGTGTAAGAAAATCACTTAGGCTGTCTTTTTCAAGTTCAGGTACCGCCCTGATCCTCAAATTAGTCTGTTTCTCCTTCAGTTCAATCATAGACAAAAGCGACCGGTGGTCCTCAAGCTGCTTACATATCGGTGTTATCTTTTCCTCTACAGCCGATGCTTTTTCCTTTGCTTCCTCAGCTGTCTTTCGATTCGAAGTAGATTCTTGCAGCAGTTTTTCAATAGATTCTGTGTTTGAGTTCACCTTCTGCCCCAAGTTATTAATGCTAGTGGTATTTTGGTCAATTTTAGTTGTTGCTTCAGTAACTTGTTTCAAGGTTTCATAGATTTTACTTAATACTGAAGTAAATCCCTCTTCAGATGCCATTCCTTTTGACCCAGCTTGTGCAGGATCTTCCCCTTGTGGTGCAGAAGGGCCGGATGCAGATGCTCTGCGTTGCTGCAATAGTGCACTGGTCTGCTGCAGTCTAACCTTGCCCGATCTTGTTGTTTTTTCCTGAGACAAGTTTGCAATAACACTTTATCTGAGGATCAAGGTCAGTCCCACGGCCAAAGCTTGTTTTGCCGTGGAAATTTCCCTGGCCAGTTAGAAGTGGAAAATTCCCCAGCTAGTTGTAGCAATTTCAGTGTTCCACTAGGGGGACACAGTAACAGTCAATGGTATTACAATAAAGTTTCTTTTCCAACTTTCCAAAGTCCCCCTTCAACAAAATAAGCAACAGTTTCAAGTCCAAAGAAGCCCTTCAGAATAAAAGTATCTCACTTGCAGAGTTAACTATCAAAAAGTTACATTGTCCATAAACAGTGCGACTCTCAATACAGCAATTCTATTGATCCGGGCAGTCCGTTCCCAAGGATTAAATAGTGGTCTTTATTCCCTTTTCTCTCCTTTTTTTCCTTTTTTTTTAACAGGCAAAAAATACTTTCCCCTCTTCCCTCCCCTCTCCTGCAGTTCAGGGAGGGAGTTCTTTTGATTTGACGTTAGGATTTAAGTCCTTTTAACGCAACTCTCCAGGTCTTAGCTTAGACAGTCTTTGCTTTGATCTGTATACAGAAAACGGAAGGCGGACTTCCTGTTTACGCCTTCCCGCTTCAGTGCCAAATTAATCCTTTTTTTTCTTAAATTCACCGATCTTTAAACTTGACCTACTCACGGGTAATTGTTTAGTAGCCGAATTGTCACAGGAAAAAGGTCAGCGCTCTCCGGCAACAGCTGTGTGGCTTCACTCCACGGAAGAAGCAGTTGACTCTCAGCACCGCGCCAGACTCCCCGTTTCGCTCCGGAGCCCCTTACAGGGTTCCCTCGCAGATTGGGGGGGCGCTAAAGGTGCCCGCCGAGTCCCACGGTCACAGGCTTTACCCGCCTGTGATTTCAAAGGGGTCCCCGCTTCGCCGTAGCGGCAAGACCCGATTTCCGCGGAGCTACTCCCTCAGAACTAGAGGGAATCCGCCATTGCCGATGGCGCCGCCTCCGGAAGTCGAAAAAAGTTAAATGTCTGGGTGTAAATTTGTCGGTAAAAAAATTGAATTTATTTAAAGATAACTATGACAAATTATGGAATGAAATTAAAAGAGATCTTGAGATTTGGTCAAATTTAAAATTGTCATTAATGGGCTGAATATCGGTGGTCAAGATGAATGTATTGCCAAAGATGTTGTTTTTGTTTCAAGCTCTACCAATTATTGATAATGTGAAATGTTTTAAAGAGTGGCAGAAAGTTTTGTCTAAATTTATCTGGCAGGGGAAAAAACCCAGAATTAAATACAAATTATTAACAGACTCAAAAGAAAGAGGGGGATTTTCCCTGCTGGACCTGAAGATATACTTTGAAGCCGCAGCTCTTTGTTGGGTTAAGGAATGGATACAATTAGATAATGCTGATGTTCTTGATTTGGAGGGGTTTGACAATGTTTTTGGTTGGCATGCTTACCTATGGTATGATAAGATAAAGGCCCATAATGGTTTTAAAAATCATGTGATTAGAAAATCTTTATATAATGTGTGGACAAAATACAAAAATCTCCTAGAAAGGAAAACACCCAGGTGGCTTTCACCAATGGAAGCAAAGGCTCAGAAAAAGTTAAACATGGAGACTCATTGGTTGAGATATTCAGATTTATTGTTGGAAGACAAAGAAAGATTTAAACTAAGACCATTTGATCAAATCAAAGATAAAATAGACTTCCGGGTTGGCGCCATCGATAATGGCGGATTCCCTCTGAGTCTCTGAGGGACCAGCTCCGCGGGATCGGGTCTTACCGCTGCGGCGAAGCGGGGGCCCTTTAAAAATCACAGGCGGGTGAAGCCTGTGAACGTGGGGACTCGGCGGGCACCTTTTGCCCCCCCCCAAGTTGCGAAGGGACCCTTTTAAGGGCTCCAGAGCGGGACGGGGTGACTGGCGCGGTGCTGAGAGTTGACTGCTTCTTCTGCGGAGTGAAGCCGCATAGCCGTTATCGGAGAGCGCTGACTTTTTCCTGGGACAATTTGACTTTGAAAGCAACTACCCGTGAGTAGGATTAAATTGGATTTAAAGGGAAAAAACAAGTTAATTCGGCACCGAAGCGGGAAGGTATAAACAGGAAGTCTGCCTTCCTTTCTTGTAAATAGAACAAAGCAAAGAGACTGTAAGCGGAAACTCGGAAAGACGTTTGAAAAAAGACTTAAATCTTAACATCTGGAAAGAGATCTCCCCTCCAGATTGCAGGAGAGGAGGGGGGAAAGGTTTGAACTGTATTTATCTGCAAAAAAGGGGGGAAAGGAAGCTAAAATCCACTGCCTAAAACCTGGGAACGGACTGCCCCAAGATAAGGAATGCCACTCTGTGGAAAGCCTATCGGTAAGCAGAGGACTTTTGACAGCTAACTCTGCAAAAGAGATACAGTGTTTCTGAACTTCTCCTGGTTTTAAAGTAACTGATTAAGTGCAACTGAAACTGTTGTTTTTAAGTGAATTGGGGGACTTATAAGGACTATTTTCTTTTTTAAAAGTTGCAAGCTTTGGCTGTTACTGTGTCCCCCTAGAGGAGGCTTGACATTGCTACAATAACAACTGGGCTAGAGGGATTTTCCATTCCAAAACAAATTTCCAGCCGTGGGGTCGACCTTGAATTCTCATGAGAGTGTTATGGCAGATGGAAGAGGAAAGTTAGAGTTGGCGCAGGAAAAAACTACTAGGTCGGGCAGACCCTATCGGACAGATACTGCGTTGCAGCGAAGGGCTTCAACATCTGGACCATCTGGAATACCAGGGGCTGCACCTCCACAGGTTAAACCAAAAGTTATGTCGTCCGAAGACATTTTGGCACAGGCACTTGGAAAAATTAATGAATCTTTGGAAAATTTAGCTAGACAAGTAGCTGAAACAAATAAACAAGTAGCTGAAGCATCAGTTAAAATTGACCAGAATACTACAAGCATCAATAATTTGGGACAGAAGGTGAATACCAACACAGAGTCTATTGAAAAATTACTACAGGAATCTGCTTCGACTCGAAAAATAGCTGAAGAAGCAAAAGATATAGCAACTGCTACTCAAGAGAAGATACCACCGGTATATAAGCAACTGGAGGACCACGGTTTGACATTGTCTATGATTGAATTGAAAGAGAAACAAAGAAATTTAAGAATCAGGGCTGTACCAGAACGTGAGAAAGACAATTTGGCTGATTTTCTTACACAGAAATTTGCAGATTTCTGGCAACAGGATTTGATGAAGGAAGAATTTAAGATAGAGAGTGCATTTAGACTTGGAAGAGGAGGAAGGAGGAATAAGGTGAGAGACTGCTTGATTACCCTTCGAACAAAAGAGGAGAGAGACAAAATTTTGAATCTGCATTACCAAAAGACTTTGGAAACTTACGATTCAAGTGTGGAGATATTCAAGGACATTCCAAAACATCTTTTGGACTTAAGGCTCAACTACGGAGATCTGGTTGCCCTGCTGAGAAGAAACAGAATCATCTTTAGGTGGGAATTCCCTCAAGGCCTGTCCTTTAAATATAAAGGAAGAAAGATAAAAATAAGATCAGTCAATGACAAAGATAGGTTTCTGAAGGATCACGGAGAAGATCTACAGAAAGAAGTGGAATCCAGAGAAGAGCCAAAAGCACTGGAAAAAGGAATACTAGACATAGCAAATTTATCTTTTGGATTGCATGGTCCAGAGAAAGAGACACCACTGACAGAACAAGAACAGACACTTGGCGCAGTTGGAGGTAAAGTGAAGTAACCCCATCATGGCTCTGCAACTGTTAAGTTGGAATTGTAATGGTTTGAACTCTCCTCGAAAGAGAAAAAGTGTTTTTCATTTACTAAAAAAGGAACAATTGGACTTGATTTGTTTACAAGAAACACATGTAACAAGGTTACAAAGGAAACTACTGATTAATAAGAGATTGGGACAGGAGTTTATCTCATCTGACAAAGTCAAAAAAAGAGGAGTTGTGATATATGCAAAGGAGAGACTATCACCAAAATTAATTTTTAAAGATGACCAAGGAAGATTTTTGGCAATTGAAATTCAAGTTCAAGGAGAGAAATTTTTGATAGTAGGAATTTTATGCACCGAATGAGGGGAAATCTGAATTCTTTAAAAAGTTGCATGAGACCTTATTGGATTATTTGGATTACAATCTGATTTTGATGGGGGACATGAATGGAGTAGTATCTACAAACATGGATAAGGCACAAAGACAGGTAGTTACCAAGGATGGTAGACTACCGAAAACATTTTTTGAGATGATAGACAATTTTGATTTAGTGGACACTTGGAGAACAAAGAACCCCTTGGGAAGAGAGGGAACCTTCTTTTCTGAAGCTAAGATGACATGGACTAGAATTGACCAAATATTGGTAACTAGAGGAATGGCACCAAAGATAAAGAAAGTGGAAATCTGCCCAAAAACCTGCTCAGACCATAATGCAGTAAGGATGGAGTTGAAACTAACATCAACTGGCTCCTTCAGATGGAGGATGAATGACACCCTATTTAGAGATGAAGAAGTGTATAAAAAGGCCCAAAAAACCTTGAGAGACTATTTTGAAATAAATATGAATACTAATGTAGAAAAAAGAGTAATCTGGGACGCAAGTAAAGCTGTCATGAGAGGGTTTCTGATACAACAGAATGCAATAAAGAAGAGAAGTCAAAATGAGAAGAAAGATAAAATTTTGGGGAAAATAAAAGAAAGTGAAAAGAAATTGAGAGCAAAACCAAAGTCGCAGGAGATTTTGAGAGAAATAAAGTTATATCAAGTACAATATATGGAAATGATGAATCAGGAAATAGAATGGAAAATTAAACAAATGAGACAAAAAACATTTGAATCAGCTAACAAATGTGGGAAATTGCTGGCCTGGTAAATGAAAAAAAGACAAAAATTAAATACTATCACAAATTTAGAAGTGGAAGGAAAGAATATACATAACCCAACTGAGATTAGAAATTGTTTCCAGAGGTATTTTAAACAACTATATACACAAGGGCCACAGAAGGAAATGGATATAGACCAATTTCTGAAGACAAATGGATTACAAAAAATATCCCAAGAAAGTAAGTTAATGCTGAACTATAAAATATCTGAACAGGAAGTAGAAGGTGCCATTCAAAACATGCAATTAGGCAAATCTCCAGGACCGGATGGGCTGACTTCTAGATATTATAGATCTTTGAAAGAGTGGCTATTACAACCTTTAAAGGAAGTCTGCAATGAAATATTGGAAGGGAAAAGGGCACCAGAGTCTTGGAAAGAGACGTACATTACACTTATACCGAAGACAGAGACTGAAAAGACTCAGCTTAAGAACTACCGCCCCATATCGTTACTTAATGTGGATTACAAAATTTTTGCAGACATTTTGGCCAAGAGATTGAAAAAAGTATTGATGGAAGAGATTCATAAAGAACAAGCGGGCTTTCTCCCGGGAAGACACTTGTCCGATAATTTGAGGAATATAATTGATATTTTGGAAAAACTAGAAGTGAACATAAATACCAAAGCTGTTTTGATATTTGTGGACGCGGAGAAAGCTTTTGATAATATCTCTTGGAATTTCATGAAGAACCACCTACAGGGGATGGGGGTAGGCCAAGGTTTTGAAAACGGTATAAGTGCTATTTATTCAGAACAAAAGGCTAAACTGATTGTAAATAATGTGGTGACGGAAGAATTTAGGATAGAAAAAGGGACAAGACAAGGTTGCCCAATTTCCCCACTGCTTTTTATATCGGTCCTGGAAGTTCTGCTGAACATGATTAGAAGGGACCGGTTGGTTAAAGGTATACAGGTCGGAGCCAAACAGTACAAACTGAGAGCATTTGCAGATGACTTAGTATTGACGTTACAGGAGCCAGAATCTAGTACCAAAAGAGTTTTAGAACTGATTCAAGAATTTGGTCAAGTTGCAGGATTTAAGTTGAATAAGTTAAAGACCAAGGTTTTAGAGAAAAAATTAACACCAATGGAGAGAGAGAGGTTTCAGAATGAGACAGGTTTAACAGTGGTTAAGAAAGTTAAATATTTGGGGATTAACATGACAGCAAAAAATGGGAACTTATTTAAAGATAATTATGAAAAATGCTGGGCTGAAGTGAAAAAAGATTTGGAAATTTGGTCAAATTTGAAGCTTTCACTGCTGGGCCGTATTGCTGCGGTAAAAATGAATGTATTGCCTAGAATGTTGTTTTTGTTTCAAACATTGCAAATTGTGGACAAAATGGACTGTTTCAAGAGGCGGCAGAGAGATATTTCTAAATTTGTCTGGCAGGGCAAGAAGCCTAGAATAAAATTTAAAATATTAACAGATGCAAAGGAAAGAGGTGGATTTGCCCTGCCAGACTTTATACTTTACTATGAATCAGCAGCTTTCTGCTGGTTGAAAGAATGGTTGCTTCTTGAAAATACTGACATTTTGGATTTAGAAGGTTTTAACAATGTATTTGGATGGCATGCATATCTGTGGTATGATAAGGTCAAAGCGCATAAAGCATTTAAAAACCATATTGTCAGGAAAGCATTGTTTAATGTTTGGATAAGATATAAGGACTTATTGGAAAACAAAACTCCAAGGTGGCTGTCACCGATGGAAGCAAAAGCTCTGAAAAAGCTCAATATGGAGGCCAAATGGCCGAAATATTGGGAAATTTTGGAACAAGATGGAGATAGACTGAAATTGCAGAGTTTTGAGAAATTAAAAAACAAAGTGCGAGACTGGCTTCATTATTATCAGATAATGGAGGCATATAATCTGGATAAGAAAATTGGTTTCCAGGTGGAAAAATCAAAATTAGAAACAGAACTATTAGAACCCAAAACTAAGATTTTGTCAAAGATGTATAACTTGCTTTTGAAATGGAATACTCAGGATGAAACGGTGAAATCTGTTATGATTAAATGGGCACAAGATGTTGGTCATAACATAATGATGGCTGACTGGGAACAGTTATGGACCACAGGTATGAAGTTTACGGCATGTAATGCCTTAAGAGAGAATATTATGAAAATGATTTACAGGTGGTACATGACCCCAGTCAAGCTTGCAAAAATTTATCATTTGCCCGATAATAAATGTTGGAAATGTAAAGAAACTGAAGGTACATTCTTTCACCTTTGGTGGACGTGCCCAGGGATTAAGGCTTTCTGGGAAATGATATATAATGAACTGAAAAAGGTATTTAAATATACCTTCTTGAAGAAACCAGAGGCCTTTCTCCTAGGCATAGTCGGTCAATTGGTGTCAAAGAAGGATAGAACCTTTTTTATGTATGCTACAACAGCAGCAAGAATACTCATTGCAAAGTATTGGAAGACACAAGATCTACCCACTCTGGAAGAATGGCAGATGAAGCTGATGGACTATATGGAACTGGCAGAAATGATTGGCAGAATCTGAGACCAGGGAGAAGAGTCGGTGGAAGAAGATTGGAAGAAGTTCAAAGATTATCTACAGAAATATTGTAAAATTAATGAATGTTAGAATGATGTTGGATAGAAATTAAGTGGTTTCTAGCTGTAATGCTTTAAAGGAATATGAAAAAGGGGTTGTTAAGAGGTAAAAATCTAATGTTACTATTTTAAGACCAAAGATTAGGATAAACAAAGAGGGTAAGGATTTGCTGAACCAACAAACTGAACTGGAATACGAAAAAGGGAGGTATGAGGAGGTCCGGGAAACAAGCTAAGGAAAAATAAGCAATGGAAAATCTGAGTGTTTTTAATCATTTTTATTTTGTATTTTTTTTTCTTTCTCATTTTTTATTGTAATATCTAAAAAAAATTCCTAATAAATATCTTATAAAAAAAAAGATAAAATAAATTGGTTACATCATCACCAGATTAATGAATTATATAAACTAGATAAGAAAAATGGTTTTGCATCGGAAAAAACCAAACTGGAAACGGAGTTGTTAGATTCTAATGTTAAAAATTTGTCTAAAATGTGTAATTTACTGTTAGAGTGGCATACAAAGGATGAACAAGTTAAATCTGGGCTGGGCAAGAGATGTTGGACATAATATAATGTTTGAAGATTGGGAAAGGTTGTGGAGGAAAGGGGTCAAGTTCACTGCATGTATGGTGTTAAAGGAAAATGTTATGAAAATGATGTATAGATGGTACTTAACCCCTGTAAAATTAGCAAAGATTTGCCATACGAGTGATAATTTTTGTTGGAAATGTAAAGAAAAAGAGGGTTCCTTTTACCATATGTGGTGGACGTGTCCCAAGGTGAAAGACTTCTGGGAAAAGATTTATAATGAATTGAAAAAAAATGTTGAAATATACATTTATTAAGAAACCAGAGGCCTTTCTACTTGGAATAATAGGTTTGGAATTGCCCAAGAAAGATGTTAGATTGTTTTTGTATACCACAACTGCAGCTAGAATTTTGCTGGCCAAAAATTGGAAATTACAAGAAGTACCAACAGTGGAGGAATGGCAGATGAAGATGATGGATGGACTTTTTGGAGCTAGCCGACCTGACTGGAAGAGTCCGCGGCCAGGAGGAGGAGGAATATCAAGAGGAATGGAAGAAATTTAAAGACTATTTAGGTAAATATGCTAAGATATCTAAATAGAATTACTTGCGAGTAACAGATTGGTCGGGACGCAGGTGGCACTGTGGGTTAAACCACAGAGCCTAGGACTTGCCAATCAGAAGGTCGGTGGTTCAAATTCCCGCGACGGGGTGAGCTCCCGTTGCTCAGTCCCTGCTCCTGCCAACCTAGCAGTTCGAAAGCACGTCAAAGTGCAAGTAGATAAATAGGTACCACTCCTGTGGGAAGGTAAACGGTGTTTCTGTGCGCTGCTCTGGTTCGCCAGAAGCGGCTTAGTCGTGCTGGCCGCATGACCCGGAAGCTGTACGCCGGCTCCCTCGGCCAACAAAGCGAGATGAGCGCCGCAACCCCAGAGTCGGCAACGACTGGACTTAACTGTCAGGGGTCCCTTTACCTTTACCTTTAACAGATTGGCCTAGGATTTAAATATGTGATGGTGTAAAATATTATAGTCAAAAGTCAAATGATAAGAAAAAAAAGATGTTAAGTGACCAAGTAAATTTAAGTGAAAATAGTTTTGGAAAACTGCTACAATTATTTACATGGAAACTCAGCCAGGGGGATTTGAGGAAGTCACCCAACAATGATAATGAAAGTGGTATAATTACATTTAGGATAAATGTGTTTGTTTGTATGTTTTTTGATATGTTTTTCTTGTTTTAGTTTGTTGTTATGTTTGATATAAATTTGGAAAATCAATTAAAAAAATTGGGGGGGAAAATAAAGTGACAGCTCACCATATTAAATCTTTTTTTTCCTCCAGTAGGAAATAGATATATTCCAGCTGTATTGCAAGTGCTTGATATGAAACTTCGTGCCCAACTTTTATAGGGCACCCCAGTGTGGATTTCAGGTGACCTCAAGAGGTTGGATAAATTTCATGCATCCCTTCTGAGGTCATTATTAGGACTTGCAAACTCTGTAAAATATGAATCAATATGTTGGGAGCTGGGAATACTTCCTTTATCAGTAAGAGTATGGATGAGAACCTTGAAATATTGGATCTTCCTGCATTATAGAGCTCTATCTCGTAATTCTTTCCTTTACAACCTCTTAAGTGATAATGTAATTTACAATCTATCACTGATTTGTAGGAGAAAATTGAACTCGATAGGGCTTAATCTGACTGACTTTGAAAATTCTGACCCCAAAGATACTTGGGAAATTATCAGGAAGAATCTTACAGGAAAAAGTGTTCTCCACTCTTGAGGTTGCAAAGCACAGCACTTGCTCTCCTCTCTATTTAAATCTCCCTTTGTGTAGAGATTTTCAAAAGGGATACATGACAAATCTGAAGGATCATGAATTGTGCAGGCTGTTTATGTTAGCCAGATTTAATATGTTTCCCTCGATGATAGTGAGAGGAAGATATTTAGCTCTCCCAGAATCAGAGCATCTCTGCAAATGTAATAAACAGGAACCTGATACTTTGGAGCATATTTTCTTTTCTTGTGATTTTGGCATTTATGCCAGAAGACAATTATTAAAGGTCTTACAACTTAATAGGCTGATTTCTATGCTACCAACGGTTCAGGACCCTAACGGCTTTCGGACAGGAATGATCAAATTACTTTAATAGTGGCTGAATTTTTGAGTGCTGTCCATGTAGAAAGATTGGGCCATTGTAAAGAGATTTAGTGGTTTTTAATTGATCGGTGATGTGGTAGTGTTGTATTGTATTATTTTTGCAAATTGATTTTCTCTGGAGTTAAAGATATGATTGGGACAAACCTTGTTATGCTGAGCTCATAGTTTGCACAATTTGTATATGGTGTCTGTTTGATAATGTGTGGTTTGCTATGCCTAATAAAGGATATTTGATTTGAAAAAGTCTCTGAGCATACGGGACTTTTCCAAATGCTCCTTCCAAAACCGGTGAGGGCAAGGCTGAGCTTCTGGCTAGAGTAAAGGCCCTTCTTATGTTTCTTGATAAGAGAAAATAGAGGTATGCTGCCGGGGCCGCAACATACCTCTCATTTTCTATGATTATGTAATCGGGGGAACTCAAGCAGTCCTGTTGTCTCTCTGTTTCCATGATTCTTTGCCTGACCACAGATCTTGCTTGGCCCAGGCCCAAGTTTAGAAGGGCTTGAGGAGCAAAGCCCAATTTCTGGAGAGTGTTCAGAACTGCTGTCTGCCAGCCAGACTTGAACCAATCGCATAGAATCAGTGGAGCTATTCCTCGGGGGAGCAGTTTCAGCATCAGCCATTTATAGATTATAGATTGATGTTAAACTAATATAAGCCTCTACTCTCATCATCCCTGTTTCTAATCTGACCCATGCATTTGAAAAGCATCTGGGGACTTATAGGAGGGCTCTGAGGAGTTTGGATTGCACTCTCTCAAGGGGAGTGAAGGAAGAGGATGGCAGGCCCAAGAAGGAGCTGTGCCAACGTTTTGGCCTTGTATAGTTTTAGGGCTGCGGGGACGAAAAAGCCCCCTTGAGTTCTAAAGAATTTGAGGATACAGTTTGCAGATCTTTCCACAACACTCCCAATGGAATTTATATGGATTTTGTTGGATCCTGAGGCCTGGACCACCATTCCTAGATACTTATAGGTCGAAACTTGTTCTAATTTGTGACCTTGGAGTTCCCAGCTTCTGGGCTTTGGTTTTTCCCCAAAAGCGAGAATCTTGGTCTTCTGATAATTTATTTTAAGGCATTCAGTTTCACAATAGGCTGCAAGTTTTCTTAAAGCTCTTCTGAGCCCTACCGGGGTTCTAGAGACTATTACCGCGTCATGTGTGTATAGCAGAACTGTGATATGCCAATTTGCTATCCTCGGGGGATGGAGTTCGGGGTTATTGAGAGTGTTTACTAGGTTATTGAGATAAAAATTGGATAGTAAGGGGGCCAAAAGGCACCCTTGCCTGTTGGGATACTGCCGGGGAGACAGGGGCATCAGGCAGGCCCCCAGCTGGCTCCGGACGATCACTGGTCTCCTGTGGAACAGCATCAGTCAGTTAGCGACACAAGCCTCAGATACGTTTAGAGACCCGTGCACGCCCTGTCAGCAGAGTGTGTAAATCACCACACAGCAGATGAGGCGGACAGAGGCAGATGTAAGCATTATTTACAGCATTTATTCAGCATAGTTCAGGAACAAAGGAAAACGTGTCTGCATCCCTTCGTCTCCAGCAGAACAGCAGTAATACAAAAGCTACATACAGTGGTGCCCCGCAAGACGAATGCCTCGCAAGACGAAAAACTCGCTAGATGAAAGGGTTTTTCAGTTTTGCGTTGCTTCGCTAGACGAATTTCCCTATGGGCTTGCTTCGCAAGACAAAAACGTCTTGCGCTTTTTTTTTAAAGCCGCTTGAAGAGGCGCAGTTGCGATGGACCGTGCTTCGCAAGACGAAAAACATCGCAAGACGAAAAGACTCGCGGAACGAATTATTTTCGTCTTGCGAGGCACCACTGTACAACGGAAGTTCCCAGCAGACAATGTAGAGTAAACAGAGTAAACAGGCATGTGATACACAAACGTCATGCCTGTACCCTTTTAAGGTGGAATAGAACTATATCCTTACATCCTCCCCCTTTCCATGTAACCTGTAGTACCTGTGGTTCAACCCAATTGCAACCTCTGTACATAGACCTTAAGTTGTTCTCTGTTAACAACCATAGACAACAGATCAGCAGGAATTTCGTTTCCTGGCATGTAGGACACCTGAATGAGTCCTTTCTGAATACACTCTCTTGCACGATGTAACTTAATCTGCAAGTACTTGATTCTTTGCTTGCAGCTCTCTGAGTTCAGCAAAGCCAGACAGGATCTATTGTCTTGATACACCTGTATAGGACATTTCACAGAAACTCTGATGTCCTGAAACAGTTGCATCAACCATTCACAATCCATGAGTGAAAATGACAGGGCATTGAGTTCTGCTTCACAGGAACTTAGGCTTACTGTCGCCTGCTTTTTGCACAACCAGTCAAACAGACAGTGGTTGTACATGTAGCATATTCCAGAAGTGCTTGTACTATCCGTGGTGTCACTTTCAAAACTAGCATCTGCAAAGATTTCAGGACCTCCAGTCTTCTGACTGGTGAAGCTCAGTCTGTAGTGCAAAGTCCCCTTCAAATAGCGGGCTATGCGCTTCAGAGCTTTCCAATCCTGAACAGTAGGATTGTTAGCATGTCTGCTAAGCAGGTTAGTGCTTACAGCTTTGTCAGGTCTTGAACATCTAGCAATGAAATTCAGCTTGCCTAGAATGCATCTGTACAGTGTGGTGTCAGAAAATGCTTCAGCAGTACTATCTACCTGGTAACCTGTCACCATCGGTGTGTCTGCTGGGTTTGCATCAACCAAATTCAGCCTGGTTAATACATCAGCAATTTTATGCATCTGGTGTACCAGAAAATTACCTGCTTGGTCCTTCTCCACCTGCAGAGAAAGATAGTTGGATACCTCACCAAGATCCTTCATGTCAAAGTGCTCCTTCAGCTGAGCTAGGGTGCTTTGATACAAAGCCTGATTCTTCCAAAACAAAAGAAGATCATCAACAAAACATAAACAATACAGTTTGTTTTGCCCCTCCTCCTTGACAAACACACATGGATCAGCTTTGCCTTGGTGAAAACCTAGAGAAAGCAATGTCTCAGTGAGTTTTGTGTTCCAACACCTGGCACTCTGCTTGAGACCATATAGGGACTCTCGTAGTTTACAGACCATGCCCTTCTGTACCTGCGCTCCATCAGGTGGAAGCATTTTCAGTTCCTCCCCCAAAATCCCGTACAAAAAAGCTGTGTTCACATCGTGATGAGAAACGTGCAGTTACTCCTCTGCAGCAATCTTTTTTTTAAAATAATTTTTATTAAGTTTCCATATTACCAAATTAAACACATCAAACCAATTAATCCAAATTATAACAATACACATCATATAATCCAATTGTTTTCTGAATTATAAAATTTTGTGGGGGGTACCCATGCTTCTTGATCAGCAGGATTCCAATCTTCCAATATTTCTGCTGCTTTCATATTTACAATATTTTCAGTCCCCTCTCAATCCTTGTCGTTACTCATTTTCCTTTTCATTCACCTCTGAGTTGCTCCGCAAGTGGGTTAAAAAAAACAGTCTTATTTGTATTTCTGTGTGGACTTTGTATTGCTCTCTCGTAAATCACTCTCATCCAATAGTCCAGGCGTTTCCGCTCGAGCAAGCAATCACCATCTTGCCGTTCCGATGAAATACAGCCTAAAAGCCCGCTCGTTAAGTTTCTCGACCTGTCGCATCGTAAATTAGTCTTTTCCAGGAGCGCTGCCCCTTCCAGTTCACAATCCAATCCAGATAACAAATCTTCGGCTCGCCCTCCCTAAGACCAAACTCCCTGCAACGAAGGTCTTACCTTCCGTATCAAATCTCAATGCTTGCTGCGTCACAAAGAGAGCCTTTCTTCTTTCCAAATCCTTCACAGAGTAAAACCTTTAAATTCATATTATTCCCACACAGTTCATTTTTAGTCCCATTTGCCAATTAGTTGTTGTGACATATCTTCTAAGGGGGAGGGTTTTTAGGTAATCACATAAAACAGAAAATAAAAAGTCATCCCCCCCCCGTTCCATTCCGTTGCATTCCACATACCATACCAGCATATCTGTAGTACTTTGATGTAATCTTCCGTCTCAATCTTCTTCATTTCAGTGGTAAAATTATTAGCAGATAAAAACCTCCTGCCTCTCTCGAAGCATGTGCGTTAACTTTCTCCAGATTTTTTTCCTTTTAAGTAACGCAACTAGTTTCACTCCTGGAAGCAGCTTCGGAGGAGTTCCGAGACCCGCCGAGGGTTATGCACCCAGTGCCTCTCACCCCCTCCTTCTTCCGAACTCGGGGGTGATTTATGGCAACCGCGGGTGAAAACTGTCAGTATATGGAAACATCACCGCTGCAGACAGCCAGACTGTTGACATCACATGATGTGCCTAGCTGTGGGAAAGAAGAATTTCCCAGGACGTTCACAGGCTGGATAAGTCTTTGTGAAGAGTGTAACTTGAAACCTGTGTGCGCATGTTCAGGAAGTTTGACTGACCTGCTAGAAGAACTGAACTGAAAGGACGTGTTTTTCTCTAGTGCTGTAACGTCAGAAATAAACATCATGTAAATAGATTTCTGACTTATTTTTCTTTCCCCTGCGGAAGCAGGAGGGAGGGGTTGTGCATTTTACCCACGCTTGGGAAAATGTCGCCTATCAAAATCTCCCTGGTCTGTCTGGATATCAGCCAGAGGAGGTTACCGGTAAGCAAGCTCCGAGGACAGTGAGAGGGGCCAGCCTCTATGGAGGGGCCTTGCAAACCAACAAGTGGTAGCAGAGCCCTGATGGTTGCAACAACAAGACGGCTGAGCACCAGGTGGGAGACTTTTTTTTGCTGATAAGCAGCGATCCACGTACCTCTGCAATGCTGATTTATGGCTGGATGGTGAACGCGAATTGAAGAGTCTTCGGTTCCCTGAGAAAAAGGCTCCTGTTTTGGATAAAACAGCAGCCGCATACTTCGCATTCCAGAGCTGATAAGAAGGTCCGTTGCTAAGCGACAGGTCGTGAGTACTTTTTGAGCTAAAGTTTATGAGCTGGTTAGCTTAAAGAGCATAGAGGGGGGGAAAGCTTCAAAAGCGAAAGCAAGGCTGGGTGGTTTTCAGCGACGCTTGTTGTAAACAAACTGTTGGAAAAGGGACTTTCCGAAGCAGCTTGCTGATTGCTGTTGGACTGCAGCGAAGGCTTATTGTTTACAGATTCGTGGAAGGGAAAATTCCAGGCAGCTGGGCTGACTGCCAAGTGCAAGCAGCTTGTAAACAGCCCAATAGACTCTTGGATTTTCCAGTTTGTAGCTGAAGCTGCAGCTTGGGATTAAAGATGGCTCTGTTCTCTCAGAAACCGAATAGCCAAAACTGGCTAGAATGGTCATTTGAAATGGAATTTTTGTTGGTGGGAGAGCAATTATCGGACTTAATCCACACCCCACAGCCTGTTGCTGTACAAGCACAGGGGGAGAAGGCTGCAATTCAAAATGAATTGAAGCAG
This sequence comes from Podarcis pityusensis, assembly GCF_964106645.2. Classification (NCBI taxonomy): domain Eukaryota; kingdom Metazoa; phylum Chordata; class Lepidosauria; order Squamata; family Lacertidae; genus Podarcis; species Podarcis pityusensis. The sequence continues at coordinate 9,672,443 of NC_138045.1, forward strand.
CGTGTCCTGAGAATTTTGGTGGAAAATGTAGACGCTCATCTTGCGCCAGTCCTAAAGGGTGCACAAGAACCAAGGGTCACTTGGGAGTCACTCCGCAAAGCTTGTGAAGCTGGGGTGGGAAGCAAGGACCGAGAATTGGTTGCACCAAAGGGGGAGAGCCAAGATGAAGCTAGCAAAATTCTTGAGAGCTCATCGAAAGCTGGGAGGAGCTTTGAGCCACAACAGGGAAGTGAAGGGACTGTTGCTGCTGATGCTGTTGCTGTTGCTGATCCTAGCATTGCTGCAATGGCTGTTGCTGATAGGGGGAGTGAACCTCAGAAATCAAGCACCCCCACTACAATTGCTACAGAGGAGAAAGCTGTAGCTCAGAACGCTGTTCGTCAGGAGACACCACGTCAGGAGAAAGGAGCTAGAGGGAGCTCTGTAAAGCCTGAGGCTTCAAGCAAAGGTCGTACCCAGTCCCAGGCAAAACCAGATATGGCTTTGATGTCACTAAAGGCCACATCATCCGTGGAGAACTCATTTATTGTAGACACGGGAGCGACGCAACACATGACATCACGCCGGGAACTGTTTCCTACGTTTGAGAAGCAACGCTTCACTGTGAAACTGGCCAATGGTCAGGAAATGGAAGCAACCGGGATCGGAACTGTGTATCTGGAAAGCCTGAACTTGACTATAAACAATGTTTATTTTGTTCCTGATTTAAAGTACAATTTGCTGAATGTTTCTCAAATAACTAAGAAGAAACTGGTGTTATCCTATGATGAGGAAAGCTGCAAAATCTACAAAGATGGAGAGCTGTATCTTTCTGCCAGAGAGAAAGACGAACTATATCTGTTGACATTTGAGGAATCAGACTATAAAATGTGCACAGCATGTGAATCTAAAATGCTTTCTCTTGCAGGTATCTCGAAAGAAGACACGAGAGGAAAGGCAACAAAGATTAACAAAGTTTTTCAGCAGGTGTATACTGATGTAATTGCTCCTTTAGCACCATCTAGAGGCAATGCAAAATACTATCTTGTATTTGTTGATCATTTTTCTCAATATGTATGGATTTACATGTTGCAGAAACCCAGAGAAACCTTAGAAAGGTTTAAGGAGTTTTATGATAAGGTTAAGAATGTTCATGATGGTAAAATTGATTTTCTTTTCACAGATGAGAAGCCAATTTTTCTTTCACAGGATTTTCAGGATTTCCTGGAGAAGCAAGGGATAGAGCACAAGGTTGCTGTTTCAGAGGCTGCATGGAACAAAACTGTCTGTGTAAAAGTGAACAGAGAGTTGCAAAATGGCATGAAGGCACAATTGCTGAGTTCACACTTGCCACATGAGTTTTGGGCTGAATCTTTATCATGTTTTTGTTACACTTGGGTGAGAAAGGTTTCGAAAGGTATGGAAAGTTCTCCTTTTGAGAAGCTGTTCCACAGAAAACCTTCTGTCTCGCATTTTAAGGTTTTTGGATCTCAAATCAGGACGGAAACTCCAGATGGGGTGAAGAATGCCAGAGGCATTTTTGTGGGTTATGAAAAGGGTCTCTACAGAGTAATTTTGTCTGAATCTGGTCAGGTGATTCTCACAAAATTTCTAGAAAGTGCTCCTGGACAGGACAGAGTAATTTTTCACACATTTCCCACTGCTGATGATTCAGATGATGAATTTGATTATTCTGATTATAGTGATACTGAAAGTGACACAGAAAGCTCAGAGAGTTCTGTTGACACAGTTATTGAGAAAGGTTCACACACAATAGCTAGATCTTCACAGGTTAAGGATGAACCACTGTTTACTATTGGAACTAGTTCTCCGAAAAGTCCTGAGACTGAACCAGTCAGCAAAGAAGATCAGCACCTCATACGCAGGTCTGAGAGAATAACAAAGGGCGTACCACCCAAGAGGTATTCTCAAGAGTTTGCTAGTTCAGCTGTTGCATGTATTACTATTGTTGACAACTCAAGCCAGGTTAAGGGTATGTCTAAGTCAGAGACAAAGACACAACAGGGAGTTGCTAAGCGTAACACTACATTTCCTAGCCAAGGTAATGCAGATGCACTCATTCCTTGGAAAACAGACAACCAGAGAGTTACATTGATGAAACCAGTGGCAGGTAGTTCCAAGGGTGGAAGTGAAACAACAGGGGATTGTTATATGTATAAAAACTGTTTGTTTTCTTCTCTGGATCAAGCTTTGTCCACAGCTAACGATGATTCATATGGGGGAGGATGTCAGTATATGGAAACATCACTGCTGCAGACAGCCAGACTGTTGACATCACATGATGTGCCTAGCTGTGGGAAAGAAGAATTTCCCAAGACGTTCACAGGCTGGATAAGTCTTTGTGAAGAGTGTAACTTGAAACCTTCTGTGTGCGCATGTTCAGGAAGTTTGACTGACCTGCTAGAAGAACTGAACTGAAAAGACGTGTTTTTCTCTAGTGCTGTAATGTCAGAAATAAACATCATGTAAATAGATTTCTGACTTATTTTTCTTTCCCCTGCGGAAGCAGGAGGGAGGGGTTGTGCATTTTACCCACGTTTGGGAAAATGTCGCCTATCAAAATCTCCCTGGTCTGTCTGGATATCAGCCAGAGGAGGCTACCGGTATGCAAGCTCTGAGGACAGTGAGAGGTGCCAGCCTCTGTGGAGGGGACTTGCAAACTGCACCTCTTCCTTCCCTGGAGAGATGAGGGAGACTGATATACTCCCCATAATCAGTCTCTAATTACCTCAGCGAGCTGGATAGATGTTATTATCCGCCATCTTCCAAGGCGCCCCTAGCGGGCCCCCCTCCTCTGCAGCAATCTTGTGCATTAGTCTAATGCTCTCATACTTGATGATAGGTGAGTAGGTCTCGTGGTAATCCCGTCCTGGTACCTGTGAAAAACCTCTGGCAACCAATCTGGCTTTGTGCCTGACAACCTTGCCAGTCTGGTCTGTCTTGGCCTTGAAGACCCATTTGCTGCCAACCAGCCTCATTCCTGGGACTGCTGGCACCGGCTCCCAGGTTTGGTTCCTATTCAAGGAATCAACTTTGGCCTTCATGGCATTAAGCCATGGTTCAGCATCCTTAGAGATTAACTCCTGGACCTCTTTGAAGCTTGATGGTTCCTACACCTTTTCTGAGCTACCAAGAACAGCAGTTGCTGTCTTAGCAAACTCATCAGCAAATCTCTTTGGAAGTTTGCCTTTTTGGGCCCTTTCAGATCTGCGTACAAGACACAAATCTTCTGCACTCATCTCCTCTTTCTTGGGAGAAAAGTGGCCAATGGTAAACAGTGGTTCTTCCAGTTCAGCATCAGATGGTCTGAGTGAGGCCTTTGCGCTCTTGTAGGCTGTTATGTCATGACTGTCGCTGACAGCAGAAGCAGTGCTGCCCACTGAGCTGGAATCCAAACTCTGATCATCATCCTCAGGTTCCTCTTCTACCTCATCATCTTCATCCCCCTCTGAGTGACTCTGGAAAATTCCGACATTTCCCACCCACTTGGGATTGTACTCAACACTCTTTGTGAACCTAATGGTCTTAGAGTCAGTCATCCATACCCTGTATGCACCTTTTTCGTACCCCATGAACAAACCATGTGCCCCACGCTTCCAAAGCTTGCTGTTCTGTGGGGTGTAGACCCACATGTCAGAACCAAAGATTCTCATGTGCTTGACGTAAGGTTTCTTACCAAACATCTTCTCATAGGGAGTACAACCAATAGGTGATGACAGTCTCCTGTTACAGGAATAAAGGAAACACGATAAAGCTTCAGCCCAATACTTCTCAGGGAGATTGGCATCATGCAACAAGGTTTTTAGGCCCTGCAGCCAAGTTTGGTTTGCTCGCTTGCTAAGTCCATTCTCCCATGGAGATCTGGGACTTGAGAGGTCGTGCTGGATTCCCTTCTCAGTCAGGAAAGCCTCAGACTTCTGAGAAGTGAATTCAGCACCTCCATCAGAAAATAAACAGCTGATGCGTTTACTGTGAGCATTCTCCAACCAAGCACAGAATGCCTTGAACCTAGGAAATGCTTCTGACTTCTGCTGGAGCATAAACACATGAATGTACCTGGAAAAAGAATCAACACCATGAAGTACCTTGCTCCACCCAAAGAGGGCGCAAGTGGACCAACCAGGTCTGCGTGGACTAGCTGGTAGGGTTTGGAAGCCTGCCTGCTAGACTCCTTGCCTTTTGGAGCAACCTTCACCTTGTTTTCTGCACAAGATACACATTTCATATGAAACTTACAGGGCTTGATGTTCAAACCCTGAACCAACCCAGGCATTTTGGCCAGTGCCTGCCAAGACATGTGACCAAATCTTCGGTGCGCCTCGTGAATACATCCTGCATGAAGAACTTTGTTAGTTTGTGCAACACAACAAAATTCAACATTAGACACACCAACAGCTTTGTCATCATAAGTTATCAAGAACAAGCCATCAACAAACTTTGCATGCAAAATGTCCTCTTTGCCCTTCCTGATGACACAGATGCCCTTCTTGAAAGAAATCTCAAAGTCTTGCTCAGTCAGCTGTGGGATGCTGAGCAAATTGTCTGCAGAATCTGGAACAAAAAGTACTTTGCTGATGATTGTATGCAGACTTGCCAGTTTCACTGTCCCGACTCCTGCAACTCTCAGAGTCTTACCATCAGCCTGCTGAATTTCCCCATCCTGAGGTGTGAAGGAAATAAACAGATGCCGATCCTTCGCTACGTGCGTCAACGCTCCTGAATCCACAACCAATCTGCCTTTGGCCTTTGGAGAAGCACTTCCAGCATACAAAGCCTTGTTTTTCACCAGCTTGGGTTTCTTGCCCCCCTGCTTCTGGCCATCTGCAGGCTTCTTCTTTTGTTTCCCTCCAGCCTTTGGGCAATGACGCTGTATGTGACCTTGGTCCCCACAGATCCAGCACTTCACAGCTGCCAACGCCTTGGCTCCCCCTGGAGGCTGGAATGCTGTGCCACACTGAAGCACACAAGCTGGTTCAGCTGCATTCCTCCTATCATATTCGTTTTGCAAGGTTGCCAAAACTTTTGTAGCAGTGAGTTCCTACGCAGTAAGAGTTGCCAGCTGGCTTGCCACAGCGTGGCAGCTCTCATCCAGGGAGTCCAATATAAGGATAGCAAACAGAGACTCAGGCATATTAAAACCTCTCTGAGTCAATTCCTGATGAGATGCTGCAAATGCAGAACGTGGGCTCTAAGGTCTTCCCCTGGCCCCAAACGCTTCTTGTGCCGTTTTCTGAAGTAAAGCAACACAGACCCAGCCTCTTGTCGGAGATTGTTGGGTGTAGTGAAGGGTTAACCTTCTGTGTCTCGAGGCTGAGAGGAGGTGCTTACAAGGGAAGTAAGCCAGGACGTGACGAAAGCAGCTTGGAATGCTGTGAGCTGAGTGAAAAGTGAAAGCAGTTTGTTGCGCAGCTGAAAACTGAGAGAAGCACGCAGAGAAAATGCAGCTTGATTCTGCTGGCAGTTATTGATTGTAAATATGCTACTTTTGAGCAAATAAAGGGATATTAGGACAGAAGAAACGTGTGGGACTTGTTTACTGCTCTTTCAAACACACGACCACTGTGCAACTTTGCTATCTGCTAATTGCTTTACGACCGCTCGAAAGCCACCCTGCGTAAACAGAAGCTACAGAGGCGCGCAGGGGAAGCGTGGCTGGGCACCGAACAATAAAGCAATAAATCTACCTAACAAAGGTTATGGGTCAACGTGAAGCGTGTGAGAAAGGGCTTTGAAGCTTTATTTGCTGAACGTCAGTTTGATCGACTGCCAAGACTTCAAAGGGCAGATCGGAGGAGGGTGACGGAGTGGGAGCTGAGAGCCACGACGTCTTGAGTGCCCAGTTTGGCTGCTGAGTGAGTACCTTTGGAAAAGCCAACAGAAGGGAGGCAATGGCTCAGCCCCGTGAATATGGCTTTGAGCTTAAACTGCCATGTCAGAAACTGACTAACCAAAATTGGTTGCAGTGGCTAAGAGGGCTGCAGAGCAAAGTGAAGTTGAGAAGCGTGTGCTTGCTTTTTTGGCAGAAAGTGTGGATGCTCAGCTGGTGCCTGTTGTCCTGGGTGTAAGAAAGCCAGAGCCCGCTTGGCTAGTACTCCAAGAAGCTTGTGGAGCTGGGGTGGGAAGCAAGGGCCGAGAAGTGGCTGCATCCGAAAGGGAGAGGCAAGATGGCGCCGGCCACATTCTTGAGAGCCGATACACAGCTGGGAGGAGCTGGGAGCCCCCACGGGGGGGCGAAGGGACTGTTGCTGTTGCTAGCAATGCTGCTGGTACTTTTGCTGAGCCTGGGAGCTGTGTGGATGCTGCAACGTGTCTGTGTGAAGAACCTGGAGAGAGGCCAAGTGTTGGGAGCCCTTTACCCATCAGAGGGGGTGCAGGAAAACGTCTTGGAGGCCCCGTGAGCAGTGGGTGGGCAGTGAGCAGTGAAAGCTCAGAGACGCCTCTTTCTCCAAAAGCTGCCAAGAGTTGTTTACGTCGTGAGTCAGAGCCTGGGAAGCTGAAAAGAGCTGGAGGCTTCAAGGCTGGCCACCTGCAGCAAGTAGAGATAAGAGCTTCAGAGTTGTGTGGGAACGCTGAGACAAGTCCAGTCTCCATGGCAACTGAGAGAGTTGCATCTACGGAAGCTGTGAAGGTCGTGGGCAAGTCTTCCTGCCGGGGGGAGTTTGTTGCCGTGACAACCAGAGAGGACATCTGCAGAAGCCCCAAGGAGGGGGGTAGTGAGGAGATTGTTGCCCTGGCAACCCAGGAATGTAAACAACAAGACTTTTTCACTGTAATAATCGACAGTGGTGCCTCAAATTCGTTGGTGTCATCTCCTGGTCTTTTGAGGAATTGCAGGACAGTAAAAACTGAGAAATTTGTGACGATTGCAGATGGAAGCAGAAAAAGACTAACAGAGACAGGCCTTTTCTTCTGTCCTTTCCTTAAGCATGAAGTCAAAGCTTATGCAGTGCCCGGTTTAACTGTTTGTTAAGTGTGCATGATCTACTTATTGATGGTTTTCATATCTCTTTTGCAGGTGACAAATGTGAATTCTCCAAGGATGGGAAACACGTGTACACAGTGCAGTCTAAAGATAATTTGTTTGCTGTAAATGTGCCTTTTTCCACAGGAGAGGATGACACCGAAGATGCGAAGGGCCAATGTGTGAATGTAGCACCCCACCATGGTTGTTCACATATTTGGCACCGACGCTTCACCCATTTGAATTGGAAATATCTCCAGAAAGCACCAGAGCTGACACAAGGGTGGAAATTTAATGTTTGTGGCAATTTTTTAGATTGCAATGCATGTAAACAGGCGAAAATTGTGACATGCTCATATCCAAAGTCAGAGAGGCAGACCACACAACCTTTTGAATTAATTCATGCAGATTTGTGTGGACCCATGTCTGTTGAGTCACTGGGAGGTTCGAAGTATTCTCTGCTTTTGATTGATGATTTTTCGAGGTCTGCTTGGACCTTCTCTCTGAAAACGAAAGGGGAGGCGGCTAAAATGATCAGGGATTGGATCACCGCAGTTGAGGTAACTTTTTCCACCAAAGTTCGTGGTTTTCAAAGTGACAGAGGTTGTGAATTCACTGGTTCTGCTTTACAGGATTTCTTTAGGGAGAAGGGGATTAGCCACAGACTGACCACTCCTTACTCTCCGCAACAGAGTGGGCTGGCAGAGAGGAAGAACAGGACGGTGCAGGAAGCTGTGTCTGCGATCCTGTGGGACGCAGGGCTACTCCAGAAATATTGGTCTGAAGCTTGGAGATTTGTGGTCCATACGCAGAATAGAGTGTACAACTCTAGTGTAGGAAACACACTGTATTTCTTACTGCATGGAAAGAAGCCTAAGGTACACTACCTTCGTGTGTTTGGTTGTGAGGCTTGGGTGCTTATTCCAAAGGCTCTACGCAAGAAAGGTGAGCCAAGATCTAAAAGAATGATCTTTGTAGGGTATGAGCCTGGCTCAAAGGCCTGGCGGTTTGCGTACCCAAGTGGAGACCAGTCTAGGTTGGTTATCAGCAATAGCGCTGAGTTCTGTGAGCAAGCCGGTTGGAAACGTCTGCATGCTAATCCAGACGTGATTCCACAGCAGTTCTATGACTCAGACGTTGAGGAGGAAGAGGAACTTTGTCGCTCTGGACCGTGGTCCCCAGCACCAAGTCCAAGGCAGGGACAGCTCAGGATCCCTCAGAGGGGGGAACCTAGAACACCTCCTCAGGCAAGTGTCAAGTTTGAGCCAAAGAGTGAGCCTTCTTCACCTGCTGGACCAGCTGTAAGGCCCAAGAGGCGCAGCAGGTCAGAGGGGGAAGACACTGAAGTTGAGGATGATTTAGCTGGACCCAGTGAAGCAGCAGGGTCACCAGGCTTCACACTGAGGAGATCAGCGAGGACAAGGAGGCCTCCTGATCGGTACGACGCTTCAGGTGTCTGGGTAGGTTCTGCAAGATGTGAACCTGAATCCTTCGAGGATATTCAGAGTTTACCTGAGGAAGAAGCAGGCAAGTGGCACAGGGCAATGGACAAAGAGATGAAGTCCATGAAAGATCTAGGTGTGTTCTCACTCACAGAGTTGCCACCGGGCAAGCAGGCTGTGAGTTGCAGGTGGGTTTACCGCTTGAAACCCACGGACGCTGGAGAGCCGCAGTATAAAGCCAGGTTAGTTGCTCGAGGATTTACTCAGAGGAAGGGAATACACTTCACGGAGGTGTATTCGCCAACGTCACGAGCGGAGACTGAGAACGCTTTTAGCTTGTGCAGCACGGAGAGGCTGGAAAGTAAACCACTTTGATGTGGATGTTGCCTACCTTAACTCAGATCTCCAGGAGGAGCTGTACATGATTCCTCCTCCGGGGTTTGAGAACTTAAGGCAGGATGTTGTGTGGAGATTGCACAAATACATCTATGGATCTGCTAGAAACTGGAACATGTGCCTGAATGAAGACTTGTTTACTGCTCTTTCAAACACACGACCGCTGTGCAACTTTGCTATCTGCTAATTGCTTTACGACTGCTCGAAAGCCACCCTGCGTAAACAGAAGCTACAGAGGCGCGCAGGGGAAGCGTGGCTGGGCGCCGAACAATAAAGCAATAAATCTACCTAACAGAGATGACAGGCCTGAAGCCTTTCCCACATCTTACAGGAGCTGGTCTTGCCAGCCAGGGTAATTAACTCTTCTGGAGCTACTGAGAGCAAAATTATTCCCATGGCTCTTGAATCTTGTGCTACCCATGCATCCGTCAGAGGCGCTGGGGGATCCTCAGAAACAGTGTGCCACGCACCAAGCCTTCTCATCTGGTGCTCGCAATACCTTGCCCAGGTCTGATAATTGTGACCATTAAGCTTTGGGCACAGAGCCCCATCTGAGGCTTGTAAAAGCTCCATTACAGCTCTTTACTTCAGCTGTGAACTGGATACACTTTACAATCAGCCTTATCTTTAGCAGGTCGTAAATCAGACTTGCTTGCTTCTCTCTCCGGCCTAATTACTTGGCTCGGACTTCAAAGACTCTCTGCCACGGCACAGAAAAGCCTTGCTTCACATACCTCTGTCGCTGCTGGGATCGGATTGCAGCCATCAGCGGTCTTACTCTCCTGTAAATGCCATGGATCTGGACCCGAAACACTGTTGTTGGGATACTGCCGGGGAGACGGGGGCATCAGGCAGGCCCCCAGCTGGCTCCGGACAATCACCGGTCTCCTGTGGAACAGCATCAGTCAGTTAGCGACACAAGCCTCAGGTACGTTTAGAGACCCATGCACACTCTGTCAGCAGTGTGTGTAAATCACCACACAGCAGATGAGGTGGACAGAGGCAGATGTAAGCATTATTCCCAGCAGACAGTGCTGAGAGTAAACAGGCATGTGATACACAAACATCATGCCTGTACCCTTAAAGGTTTTAATGAGGTCTGTTAGGTGCCCTAAATAGCTACACCTAACTCTAAGAACCGTGTTTGAGTGAACAGCCTGTATTAAGTACAATAGCCTTCTATCAGTGGTGGTGGCCCGAAGTCTGTCCCTTAGTCTGGTTCTGGTGACTGTGTCAAAGGCTGCTTTTAGATCTACAAAAGTGGCAAAGAGTGAAGCCTGCCCCCTGATTTGTATTTTTCTATCAGATGTTGTAACGTTAAACAGTGGTCTATCATGGACCTGCCGGGTCTGAAGCCCGCTTGTTCTACTGCCAGAATGTCTTCATTTTCTAGCCACTCTGTGAACTTTTCAAGCGCTTTGTATAAAGTTTGCTTATCACACTTAATAAACTGATCGGCCTAAAATTTGCTGGATCCCCTCTGTTGCCCTTTATATAGGATGGGACCACTATGGCTGTTCCCCAATCCCTTGGGAAGCAGCCAGTATCATCTACATGGGTAAAAAGGGTGGCTAGAAAAGGAGCCCACCAATCCGCCTGTGATTTTATCATTTCTGGAAGAATACCATCCGGGCCAGGGGCTTTGGCCATTTTCAGTTGGTTTATGTACAATTTCACTTCTGTTGCCCATACTGGCGGCCATTTGGCCAGCTGCTCTATTTCCTGCTTCTGGATGGGATGTTCAACGTCCTCATACATAGATTGGAAAAAGGCGACACATCGATCGGGTGGAATATGTGAGGATAAGGGGGAGGCATTACCCGACCGGCATTTTCTGCTGTAAACGTTCTTTTGGAGGGTTATCAGGGGCTTTGTATTCGGAGAGATAGGCTTGCTGCCTAGCATAGTTATCAGATGTCTGGGCGGCTTTATAAGCGTTTTGCAAGGCTTTCTTGGCCTGCATACAGGTATGACCAAACCAAGGTTTATTTATTGTTATGGGTTTAGTTGGCGTCTTCTCCGAGGTGTTAAAGAGGTGGGGTTTTAAATGATGGAGCAGGCTCTCATATTCAAAATGTGGGTCCTCTGGGTTAGAATTGTTCCCAGAGCCATTTGAGTGTGCAAAGATTTTCAGAAGCTAAAATCTCCTTCAATTTATCAAGTGCGGGGGTCCATTTGACCCGGCATCCAGGGCGCTCTAAAGCAGCAATCTCTACTGTTTTAAGGAGGATTGTCTTGTTTTTGCGGGATACCTGCAGGTATAAGGGGAAGTGATCCCCCTCTACATATGGAAGCACTTGTAATCGCACAGTTTTTGCTAGCAATTTGCTATCAACCAGCATGTAGTTAATTGTACTGATTTTTGACCCTGACAGGAAAGCATATTCCCCAGGAATATCGCCACTAGTGCAGCCATTTAGAATGTATAAACTTAGATGCCGTGAAAATTTGAAGAGACAGGCACTGGCATAATTTGAGTGTTGGTCCTTTGATAACCTTGGTTGCTGTCGAACTTCTAGGCCAGGCACATCGGAAAACCCAACTTTATATCTGTGTTTGCTTGCTAAACTGCAATCATCTGGCCCTATCCTTGCATTTAGGTCATCCACCAACAGGACCTTTGCCCCCGGGTGATCCGAAAGCAGCAACCTGACATATGTCCAGATTTTTCCACTTACTCTCAGTGTTAATGTTTTTGCTAGTTGGGGGAATATAAACATTTATAATTAACAAACTACAGCATCCCCATGATAAAAGTAAGGCCATTGCTAGTGGCTTTAAGAAACAGGATTTATTCACCTATTTACACCCTCATTCAGATCTTACAGCATGGCCCAAATCATTGCAGGAAGTCCTTCCTTCCTCCCTCCTCGACAAGATGGATCTTCCTCTTTCTTCCCCTTTCTTCTTCCCAGAAGCCCCTTGCCCTCCTCCTGGCAGCTTTCCAAATCTCCAGTCTCTGGTCACACTGGGGGCTAGAAATGCCATTGTCTTGTTAACAACCCACAATGGCTCTCTAAATGTGCTGCCAAATGCCGCAGTTCTTTTCCAAGAATATCAGGACAAAAGGAATGAGGAAGGGGAAGGGGAACCAAAACAGTTTTATTAACAAACAAACCAACATACAAAGCATAACATAAAACATACCAGGCAGGGGCCACCCAATCTCCCCTTCAGCTGCCCAGAGCCCCAGGTAGAGCAGCAGGAGAAAGACCCAGCATCAGGTCCTTTGATCTGGGCAGAAGCTCCCCGGGCCCCTCCCACCTACGGCTTTTATAGCCTGCCTTGATGTAATCAAGTGCACCTGGCATTACTCATGATTAATACAGAGTGGCTGAGAGTCTCCCACTACCTGCGGCCAGCATCCAGCCAGCACTTGCAACACAGAAGAACCCAAGAAACTCCTGACAGGTGTGTGAAACACAAGAATCCAACTAGGAATGTTAAAGGGAAAGGGACATGCCACCTAACTCCTCGAAATACAATTGTCTTCTGCATTTCCCTAGTTTGGCCAGGCTACCCAGGAATCCATTTGCAGTTTGTATTCTCCCCTCATATCACAAATAACCCCAAATCCTAGAATTTATTAATTGCAGTGTTTAGGGGGACACCCACCCACCCCGCAGTTCTGTAACACCATGTATGGCAGACAACCCAAAGTTATCTTGACAAATGTCCAGAACAGGGAAATGGGAAGAAAATACATAAAGTCACAGCTTATAACTGACAGAACTCATGGTGTCAAGTTGCAGTCAGAGCAACAAACCTCATTGTCTGTTGATAGTGTAGAGATATGGCAAGTATTAAGTCCTCTTCAGCAAAACCTTTTTTTAAAAAAAATTAAATAATTTTTAATAAGTTTTCCATTTTTATCAATATTACATTATAACAAATAACATAATTCAAAATTCAAAAATTTCCCCATTCCCACTGGACTTCCCTCACCCACCCTCTCTGGTTTGTTTCAAAATATTATCATTTCCTGCATATTTCCTTTTTCACTCCTTTTTTATATTTTAACTTATTTTTTTTTTAAATGATATTTATTGGGAAAAATTTTTTGTTTAAGTTACAAAAGAAAACAAAGTAGAAAAAGAGAAAAATAAACCACTTCCAACAATACAAATACAAATTCAAAACAAGAAAAAAACAAAAAACAAAAATACACCACAAACATTTCAAAACATTTAAAAACAAATCCATTATTCTCAAATCCTCAACTGTCATTACCTTCTTTCTTTGACCTCCTCCTCCTCCCTTTTTTTGTGTCCTGGTTGTTAATTGTCACAGCAAATCCTTTCCATATTTCATAATATTCTGTCATTACATTACCTTAAACTATTTTAATCTTATCTTACTATAAAAAACCTTGAAACTTAAAACTTAAATCTTATTTTTACCAACTTCTCATAACCATAATATTCTTACATAATTCTTTAAACATTTTTACTAAAGCCAAGTAATTTCATTCCAACATTTTTCTAACATTCATCAATTTTATAAAACAGTCCTAATAGTAAAAAAAAAGAAATAAAAACAACTCCAATCTTCATCCAGCGTCCCTTCCTCCTGGTCTCGGGTTTTGTCAGTCCTTATTATCCCATCGATCTAGAGCATTAACCTGGTAACCTTATATCCGAGGCCCTTAAGTCTCTTCCATGTCCCTTCCGCAGCTCTTCTTCATATTTGTAACTGTATTTTCCCTTGTCTCCTGCTCGTTTCACTCGTGGGAGCTCCAGCTTAGCAATATTTTTGACCCTTCTCGACAGATCAGGCCCTTTTCCATAATCGACACTAAATTCCATGTGGTATTTAAAAACATGTTTCAAAATCCCTCCAAAATTGAGAGCCCCCACAATCCCAAACATCTCACGGCCCATTGCCAGACTTGAAAAGTCCAAACATCCCTGCATAGGGGGGTCTACCCAGCCCCCCATTTCCAAACCAAACCAAACTTTTTCTTTCCAAATCTGGCTTTTTCCAAGTTCATTTGTCATAACCAAAAGCTCATATTCCTGTTGGGCCTGTTCTGTCAGGGCACACTCCTGATTTAATTCCTGGGTGGGCTCCACATATTTTCCCACTGCCTGTTCAAAATTTCTAATCGAATCAGCCATCAAATTCGTCTTCTCATGTAGCTGTTCCAGTAGGGAATTTGTTTTGTAGAAAGCACACAACAGAGCTTCTGAATACATTGTCCTGCAAGGTCAGATGTCTATTCCCACGACTGTAATCTGTAACAGCTGCTAGCTCCCCGGAGTTGGTTACAGTTTCACAGTCTCCCTCTAGGGGGAAAACTTCTATTTGTTCTTTCTTTTAAAGACAAGTCTAGCAACAGAGTTTCCTTTTTCAGATATTTTGTCAATATTTGTTCCTTTAAGATGCGAAAGGAAACAGTGGAATCACTATGTTTCTCTTCTTTTAGCTATCTGTCAAAAACGTTTGTCTCTGGTCAATGAGCTTCAAACGTCAGTCCTGACACCCCGCTCCAGGATCAGGACGGTGGAAAGTTACTTTACTTTAAACTCACTTCTGCAGGTTTAAACAGTCCGAAAAAGATCCCCCTTCTTCTCCTGCTGCCGAAGGGGGGTTCAACAATTTTAAATGATGAAAGCCAATCCTTTAGAGGCGATTTTCTGAGCTCTAGTTTACGTTGTCTTTGCTTTATTCTGTTTACAAAGAAACGGAAGGCTGACTTCCTGTTTAGACCTTCCCGTTTCAGTACCAAATTGAAATAAATTTTTAAGTCCAATTCCTTTCTGCTAGCAAGTCCTTATTTAAAGTCCAATTGTTCAAAGTTTAAGTACTCACGGGTGCTTATTTTAGAAGCCAAATTGTCCCAGGAAAAAGGCAGCGCTCTCCGGCAACGGCTATGCGGCTTCGCTCCACGGAAATAGCAGTTGACTCGCAGCACCGCGCCACTTCCCCCGCTTCGGAGCCCGTTAGTGGGTTTCTTTGCGGGTTGGGGGGGCGCTAAGGGTGCCCGCCAAGTCCCATGGTCACAGGCTTCATCTGCCTGTGATTTTTAAAAGGGTCCCCGCTTCGCCGTAGCGGTAAAGACCCGTTTCGCGCGGAGCTAGTCCCTCCAGTTCAGAGGGAGTCCACCATTGCCGATGGTGCCACCCCGGAAGTCCATCTATTTTAACTTATAAATTATATAATTTTTGCTGATTGTAAATGATTATTCAAAACCTGCTAATGAGTTCAATTCTTTGCATTGATTCTTTATGTAGGCCAAAAATGGTTCCCAGTCCTTCTTAAAGGATTTTTTGTCCTTATTTCGAAGTCTTTCAGTTAGTTTTGCCATTTCAGCATATTCCATAAGTTTTTCTTGCCATTCTTCTTTTGTTGGTATTTTATCGCTTTTCCATCTTTGTGCCAGTAACATCCTTGCCACGGTTGTAGCATACATGAAGAGTTTTTGTTTGCTTTTTGGCAGGTCTTGACCTAAAATTCCTAACAAAAAGGCTTCTGGGCTTTTAACAAAGGTTATCTTGAACATTTTTTTCCATTTCATTATATATCATTTCCCAATAATTTTAAACCATTTTACAATTCCACCATAAGTGATAAAAAGTACCATCCTTCTCTTTACACTTCCAGCACTATACATTTTTGCCATTTTCATAGGTGTAATATACCAATGGTACATCATTTTCATATAATTCTCTTTTAACAAAGTACAATCTGTAAATTTCAAGTTCACTTTCCATAATTTCTCCCAGTCCTCCATTCGTATATTGTGTCCTATATCTTGTGCCCACTTAATCATCGTGGATTTCACCTCCTCATCTTTGGTCTCCCATTCTAATAAAATATTACATCTTTTTTAATGGTTTAAAAATTTCATCTACAATTTCTTTTTGGAATCTAGATACTGTATAACTAAAACCTTTCTTATTATCTTCTTTAAACACCTCATTTAATTGTCGATATTGCAGCTAGTCTTGAACATATTTTCTTAAGTTTCAATTTTCCTTCTTTTTCCTCTAACTGCTCTCCATATGTTGGCCATTCCTTTTCTCTATTTAATTTTTTAACTGTTAATATTTATATTGGGGACAGCCACTATGGTGTCTTTTGTTCTAATAGATCTTTACTTTCCCCCCATACTTTCAGGAGTGATTTCCTAATTATATGATTTTGGAATGCTTTATGTAGTTTTACTTTATTTTGCCATAGATACGCATGCCGCCCATATCTATTATCGTGTCCTTCCAAATCTAAGAGCTCTTTGTTCTCTAATTTGATCCATTCCCATATCCAAGTAATGCAAGCTGCTTCGTAATAAAGTTTAAAATCTAGAAGGGAAAATCCTCCTTTTTCTTTATTATCTGTAAGTATTTTGTTTTTTATCCTCGGCCTTTTCCCATTCCAGATAAATTTTGAGATATCTTTTTGCCATTTTTTAAAGCAAGCTGCGTTACTTATCACCGGGATTGTTTGAAACAAGAACAGCATTTTTGGCAGTGCTTTCATCTTAATTGCTGCAATTCTTCCTGATAACGATAGGTTCATTCTACTCCATATTTCTAGGTTCCTTTTTATTTCATTACAAGATTTCTCATAATTGTCTTTATAAATATTAAGATTTCTAGTTGAGAGCCAAATTCCCAAATATTTGACTCTTTTGTGGATCTCTATTACTGTAATTTGAGATAATTCTTTCTTATCTATTTCTGTTAGATTCTTAACTAATAACTTGGTCTTGTTTTTGTTTAATTTAAAACCTGCAACTTGCCCAAACTCCTGAATTTTTTATAGAACTCTAGGAGGAGAATTCTTAGGGTCTTCCACTGTGATGACCAGGTCATCTGCATATGCTTTTAATTTATATGAATTTTTTCCTACCCTAATTCCTGTAATGTCTTGGTCTGCTCTTATATTTCTCACCAGAATCTCCAGGACTAAAATAAATAACAATGGTGATAACGGACATCCTTGTCTTGTTGCCTTTTGTATTTTGCATTCATCCGTCACCACTTGATTAAGAATTAATTTTGCTTTTTGATCTGAATATATTGCCTGTATTCCTTTTATGAAATTTTCTCCAAAATTCATTATTTCAAGAACTTTTTTCATAGACTCCCAAGAAACATTGTCAAAGGCTTTTTTTGCATCTATAAGCATCAATCAATCAGTTTATTACAGTCATAGACCAGCACTCAGAGAATAGAATCTTAAGTGGATAAAAAATAAAACTGATAATTAAAACAGATAAAAACTAAAAACAAATAAAAAACATTCAGTAAAACAGACAATTAAAACAATGTACAACAATGAATTTAGACACACTGTGCAACAATAAACTATCCCAGGGAGTTGACTACAGGGTACCAATATAGATAGAAGGCTCCTGCTCCTAATTCAGGCACTGCATGCAAACACGGCCCTTAGAGTCAGGTGCAGCCGCCTAGGACACCTAACGGACCCCATTAAAACCTTCAAAGGAGTCAGGCAAGGGTGCCTATTGGCCCCTCTACTATTCAATTTCTATCTAAATAACTTAGTATCTGCACTCAATGACTCAGAACTCCACCCTCCGAAGCTCGCAAATCAGCATATTTTGGTCCTGCTATATGCCGATGAGGCGGTAATTCTATCTAGAACCCCCATTGGACTCAAAAGAGCACTAAGGAAGCTCGCAGCATACTGCGAATCTGAACGTCTCAAAATCAACTATCAAAAGACCAAGATACTCGCTTTTGGGGGAAAACCAAAGCTTAGAAGCTGGGAACTCCAAGGCCATAAATTAGAACAAGTCACAAATTATAAGTATCTAGGAATGGTGGTACAGGCCTCAGGAACCAACAAACTTCACATAAACTCCATCGGGAGTTCAGTGGAAAAAACCGCATCTATAAGCATAATTGCTGCTTGTTTGTCATGTCTCACTTCCAGGTATTCTATAATGTCAATAATATTCCTTATATTATCTTTCATTTGTCTCCCTGGAAGGAATCCTGCTTGGTCATGATGAATATATTCCTTCAAAATTGTTTTCATTCTATTGGCCATTATATAGGCAAACAGTTTATAATCATTGTTTAATAATGAAATTGGCCTGTAATTTTTTATTAAGGTTGGATCCACCTCTTGTTTAGGAATTAATGTTATAGACGTTAAAAACTTTGAAGCCTGTGAACTTGTGAAGTGCTTTCGCCTGCTGCACAGCTTAGCAGAGTATTGCAGCTTTTCTTAGGCAACGCTCGAGACTGCTCAGTCAGGACGACGATCAGGAACAAAGACTGACGACTAGTAACTTGATTTTTGTAGTTTAGTATATATGGCAGTAAACTCACAAGCTATATACAAGTTACTATATCTAGACACGACTTCTTCACTCTCCAAGCACTGAGAATACTACTAACGAACGAATGTCATAGGTCATGCTGCCTGTATGAGAGACCTCAGCCAATCACCGAGCTGTTACTGAGTCCTCTTATCTCTAGGCAGATTCCTTCCGTGCTCCATCTCCCTAGCCTGTAGTGGAGACACTAATTGCTCACTTGCCAAGCTGCACGTAGGCTATGAATTCCAACAATATATGCCTCTTTCCACATCTCTGGGACTTTACCTAATCTTAAAATTTCGTTCATGATGTCCTGGAATGGTATTAATAATTGTTTGTTTAGCTTTTGATAATACTTGGCTGGTAATCCATCTGGTCCTGGCGATTTCCCTGTCTTTGCCTGTTTAATTGCCTCTTAAGATTTACTGAGATGTTATTGGTGCGTTCAGATTTAATAATTTCTCCTCTTTAATTTTTGTAAATTGCTAGCTTTCAGATATCCCTCTTTCTAGTCATTTTTCACTTCCTTTCCTGTATAGTTCTGTGAAATATTTAATAAAAGCTTTGCTAATTTCTTTGGGATTGTCTATATTTTTTCATTTCATTTAGTTTTATTTATAGTAATTTTTGCACATTTCCCCTCATTTGCCATGCTAATAGTTTCCCTGGTTTATTTGCATGTTCAAAATATTTTTGTTTCATTCTTTTGATTCTCCACTCTATTTCATAATTGGCAATCAGAGTACTGAGTTTGTAAAATTTTAATCGCCTGTTTCGTAGTTTCTTTATTTGGCTTACTTATTAATTCTTTTTCTTTTTTCATTAGGGCTTCTAGGATTTCTTTCTTGTTTTTCTCTCTCATTTTCCTTTGGTATGCATTCTGTTGGCTAAATAATTCCCTCATTACAACTTTACTAGCATCCCATACTGTCTAGACATTTGTCTCTTTATTGAGATTTTGCTCAAAATATTATCCTAAAATCTTTTCACCTTGTACCACATCCTGGACTCCTATGACTCTTCCTTATTCATCTTTTAAAATTTGTTTGGGTTCAAATTTTGATTTTATATACAAGACCACTCCACGTCTTTTTGATTTATCTGCCGTTATAAATTCTGCACCTAATTTTTTTGTTGATTAGGACTCTTTTATGCTTGCTCGCTATATGCGTTTCTTGAAGGCAAATTACATATAGATTCTGCTTGAGTAATATATGCTCAGTTTTATTCCTTTTTACTTTGTAATTTAGTCCATTTACATTCCAACTCAGTGCCTTTAAGTCTGCCATTGTATTTGACTGTGTTAAAGTTTTGTCTAAAACTTAGTGTTGTCTTGGTTATTTAAACTATCTATCTCTCCCCCCTGTTGCTCCCTCTATTGGTTCTTCCCCTGCACCTCCTATTGCCTGGTGTGGTGTATGGATTGTCAAAATCAAAGTCTCTCCCATGCTTTCACCAAAATTCTTGTGCCTGTGTTTCGTCTGCCAATCTGATTTTTTCTTTTTGTATGTGAAGCAAATTCCCTCTGGAAATTCCCATCTGAATTTAATATTGGCTTTAATCAATCCATTTGTAATAAACCGGACTCTTTGGCGTTTTTGACGGAGCCTAAGAGGAATTCCCCGGTACATCTCTACAAATTTACCGTCCACCTGGAGTTTGTCCTCATAATTCTTTTGAAGGATTGCATCCTTCACTTTTTAAAAATAAAGGTTACCAGACAATCTCCTGGTTGCCTTCTCGCTTTAGCCGCTCTTGAGTATAACAACTCTCTATAGCGGGGGTCCTCAAACTTTTTAAACGGGGCCAGTTCACTGTCCCTCAAACAGTGTTGGGACTATAGTTTGAAAAAAATATGAACGAATTCCTATGCACACTGCACATATTTTATTCGTAGTGCACAAAAAACAGGAAAAACAATACAATATTTAAAATGAAGAACAATTTTAATCAACATAAACTTGTAAGTATTTCAATGGGAAGTATGGCTAATGAGATGGTAAATATCTGGCTCCATATTTATTCCATTTATTTAGACGGGGCTTTCAAGATGGTGTCTAGACACTAGACTCATACTGACATTTTCCGACTCGGCTACCCCTAAAAAGCTCCTGAAATATAGGGCTATAATATTGAGTTGAGGCGTGTTTTTAAAGACACAGAACGTAAACAACTACTGCCAAACTTGTCGTATAGCTGGACCGACCCCAAGCAATCAACGCCCTCTCTGTCGAAGGGCTTTCGCCATAGGGCCATGATCCATTCGGATGGCCGTCAAAGATGGATACGTGCGGTGAACCCAGCCGTAACACTCCCTTGGAGAGGAAAACGTCAGAGCAAAAAAGGCCAAACACATAAAGAACGCCAGCCCAATATAGATAATTCAAAGATAGGACACTCCATTACGCCTTTGGCAGATCCAGAATTACATCACTCTTTACCCCGGCTGGAATCTGATCAGCCAATGCCAAATGACGCTCCTCCCAAGGAAAATGTGACACACAGAAAGCCAGAGACAGATTTAATTGTCTTTGACGAAGACCCCAGCAATTCAGATAACACTGTTGATGCTGGGAAATCGGGAAAATGCTGCAACTCAACCCCGAGAACAACACCGTGCATATCCTAAGAACGGTTGCATCACTACCGAACCAGTGGGAGAGCTGATAACAATTTCCCCACCACAATGAAGCCAAGTCAGTTATGGAACGTGCAGCCTTAACGTTATCTCGTGGAACATAGTGGGTTGGGCCAACAAACTAGGGGACGAGCCATTTCGTGAATATATAACGTGTTTTGACATAACAATGCTGCAGGAAACTTGGGCAACTGACAACATAGTTCTTGACGGCTACCACGCCTATGAAATCAAGGTGTGCTGGTCCCAGGGGGAAGGTTACTGTTACCGTAGTCAAAGTTCAGTCCTAAGTCACTAGCCTGGAGATAGTCCACAAAGTGCGAGGTGAGGTCCGAAACAGGGAGCCGGGCGGGGACAGGAACACTCGAAGATCAGAAGCAGGTAGCCGGGCGGGGAACAGGAACACTGGAGGAACAGGACTGGATGCTGGCCAAACAGCTCTTCAATGACGACGTTGCTCCCGCAACCTGGGACCGGGCTGACTGCCCTTTATCTTCTCTAAGGCCAGGGGCGGTCCCGGCCCCCAGGAGCCCCGCCTCTCCTGGCCTTAAGGCGAGCACTCCTCCTGGGAGAAACCAGTTCCCTTCGCTTCTCTGCCCTAAGCCTCTGCAGTTCAGGAGAGGCCGAAGGGTTACTGGGCCCCGGGGAAGGCTCACCTGAAGACACTGAGTCCTCAAGCACCTCTGGGGCCAGAATGGTTTCACCTGGTGCCTGCTCCTGAGGATCTGGCACAGGTGCAGGCTCCTCAGAATCTAGGCCTTGCCCCAGTTCAGCCGGCCCTGGAGGCGGGGACTCCTGTGCCAGCTGGGATTCCTCCGGTTCACTCTCAGAATCGGAATCCCAGGCCATCACACCATCCCCCCTCCCAGGCCCCCCCCTTAATCGAGGGTCTGGACCCGGCTTGCTGGGGTACGCCGCATGGAACTCTCGGAGGCAGGCAGGCGCGTGGACGTTGGCCGCTGGTTCCCAGGAACGGTCCTCCGGCCCATACCCCTTCCAGTCAATGAGATACTGCAGCTTTCCCCTGCGGTATCGGGAGTCCAAAATGCGTTCCACCTCGTACTCAGGCTCTCCCTGAACCAAAACTGGCTGCGGTCGGGGACGGTCCGGGTGGAACTCGTCGGGTGGGGCCACCGGACTCAGAAGGGACCTGTGGAATACCGGGTGAACCTTCAGGGTTGCGGGCAACTGGAGACGGAATGCCACAGGCGAGACCTGGTTCACGATAGGGAACGGGCCGGTGAAACGGGCGTCCAGCTTCCGCGAAGGTCGAGAAGGGTGGAGGTGGCGAGTGGAGAGCCATACCAGGTCACCGACGTGGAGTTCCGGCCCCACCTGGCGGTGGCGGTCGGCCTGGACCTTGTACGCCTCCTTGGCCTGGCGCAGCTGCTCCATCAACAGCTGTTGCTGGGACTGGAGCTCCTGAAGCCACTCTGTCACCGCAGGGACCGCAGATGCCGGCAGCACATCCGGAAACAACCGTGGATGAAAACCGTAACTGGCCTGGAACGGGGTCTGCTGGGTGGATGCATTCACCGCGTTGTTGTAAGCGAACTCCGCCAATGCTAGGTGGTCGACCCAGTCATCCTGCTGGTAGCTGCAGTAGCACCGGAGGTACTGTTCCAGCACCGCGTTCGCCCGTTCCGTCTGGCCATCAGTCTGTGGGTGGTAGGCAGATGAGAGACAGACCTCTGTTCCGAGGGCCTGGTGCAAAGCACGCCAAAACCGGGACGTGAACTGAACGCCACGGTCGGACACCACACGCTCAGGTAGGCCATGCAGGCGGAAGACATGCTGAAGGTACAGCTGAGCGGTTTCCTTAGCTGAGGGTACGGATGGGCAGGGGGCACAGTGCACCATCTTCGTGAAATGGTCAGAGAAAACTAGAAGGCAGGTGCAGCCACGAGACGGGGGTAGCTCCACTACAAAGTCCAGAGAAACCGTGTGCCAAGGACGTGGTGGAACCGGCAACGGCTGAAGAAGGCCGGGGGGTCGCCCGGTAGGCCCCTTGGCCCGCCGGCAGACATCACAACCAGCGACGTAGCGAGCCACGTCAGCCTTCAGACGGGGCCACCAAAACTCACGGCTTACCAGATGGGTGGTCCGATACCGCCCAAAGTGCCCTGCTGCTGGAGCATCATGGGTCATCCGGAGAACCTCAGCCCGCAGCGGCCCTGGCGGGATGTACAGGCGCCCGTGGTGCAGCAGAAGGCCCTGATGCAGGACCAGCCCCGGGTACTGAAGGCATGACCCTTCGGCCAGTTCCTGGAGTCGTTCCTGGGCCCAAGCGTCGACCCGCTGCTGTTCCCGCACCCGAGCCTGCAGTGGCTCAGACTCCTGGGTGGCCAGGAATGCAGCCGGTGGTAGGATCGTGGTGGGTACTGCCTGCTGTACCGTGTCTGTGTTGTCTTCAGGTTTCCGGGACAGGGCATCCGCCTTCTGGTTTTGGGAGCTAGGGATGTAGCGGATCCGGAACTGGAACCGGGAAAAGAACAACGCCCACCGGATCTGCCTTTGGTTCAGCTTGCGGGTGGTCTGGAGGTACTCCAGGTTCCGGTGGTCGGTTCTCACCTCCACCGGGTGTCGTGCCCCCTCAAGATGGTGGCGCCAGACCTCAAAAGCCACCTTGATGGCCAGTAGTTCCCGCTCCCATACAGTATAGTTACGCTCCGCCGGCAGGAGCTGGCGGGAATAAAAGGCGCAGGGTAAGAGTGGCGCATCAGGTCCGTACTGCTGAGACAAGACGGCACCGAGAGCCGTACTGGAGGCATCGGTCTCTACCACAAAGGGTCGAGAGGGATCAGGATGTTGCAAGATCGGCGCTCTCTGGAAACAGGCCTTCAACCCCTGAAACGCCTCCTCTGCCTCGCTGTCCCAGGAAAACGGCGTCTTGGGGCGCAGTAGCCGGGTCAATGGGGTAGTGCGATGAGCGTAACCCGCAATGAAGGTCCGGTAATAGTTGGCGAACCCCAGGAAACGCTGTAGGTCCTTGCGGTTCCGAGGTGCCGCCCATTCCCGAACCGCTGCCACCTTCCCAGGATCCATCTGCACCCCATCTGGAGAGAGTCGGTGACCCAGAAAATCCACTGTCTGCTGATGGAACTCGCACTTGCTGAGCTTCGCATACAGGCGGTGCTCCCGCAAGCGCTGCAGCACGGTCCGGACATGACCCTCGTGGCGAGCCGGGTCACGGGAGAAAATCAAAATGTCATCCAGGTACACCACCACGTACTTGTCCAGCAAGTCCTGGAACACGTGGTTGATGTACCGTTGGAACACAGCGGGCGCGTTGCACAATCTGAAGGGCATAACCAGGTATTCGAACTGCCCGTACCGGGTCCCGAATGCTGTCTTCCACTCATCCCCGGCTCGGATCCTAATTAAATTGTAGGCCCCCCGGAGGTCAAGCTTGGTGAACATCTGCGCCCCTTGCACCCGCTCCAGCAACTCCGAAATAAGGGGCAAGGGGTACCGGTCCGGGATGGTAATTTTGTTCAGGGCCCGGTAATCATGGCAAAGGCGAAGCTCCCCACATTTCTTCTTAACGAAGAGTACTGGCGCAGCGGTGGGTGAGGTAGAAGGCCTAATGAACCCACGCTCCAGGTTCTTGCGCAGGAAGTCCTGCAAAGCTTCGCGCTCTGGCTCTGTTAGAGAGTATAAGTGACTCACCGGCAGGGGCGCTCCAGGCTGGAGGTCTATGCCGCAGTCAAAAGACCGATGCGGCGGCAGCTGGTCTGCCCCCCGTTCCTCGAACACGTCTTGGTAGTCCCGGTACACGGCTGGGAGCGTGGGTGCTGCCTCCTCAGTGGGTGCGGCCGCTAGCATCTCGGACCGAGCATGGGGGCATGGGTCTGGGAAGTGCACAGTCCGATTAACCCAGTCAATCTGAACATTGTGAGCCTCCAACCAGTCCATTCCAAGCACCAGGGGGAACCGGGGCATGGAGGCAATGTCCAAAGTTCGCACCTCCCGGTGCTGCTGGAGACACAGGACCAAGGGCTGGGTCTCCCGAGTGACGGCACCCGAACGCAGGAGCCGTCCGTCGATTGCCTCCACCTGTACCGGTTCTGGCTTGTTCTGAAGTGGCACCTGATGATGAGCGGCAAAGGCAGCGTCCATATAGGAGCGGGTTGCCCCCGAATCTACCAGAGCGTGGGTAAGAATCCAGGGCCCACCTGGAGGGTAGAGACGCACTGGAACCATGAGATGTCGCAACTCCACTGGTGAGGGCCCCTCTTGCATGGTTTGGGACCCCACGTTGCTAGGGCCTTCGGCTACAGAGGTTGGTGGTTTTCCTGCGACTGGCATTTTCCTGGGACAGGAACGGGCGTAATGTCCACTCCCACCGCAGTAAAGACACAGGTTTCCCTCCCGACGCCGCGTCTTCTCCGAGGGGGAGAGGCGAGGTCGCACAGCCCCGAGCTGCGTTGGCTCGACTGGCAACTCGGCTGTGGGCGTGGACCTGTTGGGAAGGATGGGTGCTAGGAGCCGGGGGTGCTGGCGGTCCCGGGCCTGGCGACGGTCCTCCAACCGATCGTCTATCTGCAGGCTCCGCTGAATGAGGGCGTCCAGCGTGGTGGGACGCTCCATCATGGCCAACTGGTCCAGTATCTCGTCCGACAGTCCCTCCAGATACTGGTCCCGTAGTGCAGAGTCATTCCAAGACAAGTCTTGTGCCAACAGCCGAAATTCTGTGGCGTAGGCGGCGGCTGTGGACTTGTCCTGTCTCAACTGACGAATCGCCCGATTGGCTTGGCTCTCCTTCAGAGGGTTGCCAAACACAGTCTCTAAGTGGTTACAAAATCCCACATAGTCCGTTAACAAAGGAGAGTCTTGCCGGAGCAGTGGCAAAGCCCACTTGGCCGCCTGGTCCTTTAACAAACTGATCAGAAAGTGCACCTTGGTGCGGTCGTCAGGGAAGTTCCGGGCTCGCCCCTGAATATACAACTTGGCCTGGGCGAAGAACATGGGAAAACTGGCCAGGGTCCCATCAAATTTCTCTGGCAAAGCCACTGGGTACTTGCCTGGAGCTGGGGCGTCGGCCCCATGATCTGTAAAGGTTTCCAACCGTTGCTGAAGCGCCGCAACCACATCGCTTAACTGCTGAACGGTGTGGGTCAAGGCCTGGTTCTCCTGGGCCAATGCCACCAGCGCAGCTGCCTGGTCAACCATGGCCTCTGGCTGTTCCCGAACGCACCCCAACGAAGGGGGAGTGCGGGTGTGGCGGGAGCAAACTGTGCTGGTCCCGGGGGGAAGGTTACTGTTACCGTAGTCAAAGTTCAGTCCTAAGTCACTAGCCTGGAGATAGTCCACAAAGTGCGAGGTGAGGTCCGAAACAGGGAGCCGGGCGGGGACAGGAACACTCGAAGATCAGAAGCAGGTAGCCGGGCGGGGAACAGGAACACTGGAGGAACAGGACTGGATGCTGGCCAAACAGCTCTTCAATGACGACGTTGCTCCCGCAACCTGGGACCGGGCTGACTGCCCTTTATCTTCTCTAAGGCCAGGGGCGGTCCCGGCCCCCAGGAGCCCCGCCTCTCCTGGCCTTAAGGCGAGCACTCCTCCTGGGAGAAACCAGTTCCCTTCGCCTCTCTGCCCTAAGCCTCTGCAGTTCAGGAGAGGCCGAAGGGTTACTGGGCCCCGGGGAAGGCTCACCTGAAGACACTGAGTCCTCAAGCACCTCTGGGGCCAGAATGGTTTCACCTGGTGCCTGCTCCTGAGGATCTGGCACAGGTGCAGGCTCCTCAGAATCTAGGCCTTGCCCCAGTTCAGCCGGCCCTGGAGGCGGGGACTCCTGTGCCAGCTGGGATTCCTCCGGTTCACTCTCAGAATCGGAATCCCAGGCCATCACACAAGGCCTCTAAACCGCTTGGAAGGGGGCGACCGAGGGGGGGGGCCTAGTAACTCTGGTTTCCACTCAATTGGCGTCACACGTTACTGAGTGTTCAGTTTTCGAGCAGCTAGCACTGGGGATCACTTTGCATCTGGAATCCAAGAGTATCATTCTTGTTTCAGCCTATATCCCACCATATACAGTGCAAACACAGATCGAGAGCACATGGCGTAAATTCCATAGTTTCCTTTACTCCCTACAAATTAAGTACCCCGGATCGCCATTTTACCTAAGGGGAGATATGAATGCCAGAATAGGCTCAAATGATGATAACCTGGAAATAAAATTCCCAATATTAAGCGATATAAAGGAAAATAGCGTCCTCTTTCTAAACCCACCCCCTCGTAGACATTCGAAAGACTGTCAAATCAACTATGCCAGCTTCTGCCTGGCTTTTTTACAAATAAGTCTTGACTTTATCATTGCTAATGGGGCGCTCCCCGGGGACAGAGAAGGCGAGTACACATTCATATATACAAATGGAGCCAGCATAGTAGACTACTGTCTCACTAACAGGGAGGCCTTCGATTCAATTAAAAATTCAACATAGATAATAGGACTGAAAACGACCACCTACCTCTAATCGTCTCCACTACTGGACAAAATTCAATTCAGCGCTCTTACATAGAACATGAGGAAATAGATAAAGCAAATGATCCAGCATTGCGTAGAAAAAAAATGGACACCTGAGATAGCAATTGCAGTTGAGAATCAATTGAATTCACAAACTGCAATTAAGTTAAGATCAATTATAATAAACAATTTATCAATAGATTCCTCCCTGACGGCTTACGAAAATCTCATTGAGTCCTTGCAGCATGTGGTCTCTGTCAACATAAACTCAGCCGGCAAGCCACGCACTGCAAAAGGGCGCTATTGGTTTGACCAAGAGTGCCGTACAAAGAAGGAAGCCTTAAGGAACGCTTATTTGGCCTATAGAAACACTGGGCTAAATTACTTACCTCCATCTTATTTCAAAATCAAAATAGAGTATAAAGCCCTTTTGGCCTCAAAAAAAAAGGCAGTCCGAACAAAATTCCTGGTCCCTGCTATTGAATGCCTCACTAAACGATTGTGATGGCCTGGGAATCTGATTCAAAGACTGAACCGGAGGAATCCCAGCCTGCACAGGAGTCCCCGCCTCCAGGGCTGGCTGAGCCGGGGCAGGGCCTTGAATCTGAAGCACCTGCACCTGTGCCGGATCCTCAGGAGCAGACACCAGATGAATCCACTCTGGCTCCGGAGGTGATTGAGGACCCATTGCCTGCAGGTGCTCCTCTCCCAGCTCTGTCAGGAGAAGGTGAGGCTGCCTCTGGGTCCAGTAACCCTCCAGCCTCTCCTGAGCTGCAGAGGCTCAGGGCAGAGAGGCGGAGGGAACTGGGTTCTCTCAGGAGGAGTGCTCGCCTTAAGGCCAAGAGAGGCAGGTCACCTGTGGGCCGGGACCACCCCTGGCCTCAGAGGAGATAAAGGCCAGTCAGCCCAGTCTCAGATTGTGGGGGCAACGACGTTGGAAACCTGTTTCTGCCGGCACCCAGACCTGTTTTTCCGGAGTTCCCGACCACGCCTGGCTTCTTGCTTTGGACCCCGCTTTGCCCTTGGTGGACAGTCTCCAGATCCTCGACCCAGGACCGGACTCTGACCACGCCTCACGGTAACCCCCCCCCCCCCGGGACCAGCACAGTTTGCTCCCGCCACACCCGCACTCCCCCTTCGTTGCGGTGCATTTGGGAAGAGCCAGAAGCCATGGCCGACCAGGCAGCTGCGTTGGTGGCATTGGCCCAGGAGAACCAGGCCTTGACTCACACCGTTCAGCAGCTAAGCAATGCGGTTACAGCACTTCAGCAGCGGTTGGATGCCTTACCGGCTCCTGGGGCCGACGCCCCAGCTTCTGGCAAGTACCCAGTGGCCCTGCCAGAGAAATTTGATGGGTCCCCGGCCAGCTTTCCTATGTTCCTCGCCCAAGCCAATTCAGGAGCGAGCCCGGAATTTTCCTGACGATCACACCAAGGTGCACTTCTTTTATTTTTAATATATTTTTTATTCTTTTTCCATAACAAATTATACATCCAAAACCTCTTTTTTTTTACATCCAAATTCCTCCTTATTGACTTCCCTCCTCCTGCCTGAAAAACCTTCCTAGTACTTACTTTCTCCACATTTCTTAAATTTAAATTACACCACCATATTATTAATTAATTTTTTACAATCTAACAATATTCCTACCTTTTCTCTTCACAGAGCTTCCTTAAAACTTACAAACGTTATCTGATTATCACTTAATTTTTGCATATATTCAGTAAATTTCATCCAATCTTCTGTAAATCTTTGATCACATCGGTTCCGGATCCTTCCTGTTAGTCTATCGAGTTCCGCATAATCCATCATTTTCATTCTCCATTCTTCAATAGTAGTTAACTCTTCTTGTTTCCACTTCTGGGCCATCAAAGTTCTTGCTGCTGACACTGCATATAAAAATATCTTCCTATCTTTCTTATCTATCTCATTACCTATTATTCCTAGTAAAAACGCTTCTGGTTTCTTTACAAATGTATATTTCAATACTTTCTTCAATTCATTATAAATCATTTCCCAAAAGTTTTTAACTTTTTTACAGTCCCACCACATATGGTAAAACGTTCCTTCCTTTTCTCTACATTTCCAACATTTATTACTTATCTTATACATCTTTGCCAGTTTTACAGGTGTCATATACCATCGATACATCATCTTCATTACATTTTCTTTTATAGCAGTGCACGCCATAAATCTTATTCCATCTTTCCACAATTTTAACCAATCATCTATTTGTATATTATATCACTTCCGGGGGAGGCGCCTCCGATAATGGCAGAATTCCTCTGACCGGGAGGAATCTGCTCCGTGGAAATCTGGGTCTGGCCGCCACGGCAAAGGCGGAGACCCGTTAAAATCACAGGTGGGAGAAGCCTGTGAACGTGGGATTCGGCGGGCACCTTTTGCGCCTCCCCCACTCGTGGGGAACCCCGGTTTTGGGGGCTCCGGAGCAACGTGGGGTGAGCGGCGCGGTGCATCGAATCGTCTGCTTCTTCCACGGAGCGAAGCCGCATAGCTGTTGCCGGAGAGCGCTGACCTTTTCCTGTGGACAATTTGACTTTAAAGTAATTACCTGTGAGTAGAGCTGAAACGGAAGAATTGGATTTCTAAAAGTTTAATTTGGTATCGTAACGGGGAGGTTCAAAACAGGAAGTCCGCCTTGCCTTTTTGTAAATAGACTGAGGCAACGAAGTTGCAAGCTGGAGTCCTGGAAGGTCTTTTGTAAAAGATCAAATTTCCAACAGTAAAGAACATTAAACCCCCTCTTGGGAAAAGACTTCCGGGGTGGCGCCATCGGTAATGGCGGACTCCCTCTGATCCAGAGGGACCAGCTCTATGGAAATCGGGTCTGTTCCGCTACGGCGAAGCAGGGACCCTCGAAAAAAATCACAGGCGGGTGAAGCCTGTGACCGTGGGACTCGGCGGGCACCTTTTGCGCCCCCCCCAATTTGCAAAGGAGCCCGACTACGGGTTCCGGAGTGAAGCGGGGAAGTGGCGCGGTGCTGTGAGTCAACTGCTTCTTCCGTGGAGCGAAGCCGCACAGCCGTTACCGGAGAGCGCTACCATTTTCCTGTGACAATTTGACTACAAAACAACTATCCGTGAGTAGGCTAATTTGGGAAATAAAGGAGAACAAAGAAGTAATTTGATACCGAAGCGGAGAGGCATAAACAGGAAGTCTGCCTTCCGTTCTTTGTAAATAGAGTAAAGCAATGAACTTGTAAGCTAAAACCTTGAAAGACGCCTGAAAAGGACTATAATTCTATCATCAAAACAAGTGATTTCCCCCCTTGACTGCAGGAGAGGAGGGGGGAAAGGTGTGAACTGTATTTCCCTGTAAAAAGAGAGAAAAGGAAGCTAAAATCCACCACTTAAAACCTGGGAACGGGCTGCCAATGAACAATAAGAATGCCGTACTGTGAAATGCGCTGTTGGTGAAAGTACTTTTTGACAGCTAACTCTGCAAGCGAGATACAAGTGGGATACAATATTTCTGGCTGGCTTCTCCTGGTTTCAAAGTAACTGGAAAATAACTGAAAATTGAAACTGTCGTCTATTTTGTGAACTGGGGGATTAAAAGAAAAAAGGTTATTTATTTTAAGGTAACAATTTCGGACTGCTACTGTGTCCCCCTAGAGGAAGTTTGAAACTGTTACAATAACAACTGGGCCAGGGGAATTTTCCACTTCAAAACAAACTCTGGTCGTGGGACTGACCTTGGGCCTTATCTAGACTGTTATGGCAAATGGAAAAGAGAAAATAGATTTGCTTCAGGAAAAAACAATGAGGTCTGGTAGATTGTTTCGCACAGACGTTGGGCTGCAGCGAAGAGCATCAACATCTGGCCCTTCTGGCTTACCAACAGGGGCTGCATTGGTACAATCTAAACCCAAAGGAATGGCATCCAAAGATGTTTTAGCTCAGGCACTAGGTAAAATTAATGAATCTCTGGAAAAACTAAGTAAACAAGTAGCTGAAGCATCAGTTAAAATTGATCAAAATACCACAAGTATCAACAATTTGGGACAGAAGGTAAATACTAACACAGAAACTATTGAGAAATTGCTACAGGAATCTACTTTGACCCGAAAGACAGCTGAAGAAGCAAAGGAAATAGCAGTTGCTGTAGAAGAGAAGATACCACCGATACACAAGCAACTTGAAGACCACAGGTCAATACTGTCTATGATTGAATTGAAGGAGAAGCAAACGAATTTGAGGATCAGGGCCGTACCTGAACTTGAGAAAGACAACTTGACTGACTTTCTTACGCAGGAATTTGCAGACTTTTGGAACCCAGATTTGGAGAAGGATAACTTTAAGATAGTGAGTGCTTTCAGGCTTGGAAGAGGAGGGAAGAAGAACAGGGTGAGAGACTGTTTGATCACCCTCCGAACAAAAGAGGAGAGAGACAAAATCTTGAGTCTGCACTTCCAGAAGACTTTGGAAATACATCAGTCAAAGGTGGAGATATTTAAGGACATTCCGAAATATCTTTTGGACCTTAGGTCCAATTATAGAGATCTGGTTGCCCTGCTGAGAAGCAACAAAATCATCTTTAGGTGGGAATTCCCCCAAGGCCTTTCCTTTAGCTTCAAAGGAAGAAAGATAAAAATAAGATGAGAGAACGACAAAGAAAGATTTTTGAGAGACCACGGAGAAGACCTGCAGAAAGAAGCTGGAGAAGAGTCAAGAATACTAGAAAGAGGAATTTTAGACATACCAAGACTACCTTTTGAATTAAAAGACCGCCTGGAGAAGGTGATACCACCGACGGATGAGGAACAGGCACTTGGTGCAGTTGGAGGAGAAGTAAAGTAACTACATCATAGCTCTGCAACTATTAAGCTGGAATTGTAATGGTCTCAACTCCCCTCAGAAAAAGAAATCTGTGTTTCATTTATTAAAAAAGGAACAATTGGACTTGATTTGTTTACAGGAAACACATGTAACAAGGTTACACAGGAAAGTATTGATTAATAAAAGACTGGGCCAGGAATTTATTTCATCGGATAAAGTTAAAAAAAGTGGAGCAGTGATTTATGCAAAGGAGAGACTATTACCGAAATTTATCTTCAAAGATGACCAAGGAAGATTTGTGGCAACTGAAATTCAAATACAAGGAGAGAAAGTCTTAATAGTAGGAGTTTATGCACCAAATGAGGGGAAATCTGAATTCTTTAAAAAGTTGCATGAGACCTTGATGGACTATTTGGACTATAATGTGATTTTGATGGGAGATATGAACGGAGTGGTATCTACACATATGGACAAGGCACAAAGACAGGTAGTCACTAAGGATGGTAGACTACCGAAATCCTTTTTTGAGATGACAGACAACTTGGACTTAGTTGATATTTGGAGAACAAAGAATCCCTTGGCCAGAGAGGGAACCTTCTTCTCTGAAGCCAAATTGACATGGACAAGAATTGACCAAATATGGGTAACTAGAGGAATGGCACCAAAGACAAGAAAAGTGGAAATCTGCCCAAAAACCTGCTCCGACCATAATGCTGTTAAGATGGAGATGAAACTAACACCAACCGGTTCCTTCAGATGGAGGATGAATGACACCTTATTTAGAGATGAAGAAGTGACTAAGAAGGCCCAAAAAACCTTGAGAGACTATTTTGAGATAAATATGAACACCAATGTTGAAAAAAGAGTAATCTGGGACGCAAGCAAAGCTGTTATGAGAGGGTTCTTGATACAACAGAATGCATTAAAGAAGAGAATCCAAAATGAGAAGAAGGATAAAATATTGGAGAAAATAAAGGAAAGTGAAAAAAGATTGAGAACAAATCCAAAATCTCAAGAGATTCTGAGAGAATTAAAGCTATACCAAGTACAATATATGAAAATGACGAATCAGGAAATAGAATGGAAAATTAAACAAATGAGACAAAAGACATTCGAGTCGGCTAACAAATGTGGAAAATTGTTGGCTTGGCAAATGAAAAAAGGACAAAAACTAAATACTGTCACAAGTTTAGAAGTGGAAGGAAGGAATATACAGAACCCAGTTGAGATTAGAAATTGTTTCCAGAGGTACTTTAAACAACTATATACACAAGGGCCACAGAAAGAAATTGATGTAGACCGTTTTTTGAAAACAAATGGATTACAAAAAATCTCTCAAGAAAATAAATTAATGCTGAACTATAAAATAACTGAACAGGAGGTAGAAGGTGCCATTCAGAATATGCAACTAGGTAAATCTCCAGGACCGGATGGACTGACTTCTAGATACTACAGATCCTTGAAAGAATGGCTAGTACAACCTTTAAAGGAAGTCTGTAACGAAATAATGGGTGGGAAAAGGGCACCAGAGTCGTGGAAAGAAGCGTATATTACACTTGTACCGAAAATAGAGACTGAAAAGACCCATCTTAAGAACTACCGCCCCATATCACTGCTCAATGTGGATTATAAAATCTTTGCAGACATTTTGGCTAAAAGACTAAAAAGAGTCCTAATGGAAGAGATACATAAAGATCAAGCAGGCTTTCTCCCGGGTAGACATTTGTCTGATAATGTGAGAAATATAATCAATATTTTAGAAAAATTACAAGTGAATCTAAATACCAAGGCAGTTTTGATATTTGTGGACGCGGAGAAAGCCTTTGACAACATTTCTTGGAGTTTCATGAAGAAGAACCTACAGGGGATGGGGGTAGGCCAAGGCTTTGGAAACGGTATAAGTGCAATTTATTCAGAATAAAAGGCTAAATTAATTGTAAATAACGTGGTGACGGAGGAATTTAAGATAGAAAAAGGGACACGACAAGGTTGCTCAATCTCCCCATTGCTTTTTATATCGGTCCTGGAGGTCCTGCTGAATATGATTAGAAGGGACCAATTGGTTAAAGGTATAGAAGTCAGAGCTAAACAGTACAAATTGAGAGCATTTGCAGATGACTTAGTATTGACATTACAGGAGCCAGAATCTAGTACTAAAAGGGTTTTGGAACTGATTCAAGTTTCAAGTTTTATTGCGGCCAAAGCCAGTGACACTAAACACCACAAGATCAGACAATAAGACAATAAGACAATAAGACAATAAGTTAAAAACAAAGGTCTTAGAGAAAAACTTAACTGCGATTGAGAGAGAGAGGTTTCAGAATGAGACAGGTTTAACAGTGGTTAAGAAAGTGAAATACCTGGGGATTAACATGACAGCTAAAAATGGGAATCTATTTAAAGACAATTATGAAAAATGCTGGGCTGAAGTGAAAAAAGACTTAGAAATTTGGTCAAATTTGAAGCTTTCACTGCTAGGCCGTATTGCTGTGATAAAAATGAATGTATTGCCTAGAATGTTATTTCTCTTTCAAACATTGCAAATTTTGGATAAAATGGATTGCTTCAAGAAGTGGCAGAGAGACATCTCTAGATTTGTCTGGCAGGGCAAGAAGCCTAGAATAAAATTTAAAATACTAACGGATGCAAAGGAAAGAGGTGGATTTGCCCTGCCAGACCTTAAACTTTACTATGAATCAGCAGCTTTTTGCTGGCTGAAAGAATGGCTGCTTCTTGAAAACACAGACATTTTGGACTTAGAAGGTTTTAATAATGTATTTGGATGGCATGCATATTTGTGGTATGATAAGGTCAAAGTACATAAAGCATTTAAAAATCATATAGTCAGGAAAGCATTGTTTAATGTCTGGATAAGATATAAAGACCTACTGGAAAATAAAACCCCAAGGTGGCTGTCACTGATGGAAGCGAAAGCTCAGAAAAAGCTCAATATGGAGGCCAAATGGCCGAAATATTGGGAAATTCTGGAACAAGAGGGAGATAGATTGAAAATGCAGAGTTTTGAGAAACTAAAAAACAAAGTGCGAGATTGGCTTCATTATTATCAGATAACGGAGGCATACAATTTGGACAAGAAAATAGGCTTCCAGGTGGAAAAATCAAAATTAGAAACAGAACTGTTAGAACCTGTCAGGGAACTGACATCGGAGCTAGAGGCGGAGGGAAGGCTCTCAAATGATGCTGGAGAAGGGCCCAGCAGGGAGAGAGGCAGCTCTGCAGATGGGGAAGCGAATCAGCGCAACACCAGGGATAAAGGGGGGCTGATGGGGGAATCGGCGAGAGGGCTCCAGGACTCTTCACTGGACACCAGCGGGGAGAGCACGGGTCCTCCGCTACCCACGCCCTCCCTGCGCAGAAGACTTCCGCGCAGAGAGAGTAGGAGGAGACTGGGTGTCAAACAACTTTTATGTTGGAAGAGATTTAAGAAACGCCCACTGACGGATTCTGCTAGTGACTGAGGCAGCCACGAAGTGAAGGGCTGCCCAGACTGAAAGGTTTAGCAAGGCAACAAAGCCAGGAGAGGCGGCAACTTACGCACGAGCAACCCATACTCATTACAGAACCCAAAACTAAGATTTTGTCAAAGATGTATAACCTGCTGTTGAAATGGAATACTCAGGATGAAACGGTGAAATCTGCTATGATTAAGTGGGCACAAGATGTTGGACATAACATAATGATGGCTGACTGGGAACAGTTATGGACCACAGGTATGAAGTTTACGGCATGTAATGCCTTAAGAGAGAATATTATGAAAATGATATACAGGTGGTACATGACACCAGTCAAGCTTGCAAAAATCTATCATTTGCCCGATAATAAATATTGGAATGTAAAGAGACTGAAGGTACATTCTTTCACCTTTGGTGGACTTGCCCAAGGATTAAGGCTTTCTGGGAGATGATCTATAATGAAATGAAAAAGGTATATAAATATACCTTCTTGAAGAAACCAGAGGCCTTTCTCCTGGGCATGGTCGGCCAATTGGTGCCAAAGAAGGACAGAATTTTCTTTATGTATGCCACAACAGCAGCAAGAATACTTATTGCAAAGTATTGGAAGACACAAGATTTACCCACTCTGGAAGAATGGCAGATGAAGGTGATGGACTATATGGAACTGGCGGAAATGACTGGCAGAATCCGAGACCAGGGAGAAGAGTTGGTGGAAGAAGATTGGAAGAAATTTAAAGACTATTTACAGAAATACTGCAAAATTAATGAATGTTAGAATGATGTCAGAATGAAATTAAGTGGTCTTAGCAGCAATGTTATAAAGGTGTATGTAAAAATGGATTGTTAACAGATGAGAATCCAAAGTTATAATATATTAAGTTAAAGGATTAAGACAAAAACAAAGAGGGAAAGGAATTGCTGAATTAACTAATAGAACTGGAATACAAAAAAGGGAGGTGTGAGGAAGTCAGGGAAGTAAGGAAATGAAATGTAAGTTATAGAAAGATCGATGTGTTTTTTTTTAAGTGTTTTTTTATCTTTTTCCTGTATTTTGTATTTTTTCTTTTTTATTTCTTCTTTTTCTTTTCTTTTTATCTATGTAATCTTTTCTTTGAAACTTGAATAAATATCATTTAAAATAAATAAATAAACCCCCTCTTGGAGGCAGGAGAAGAGAGGGGGAAGTTGAGGATTGAGTATGCCTGCGGGAGAGAGCCAAGAGGCTTAAAACACAGCCGCTCTGACCCTGGAAACGGGCTGCTAGTAAGACTGACTTTTTTGGGGAATGTTCATTGACAGCGCTTAGAACGTTCATTGACAGCTAGCTAAATAAGAGAAATACATTGTTTCTACTGTTTCCGGCTGCTTTAAAAAGGAGTAAAAGTAACTGAAAATTGAAACTAATTTGAAACTAACTTTGGATTGTTTAAAAGAGGATACTATTGACTTTTACAAATAGAAACTGTTTCCCCCTAGTGGAAGCCTTTGAAACTGGTTGATTTACAAGAGTTGGACTAGTGGAATTTCCAGCTGCAAGTTAAAAACCGTGAGACTGTGGGACTGACCTTGAATCTTTCAAATGTTATGGTAAATGGAAGAGGAAAAACAGACCAGTCAACTTTTGATAAAACATTAAGGTCTGGGAGGACTTGGTAACAATCCAGGAGGGGTCTATTATTAAGCCCTCCTGTTCTTTTTGTTACTGTCTCTGTACTAGTATATTTGAAACTAAGAGGAATGTCGACAGAAGAGGCTTTGGTGGCGGCATTATATAAGATAAATGACTCATTGGATCAGCTTCACAGGAAAATGGACATGATAAATGCGAAGGTGGATGTTTCAATTGTTAAGGTTGACTTGAATGCAGGGGGTATGGACACTACCAATACAGAAACCACCCAGAAATTGATACAAGAACCTATTTTGATATGGCAAGCTGTGGAGGAAGTTAAGGAAAAAGCTGTTGCTGTTGAAGGTACAGAAACACAAATGGAGAGAAAGAGAAAGAGAGCCCCAGCCCTACAGAGGCAATTTGATGAACATAAGTTGACGCTCGCTATGACTGAACTTAAGGAAAAACAGACGAATTTGAGGATTAGAGTTCACCTTTGGTGGACATGCCCAAGGATTAAGACACTCTGGGAGATGATTCATAACGAAATGAAAAAGGTATTTAAATATACCCTTTTGAAGAAACCAGAGGCCTTTCTCCTGGGCATGGTCGGCCAATTGGTGTTAAAGAAGGATAGAATTTGTTTCATGTATGCAACAATAGCAGCAAGAATACTTATTGTGAAGTACTGGAAGACACAAGATTTATCTATCCGGGAAGAATGGCAGATGAAGTTGATGGACTATATGGAATTGGCGGAAACGACTGGCAGAAATCAGAGACCAGGGAGAAGAGTCGGTGGAAGAAAACTGGAAAAAGTTTAAGACTATGTATAGAAATATTGTAAAAATAATGAATGTTAGAAAAATGTTGGAATGAAGTTATATGGCTTTAGTAGAAATGTTATAAGGAATTAAGTATAAATAGAAATAGAGTATTAAAGGGAAAAATAAGATTAGAATATGTTAAGATAATTATAGGATAGAAAACAGAGGAAGATGGAAAGGAATTGCTGAAACAATTAATAGAAGTGGAATACAGAAAGGGAGGCGTGAGGAGGTCGTGGAAATAAGGGAATGAAAGTTAAGATATTGAAATTGTTTTTGTGTTTTAAATGGTTTGCGTCTTGTTTTGTTAATCTTATGTTTTTCTCTTTTTTTCTTTGCTTTTTCTTTTTCTTTTTTGTTTTTTTCTGCTTTATTGTGTTCAAATGGTTGGAAAATCAATAAAAAAATTTAAAAAAATTTTTTTTTGTAAATTATATCTAAAATCTTTGGCCCAGTCAATCATGACCAATTTCACCTCTTCAGCCTTTGTATACCATTCCAACAATAATTTATACATTCTTGCTAAACTTTTGAATTCATTATTCAATATTTCTTTCTGAAATTTAGACTCTTTATCAGCAAAACCTCTTTGTAGCATATCTTTCTTAACATTTCATTAATTTGAAAATAATGCAGCCAATCATTTCTGAAAGGAGATTGATTTATTGCTCAGATAAGCCCTGGCGTCCAGCCCGGTGCGCCTATACCCCCCTGGCGGGCCCTGGATGTAGCAGATCCACCCATGCTCTGGTGGATTCGGGGGCAACCCGCTCGTATATGGACTCTGCCTTTGCCGCCCATCATCAGGTGCCCTTCCAGGATAAGTCGGAACCGGTACAGGTGGAGGCAATTGACGGGCGGCTCCTGCGCTCGGGCGCTGTTACTCAGGAGACACAGCCCTTGGTTCTGTGTCACCAGCAGCACCGGGAGGTGCGAACTTTGGACATTGCTACCATGCCCCGGTTTCCCCTGGTGCTCGGGATGGACTGGCTGGAGTCTCACAATGTTCAGATTGACTGGGTCAATCGGACTGTGCACTTCCCAGCCCCATGTCCCCATGCTCGATCCGAGATGCTAGCAGCCGCCCCCACTGACGAGGCTGCGTCAACGCTCCCTTCTGTTTACCGGGACTATGAAGACATGTTCGAGGAACGGGGGGGGGGCAGACCAGCTGCCACCCCATCGGTCTTTTGACTGTGGCATAGACCTCCAGCCCGGAGCGCCCCTGCCTGTGAGTCGCCTATACTCTCTTATGGAGCCGGAAAGCGAAGCTTTGCAGGACTTCCTTTGCAAGAACCTGGAGCGTGGGTTCATTCAGCCTTCCACCTCACCCACCGCTGCTCCAGTGCTCTTCGTTAAGAAGAAGTGTGGGGAGCTTCGCCTTTGCCATGATTACCGGGCCCTGAACAAGATTACTATCCAAGACCGGCACCCCTTGCCCCTTATCTCGGAGTTGCTGGAGCGGGTGCAAGGGACGCAGGTGTTCACCAAGCTAGACCTCCGGGGGGCCTACAATTTAATTCGAATCCGAGCCGGGGATGAGTGGAAGACGGCATTCGGAACCCGGTATGGGCAGTTCAAATACCTGGTAATGCCCTTCGGATTGTGCAACGCGCCCGCTGTGTTCCAATGGTACATCAACCACGTGTTCCAGGACTTGCTAGACAAGTACATGGTGGTGTACTTGGATGACATTCTGGTTTTCTCCCGTGACCCGGCTTGCCACGAGGGTCATGTCCGGACCGTGCTGCAGCGCTTGCGGGAGCACCGCTTGTATGCGAAGCTTAGCAAATGCGAGTTCCATCAGCGGTCAGTGGACTTCCTTGGTCACTGACTCTCTCCAGATGGGGTGCAGATGGATCCTGGGAAGGTGGCAGTGGTTCGGGAATGGGCGGCACCTCGGAACCGCAAGGACCTACAGCGATTCCTGGGGTTCGCCAACTATTACCAGACCTTCATTGCAGATTATGCTCATCGCACCACCCCGTTGACCCAGCTACTGCGCCCCAAGACACCATTTTCCTGGGACAAGGAGGGAGAGGAGGCGTTTCAGGGGTTGAAAGCCTGTTTCCAGAGAGCGCCGATCTTGCAACATCCTGATCCCTCTCGACCTTTTGTGGTAGAGACTGTCGCCTCCAGCATGGCTCTCGGTGCCGTCTTGTCCCAGCAGCATGGACCTGATGCGCCACTGTTACCCTGCGCCTTCTATTCCCGCCAGCTCCTTCCGGCAGAGCGTAACTATACCGTTTGGGAGCGGGAACTACTGGCCATGAAGGTGGCCTTTGAGGTCTGGCGCCACCATCTTGAGGGGGCACGACACCCGGTGGAGGTGAGAACCGACCACCGGAACCTGGAGTACCTCCAGACCACCTGCAAGTTGAACCAAAGGCAGATCCGGTGGGCGTTGTTCTTCTCCCGGTTCCAGTTCTGGATCTGCTACATCCCTAGCTCCAAAATCAGAAGGTGGATGTCCTGTCCTGGAAACCCGAAGACATCGCAGACACAGTACAGCAAGCAGTACCAACAACGATTTTACCACCGGCCGCGTTCCTGGCCACTCAGGAGGCTGAGCCACTGCTGGCTCGGGTGCGGGAACAGCAACGGGTCGACGCTTGGGCCCAACGACTCCGGGAACTGGCCGAAGGGTCATGCCCTCAGTATCTGGGGCTGGTCTTGCACCACGGCCTACTGCTGCACCACGGTTGCCTGTACATCCCGCCAGGGCCACTGCGGGCTGAGGTTCTCCGGATGACCCATGATGCCCCAGCAGCGGGACACTTTGGGCGATATCGGACCACCCATCTGGTAAGCCGGGAGTTTTGGTGTCCCCGCCTGAAGGCTGACGTGGCTCGCTACGTCGCTGGTTGTGACGTCTGCCGGCGGGCCAAGGGCCCTACCGGGCGAACCCCCCCGGCCTACTTCAGCCGTTACCAGTCCCACCACGTCCTTGGCACACGGTCTCGCTGGACTTTGTGGTGGACTCACGGCTAAGGAAACCGCTCAGCTATACCTTCAGCATGTCTTCCGCCTGCATGGCCTTCCCGAGCGTGTGGTTTCCAACCGGGGCATCCAGTTCACATCCCGCTTCTGGCGAGCATTGCATCAGGCCCTCGGGACAGAGGTCAGTCTATCTTCAGCCTACCACACGCAGACCGATGGCCAGACGGAATGGGCGAACGCAGTGCTGGAGCAGTACCTCCGATGTTACTGCAGCTTCCAGCAGGACGACCCCGTTCCAGCAGACCCCGTTCCAGGCCAGTTACGGTTACCATCCGCGGTTGTTCCTGGATGTGCTGCCGGTATCCGCAGTCCCTGCAGTGACAGAGTGGCTTCAGGAGCTCCAGTCTCAGCAACAACTATTGATGGAGCAACTGTGCCAGGCCAAGGAGGCGTACAAGGCCCAGGCCGACCGCCACCGCCAGGTGGGGCCGGAACTCCATGTCGGTGACCTGGTATGGCTCTCCACTTGCCACCTCCACCCCTCTCGGCCTTCACGGAAGCTGGACGCCCGTTTCACCGGCCCGTTTCCTATTGTGGACCAGGTCTCGCCTGTGGCATTCCGTCTCCGGTTGCCCACAACCCTGAAGGTTCACCCGGTATTTCACAGGTCCCTTCTGAGTCCGGTGGCCCCGCCCAACGAGTTCCACCCGAACCATCCCCGACCGCAGCCAGTTTTGGTTCAGGGGGAGCCCCCAGCTGTGCCATTCCAGCTCAGGTTTGGGAGAACCACTTCAGAAATATATTTATGGAAAATCCAAACCTCCCTTCCAGCTTCCAGGATGATGACAGTGTAGAATTGTCACTGCTCCCTCATTGGAGGCCGGTTACTGTGGAGGAAGTCTATACATTAATTGGGAATCTGAAGAGCGGAAAGACTTTATACCAGGCCTCTACAGGGTAAACTCTTTGTGGCCTTCATGGATCTGAAATCAGCGTTTGACTCCATCCCCAGATCCCAGCTATGGTCCAAATTAAATCTGATTTTGCAGGACAAACGACTCCCCTTATAAAAGCCCTGTACAATGGAACCAAACTGCAGGTCCGCTGCGGTCAACAGGGACAGTTATCGAACAGTATCAAGATGACTAGGGGGGTGAGACACGGATGCATTTTGGCCCCCACACTGTTTTGCCTATCCTTAAATTACCTAGAAGAGAGCTTAATGGACCCAGATGGACACCTTCCAAAAATAGGAATGAGAAGG
Organism: Podarcis pityusensis; assembly: GCF_964106645.2. Classification (NCBI taxonomy): domain Eukaryota; kingdom Metazoa; phylum Chordata; class Lepidosauria; order Squamata; family Lacertidae; genus Podarcis; species Podarcis pityusensis. The sequence continues at coordinate 9,714,557 of NC_138045.1, forward strand.
ACCCCCTTGTTGTTATATGCGGATGATGTGGCCATCATCTCCAGACTGGGTTTGAAATATCTGCTGAGGAAGTTTTCTGATTACTGTTCTGGAAATGGTTTATCCATTAATTTTGAAAAATCTAAAATTTTAGTACAGTGGTACCTTGGGTTACATACGCTTCAGGTTACAGACTCTGCTAACCAAGAAATAGTACCTCGGGTTAAGAACTTTGCTTCAGGATGAGAACAGAAATCGTGCTCCGGCGGCACGGCAGCAGTGGGAGGCCCCATTAGCTAAAGTGGTGCTTCAGGTTAAGAACAGTTTCAGGTTAAGAACGGACCTCCAGAATGAATTAAGTTCTTAACCCAAGGTACCACTGTATTCGAAAGAAGCTTCTCTTGGTCTAAATGGGTGCTGGAATGGCCATAACCTTGAACAGATCAAATACTTCAGTTATCTAGGGCTCACATTCCATCATACAGGATCTTGGAAGCACCACTGGCAAACCTCCCTTCAAAAGGTGGAGATCACAAAGCTAGACATACTCAGATTCTTTTTCACAAAGGGCGGCAAATATGTTCAAGCAGCCTTAAGGGTTTTCAACGTAAAACCCGTTTCCCAACTCCTGTACGCTGCAAATGTCTGGCATAATGGGGACCTGACAAAGCTAGATGGCTTTCGGGCAAATTTCTACGATCTCTGCTGCAGGTACCCAACTGTGTCCCCAACTCCATACTTCTGTTAGAAGCTGGTTAATGCCCAATTTCAACTAAAGCATGGTGGGCTGCCCTAAAAAATTGGCTCAGGATTTCAGTGTTTGATCTAGGGAAGGGTTTGTACCAACACCTGACCAATAAGGAGTTTGTCAGCAAATGGCAGAAAACCATGGCTAGAAAAGCCACCTCTATTGGTCTGTCACCCCACCCAACTGTATTACCTGGGTTATGAAGGCGCCCTAAAGACGTTAAAGCAAAGATTATGGGATAATGCACACAGTGACTTGTGATCTCGAACACACACAGTCTGTAGTCCGCTGGCAGTAGGAGTACAATATGGGCATGTCTTTAAGTTAACACCTTACATTAAAAACCTGACATGTCAGGGAACTGACATCGGAGCCAGAGGCGGAGGCGAGGCTCCCAAGCGATGCTGGAGAAGGGCCCAGCAGGGAGAGAGGCAGCTCGTCAGCTGGGGAAGGAAATCAGCGTAACACCAGGGATAAAGGGGGGCAGATGGGGGAATCGGTGAGGGGGCTCCAGGACTCCTCGCTGGAGACCAGCGGGGAGAGCACGGGCCCTCCGCTACCCACATCCTCCCTGCGCAGAAGACTTCCGCACAGGGAGAGTAGGAGGAGACTTGGCGTCAAACAGCTTTTATGCTGGAAAAGGTTTAAGAAACGCCCACTGACGGATTCTGCTAGCAACTGAAACAGCCACGAAGTGAAGGGCTGTCCAGACAGAAAAGGTTTAACAAGGCAACCTAGCCAGGAGTGGCGGCAACTTACGCACGAGCAACCCCTATATTTATGACAGCAATCTGTCAGTCACTGATGTTGCTTGTGCGCAGCGACAGGCAGGCAGCATAATGAGCCAAACCGGAGAAGCCGGCGCCACAGAGGGAGCAGCTGGAGTGCAAAATCTGGCGGAGAGGAACCGAGATTTGGAACAGCATGTGGCTCTTCTGACGGTGCGGTTGGAAGAAAGGCGGGCTCACGATGCACAGTTCAGACCCACCCCCGTAGCAAGGAAGGTACCGGGACTGGTACACAAGTTTGGGGGGAAGCCCCAGGACTACAACGCGTTCCGAACGGAAATAGAGTACGCTTTGGAACTGCAGCATAAGGATTTTGCGGACGATGGGGAGAGGGTGGCCTATATTGTCGGGCATCTGCAGGATGGGGCCAGGGAATGGATCAGGCCCCTACTGGCAACGCAAAATGCCGCCTTGAAAGACCTGAGGAAATTCTTCCAGGTGATGGATGCGATGTATTCCAGTGATGTGCAGCAAAGTGTGACTCGGCGGGAACTGATGGGGTGCAAACAGGGGAACCAGTCAGTTAGAGACTACTGGTCGCGCTTTGCAATGTTAGTCCACCGACTCGGGTGGGAATTGGACTCTGAACCCATTCAGATGTTGTTTGAGGAGGGGTTGTCCCCAACGGTGAAGGACGAGCTTTCCCGCGCGCCCCGCCCGCAGTCGATGGATCAGCTGACCAAGGCTGTGCTTGCGATTGGCGTAAGACAGGAAGCGCGGGCTCAGGAGAAGGGAACGTTGCCATGACTACCGCATTCCTGAAATACCGAGGCAGCCTTCCCCGCCGGCGGAGCCAATGGAAATAGATGGCGCGCACGCGGGGGAGGTTTCAAACTCCAGTGAAGGTCGCAAGAGGGAGGGAAAGGATTGGAAAACCACCAAGAAGTGTTTCCTCTGCCAGCGGCCAGGACATTTTGCCAGGGTCTGCCCACAAAGAAAGCCCTGGCAAGGGATGGTGGGAGCTGCTGGCGGTGAGGAGGGAGAAAAGGGGCAGGAGCAGGGAAACGCCAACGCTTGGCTGCCACTCAGCGGGCACAGCAGCCAGGCCAGCGACCAATAAAAGTGCCCCAGCCAGACCCCCCCAGGGCGGCTATAGCCATAGAAGTGGTGCTAGAACTCCCGAATGGGCACCCAGTCAAGGTGAAGGGGCTGTTGGATTTTCACAATATTACAAAATGAAAAAGAAAAAAAGGAAAAAATACAAAATAAAAATAGTTAAAAACAATTCAATCTTTCCATCACTTATCTTTCATTTGCTTGTTTCCCGGACCTCCTCATACCTCCCTTTTTTGTATTCCAGTTCAATTTATTAGTTCAGCAATTCCTTTCCCTCCTTATTTTGTCCTGATCTTTAATCTTAATATATTATAGCATTAAATTTTTACCTGTTAAAAATCCATTTTTTCATATTCTTTTATACCATTACAGCTAGAAACCACTTAACTTCAATCCAACATCATTCTAACATTCATTAATTTTACAGTATTTCTGTAAATAGTCTTTAAATTTCTTCCAATCTTCTTCCACCGACTCTTCTCCCTGGTCTCGGATTCTGCCAGTCATTTCCGCCAATTCCATGTAGTCCATCACCTTCATCTGCCATTCTTCCAGAGTGGGTAGGTCTTGTGTCTTCCAATACTTTGCAATAAGTATTCTTGCTGCTGTTGTGGCATACATAAAGAAAGTTTTATCCTTCTTTAACACCAATTGGCCGACTATGCCCAGGAGAAAGGCCTCTGGTTTCTTCAAGAAGGTATATTTAAATACCTTTTTTAATTCATTATAAATCATCTCCCAGAAAGCCTTAATCCTTGGGCACGTCCACCAAAGGTGAAAGAATGTACCTTCAGTTTCTTTACATTTCCAACATTTATTATCGGGCAAATGATAGATTTTTGCAAGCTTGACTGGTGTCATGTACCACCTGTATATCATTTTCATAATATTCTCTCTTAAGGCATTGCATGCCGTAAACTTCATACCTGTGGTCCATAACTGTTTCCAGTAAGCCATCATTATGTTATGTCCAACATCTTGTGCCCATTTAATCATAGCAGATTTCACCGTTTCATCCTGAGTATTCCATTTCAACAGCAAGTTATACATCTTTGACAAAATCTTAGTTTTGGGTACTAACAGTTCTGTTTCTAATTTTGATTTTTCCGCCTGAAAGCCAATTTTCTTGTCCAAATTATATGCCTCCATTATCTGATAATAATGAAGCCAGTCTCGCACTTTGTTTTTTAGTTTTTCAAAACTCTGCAATTTCAGTCTATTTCCATCTTGTTCCAAAATTTCCCAATATTTCGGCCATTTGACCTCCATATTGAGCTTTTTCAAGGCTTTCGCTTCCATCGGTGACAGCCACCTTGGGGTTTGTTTTCCAATAAGTCCTTATATCTTATCCAGACATTAAACAATGCTTTCCTGACAATATGGTTTTTAAATGCTTTATGCGCTTTGACCTTATCATACCACAGATATGCATGCCATCCAAATACGTTGTTAAAACCTTCTAAATCCAAAATGTCTGTGTTTTCGAGAAGCAGCCATTCTTTCAACCAGCAAAAAGCTGCTGATTCATAGTAAAGTTTAAAGTCTGGCAGGGCAAATCCACCTCTTTCCTTTACATCTGTTAGTATTTTAAATTTTATTCTAGGCTTCTTGCCCTGCCAGACAAATCTAGAAATATCTCTCTGCCACTTCTTGAAACAGTCCATTTTGTCCACAATTTGCAATGTTTGAAACAAAAACAGCATTCTAGGCAATACATTCATTTTTATTGCAGCAATACGGCCCAGCAGTGAAAGCTTCAAATTTGTAGATACCACTCCATTCATGTCTCCCATCAAGATCACATTATACCGTATTTTTTGCCCTATAGGACGCACTTTTAACCCTCCAAAAATGAAGGGGAAATGTGTGTGCGTCCTATGGGGCGAATGCAGGCTTTCGCTGAAGCCTGGAGAGCGAGAGGCATCGGTGCGCACCGACACCTCTCGCTCTCCAGGCTCCAGGAAGCTATCTGCAAGCCTTGCGCACCCGGGGGGAGTTCCCCCGGGCACGCAAGGCTTGCGGGCAGCAACCTGCAGCGCGGAGCACGGGGCGCCCTCCGGAGGACGTCCCGTGCTTCGCGCAGGTGTCGGCAAGCCTTGCGCACCCGGGGGATTTCCCCCCGGGAGCGCAAGGCTTGCGGGCGGCAGCCTGCAGCGCGGAACACGGGGCACCCTCTGGAGGACGCCCCGTGTTTTAAGCAGGTGTCGGCAAGCCTTGCGCACCCGGGGGAATTCCCACGGGAGCGCAAGGCTTGCGGGCGGCAGCCTGCAGTGCGGAGCACAGTGCGCCCTCCGGAGGACGCCCCGTGCTTCGCGCAGGTGTCTGCAAGCCTTGCGCACTCCGGAGGACACCCTGTGCTTCGCGCAGGTGTCCGCAAGCCTTGCGCGCCCGGGGAGAGATCCCCCCCGGGCACGCACGGCTTGCGGGCGGCAGCCTGCAGCGCGGAGCACGGGTCGCCCTCCGGAGGACGCCCCGTGCTTCGCGCAGGTGTCTGCAGCCTGCCGCCTGGCGCGTGAGGCGCCCTGAAGCAGAGCGCCCCTCACGCCGGGCAGACATCGGCCAGCCCCACAAGCTTGGGGGACAACGGGGAGGCACAGCGCCGCCATCCCACTGTTCCCCGACCTGGTTTTGGAGGGGAAATAAAGGAAATTTTTTTTCCCTTTATTTCCCCCCCAAAAAAGTAGGTGAGTCCTATGGGACGGAGAGTCCTATGGAACGAAAAATACTGTAATCCAAATAGTCCATCAATGTCTCATGCAACTTTTTAAAAAATTTAGATTTCCCCTCATTTGGTGCATAAACTCCCACTATCAAAAATTTTTCTCCTTGTGTTTGAATTTCAATTGCCACAAATCTTCCTTGATCATCTTTGAAGATAATTTTCGGTAATAGTCTTTCCTTTGCATAAATCACTACCCCTCTTTTTTTAACCTTGTCCGATGAAATAAACTCCTGACCCAGTCTTTTATTAGTCAGTAGTTTCCTGTGTAGCCTTGTTACATGTGTTTCTTGTAGACAAATCAAGTCCAATTGTTCCTTTTTTAATAAATGAAACACAGATCTCCTTTTCTGAGGGGAGTTCAAACCATTACAATTCAAGCTTAATAGTTGCAGAGCCATGATGTAGTTACTTTGCTTCTCCTCCAACTGCACCCAGTGCCTGTTCCTGATCTGTCGGTGGTATCCCCTTCTTCAGGCGGTCTTTTAGTTCAGGAGGTAAACCTGGTATGTCTAAAGTTTCACTTACTAGTGCTCTTAAGTCTTCTGCAGCTTCCTTCTGCAGGTCTTCTCCGTGGTCTCTCCAAAATCTGTCTTTGTCGTCCTCTGATCTTATTTTTATCTTCTTTCCTTTGTAACTAAAGGATAGGCCTTGAGGGAATTCCCACCTAAAGATGATTCCGTTACTTCTCAACAGGGCAACCAAATCTCTATATTTGGACCTAAGGTCCAAAAGATGTTTCGGAATGTCCTTAAATATCTCCACTTTTGACTGGTGTATTTCCAAAGTCTTCTGGAAATGCAGACTCAAGATTTTGTCTCTCTCCTCTTTTGTTCGGAGGGTGATCAAACAGTCTCTCACCCTCTTCTTCCTCCCTCCTCTTCCAAGCCTAAAGGCACTCATCATCTTAAAACTATCCTTCTCCAAATCTGGGTTCCAAAAGTCTGCAAATTCCTGCGTAAGAAAGTCAATCAAATTGTCTTTCTCAGCTTCGGGTACAGCCCTGATCCTTAAATTCGTTTGTTTTTCCTTCAACTCAATCATAGACAATATTGATCTGTGGTCTTCAAGCTGTTTGTGTATCGGTGGTATCTTCTCTTCTACAACAGTGGCTGTAGCAGTTGCTATTTCCTTTGCCTCCTCGGCTTAAAACAGCAACAGGAGACTCTTTCAGGTGGTTGGCAATCTATTGAAACCACCTTCGTCACCGGGGCCTGGTAGGGACCCCAAGGTTTCCTGCAATGCTTTTGCTAAGTTTTTTGCAGATGAAGTCGCTCAGATTCGGAAGGAGGTAGACTCCACCGTGGGAGCAGGGCCAGGGCGGGAGAGTGCTGGAGTCCTGTCTAGTCATGTTATATGGGATCAATTCCAATCTGTTACCTCCGAGAATGTGGACAGGCTGCTTGGACGAGTGAAACCAACCACCTGACTCCTTGATCCTTGCCCATCCTGGCTAATAAAACCGAGCCGGGAAGGGCTGGGCGATGGGCTCTGCGGGGTGGTGAATGCTTCTCTCTGTGAGGGAGCCTTCCCAGACCCACTGAAAGAGGCGGTCATTAAACTGCTTCTTAAAAATACATCTTTAGACCCAGCCAATATGGCCAAGTACCGCCCAGTCTCAAATTCTTGGGCAAGGTGATTGAGCGAGTGGTTGCTGAACAACTCCAGGCACGCCTGGAGGATGCGGACCATTTGGATCCCTTCCAATCGGGATTCAGGCCTCATCATGGGACTGAAACTGCCTTGGTCGCGCTGGTTGTGATCTCCGGTGAGCTAGGGACAAAGGTGAGAGCTGTTTTCTAGTTCTGCTGGATCTCTCAGCGGCCTTTGATACAATCGACCATAACATCCTTCTGGACCGTCTAGAGGGGCTGGGAGCTGGGGGCACTGTTATACAGTGGTTTCGCTCCTTCCTCCTGGGCCGTGTCCAGAAAGTGGTGGTGGGGGATGAGTGTTCAGACCCCTGGGCCCTCACTTGTGGGGTGCCTCAGGGTTCCGTCCTCTCCCCCATGCTTTTTAACATCTATATGAAGCCGCTGGGAGAGATCATCAGGGGGTTTGGACTGGGTGTCCATATATGCAGATGATACCCAGCTCTACCTCTCTTTCAAATCAGAACCAGTGAAGGCGGTGAAGGTCCTGTGTGAGTGCCTGGAGGCGGTTGGAGGATGGATGGTGGCTAATGGATTGAGGTTGAATCCTGACAAGACAGAAGTACTGTTTTGGGGGGACAGGGGGCGGGCTGGTGTGGAGGACCCCCTGGTCCTGAATGGGGTAACTGTGCCCCTGAAGGACCAGGTGCACAGCCTGGGAGTCATTTTGGACTCACAGCTGTCCATGGAGGCGCAGGTCAATTCTGTATCCAGGGCAGCTGTCTACCAACTCCACCTGGTACGCAGGCTGAGACCCTACCTGACCCGCGGACTGTCTCGCGAGAGTGGTGCATGCTCTAGTTATCTCCCGCTTGGACTACTGCAATGCGCTCTACGTGGGGCTACCTTTGAAGGTGACCCGGAAACTACAACTAATCCAGAATGCGGCAGCTAGACTGGTGACTGGGGGCGGCCGCCGAGACCACATAACACCGGTCTTGAAAGACCTACATTGGCTCCCAGTACGTTTCCGAGCACAATTCAAAGTGCTGGTGTTGACTTTTAAAGCCCTAAACAGCTTCGGCCCAGTATACCTGAAGGAGCGTCTCCACCCCCATCGTTCTGCCCGGACGCTGAGGTCCAGCGCCGAGGGCCTTCTGGCGGTTCCCTCATTGCGAGAAGCAAAGCTACAGGGAACCAGGCAGAGGGCCTTCTCGGTAGTGGCGTCCGCCCTGTGGAACGCCCTCCCATCAGATGTCAAAGCGATAAACAACTACCTGACATTCAGGACTTCCGGAGGCGGTGCCAGCGGTTAATGGCGGATTTCCTCGATCGGAGGAAATCTCGCCACGAAACTAAGGGTCTAATCCCGCTTCAACGTAGCGGGGGACCCTCAAAAATCACAGGCGGGGGAAGCCTGTGAGCCTGGGACCCAGCGGGCACATTTGGCGCCCCCCCAACCCGGTAAAAAGCCCGGCAACGGGCTCGGAATCGGAGCGGGGGAGAGCGCTGTGCTGTGGGCTGTCTGCTCGTTCGTGGTGTGAAGCCGCAAGCTGTTGACCGGAGAGCGCTGCCTTTTTTCCTTGAAATTCGGACTTGAAATCAACGATCCGTGAGTAGGATATAATCTAATTGGAACTGTACAAATTGGAATTTGGCCGAAAACGGAAAGAGGTATAAAAGGAAGTCTGCCTCTTTCCTTGTAGATAAAATAAAGCATTGAACTTGAAAGCGGAAGCATTGGAAAAGCACGCATAGTGGACTTGAATCCAACCATCTAACCTGGACTTTTCCCTCCTTAAACTGAGGGGAAAGGGGGGAGAATTGTGGATGTGATTTCTTCATAAAGAAGTGGAATAGAAGGGATTAAACCATCACTCAATTCCCTGGGAAAGGATCTCCAGAGGTAACTTAGGAAAGAAAGAGAGGTACTGTCTTGCAATATATTTTGACAGCTAGTCCTGCACAGGAAATAAAAGTCTGGACATATTATGTGAATATATATCTCCTGGTCCTAAGTTAATATTTTGTATAGACTGTTTTCTTCCTGAATAAACTGGAGGGGCTTAAAAAAGAAACTAAAGTATCCAAGAACTTTTATGACTGTTACAGTGTCCCCCTAGTGGAATTTGGAATTGTTACAACTTGTTATAATTGAAACTGTAGCTGGCTTGAGGAATTCTCACACTGATTTGTTGGAAATTTCCACTGTTCGATTTTAACTACGTGACTGACCTTGAGCATTATCTAAAGGAATGGCAGATGGTAAAGAGAAAGCGGATGCATCGACTACAAGGTCGGGAAGGACTATTCGCACAGAAGAAGGATTACAAAGGAGATCTTCGGCCTCAGGCCCTTCTGGAACCTCAACAACAGCCTCATCGGCACAACTAAAAGTAAAAGGTACGACAAGTGATGATGCCTTTGCTCAAGTTTTGGCCAAGGTCAATGAATCTTTAAACAGAATAAGCCAACAAGTAGCAGAGGCATGTGACAAGATTGATCAAAATACAGTAAGTATCAATCAAAATACAACAAGTACTAATCAGAATACTGCAAGTATAAATAATTTGGGCCAGAAAGTAAATACTAACACAGAGACTATTCAGAAATTATTAGAGGAATCGGCCTCAATACGCCAGATTGCTGAGGAGGCTAAAGAAATTGCTACAACTTCTGCTACAGAGGTTAAAGAGGTTCAAGAGGAATTTCCAACACTGCACAAACAACTGGAAGACCATAAATTGACCCTGTCTATGATAGATTTGAAGGAAAAGCAAGTGAACTTACGGGTCAGATCGGTACCTGAGGTGGAAAAGGACAATCTAGCTGAATTTCTCACGCAGGAATTTTTGGACTTTTGGGATCCAGAATTGGCAAAAGACAGTTTCAAAATAGTAAATGCTTTCAGACTTGGGAGAAGAGGAGAGACGAAGGTGAGAGACTGTTTGATTACTTTTCGAACAAAAGAAGAGAGGGATAAGATTTTGGGCCTACATTTCAAGAAGACACTGGAAATCCATCGGACAAGGGTGGAAATATTTAAAGACATTCTGAAATACCTTCTGGATCTCAGATCAAAATATAAAGACTTGGTTACCCTGCTGAGAAGGAACAGTATCAACTTTAGGTGGGAACTCCCTCAAGGCCTGTCTTTTAGCTACAAAGGAAAGAAGAGGAAAATAAGATCGGAAGACGACAAAGACAAATTTTGCAGAGACCACGGAGAAGACTTACAAAAAGAACTATTTCCGGAACCAAAAGACCGTTCAAAAGAAGGGATACCACCGACGGATGAGGAACAGGCACTAGGTGCAGTAGGAGGAGAACTAAAACAATAACATCATGGCCCTGCAACTTTTAACATGGAACTGTCGGGGTTTGAATTCCCCTCAGAAAAGGAAGTCAGTATTTCATATATTAAAAAAGGAACAATTGGACCTAATTTGTCTACAAGAAACACATATAACAAGATTACACAGGAAATTGTTGATAAATAAAAGACTTGGTCAGGAATTTATTTCGTCGGACAAAGTTAAAAAGAGAGGGGTTGTGATTTACGCAAAAGACAATTTATCACCGAAATTTGTTTTTAAAGATGACCAAGGAAGATTTGTGGCAATTGAAATTCAAACACAAGGAGAAAAATTTCTGATTGTAGGAGTCTACGCACCAAATGATGGGAAATCTGATTTTTTTAAGAAGTTGCATGAGACCCTGATGGACCATATGGACTATAACACGATTCTGATGGGAGATATGAATGGAGTGGTATCTACTTATATGGACAAGGCACAAAGACAGGTAGTCACCAAGGATGGTAGACTACCGAAAACTTTTTTTGATATGACAGACAACTTGGATCTAGTGGACATTTGGAGAATTAGAAACCCCTTGGCTAAAGAGGGAACTTTCTTTTCTGAAGCCAAAATGACTTGGACAAGAATTGACCAAATCTGGATAACTAGAGGAATGGCACCAAAGACAAGGAAGGTGGAAATCTGCCCGAAAATTTGCTCCGACCACAATGCTGTTAAGATGGAAATGAGACTAACACCAACTGGCTCCTTCAGATGGAAGATGAATGACACCTTATTTAGAGATGAAGAATTTCTTAAGAAGGCCCAAAAAACTCTGAGAGATTACTTCGAGATAAATCTTAGTTCCAACGTGGAGAAAAGAGTAATCTGGGACGCAAGTAAAGCGGTTATGAGAGGGTTCTTAATACAACAGAATGCGATAAAGAAAAGAACTCAAAATGAGAAGAAGGATAAAATAATGGACAAAATAGATGAATGTGAAAAAAGACAGAGTAAATCCCAAATCTCAAGAGATTTTGAGAGAGTTAAAGCTATATCAAGTACAATATATGAAAATGATGAATCAGGAAATAGAATGGAAAATTAAACAAATGAGACAAAAGACTTTTGAATCGGCCAATAAATGCGGCAAATTGTTGGCATGGCAAATGAAAAAGAGACAAAAACTTAATACGATTACGAACTTAGAAGTGGAAGGAAGGAATATACAGAACCCAGCGGAGATCAGAAGTTGTTTCCAGAAGTATTTTAAACAACTATATACTCAAGGGCCAATGAAAGAAACAGATTTAGACCAATTTTTGAAAACAAATGGACTACAAAAAATATCTCAAGAAAATAAATTAATTTTGAACCATAGAATAACTGAACAGGAAATAGAAGGTGCCATTCAAAACATGCAACTGGGTAAATCTCCAGGACCAGATGGCTTGACCTCTAGATACTACAGATCTTTAAAAGAATGGTTAATTCAACCATTGAAAGAGGTCTGCAATGAAATAATGGAGGGGAAGAGAGCACCAGAGTCGTGGAAAGAAGCATATATTACACTTGTACCAAAAACAGAGACTGAAAAGACACAACTTAAGAACTACCGCCCTATATCATTACTAAATGTGGATTACAAAATTTTTGCAGATATTTTGGCGAAGAGATTTAAAAAAGTGTTGATGGAAGAGATTCACAAAGACCAAGCGGGCTTTCTCCCAGGAAGACATTTGTCTGACAATTTGAGGAATATAATTGATATCTTGGAAAAATTAGAAGTGAATATAAACACTAAAGCAGTGTTGATATTTGTAGACGCGGAGAAAGCCTTTGACAACATTTCTTGGAATTTTATGAAGAAGAATCTACAGGGTATGGGGGTAGGCCAAGGTTTTGAGAATGGTATAAGTGCAATTTATTCAGAACAAAAGGCTAAACTAATTGTAAATAATGTTGTGACGGAAGAACTTAAAATTGAAAAAGGGACACGACAAGGTTGCCCAATTTCCCCACTTCTTTTTATTTCGGTCCTGGAGGTTTTGCTGAATATGATTAGAAGGGACCAGTCGGTCAAAGGTATACAGGTCGGAACTAAACAGTACAAATTGAGAGCATTTGCAGATGACTTAGTATTGACGTTACAGGAGCCAGAATCTAGTACTAAAAGGGTTTTAGAACTGATTCAAGAATTTGGTCAAGTGGCAGGATTTAAATTGAATAAGTTAAAAACCAAGGTTTTAGAGAAAAATTTAACACCGATTGAAAGAGAGAGGTTTCAGAATGAGACAGGTTTAACAGTGGTTAAGAAAGTTAAATATTTGGGGATTAACATGACAGCAAAAAATGGGAACTTATTCAAAGATAACTATGAAAAATGCTGGTCTGAAGTGAAAAAAGATTTAGAAATTTGGTCAAATTTGAAGCTTTCACTGCTGGGCCGTATTGCTGCGATAAAAATGAATGTATTGCCTAGAATGTTGTTTTTGTTCCAAACTTTGCAGATTGTGGACAAAATGGATTGTTTCAAGAGGTGGCAGAAAGATATTTCCAAATTTGTCTGGCAGGGCAAGAAGCCTAGAATAAAATTTAAAATACTAACAGATGCAAAGGAAAGGGGTGGATTTGCCCTGCCAGACCTCAAACTTTATTATGAATCAGCAGCCTTTTGCTGGTTGAAAGAATGGCTACTTCTTGAAAACACTGACATTTTGGACTTGGAAGGTTTCAATAATGTATTTGGATGGCATGCATATCTATGGTATGATAAGGTCAAAGCACATAAAGCATTTAGAAACCACATTGTCAGGAAAGCGCTATTTAATGTTTGGTTAAGATATAAGGACTTGTTAGAAAATAAAACCCCAAGGTGGCTGTCACCAATGGAAGCGAAAGCCTTGAAAAAGGTCAATATGGAGGTCAAATGGCCGAAATATTGGGAAATTTTGGAACAAGACGGAGATAGACTGAAATTGCAGAGTTTTGAAAAACTAAAAAACAAAGTGCGAGACTGGCTTCATTATTATCAGATAATGGAGGCATTTAAATTGGAAAGGAAAATTGGCTTCTGGGTGGAAAGATCCAAATTAGAAACAGAATTGTTAGAACCCAAAACTAAGAATTTGTCAAGAATGTATAACTTGCTGCTGAAATGGAATACTCAGGATGAAACGGTAAAATCGGCTATGATTAAATGGGCACAGGACGTTGGACATAACATTATGTTTGCTGACTGGGAACAGTTATGGACCACAGGTATGAAATTTACGGCATGTAATGCCTTAAGAGAGAATATTATGAAAATGATATACAGGTGGTACATAACCCCAGTCAAGCTTGCGAAAATCTATCACTTGCCCGATAACAAATGTTGGAAATGTAAAGAAACTGAAGGTACATTTTTTCACCTTTGGTGGACGTGCCCAAAGATTAAGGCTTTCTGGGAAATGATATATAATGAATTAAAAAAGGTATTTAAGTATACCTTCCCTAAGAAACCAGAGGCCTTCCTCCTGGGCATAGTCGGCCAAATGGTGGTAAAGAAGGATAGAACTTTCTTTATGTATGCAACAACAGCAGCAAGAATACTCATCGCAAAGTATTGGAAGACACAAGAACTTCCCACGCTGGGGGAATGGCAGATGAAACTTATGGACTATATGGAATTGGCGGAAATGACTGGTAGAATCCGTGATCAGGGAGAAGAGTCGATGGAGGAAGATTGGAAGAAATTCAAAGACTATCTTCAGAAACACTGCAAAATTAAGGAATGTTAGAGTGATGTTGGACTGAAAATAAGTGGTTTCCAGCTGGACAGGTTAAAGTTAATGATAGACTAAGATTAAAGATTAAGATTAAAGATGTTTAAAGAAATGGAAATTTGATATTAAGAGGGAAAATTTTAACGGTTTATGATATTAAGACCAAGGATTAGGTTTAAAGAAGTTGAAGTTATATATTTTAATATTTTATCAAACTAAAGATTGGGATTAAAAAAGTGGAAAAGAAACTGCTGGACAAATAATTGGGACTGGAATACAAAAGAGGGAGGTATGAGGAAGTCCAGAAAATAAGTAACTTAAAAATGGAAATGGAAAAGAGATATTGTTTTTAATTGTTATGTTTTTTGTTTTTTTTAATTGTTGAATTTTGTGTTGTTTTTTGTGTGTTGTTATATGTATTGCGTATGTTTTTTTCCCCTCTTTCTTTGTTGTCTAAAACCTTAATAAAAATTATTTTTTTAAAAAAAACAACAACTACCTGACATTCAGAAGACATCTTAAGGGAAGAAGTTCAGGGAAGTTTTTAATGTGTGATATTTTAGTGTATTTTTGGGTTCTGTGGAAGCCGCCCAGAGTGGCTGGGGAAACCCTGCCAGATGTGCGGGGTACAAGTAATAAATTATTATTATTATTATTATTATTATTATTATTATTATTATCAGTTAGTCTGGATCTGGTTGTAGGTCAGGGTGAGAGAGGTAAGGCGCCAACTGCTTAGCTTGGCGGAGATGGAAAAATGCCGCCTTTGTTATAGCTGCAATCTGCGCCTCCTGGAAAGGGAGGTGTCGAAGATTACACCCAAACTCTTAACGGACGGTGCTGGCACTATTTGCGCCGCCGCAAGAGATGGGAGTTGCCCCCCCCCAATCCCATATCGTCCCGTCCCACAGGAGCTCTGTCTTCGAAGGATTTAGCTTCAACCGGCTCCCACGTAACCATCCAGCCACAGCTTCTAAACATCTGATCAGTGTGTCTGGGGCCGAGTCAGGATGGCCATCCATCAACAGATAGAGTTGGGTGTCATCAGCATACTGATGGCAGCCCAGCCCAAAACTCCGGACAAGCGCATAAAGATGTTGAAAAGCATCGGGGAGAGTATTACACCCTGAGGCACTCCACACA
Organism: Podarcis pityusensis; assembly: GCF_964106645.2. Lineage (NCBI taxonomy): Eukaryota > Metazoa > Chordata > Lepidosauria > Squamata > Lacertidae > Podarcis > Podarcis pityusensis. The sequence continues at coordinate 9,729,648 of NC_138045.1, forward strand.
CCAAGGAGTGGCACGATGACAGTTCCCCCCCCCCAAGCGCCACCCTCTGTCCCCGACCAGAGAGAAATGAGCGCAGCCATTGAAGGACTGTGCCCTGGATCCCCACGTCGGCGAGGCGGTGGTCCAGGTGTTCGTGAGCGACCATGTCGAAGGCTGCTGCCAGGTATAAAAGAATCAGCAGCCCCAACCCGCCTCGATCCAGCTGTCTACAAAGATCATCTGTTAGGGCAACCAGAGCCGTCTCGGTCCCATGACCAGCGCGGAAGCCGGACTGGAATGGATCCAGGGCCGATGTTTCATCCAGAAACCCACCAAGCTGTTCAGCAACCGCTCTCTCAATCACCTTACCCAGGAATGGAAGATTCAAAACCAGGCGGTAATTGGATAGATCTTAAAGGATCTAATGATGTTTTCTTTAAGAGCGGACGCACCACTGCCTCCTTCAGTTCCCCTGGGAATGTCCCCGTGCCAAGGGACAAATTGATGATATCCCCTAGGGGCACCCACACCTCGTCTGGACACGCTGTAATCAGCCAAGACGGGCGCGGGTTGAGAGGACAGGTGGTGGGCTTTCCAGCTCGGAGGAGTCTGTCCACTTCAGCTGGGAATATCCAGTCAAAGTGGTCCAATACTGGACCCGAGGACAGTCGAGGGGCCTCCAGTTCCTTTATTGTATCCAAATTGGCAGGGAGGTCATGGCGGAGCAACAGGACCTTCTCCGCAAAAAAGCTTGCAAATGCCTCACAGCTGTGTGTCAAATTGTTATTTAAATTTGGCTGTCCCTCAAGGGACGTTAAAGACCTAATTATACTAAATAATTGCGCCGAGCGAGAGCTAGCGGATGCAATGGAGGCCGAGAAGTAAGACTTCTTAGCAGCCTTCACTGCCATCTCGTAGGTTTTCATAAAAAACCCTATAAGATGTTCTTGAGGCTCCGTCATGGGCACCCCGCCATACTCGCTCTAGCCGTCTGAGGTCCCGCTTCATTTTCTGGAGCTCCTCGGTAAACCAGGGAGCCCGGTTTCTGCGGGCTCACAGAGGGTGCTTAGGTGTGATCTCATCGATGGCTGCCAGGAGCTGGGTATTCCAGCCCTCAACAAGCTCAGTCAATGTGTCGCCAGGGGGAGCAAGGTCCTGCAAGGCTTGGGAAAACCACTACTGGGAAAACCATAGCTTTAACTATACAGACTTTTGTTGGCAAGAGACTTTTGTCTCTGCTTTTGAAGATGCTGTCTAGGTTTGTCATTGCTTTTCTCCCAAGAAGCAGGCGTCTTTTAATTTCGTGGCTGCTGTCACCATCTGCAGTGATCATGGAGCCCAAGAAAGTAAAATCTCTCACTGCCTCCATTTCTTCCCCTTCTATTTGCCAGGAGGTGATGGGACCAGTGGCCATGATCTTCGTTTTTTTTGATGTTGAGCTTCAAACCATATTTTGCGCTCTCCTCTTTCACCCTCAATAAAAGATTCCTTAATTCCTCCTCACTTTCTGCCATCAAGGTTGTGTCATCAGCATATCTGAGGTTGTTGATAGATATTCCAGCAATCTTAATTCCGGTTTGGGATTCATCCAGCCCAGCCTTTCGCATGATGAATTCTGCATATAAGTTAAATAAGCAGGGAGACAATATACAGCCTTGTCGTACTCCTTTCCCAATTTTGAACCAATCAGTTGTTCCATATCCAGTTCTAACTGTAGCTTCTTGTGCCACATAGAGATTTCTCAGGAGACAGATGAGGTGATCAGGCACCCCCATTTCTTTAAGAACTTACATGCATATACACATATTGACTTCCTTCCTTTGTTCTAAGACCTCAAAAATGTGACTCTTTCTAAATTGTGGTGTCTAATGTAGATGACCTCTATTTTACATCATTTTTTCTTTTTCTTTAACCCTGCAAAGCATCATTCATTACTGTCAGGGAACTGCCATCGGAAGGAAGGGAGGTGGAAGGGCTCACACAGGTTGGGAGGTTTGCAAACTTGACCAAACTCTGAGGGACTTGGATTTTACGCACAAGCAGCTCATCGTCCCATCACAGCATTCCGACAGTCTCTGTGAGCAGTTTGTGCAGGAGAAGGCATCATGAGCAACCCAGCCGGAACCGGAGAAGCAGGAGCTGGAGCGGGTCCAAGCCTGGAGGAAAGGTACCGGGCGTTGGAGGTCCAGCTAGCGCTGCAGACGGCGAGGCTCGAGGAGAGGAGGGCTCAAGATGCAGAGAAGGGGAAAACCACCCCGCTCGCCAGAAAGTTGCCAGGATTGGTGCAGAAGTTTGGGGGGGAGCCCAAGGACTATCATGCCTTTAGGACAGAGATGCAATATGCCCTTAATCTGCAGTTTGATGACTTTCCCGACGAGGAATCGTGGGTGGCTTTTGTGATTGGGCATCTCGAAAAGGGGGCGAAAGACTGGGTGAGGCCCCTGATGGCAACAAACAATGACATCCTGAAGGATACGAGGAAGTTTTTTCGTGCAATGGATTTGATGTTTTCCAGCGATATTGAGCAGGGAGTGGTACGCAGACAGTTAATGGCGTGCAAACAGGGGAGCCGATCTGTGCGTGAGTACTGGACTGAGTTTACCATGTTGATCCATAAATTGGGGTGGGATCTATCGGCGGAACCCATTCAAATGCTCTTTGAAGAAGGGCTTGCTTCGGCGGTAAAGGATGAACTTTCCCGGGCGCCCAGGGCGGAGTCTATGGACCAGCTGACCAAATCAGCGCTGACCATAGGAGCGCGCCAAGAGGCGAGAGCCTTGGAGAGGCGGGAAGGGAAGGGGGAACGTTGGAGGGAGCTTCGCATTCCAGAGATTCCAGAGCCACCGTTCCCGCCGGGAGAGCCGATGGAAATTGGAACAGCGCGCGCGCGCGCAGTTTCAAAGCCCAGTGAAGAGCGGAAGAAGGAGCGAAAGGGCGCCAAGAAATGTTATCTCTGCCAACAGCCAGGTCATTTTGCCAGAGTCTGCCCCCAAAGAAAGGAATGGCAAGGAATGGCGGGAGCTGTTGGGGAGAGGGAGGAAAAGGTACCGGAGCAAGTAAAAGCCAACGCCTGGCTGCCACCGTCGGGGCACAGCAGCCAGGCCAAAGAGCAGTGAAAGTGCCCACGCCGGAACCTCCTAAACCCGCCCTAGTGATAGAGGTGTTACTAGAGCTGCCTAACGGACACCCACTAAAGATAAAGGCGCTATTGGACTCAGGCAGCTCCTGCAATTTCATGAGTAAGGAGTTTGCTGCTGAGCACCAGATACAGACTATCCCTTTAAGTAACCCTTTGCAGGTGACCACGATCGATGGAAGGGAGCTGCTGGGAGGAGAAGTCAGCCAGCAGACCGTCCCAATGATAATGAGGGTAGCAAGACACACTGAGCTAATAGCGTTTAATGTGGCTACCTTGGGAGGAGCTCCCATTATTTTGGGGATGAGCTGGCTAGCGTTACATGATCCGCTAGTGGGCTGGCATCAGAGAGTGGTCTCCTTTGGGTCAGCACATTGTCTAGAACACTGCAAAGAGCGGGAGGCTCAAGGAGGGGCCAGAGCCACTCTAGCAGGGACGGAAGTAACGGAGAAGGGGAAGGTTCCCCAACAATACGCCGACCTGAGCAACGTCTTCAGCGAGAGGGAGGCAGACAAACTACCCCCACATAGGCCCTTTGACTGTCAAATCAATTTACTCCCTGGGGCACAGCTCCCTGTAGGCAAGCTGTACGCCATGTCAGACAGAGAGATGCAGGAGCTAAGGGAGTTCATTGACAAGAACCTGAAGAGAGGTTTCATCAGAGAGTCCAGGGCGGTGGGGGGCAGCCCAGTGTTTTTTGTGGACAAAAAAAACACGGACAAACCCAGGCTTGTAGTGGACTTCAGGGCCTTAAATGCAGTGTCAGAACCAGTGACTTTCCCGATGCCCAGAATTGATGACATTTTGACAAGGGTCAGGAAGGGAAAGATTTTTACTAAACTGGACCTGAGGGGGGCGTACAACCTGATACGAATAAGGAAGGGGGATGAATGGAAAACCACCATGTTCACCCCTTTGGGGGCATTTGAATATTTAGTTATGTCCTTCGGCCTACAAGCAGGCTCCGCGTGCTTTCAATCGTTTATGAACCACGTCCTGGGGCCTTTGCTTTACAAGAATTGTGTGGCCTTCTTAGATGACGTGTTAGTATATTCAGAGACTGAGGAGCAGCATGTAAAAGACGTCAGGGAAGTGTTGGGCAGACTGCAAGCCAATCAGCTGTGGGTGAAGCTAGAGAAGTGTCAGTTTCATGCCAAGGAGGTGGAATTCCTGGGGTACCGCTTGTCGGACAAGGGATTGGCCATGGATCCTGGCAAGGTCCAAGCGGTACTGGAATGGAAAACACCGAAAACAAGGAAGGATGTGCAAAGATTCCTTGGATTTGGAAACTTCTATCGGAAGTTCATCAGAAATTTTGCCCACTTGACGGCGCCCATTACGGACTGTCTCAGCAGTAAGAGGAAATTCGTTTGGACGGCGGAGGCGGAGCGAGCTTTTGAGGAACTGAAAAGGGCGTTCGCTTCGGAAGAACAGCTCCTGCATGTGGATTTACAAAAACCGATGCGAGTGGAGACGGACGCATCAGACCGGGCTGTGGGGGCGGTGCTTCTGCAGCCTGGGAAGGAGGAGTCAGAGTGGAGACCGTGTGCCTTTTTTTCGCGAAAGCTGAACAAATCTGAGAGGAACTACACGGTGTATGACCGAGAACTACTTGCCATTCATGAAGCGTTCAGGAGATGGAGGCATTTATTAATTGGGGCACAACATAAGGTGCAAGTGTGCACGGACCACAAGAACTTAGAGTATTGGAGAACGGCACAAGTGCTCAACCAACAGCAAGTGCGATGGGCCCAGGAGTTCTCCAAATTTCACTTTGAAATTTGTTATGTGCCAGGTCCAGAAAATGTTAGGGCGGACGCTCTCTCACGCAAACCTGAATATTTGGAAGGGGAGGGGGGACCCGAAGAGAGACATGTCATCCCAGAGGACCGCTGGGTGTGTGGGGCGGCATTGGTGGGGCAAAGAGAACTGGTAGAGGAAACAGAGAATGATGAATATGCCCAGAATAAGCTCAGAGGTCTTAGGGGTGAGGGAGAGGAACCAGGGGGTTTTGAGGAAAGAAATGGAGCGTTGTATTACAAAGGGGCACTGTATATCCCCGAAGGAGACTTAAGGGGGAGGGTACTCAAGCAGTTGCACGACAGCCCCACGGCGGGGCATTTTGGACAACACAAAACCATGTGGTTGGTCACCAGGGAATTTTGGTGGCCTAAGGTGAGGGAAGATGTACGGGAGTATGTAAGAGGGTGTGAGCAATGCCAGCGAGCCAAAGGGGAGAGGCGGGCGCCGGCGGGGCTATTAGAACCCTTACCAACCCCAGAACGACCTTGGGAGGCAGTGTCGATAGATTTTATGACTGATCTGCCGAAGTCCAAGGGGAAAACAGCCATCATGGTGGTGGTAGACCTACTAACAAAGATGTGCCACTTTGTAGCCTGTTCGCATGCAGTCACGGCGGAAGAGACAGCGAAGTTATTTGTAGAACACATTTTTAGGTTGCACGGAGTGCCATTGAGGGTGGTCTCAGACAGGGGAAAACAATTTACTTCCAGGTTCTGGAGGAAGCTCATGAGCTTACTGAAGGTGGAGGTCAACTTTTTCGACTGCCCGACACCCTGAAACCAACGGGCAGGCGGAAAGAGCAAACGGTGTCCTCCAGCAATACCTGAGGTGTTATGTCAATGACAGAGACAATGACTGGGTAGAGAAGTTGGCGCTGGCGGAATTTGCCTACAACAATGCAGAGAATGTGTCCACAGGGATGAGCCCCTTCTTGGCTAATTATGGGTGTCATCCCAGGGCATTCCCAGGGGGAGGAGGGGAGAGATGGAGCGTCCCGGCAGCCGAGCATTTTGTAGAAGAAATGGAAGCAATCCATCGTCAGCTCCAACTCAACTTAGAAAGGGCGAAGGAAGAATACAAGAGGCAGGCAGACAAGAACCGAAGGGAAGGTGAAACCATAAGGGTGGGAGATCGGGTGTGGCTGTCAACCCAAGGGTTGCCGTTCAAAGGAGGTTGTAAGAAATTAAGACCCAGGAGGTTGGGTCCCTTTGAGGTCATTCAACAAGTCAACCCAGTGGCTTTCAGGCTCCGGTTACCCAACCACATGAAACTGCACCCAGTATTTCACAGGTCGTTACTGTCACCGTATGAGGGGGGACGAGAAGGGATGTCCACTCGGGGACCGATCATAGAAGAAAGGGAATGCAGCAGCCATGTGGCAGAAATCCTCGACGCCAGGTGGAAGGGGGATCAGGTGGAGTATTTGGTAGCGTGGGAAGGAGAACCGGAGTCAGAAAACACTTGGGTAATGGCAGAAGATATCAATGACGAGGTATTGATAGAAACGTTCCATCAAAGGTTCCCAAGGAAACCTCAGCCTGTGGAGAGGTTCCGGAGGGAATACTTTGGGACCACCGATGAGGAGGAGGAGTTGGAAGGATTCACGGATTCGGAAGGGGAAGGGGAGATGGACTCTGAGGAGGAGGAGTACTTCGAGACCAGGAACCGCAACAGGTGGAGAGAAGTGTTCGAGACATCGGAAGGTGAAGGAAGTTCCTTCCGGGGTTTTGCCTCCTCACCGCCCATAGAGGAGGGGGCGGGAGGGGGTGAAGGGGGCCCTGGAGGGGAGGTGGATGTCAGGGAACTGCCATCGGAAGGAAGGGAGGTGGAAGGGCTCACACAGGTTGGGAGAGACTCAGCAGCTGAAGAGGGAACCAGTAGGGGGAGAAGAGCTGAGCTGAGGGAAAGTGAGCAGGAGGGATGGCTCCGAGACACTTCCAGCGAAAACAGTGGGGAGGTTTCAGGACCTCCTGTAGGGACACCCACTCCTCGCCGGAAACTGTCACGCAGAGTCCAGAAGACGTGTTTCCGTTAAGGAGCTTTTATGTTGGAAGCGATTCCGAAAGCAACCACTGTCGGAATCTGCAAGCGACTGACAGAGCCATGTTTAAGGGGCTCCGTTACAGACAGAGGTTTGCAAACTTGACCAAACTCTGAGGGACTTGGATTTTACGCACAAGCAGCTCATCGTCCCATCACAATTACATACCGATATGCTTCCAGAACAATGTTTTTTCATATACTCTTTAGCGCATTCCCATTATTTTCATAATTTCTGCTCCGACTGTCCTCTTATGAATGCCGTGAGTCTTGCCAGATTTATATATTCACAAAATTTAATTTAATTTGCCCTTCTTTTATTGATGGAATTTTTTCCCCTTTCCGATTTTTTCCTACAAGCATCCTGGCAGCTGTCATTGCAGAAAGGAAGACTTTCCTTTGATTGTCAGGTATATCGTTTGTGATTATACCTAAAAGGAATGCCTCCGGTTTTTGACTGAAAGATATTTTAAACATCTTTTGGATTTCTTCATATATTTCATTCCAAAATTCCCACCGCGTATGAAACATTGTTCCTATTTCTTTCTTGCATCTCCAACAGGTATTTGATTTTAAGTTAATTTAAATTTTGGCCAATTTCACCCTTTCATCTCATCGAATGTTTCCCTTTCAAGTATAGCAGCTTGACAACCACTCTGCATCCAGCTGGTTCCATTATCAGACGTAGATAAACTGTGAGGCGTTCAGAGCTACAAATGACCACGTTACCAGTGGTGAGATGTATTGTTATACATGTGCAATTTCATCCTCCTATGATAACTGGGACAGGGGAAATCTTGAATGAACGACCCTCGTATTTCCCAGAGACAGACCCAGATATACAGAAGCCGCCTCAGTTTCTGATTTGATCCAGGAAGGTCCCATTTTTCTTTAGGACGTTCCTACAGTGGTACCTGTGGGTTAAACCACAGAGGCTAGGACTTGCCGATCAGGAGGTCGGCGGTTCGAATCCCCTCGATGGGGTGAGCTCCCGTTGCTCGGTCCCAGCTCCTGCCAACCTAGCAGTTCGAAACCAAGTGCAAGTAGATAAATAGGTACCACTCCGGCAGGAAGGTAAACGGCTTTTCCGTGTGCTGCTCTGGTTCGCCAGAAGCGGCTTAGTCGTGCTGGCCACATGACCTGGAAGCTGTACGCCGGCTCCCTCGGCCAGTAAAGCGAGATGAGCGTCGCAACCCCAGAGTCGGCCGCAACTGGACCTAATGGTCAGGGGTCCCTTTGTTGTTGTTGTTGTTTAGCTGTTTAGTCATGTCCGACTCTTCGTGACCCCAGGGACCAGAGCACGCCAGGCATTCCTGTCTTCCACTGCCTCCCACAGTTTGGTCAAACTCATGCTGGTAGCTTCGAGAACACTGTCCCACCATCTCGTCCTCCGTCCTCCCCTTCTCCTTGTGCCCTCCATCTTTCCCAACATCAGGGTCTTTTCCAGGGAGTCTTCTCTTCTCATGAGGTGGCCAAAGTCTTGGAGCCTCAGCTTCACGATCTGTCCTTCCAGTGAGCACTCAGGGCTGATTTCCTTAAGAATGGATACGTTTGATCTTCTTGCAGTCCATGGGACTCTCAAGAGTCTCCTCCAGCACCATAATTCTAAAGCATCAATTCTTCGGCATCAACCTACTTTATGGTCCAGCTCTCACTTCCATACATCACTACTGGGGAAACCATAGCTTTAACTATACGGACCTTTGTTGGCAAGGTGATGTCTCTGCTTTTGAAGATGCTGTCTAGGTTTGTCATTGCTTTTCTCCCAAGAAGCAGGCGTCTTTTAATTTCGTGACTGCTGTCACCATCTGCAGTGATCATGGAGCCCAAGAAAGTAAAATCTCTCACTGCCTCCATTTCTCCCCCTTCTATTTCCCAGGAGGTGATGGGACCAGTGGCCATGAGCTTCGTTTTTTTGATGTTGAGTTTCAGACCATATTTTGCACTCTCCTCTTTCACCCTCAATAAAAGATTCTTTAATTCCTCCTTATTTTCTGCCATCAAGGTTGTGTCATCTGCATATCCGAGGTTGTTGATATTTCTTCCGGCAATCTGAATTCCGGCACTCCAATGGGGCGGGTTTGGCCTTGCTGCGGGTTGAACTGCATGACCTTTAAGGGTCCCTTCCAGCTCTGCCATTGTATGATTCTGTGTTGAGATTGCTGTGCAGTTGGACTAGACGAGGCTCCGTTTTGCCCAGTTCAGGTCAATCGGTTCCGTTCAGGTCAATCAATCAATCAATCAATCATATGGACCTCACAGGAGGAATTATATAATTGTAGAATGAGAGCTGTCAGGGACCCGACCGCAAGGCAGGAATCTCTCTTTTTTTTTTTTATGATATTTATTAAAGTTTCACAAAAAAAAAGAATCACATTAATAAAAAAGAAAAATTTAAGAATAAAAAGAAAAATACACAATGCAAAATACAAAAAGAAAAAAGAAAAAACAGTTAAAAACAATTCCGTCTTTTCAACACTTCTTTTACATTTACTTGTTTCCCGGACCTCCTCATACCTCCCTCTTTTGTATTCCAATTCAGTTTGTTAGTCCAGCAATTTCTTTCCCTCCTTTTTAATCCCAATCCTTAATCTTAATATATTATAACATTAAGTTTTTACCTATTAAAAACCAATTTTTCCATTCTTTTAACCTTTTTAATCCTAATCCTTAATCTTGATATATTTATAACTTTAAAGCCTGTACAGCTAGAAGCCACTTAACTTCAATCCAACATCACTCTAACATTCATTAATTTTGCAATATTTCTGTAAATAATCTTTAAATTTCTTCCAATCTTCTTCTACCGACTCTTCTCCCTGGTCACGGATTCTGCCAATCATTTCCGCCAATTCCATGTAGTCCATCATTTTCATCTGCCATTCCTCCAGTGTGGGTTGCTCTTGTGTCTTCCAATACTTTGCGATGAGTATTCTTGCTGCTGTTGTAGCATACATAAAGAAAGTTCTGTCCTTTTTTAACACCGATTGGCCGACTATGCCCAGGAGAAAGGCCTCTGGTTTCTTCAAGAAGGTATATTTAAATACCTTTTTTAATTCATTATATATCATCTCCCAGAAAGCCTTAATCTTTGGGCACGTCCACCAAAGGTGAAAAAATGTACCTTCAGTTTCTTTACATTTCCAACATTTATTATCAGGCAAATGGTAGATTTTTACAAGCTTAACTGGGGTTATGTACCACCTGTATATCATTTTCATAATATTCTCTCTTAGGGCATTACATGCCGTAAACTTCATACCTGTGGTCCATAACTGTTCCCAGTCAGCGAACATGATGTTATGTCCAACATCTTGTGCCCATTTAATCATAGCAGATTTCACCGTTTCATCCTGAGTATTCCATTTCAGCAGCAAGTTATACATTCTTGACAAATTCTTAGTTTTGGGTTCTAACAGTTCTGTTTCTAATTTTGATTTTTCCACCTGGAAGCCAATTTTCTTATCCAAATTGTATGCCTCCATTATCTGATAATAATGAAGCCAGTCTCACACTTTGTTTTTTAGTTTTTCAAAACTCTGCAATTTCAATCTGTCAACATCTTGTTCCAAAATTTCCCAATATTTTGGCCATTTGACCTCCATATTGAGCTTTTTCAAGGCTTTCGCTTCCGCAGGGCAGGAATCTCAAAGTAGAAGCATCGAGTTGAAAGGGACCCCCGAGGCTCATCCAACCTGTCTCTTGGTTGTGTTTGCAGATTGTGCCGATATGAAGAGGAGGACGGACGAGGACCAAACCTCCAGAATGGAAAATTGGAAGAAGGTACGATCGGGTTGCCAAAAAGCATGAGTTTTTTAGGCTGGGTGACAAAGAATATTCATGGAAGGGACCCGAGGGTCATCTAGCCTAACCGCCATCCGGGGCAGAAGTCTCAACGTGGGATCCTAGAAACAGTCGAGCTGGATGGGACCCCAAGCTAGGCTTCGAAACCTCCAGTGTGGTTGAGAGCGGTGGACTCGTAATCTGGGGATCTGGGTTCGCGTCTCCGCTCCTCCACCTGCAGCTGCTGGGTGACCTTGGGCTGGTCAACTTCTCTTAAGTCTCTCAGCCTCACTCACCTCACAGAGTGTGTGTTGTGGGGAGGAAAGAAAAGGAGATTGCGAGCCGCTTTGAGACTCCATAATAATAATAAATAATAATCATAATAATAATAATTTATTATTTGTACCCCGCCCATCCGGCTGGGTTTCCCCAGCCACTCTGGGCGGCTTCCACAGAAACCAAGAATACACTAAAATCACACATTAAAAACTTCCCTGAACAGGGCTGCCTTAAGATGTCTTCTGAATGTCAGGTAGTTGTTTATTGCTTTGACATCTAATGGGAGGGCGTTCCACAGGGAGGGCGCCACTACTTAAGCGGGATATCAAATCCAAACTCTTCTCCTCCTCCTCCAAGGAAGAAGATTCCGCCTGGAACGTCTCTCAGCTTGAACCCGAGTCCAAAGGGTCCCTTTCCTTTTCCTTGCAGGCCATCCAGAACGGGACCATCCAGTTCCTCTGAACCGAGTTCCTGCATCTCGCCAGATCTTTCCATGCCCTCTGCAAACCAAACTCAGAGTGCCAATAAAAATATTCTACAATTCACCTCTTCTTTTTTTTTTACCTTTTTTAAACAGGCTGCTTTTATCCAGCTGGGCGGAAGAAGCATCCCGTTGGCACCCCAAAAGCACACATTCTGTTTTTCTACTGAGAAAATTTCGACGGAAGGAAATAAGAGGAGCGTGGAAAGGGAACAAAGAAAAGATGTCTATGTTATCATTTTTATTTATTGAATTGCTAAACTGCCCTATACTCCGAGGTCTCATATATGCAAACAACTACGATTCCATAGATATCTGATATTTCCCTGATGAAAATTGGGACATCCTAGACTATCTCCTCCAACCATTCTCCCATGAAAATAGGGACGTCCTAAAGGAAAATGCTAGGGACGTGGGTGGCGCTGTGGGTTACAGCGCCTAGGACTTGCCGAACAGAAGGTTGGCGGTTCGAATCCCCGTGACGGGGTGAGCTCCCATTGCTCGGTCCCTGCTCCTGCCAACCTTGCAGTTCGAAAGCATGTCAAAAGTGCAAGTAGATAGCAGAGTTTTCCCCAAAGACCAGGGCTTGATTTCGATGAAGTGTTCGCTCCTACGGCTAGAAGCGAAAGTCTGCATCTGCTGCTGGCAATTGCAGCAAAACGCAAGCTGAAAGTAAATCACTTTGACATCCAGACAGCTTATTTACATGCTAGTTTGAGGGCCACTATGAGGGCCACTCCATTTCTTTTACGGGATTCTTGCCCACAAACAAAGCATGTTTGGCTTTGCTGACTTCTGAAGGTTGTAAGCAAAGCACAAAGCACTTGCAATTGAAGCTGCAACATGCTAGAGAATGTGTTCAGAAAGGACTCATAACAGTGTCCTACATGCCAGGTAATGAAATTCCTGCTGATTTATTGTCCAAGGTGGTTCCGAAGGATCAACACTGTACCTATGTACAGAAACTGGGTTTGTACTGAGATTGTACTGACACACTGCCCAGTGGTGTTCACAGAAAGGGGGAGGATGTTAGTTTCTGTTTGCCACTGAGCAGTGCTTTGGAGTCACAAGACTCTTTACATTCCACACATTCCAGAGACAGTCCAGGCTGTTGGAAGTCTCACAGAAGACAGGAGATGGATGTGATGTTTACTGGTTTCCTGTTCCTTTGTTTCAGTTGCTCTCTGCTTTCATAGAGAGAGGATGTTTCTTCTCTGTCTGCGTAGCGAGATGTTTCTTTTCTGTCTGTCACCATCTGCAGTGATCATGGAGCCCAATAAAGTAAAATCTCTCACTGCCTCCATTTCTTCCCCTTCTATTTGCCAGGAGGTGATGGGACCAGTGGCCATGATCTTCGTTTTTTTTATGTTGGGCTTCAGACCATATTTTGCACTCTCCTCTTTCACCCTCATTAAAAGGTTTTTTAATTCCTCCTCACTGGAAGTGAGTGCTCACTGGAAGGACAGATCCTGAAGCTGAGGCTCCAATACTCATATGAAGACTCCCTGGAAAAGTCCCTGATGTTAGGAAAGATGGAGGACACAAGGAGAAGGGGACGACAGAGGACAAGATGGTGGGACAGTGTTCTGGAAGCTACCAACATGAGTTTGACCAAACTGCGTGAGGCAGTGGAAGACAGGAGTGCCTGGCGTGCTCTGGTCCATGGGGTCATGAAGAGTCGGACACGACTAAACGACTAAACAACAACAACATAGAGATTCTCTATCTCCAGACTCTCTGTCCAGTGGGGGGGGGGCTAGAGTGTTTGTTCCTGGCATTGGGCAATCAGGACAGATTAGGGATTCTGCTGGTTTACCACGTGCCTCACTGCCCAGCAGTCTCCCTGCCTGAGATGACAGAGTTGGTCTCGGAGGCAGTGTTGAGGACTCCCAGACTACTGATTCTGGGAGACTTCAACATCCATGTTGAGACAGCTGGCTCTGGGGTGGCTCAGGACTTCATGGCCACCATGACAACCATGGGGCTGTTCCAACATGTCACCGGCCCAACGCACAAGGCAGGCCACACTCTGGACCTTGTTTTCTGGACTGGACAGGAAGAGGGTGATTTGAAGGTGGGGGACATTGACATCAGTCCTTTGTCGTGGTCAGATCACTTCCTGTTGAGATTTAGGATGTCAGCACCTTTTCCCCTCCGCAGAGGCGGGGGACCTATTAGGAAGGCCCGCCCTCGGAGGCTGATGGATCCAGCGGGATTCCAAATGAAGCACGTGAACGTAAGCAGGTACTCGCCTGGTGTTTAATAAGGATCAGGCAGACTCAGCAATGGAGAATAAGAAGGTAAGGTTTATTGCCAGGCAATAAGGACCCAGTTTGGAATCTCTTCCAAAAGGAACTGGGACCCCGATTGACAGAAATCCAGAGGTCTTTATACCTGAGCAGATCACAGCAAATCATAGATCATGAGACAACCATGAGGGACTCACGATATTGTCAGCGAAAATTAGCCAATTAGCAAGCTTCTTGCCACGCTACCAGCTCCTGGTCAAGCACTGGTCAAGCACGGAGTTCCAGTTCTGCTTTCCGTTGCTTGCAGTGACGCTCTGTCTAACCTCTCCCCTAGTTATGACAGGACAGGGAGTTTGGAGATTTTGTGGTTTTGCTCTTCCTGTTCTGTGGATTAATTTAGCCTGTATCTGAGGGAATTTTGTACCAGTATCTCTGATTCACGTCTTCCCCTTGTCCAGGGTACACGGATGTTTGTAGGGGAAAGGTCGGCTCCTAACTTTGCTGTTTCAAGCAGTTTGCAGTTAGCTAAGGCACAGCTTCCCTTTGATTCAAAATGGATTTTAAAATACTGTAAGCCCTGATTATGTGTGAGCATATATGAATATATTGATTACTGATAACTGATTATATGGATAGCATGGGGGTAGCCCTTCTTCCTTGCCTCACAAACAGGTCTGGGGGATTTTTCGGCTGGTATGACTGGCGCCCCTGTCAAAGCCATTGTTCAGCCCAGACACTGAGGTCCAGCCCGGAGGGCCTTCTGACAGTTCCCTCGCTGCGAGAAGCCAAGTTACAGGGAACCAGGCAAAGGGCCTTCTCGGTAGTGGTGCCGTCCTGTGGAATGCCCTCCCATCAGATGTCAAAGAGAAAAACAACTACCAGACTTTTAGAAGACATCTGAAGGCAGCCCTGTTTAGGGAAGCTCTTAATATCTGAAAGACTATTGTATTTTAATATTTTGTTGGCGCCGCAATCCTCCCCGAGGGCCGATCTCTCTCTTTTTTTAATTAATTTACATCCATACACAATCTTAGGTACCTGTATAGCCTTAAATAGTTATACCATTAAATATTGATTTAAACTTGTATTTGTACATACTCTTTTCTTATAATTTCTAAGTAAACAAAAATAAATCAAAGTAAAAAATCCAATAAACTAAATTTTATGAAAACAGACTTCCTCTCATTTCCCGATGTAAGTTACATTTATGACATTGAATGTACTTATACTTCTTACCTTACTCTTACTATAGTTTCTAGTACTTTCTTATAACATATCGTACCGTTTTCCCTTGCTTAGTAGTATTTAATTTACACAAACGCTGCCATAGATGTTATGTTGTTATATATTTTTGCAGGTATTTCTTGAACATATCCCATTTTTGTGTGAATGATTGTTTTGTATTTCCCCTTAATCTCTCTGTCAACTGAGCCAATTCTGCATAGTCTAATAACTTATTCTGCTATTCCCTTACTGTTGGTACTTTCCCCCCTTTCCAGTTCGATGCAATTAAGTGGCTATTGCATATAAAAAGATTTCTCTTATATCATTGCCTAAAATTCCAGTTAGAAATGCTTCTGGCTTCTTTGCAAACGTTAATTTAAAGATCTTTTTCATCTCATCATAGATGAGGTTCCAGAACTCTTTAATTTTTCGGCATGTCCACCACATATGGTACATATCTCCTTTTGTTTCTCCACACTGCCAAAATTTGTCTGAAATATTTTTATACATCTTGGAGAGTTTGGATGGTGTAAGGTACCTCCTGAACTGCATTTTCATCATATTTTCTTTAATTGTGTAACATGCCGTAGAACTCATGTTAGTTTTCCAAAGAGTTACCCATTCACTCATCATAATGGTGCGTCCGATGTCTTGCGCCCATTTAATCATTACCGCCTTCACCTCCTCCTCCTTGACTTCTCGGTCAAGGAGGAGTCGGTACATTCTGGAAATAATTTTGGTATTGTTATTTAACAATTCTTTTTCTAATTTTGAGGGCTCGTTGTTAAATCCACTTTTTATCTTGCTTAAATGTCTCAAAGAGCTGGTGGTATTCTAGCCATCCTGATATTTGATCTTTTATTTCTTCATATCTCTTTAAGTTTATTTGATTACCGTCTTGTATTAATAACGAATTGTAAGTTGGCCAATTTCCTTTCATATTTTTCTTTTTAACTGCCTTAGCCTCTAAGGGAGAAATCCAACGTGGGGTTTTTGGTTCCAACAGGGCTTTATATTTTGCCCATACTTTAAACAACAAATTTCTTATTATGTGGTTGGTAAAGCTCTTATGTACTTTTGACTTGTCGTAATTTAAATAGGCATGCCAACCGAAACAGAGATCATGCCCCTCGAGATCCAGTACATCTGTATTCTTAAGCTGACACCAATCTTTTATCCAAGAGAGACATGCGGCTACATAATATAATTTTAAATCAGGAAGGCCGAATCCCCCGCCTCCTTGATATCAATAAGTTTTATCCTCGGTGTGCACCCCTGCCAAATAAACTTAGAGATTTCCTTCTGCCATTTTGTTATACAGCCTGTGCCCCGATAATTGCAATGGTTTGAAACAGAAATAGTAGCTTTGGCACAATATTCATTTTTATAGCCGATACATGTCCCCAAAAAGACAAATTTAGTCTACTCCAAATCTCCATATTCCTTTTTACTTCGGACCATGTATTAATATAATTGTATTGATAAAGATTAATGTTTTTCGATGTTAGCCATATTCCGAGATATTTCATTTTTTTTGGCAGAACCTCAATTGTGTTGTCCTCTCAATTCCTTCTTTCTCTTGAACCGTGAGGTTCTTAGCCATAAGTTTGGTCTTTTTACTATTTAGTTTAAACCCTGCTACCCTCCCATAGTTGTTAATTATTTCTAAAATTTTGTTGATGCTTTCTTTAGGATTTTCCATTGTTATAATGAGATTGTCCACAAATGCCCGTAGTTTGTATGTTTTATTTCTGAGTGTTATTCCCTTAATGTTTTTCCCCCTCTCTAATTTTCTTATTTAGCACTTCCATCACTAAGATGAATATTAACAGCAAGAGAGGACATCCCTGTCTGGTCCCTTTATTTATCTCACACTCTTCAGTTATGTTACCATTAATAATTATTCTTGCCTTTTGTTTAGTATAGATTGCCTGGATTCCATTACAAAAAAGTTCGCCAAATTCCATTTGTTGTATCATGGTTATCATAAATTTCCAAGAAATCTTGGCGCGGCTGCACAATCCTCCCCAGGGGCTGATCTCGGCGCAGCACCGCCATCCTCCCCAGGGGGCCGATCTTGGCGCGGGGGGGCGCCAAATGTCACCACCCTTCAGGATGACATCCAGGGTGGTCCGCGATCCTCCCCTTTTGTTGGAAGCCACCCAGAATGGCTGGGGAAAGCCAGCCAGATGGGTGGGGTATAAATTATTATTATTATTAATATTATTATTATTATTATTATTATTATTATTGCAGGAAAGGCTTTCAAGTATTTGAGATAATTCCAGTTTTCATATTATTTTATAAAATCTCAAGTATGAAAACTACCTTTCATTGTAGTTTGAATAAATCTAGGTAGTCATAGAATCATAGTAGGAAGGTACCCCAAGGTAGTGGCGAAGCTGGGTGCTCCAGCACCCTGAGCGGCACACATGCCGTGCACCTGGGGGTGGGGCGATCCGCCCACGGGAGCGGGACGATCCACCCATGGGGGAGGGCGGTTCACCCACAGGGAGGCACCACAACAATCCCTGGGGGCCGATATTGGCACGACATCGTGATCCTCCCCAGGGCCGATCTTGGCGTGGCAACGCCCCACCATCCTCCCCGGGGGCCAATCTTGGTGCAGGGGGCACTGAATGACACCCCCCTTCAGGATGACACCCGGGGTGGTCCGCATCTCACCCCCCCTTCCTATGCCCTTGACCCAAGGGTCATCTAGTCCAACCCCCTGCAATGCAGGAATATAGTGTGTGCATGTGTGTATCTGTAAAGCTGGTACAATTGAAGTACTGTGATTTATGAAGAACTGCTATGTGGTGGGAGTTATTTCTTTAGGCCAGCAGCATAACTCAAATGGTTCAAGCAATGGTGCATGTACATGTATGTGACTAACAGCATGTGAGTGTGTTCAGAAAGCAATACAAAATTCAAATTGAGTAAAAAATGGTGACTAGTCATTCTGTTTTTGCACCTGCAACCTAGGTTCTAGGAGCCATGTGATGGATAGCTTTTCTATCCCGGTTTCCAACACTGGCAAAGACCATAGCCTCCTCACATACTGACACGGCCCAGCAATTCTTATGAGAAAAGTCATGTGATTGAGAGAATTTGTGTGACCTGAATTATGTAGGTCTTTGAGACACTTCCAAGTTCAAGAAGGTCAGTATAGGAAAGGGGTAGGCAACCTAAGGCCCGTGGGCCGGATGCGGCCCAATCGCCTTCTCAATCCGGCCCACGGATAGTCCGGGAATCAGCGTGTTTTTACATGAGTAGAATGTGTGCTTTTATTTAAAATGCATCTCTGGGTTATTTGTGGGGCATAGGAATTTGTTCATTCCCCCCCCAAAAATAGAGTCTGGCCCACCACATGGTCTGAGGGACGGTAGACCGGCCCACAGCTGAAAAAGGTTGCTGACCCCTAGTCTAGGAAAACATGATTTACTTTACCTCAGAAGAATGAGGCTTATACAACGTCTATGCCATATATCAGGCATGCCCAACACATCAATCGTGATCGACTCATGGATCGTGGGATGCATTTTGGTCGATCGCGCTGGAGGTTTGCTGCTTGCCTCTTCCTCCTCTAGGAAGGAAGCCGGGGAGCTTGGCTACAGTTCCCCCACCATTTACACATTTACTGGTGGGACTTCTGGTGCTGCCGCCATGGCGAACTGTGGATCCCATGATAGCAGATGCCAGCCGCGCAGTTAATTAAAGATAATCTGGGAGGATTATCCTTGCAAGCCCCCCCCCCCGTGTTGGAGGGGGGAGAGCTTTCACTTGCGGATCGTCCAATAACTGCCTCTCGCTCCGATGGAATGGGGGGGGGGGCAGGGACGCAGAGTGCATAGCACTGCACGTATTGGAAAATCCCCAATGCAGTCACCATGAGTGCAGGTACTTCTGTTTCTTTTAAGACGGATCTCAATTTGGATTTAAGAAACAGATGTGTTCTGGATGAAGGAGAAAGATAACCTGCTAAATGAATCAGCCACTGAATGCCAAGGTTTTGATCTGGAGAGTGAAGGGGAGCCTTTGTTCTCTTTTTATATTATATTTACATTATATTCACTGTGCTATGATTCGGCAAGCCTGCACTGAATGGACTACAACTATATATGGAATGCAAGAGGGATTCAACAAAAACCTATAATTTTATTTACAGAGTACCTGAAAGAATAGACTGTGTGAAGTACTGTGGTGATTTGTGACATTGCCTACCAAAGAGAGCTCTAATTCTGATTTATTATGGTTTTGGTGAGAAAGTTTGAAAGGATCAGAGGAGATAAACGCTGGAAGTAAGCCAGGAGTCGCGGCCAGACCCTGGAGGGCTTTTGGTTTTGGAGAGACAAAATGGAGAAGTTGTGGCGTACTTATAAATTAGTTTTTGAAGGCAGAGCAATGTTGAAGAACATGGACTGATTACAACATGAAAGAAAAGGTAAACAAATATTTCAAACAGAAATTACAGGATATAAATTCCCTCTGCAAGCTAATGGATATGGATTTATTAAATACAAATGAAAGTCATCACACCAGTGGCTGCTAAAACCAAGGATTAAGATCGGAATTGTGGAATTTGGACTAATTAAGAGAATTGGAGCAGGACCAAGGATTAACATCAACTCCAGATAACCGGAACATGGGAAGTCATCCCAAAAATTGAATTCGGAATTAATTGGCTTTTTTGAGTGTATGTGATTTGGCATGATTTGGTATTGTATTGCTGTGGCCTCCATTGGATTGTTATTAATGAATTTTTTTTAAAAAAAATATAGGTACATTTACTGGGGAGGAAGCCCTCCTGAACACAGTGTGAAAACATATATAGAAATGATCTGCGAGGTGGTATAAGGGGAGAAAAACTGAGGCATGTGTGAGGCAGGAGCGCAGGAAATGGAGGCAGCAATGAGAAGCAGGTGGGGCGAGGGAGGGACTTCATCCAGGCACGATGAGGAGCCGCATCTCTGCCAAGGGAAGGCAGGATCAGGACCAGAAACAGCATCAGCTGCACGGCTCCCTTTGACAGGGAGGAAGGGAATGGACCTTGCGAGATACATACAGGCACCTCAAAACGTTGGCTATTTGCAGTATGGTAGCGCTGCAGAGAGCTTGCTGGGGAGACCATGCATTAAAAAGGGACTCAAAAATAACTTAAACAAGGTTTTAATTACAAAAACAAAAACTCCTTTTACACTAAATACATCAACAAACCAGACCCAACCACCAACCCATCCCCCAGGGTAATGGGAGAACTAGGTGCTGCTCCTTATATACTACACCCAATTGCTGACACAGCTTAATCAATACAACTCAGCAGCACATGCTATGTTTCACAGCTGTAATGCTGGGTCTCGTTATTTTGCTCTGGCCCTTGCTCTGGCCCCTTAAAGACATACACATCGGGTGGAACAGTGATGAACCTTTACATTTAAAGTAACCATTCAACACAAAAGTGGTGGGTTTCTGAGTCCTCTGCCAAGTGGGTCTTAGTTCATTCATCTTCACAGACAATACTGAGCCGCAAATGTCTTGGAGGAGGAACGGAAGGAGCCCTGCCTGCAATGAGCCCACCACATGTAAAAACAAAATAGTGCTTTCTTTGGCAAGTGTCAGAAAAAGGTGAAGAATTTCACCAGGCCACAGAAGTTTGGGTCTCTCAGACTTGCAAATGTCTTTATTTAATGCACTCACGGCAACCTTTGTAGCTTGTGCACTTCTGCCTTAAGGCAGCCTTCCTCCAGGCAGGACACTGGCTGGTGAGTATTGTGCTCCCAAGCAGCTGGGTGGCAGCAGGCTGGGGATTCTGCCTCAAGGCATGGCACACTTCCTGGCAGAAGTGAAGCATACCTTTGCTCCTGCTATCTCAGGGCACTGATAGGTAATGGGCAACCAAGGAGTTATCTTAATATCATTCAGGAACTAGTATTGCATCTCAGCTTTTACTCCTCTCTTTTCAGTGTTTTTAAAATCCTTCAAGTTATCTTGGTGCCATAGGAGCTGGCAAGAGAAGGTCACCTCCCCCCACAGCAAGCCTAAACCTCAGGAAAGTGGGTCAAACTGTGGCACAGTGGGAAGCCACAGCATGGGCTCTTCCCTGGGCTTTCTGGGGTGAAGTGGGAAGGAGCATTGCTGCTGTGTCTCTCACACCTCCAAGGTAATGCTGTTTGAACCCAGCCTAAGTGGTGGAGAATATAGAACATAAGAAGAGCCTGTTGGCTCAGGCTATGTACCCACCGAGTCCAGCATCCTGTTCTCACAGTTGAAGAATGCCAATGGAAGAGTGTGGTAGATCACTGCCAGTTTTTGATAATGGATGGTAGATGTAGATCACAGGCTACTTGAAGTTGGACATGCCTGCTATATATCAACAAGCACCATAATAGCAGCGTTCAAAATTAGCTGGGCGCCAATCGCATTTTGCAACTGGCAACCGGCCTTTTGTGACTGGATGGAGATGTCCGGGCGCTACCCTTGGGGCCTAGTATCTCCACCTGCCTGGCTACAGTCAGCTGGTTTGCCGGGCACCACAGCAGCAAAATACACAAGATGCCTCTTTTCTCTGATGCAGCGCCTCTGGGAGAATCAGGTGTTTTGTGGGTTAGTGTGGCTGCAGAAGACTCTGCAGACCACCTGATTCGATGTCTTGGTTAATTAACAGAGTACTGTGTTTGTAATATTTTTATCTCTTGTTCTAACTCTATTACCTGATTTCTTACTAATCTCTTTCTTTTTTTGTTAGTTCCTTTAAAATACCTTGAATAATTGCCTCTCTTATTTTTTGGTATGCATTCTGTTGGATCATATATCCCCTCATGACCACCGTGCCTGTGTCCCACACCACATTTGCATCTACGTCTTTGTTGAGATTAAGTTCAAATTGTTATCTTAGAATCGCCTTCCCTTTGGTTACTACTTCTGAATTATTTAATACAGCCTCATTTATTCACCATCTGTAACCTTTTTGCTTCTCCCCCAATATTCCTGAAACCAAATCAGGTGTTCTGCGGGGTGGCACGGCAGTAAAAAAAAAAAAAAATGGCACCTAGACATTTTGTTTTGGCACCCACAACCTAGGTCCCAGAAGCCACATGGCTCCTAGCTTTCCTATCCCAGTTTCTAACACTGTTGCTGGGACTCCAGTATCCATTAGCCCCAGTCAGCATGGCCAATGGTAGGAAAGGGCTGTATCTCAGTGGTTAGAGCACATGCTTTGCATGCAGAAGGTCCCAGGTTCAATCTCCAACATCTCCAGGTAAAACTGCCAGGTAACCCTGCCTGAAACCCTGGAGAGCTGCTGCCAGTCAGTGTAGACAATACTTGGCTAGATGGACCAAAGGTCTGATTCAGTATAAGACAGCTTCCTAGGTTTCCTATGGTGGGAGTTGTAGTCCAGGAAGGGTTATGGGTTAGTGAACCCTGCACTATGACGACCACAGGATGTTTATTTTTTACAAGCACATATATATATATATAATTATATATCAATGGAAAGATAATTTTATGAAGAATGTAATACAAGAAAGTTTGTTCAATTATCTGTATTCTATCAAAGGTTATAGCCAAATAACCAGAAAAAGGAAGCACAACTTGCTTAGGTTGATATGCTGTAGCTTTCCTTCATTAGAAGGTAGCCAATGAGCATGAGTGTTTAGATAGCATCAACAGTGTCTCCGAAAAATTTTACACATCACCTGGGAAGACAGGAGAACTAATATCAGTGTACTGGAAGAAGCAAAGATCACCAGTCTTGAAGCAATGATTCTTCAACATCAACTTCGTTGGGCTGGTCATGTTGTGTGGATGCTTGATTATCGTCTTCCAAAGCAACTACTCTATTCTGAACTTAAAAATGGAAAGCGTAATGCTGGTGGTCAACAAAAGAGGTTTGAAGACTGTCTCAAGGCAAATCTTTAAAAAGTAGTATAAACGCAGACATCTGGGAAACACTGGCCTGCGAGCGCTCCAATTGGAGAACAGCCTTTACCAAAGGTGTCCTGGGCTTTGAAGACACTCGAACTCAGGTCGCAAGGGAGAAACGTGCTAAGAGGAAGGCACGCTTGGCAAATCCACACTGTGATCAACTCCTGCTCGGAAACCAATGTCCCCACTGTGGAAGGATGTGTGGTTCCAGAATTGGCTTCCATACTCACTTATGGACTCATTGTTAAATCCGTGTTTATGGAAGACAATCTTACTCAGCTACGAGTGATTGCCAAAGAAGAAGGAGGAGGATTCAGCTATTGATGTTATGTACTGGAGCTGAGAGGAGGACATTTGCCAGTGTTTTTATGTGATTGCTATCAAGTTGATTTTTGTGTGTGTGTTCTTTCATTTAGTGAGCTTGTAAAACGTAATACAATTAAAGGAATGGCACAAAGAGTTGAGTGGTCACCCAGAAAGTGATGTAAAATAGTAGTAGTAGTAATAATAATAATAATAATAAAATTTATTTATATCCCGCCCTCCCCAGCCGAAGCCGGGCTCAGAGCGGCTAACAACAATAAAACAGTACAACACAACACAACACTCTAAAATCATTCATTATAAAATTAATTCAAATCAAACCAATGGCAACCATTGGGCCAGAGCTCCGCGAAGATTGCTGAAGGAGGGAGTCAGGCTGTGCCCTGGCCAAAGGCCTGGTGGAATAACTCTGTCTTGCAGGCCCTGCGGAAAGATGTCAAGTCCCGCAGGGCCCTAGTCTCTTGTGACACAGTGTTCCACCAGATCGGAGCCACAGCCGAAAAAGCCCTGGCTCTAGTTGAGGCCAGCCTAACTTCTCTGTGGCCTGGGACCTTCAAGATGTTTTTATTTGAAGACCGTAGGTTTCTCTGTGGGACATACCAGGAGAGGCGGTCCGGTAGGTACAAGGGTCCTAGGCCGTATAGGGCTTTAAAGGTTAAAACCAGCACCTTAAACCTGATCCTGTACTCCATCGGGAGCCAGTGCAGCTGGTATAGCACTGGGTGAATGTGATCTTGCAGCGAGGACCCCGTAAGGAGTCTCGCTGCAGCATTCTGCACCCGCTGGAGTTTCTGGGTCAGTCTCAAGGGCAGCCCCACGCAGAGCGAGTTACAATAATCCAGTCTGGAGGTGACCGTCGCGTGGATCACAGTGGCTAGGTCAGGGCAAGAGAGGTAAGGAGCCAACTGCTTAGCTTGGCGGAGATGGAAAAATGCCGCCTTTGTTGTAGCTGCAATCTGCGCCTCCATGGAAAGGGAAGTGTCGAAGATTACACCCAAACTCTTAACGGACGGTGCTGGCACTAATTGCGCCCCCGCAAGAGATGGGAGTTGCCCCCCCAATCCCATATCGTCCCGTCCCAGCCAGAGGACCTCTGTCTTCGAAGGATTTAGCTTCAACCGGCTCCCACGTAACCATCCAGCCACAGCTTCCAAACATCTGGTCAGTGTGTCTGGGGCCGAGTCAGGATGGCCATCCATCAACAGATAGAGTTGGGTGTCATCAACATACTGATGGCAACCCAGCCCAAAACTCCGGACAAGCTGGGCGAGGGGGCGCATAAAGATGTTGAAAAGCATCGGGGAGAGTATCGCACCCTGAGTTACTCCACACACCAAGGAGTGGCGCGATGACAATTCCCCCCCCAAGCGCCACCCTCTGTCCCCGACCAGAGAGAAACGAGCGCAGCCATTGAAGGACTGTGCCCTGGATCCCCACGTCGGCAAGGCGGTGGTCCAGGAGTTCATGATCGACCATGTCGAAAGCTGCTGACAGATCTAGAAGAATCAGCAGCCCCGACCCGCCTCGATCCAGCTGCCAGATCATCTGTTAGGGCAACCAGAGCAGTCTCGGTCCCATGACCAGCACGGAAGCCGGACTGGAATGGATCCAGAGCTGATGTTTCATCCAGAAACAAACCAAGCTGTTCAGCAACCGCTCTTTCAATCACCTTACCCAGGAACGGAAGATTCGAAACCGGGCGGTAATTGGTTAGATCTAAAGGATCTAATGATGTTTTCTTTAAGAGCGGGCGCACCACTGCCTCCTTCAGTTCCCCTGGGAATGTCCCCGTGCCAAGGGACAAATTGATGATATCCCCTAGGAGGGCCCGCACCTCATCTGGACACGCTCTAATTAGCCAAGACGGGCACGGGTTGAGAGGACAGGTGGTGGGCTTTCCAGCTCGGAGGAGTCTGTCCACATTGGCTGGGGATATCCGGTCGAAGTGGTCCAATACTGGACCCGAGGACAGTCGAGGGGCCTCCAGTTCCTTTATTGTATCCAAATTGGCAGGGAGGTCATGGCGGAGCAACAAGACCTTCTCTGCAAAAAAGCTCGCAAATGCCTCACAGCTGTGTGTCAAATTGTTATTTAAATTTGGCTGTCCCTCAAGGGACGTTAGAGACCTAATTATACTAAATAATTGTGCCGGGCGAGAGCTAGCGGATGCAATGGAGGCCGAGAAGTAAGACTTCTTAGCAGCCTTCACTGCCATCTCGTAGGTTTTCATAAAAGCCCTATAAGATGTTCTTGAGGCTCTGTCACGGGCACCCCGCCATACTCGCTCTAGCCGTCTGAGGTCCCGCTTCATTTTCCGGAGCTCCTCGGTAAACCAAGGAGCCCGGTTTCTGCGGGGTCGCAGAGGGCGCTTAGGTGCAATCTCATCAATGGCTGCCAGGAGCATTCCAGCCCTCAACAAGCTCAGTCAATGAGTCGCCAGGGGGAGAAAGGTCCCGCAAGGCTTGACAGAATCTATCAGGGTCCATCAGCCTCTGTGGGCGAGCCCAAATTGGCTTGCCACCTAAGCAGGGTGGGGGTGGAAAGTCAATCCTGGCTTTCAGAGCATAGTGATCAGACCATGGCACCTTCATCGAAGGAGATATGATCACATCTATACCTACGCCAAAGATCAAATCCAGCGTGTGGCCTGCTTGATGTGTGGGGCCCGAAACAAACTGGGAGAGCCCTAGTGTTGCCATGGAAGACACCAGGTCCAGAGCCTGTGAGGAGGGAGTGGCATCAGCATGGATGTTGAAGTCCCCCAATACCAATAGGTTAGGGAACTCCAAGGCCCAGCCGGCCACCGCCTCCAGTAGGCCTGACAGGGTGGCTGCTGGTGCGCTAGGTGGCCGGTACACCAGCCAGACAGCCAAGCTCTCCTCGGAGCCCCACACTAGGCCAACACATTCAATGCCGGGGATCGATGGCGATGGTAGAGCCCTGAAAGGACAATCTTCCCGGATTAATAATGCCACCCCTCCCCCCCGGCCCAAAGTCCACGACTGGTGGAGGACGGAGAAACCCGGGGGCGCCATCTCTCGTAAGGTAACTGTTGCCCCTTCGCGCACCCAGGTCTCCGTCACACAAGCCAGGTCGACCCCCTGCGAGGTAAAGAAATCTCGCAGGGTGGCGGTTTTGTTGCCTATAGACCTGGCATTGCACAGCACCGTCCGTACTATCAAGTGAACAGTTATGAAGAAATTAGAATAAAAAATGGTGGAAACTTAACCAAAGGTGGCATTTCTAAATTTTTGATGAGGTGTAACGAGACTTAGTCACTCCAAAATCAGACTGGTAAAGGCAGGAAAAGGTGCACAACAG
Organism: Podarcis pityusensis; assembly: GCF_964106645.2. NCBI lineage: Eukaryota > Metazoa > Chordata > Lepidosauria > Squamata > Lacertidae > Podarcis > Podarcis pityusensis. The sequence continues at coordinate 9,756,193 of NC_138045.1, forward strand.
CAAGTGATGATAGAAGAACTGAGAGACTGTGCCCACGTGACAGAAGAAAATCATCTGGTTGTATACAAGATGACATGGCGCAACGTAATGTGAAGTTGACTGCTAGCAGTGTTCAGTGCAGATTGCAGAAATATGGTCTAAATGCTAGAATTCCAAGGAATAATAATAATAATTGTCAGGGAACTGTTGGCTGAGAAGGGGGAAAAGCTTGGAATGTACAGAGATCGGACTTCCTGTTGATCGCGGAGCGGGCGCAAGCGGGATTCAGCTCCTTGGAGAGAATCCAGCTTTCTGGAGGAAAAGGGGGGTGCTGTAAGGGTGCCACAGCCCCCCCAAATACCCCTGGAGGAAGATGAGTATTCTTGCTGCTGTTGTAGCATACATAAAGAAAGTTCTATCCTCCCTTCGCACCAATTGGCCGACCATGCCCAGAAGAAAGGCCTCTGGTTTCTTCAGAAAGGTATATTTAAATACCTTTTTCAGTTCATTATATATCATTTCCCAGAAAGCCTTAATCCTTGGGCATGTCCACCAAAGGTGAAAAAATGTGCCCTCAGTCTCTTTACATTTCCAACATTTACTATCTGACAAATGATAGATTTTTGCTAGCTTGGCTGGGGTTAAGTACCACCTGTAGATCATTTTCATTATATTTTCTCTTAAGGCATTACAGGCCGTAAATTTCATACCTGTGGTCCATAACTGTTCCCAGTCAGCAAACATAATGTTATGTCCAAAGTCTTGTGCCCATTTAATCATAACAGATTTAACCATTTCATCCTGTGTATTCCATTTCAACAGCAAGTTATACATTCTTGATAAATTTTTAGTTTTAGGATCTAACAATTCTGTTTCCAATTTTGATTTTTCCTCCTGGAAACCAATCTTCTTATCTAAATTATAAGCCTCCCTTATTTGATAATAATGAAGCCAGTCTCGAACTTTAGTTTTTAATTTGTCAAAGCTCTGCAGCTTTAATCTGTCTCCATCTTGTTCTAAAATTTCACAATATTTTGGCCAATTTGTCTCCATATTGATTTTTTTCAGAGCCTTAGCCTCCATTGGTGACAGCCACCTTGGTGTTTTACTTTCCAACAAATCCTTATATCTCACCCAGACATTAAACAATGCTTTCCTGACAATATGGTTCTTAAAGGCCTTATGTGCTTTAACCTTGTCATACCATAAGTATGCATGCCATCCAAAGACATTGTTAAAACCTTCTAGATCCAAAATGTCCGTGTTTTCAAGAAGCAGCCAATCTTTCAGCCAGCAAAATGCGGCTGATTCATAATAAAGTTTAAGATCTGGCAGGGCAAATCCACCTCTTTCTTTAGCATCAGTTAAAATCTTAAATTTTATTCTGGGCTTCTTGCCCTGCCAGACAAATCTCGAAATATCTCTTTGCCATTTCTTGAAACAGTCCATCTTGTCCAAAATCTGCAATGTTTGAAACAAAAACAACATCCTAGGCAGTACATTCATCTTTATCACAGCAATTCAGCCCAACAATGATAACTTCAATTTTGACCATATTTCCAAATCCTTTTTCACTTCCATCCAGCATTTTTCATAATTATCTTTAAATAAATTCACATTTTTAGCAGTCATATGAACCCCTAGATATTTCACTTTCTTAACCAATATTAATCCTGTCTCCTTCTGAAACCTCTCTTTCTCAATCTCTGTAAGATTTTTCTCTAACACCTTGGTTTTCACCTTATTCAACTTAAATCCTGCTACTTGACCAAATTCTTGAATTAATTGCAATACTCTTTTGGTACTGGATTCTGGCTCCTGTAATGTCAAAACCAAATCATCAGCAAAAGCTTTCAATTTATACTGTTTAGCTCCGAGTTGTATACCTTTAACCAATTGGTCTTTCCTGATCATGTTAAGCAAAACCTCCAGGACCGATATAAAAAGCAATGGGGAGATTGGGCAACCCTGTCTTGTTCCTTTCTCAATCTTAAACTCTTCTGTAACTACGTTGTTTACAATCAACTTAGCTTTTTGTTCTGAGTAAATTGCACCTATACCGTTTTCAAAACCTTGGCCTACCCCCATTCCCTGTAAATTTTTCTTCATAAAACTCCAAGAAATATTATCAAAGGCTTTCTCCGCATCCACAAATATTAGAACTGCTTTAGTGTTAATATTAACTTGTAATTTTTCTAAAATGTTAATTATATTCCTCGTATTATCTGACAAATGCCTCCCCGGGAGAAAGCCCGCTTGGTCCTTATGAATTTCTTGCACCAATACCTTTTTTAATCTTTTAGCCATAATTTCCGCAAAAATTTTGTAATCCACATTAAGTAGAGATATGGGACGGTAGTTCTTAAGCTGTGTCTTTTCCGTTTCTGTTTTCGGTATAAGTGTAATATAAGCTTCTTTCCACGACTCGGGTGCCTTCCCCCCCCCTAATATTTCATTGCAAACTTCTTTCAAAGGCTGTATTAACCATTCTTTCAAAGATTTATAGTACTTTGCAGTCAGACCATCTGGCCCTGGAGATTTGCCCAATTTCATATTCTGAATGGCTCCTTCCACCTCTTGGTCAGTTATTATACAATTTAGCATTGATTTACTCTCTTGAGAGATTTTTTGTAATCCATTTGTTCTCAAAAACCGATCAATGTCTATTTCTTTCTGAGTCTCCTGCGTGTATAACTGTTTAAAATACTTCTGAAAACACTTTCTAATCTCCGCAGGGTTCTGTATGTTCTTTCCCTCTACTACCAAATTCGTAATAGTATTAAGTTTTTGTCTTTTTTTCATTTGCCATGCCAGCAGTTTCCCACACTTGTTCGCTGATTCAAATGTCTTTTGTCTCATCTGTTTAATCTTCCATTCTATTTCCTGATTTGTCAGTTTCATATATTGTACTTGATATAGCTTTATCTCTTTTAAGGTCTCCTGTGAATTCGGTTTCATCCTCAGTCTCTTTTCTCCATCCTTTATTTTCTCCAAGATTTTTTCCCTTTTCTCATTTTGAACTCTTTTCCTAATTGCATTTTGTTGTATCAGAAACCCTCTCATAACTGCTTTACTTGCATCCCAAATCACTCTTTTTTCAGTCGTAGTATTCATGTTTATCTCAAAATAGTCTCTCAAGTTTTTCTGGGCCTTTTTAATAATTTCCTCGTTCCTAAACAAGGAGTCATTCATCCTCCATCTGAAAGATCCAATTGACGTTAATGTCATTTCCATCTTCACTGCATTATGATCAGAGCAAATTTTAGGGCAAATTACCACTTTTTTTATCTTCGGGGCCAGTCCCCTAGTTATCCAAATTTGGTCTATTCTTGTCCATGTCATTTTAGCTTCAGAGAAGAAGGTTCCTTCTCTTTCCAAGGGGTTCTTTGTTCTCCAGATATCTACAAGATCCATATTGTCAGTCATTTCGAAAAATGTCTTTGGTAGTCTGCCATCTTCTCCCCCATCTCCTTCTCCCCCAACAGCCCCCAACAATTTGTCTATATCTGTCGGTGGCGTTGATTTCCCTTTTTTTTGTAGACTCTTGTCCAGTGCGGCAGGCTCTTTTCCAAGTCCTTTCTGTAGGTCTTCTTCGTATGTGCTCAGAAACTTATTTTTTTCCTCCACTGATCTTATTTTTGTCTTTCTTCCTTTGAAACTAAAAGATAGGCCTTGAGGGAATTCCCACCTGAAGAGGATCTTACTTTTTCTCAACAGGGCCACCAAATCTCCAAAGTCTTGTCTTAAATCCAAAAGATGTTTCGGTATGTCTTTGAAGATTTCCACTTTTGATTGCAGAATTATCAAGGGTTTCTGGTAATGCAAACCCAAAATTTTGTCCCTTTCTTCTTTAGATCGGAGGGTAATCAGGCAATCCCTTATTTTAATCTTTTTTCCTCCTTTTCCCAGTCTGAAGGCCCTCACGATCTTAAAATCTTCTTGTTTCAATTCCGATTTCCAAAATTCTGCAAATTCTTGTGTCAAAAAATCTGTCAGGGTGCCCGTCTCCAGCTCAGGAATAGCTCTAATCCTTAAATTCGTCTGTTTCTCTTTCAATTTGATCATAGACAGCGTCAACTTATGATCTGCAATTTCCTTCTGTAGGCCAGGGACCTTCTCAGTTTCCAGCTGCTCTACTTTAAATTCCACGGCAGCAGTTTTTTCCTGTGTTGATTTCGATTCCTGCAATAATTTCTGAATAGATTCTGTGTTACTATTCACCTTTTCCCCCAAGTTGTCTAATGTTTCTGTGTTTAGATCAATTTTTTTATTTGCAGTATCAACTTTCTTATTCGTTTCTTCAACCTTCTTGTTCGTCTCATCGACCTTCGTGCTAAGTTGTAATAAAGTTTCATTAATCTTGGCCAATGCATTTGCTAAAACTTCTTCTGCCATTCCACTGGACTTAGCTTGTGTTACTGTCTTAGGCAGACCCGCAGATGATTGCCTTCGGTGCCCCCAAGCTTTCCCAGACCTCAAAACTGACGCGTCTAATTTTTCTTTCCCATCTGCCATAACAATGGAAAAGCCAAGGTCACTCTCAGATAGGCTATTCCTGTTTACCAGTGGAAAATTCCCTTGTTGCAATTTCAAAAAGTCCCCCTAGGTGGACACTGTTGCAATAGTCCAAAGAAGTAACTTTCCTTCTTAGAGTAACAAAGGGAACTCCAGTCAAAGAAAGAAAACAGTTCCAATTAAGTTACCTTCCAGTTATTTTTCCACCAAAGCTGGCCACAATGTATCCACCTTACTGTCAGCAGATCTCTTTTGACAGCTTTTGACAGCTGAGACGTCTCACTGGCAGACCGTTCCCAGGTGATTTTTACACTTCTCCTTTCTTTGTGCAGCTTTACACAGTCCAAAGCAACCCCCTTCCTTCCCTACTTTCAGAAGGGTAGATTCAGAAAAGTTCTCAAGTCGGAAAACAGCTCTTTTCAAACTTGGTTTCAACGCTTTAGCTCTAAAGTCTCTATGCTTTACACTATCTACAACACGGGAGGCAGACTTCCTGGTTATACCTCCTGCCGCGGTAGCCAATTCAGTCCTTTTTTTTCCCCTTTCTGGTAAACCCAATTCAGTCAGTCTTTTATTTTTAAAATAAGCCCAATTCAGTCAATCTTTTGGCAGTCCAATTCCGCCTACTCACGGATAATCCTTTAAAATCCAGTTGTTCCAGGATAGAAATCAGCGCTCTCCAGCAACGGCAATGCGGCTTCGCTCCGTGAAAGCAGCAATCGACTCACAGCACCGCGCCTCTCCCCCGTTCCGCTCCGAAGCCTCGGAAAAGGCTTCCACCTGAAGGGTGCCCGCCGAGTCCCCACATTCGCAGGCTTCACTGCCTGCGATTTCTAAGGGTCCCTGCTCCGCCGCAGCGCACAGGACCCGATTTTCACGGAGCCGATCCCCTCTGAGATCAAAGGGAATCCGCCATTAGCTAATGGCGCTGACCGGAAGTATTAATGGGATGAATGATAAAAAAGCACAATAAAATTGAACATTACTTGAAGAGAAAGAATTTGGATATTATTTGTTTACAAGAGACTCATGTGGCGAGAAGACATAGAAAAGTATTGATTAGCAAAAAAATAGGAAACGAATTTATTTCATCGGACAGAAGCAGGAAGAGAGGAGTGGTTTTGTATATAAAAAATAAATTTGAAGCTCCACAGAATTTTAAAGATGAGGAAGGCAGGATAATTGCAGTTCAAGTCAAATGGCAAGGCAAAAAAATGATAATAGTCGGGGTATATGCACCAAATGGAAACAAAACTGACTTTTACAAAGATTTGGAGGAAAAGTTATTTGAATTTAGGAATCAGAAGATTATAATAATGGGTGATATGAATGGAGTGGTGTCAACGGAAATGGATAGGTTGAGAGCAATTGGTAAAGTTAGGGATGGAAAATTACCTAAGACCTTTTTTTCTATGATAGAGAACTGTAATTTGATAGACATTTGGAGATTAAGACACCCATTAGATAAACAATTTACTTATTTATCAGAACCAAATCAATCAATGTCAAGAATCAATCAAGTTTCGATTTCCAGTGAATTAACACCAAGAGTTTCAAAAATAGAAATACAACCAAAGATACTTTCGGATCATAATGCAATAAAGTGTGTAATAAAAGGAACGGAAGAAAAATCCTTTCGATGGAGAATAAATGAGAGTTTATTTGATGATCAGAAAATAATAGCAAAGGCACAGAGGAATTTAGCAGACTATTTTGTGAATAATTGTAATAAGGGTACAAAAATGAGTACAGTATGGGATGCCAGCAAAGCAGTAATGCGAGGTTTTTTTATACAGCAGAATACTATAAAAAATAGATTTAGAGAAAAAGGGAGAAAAGAAATTCTAAAACAAATAATGGAAAATGAGAAGAATTTAATTAAAAGACCAAATCATTTGAAAATAAAACAGAATATTAAGATATTACAAACTCAATTTTCAATGATAATAAATAAGGAAGTAGAATGGAACATTAAAAGAATGAAACAAAAGAACTTTGAATATGCAAATAAATCTGGAAAGTGGCTGGCATGGCAGATTAGAAAAAGAAAGGAACAGAATACAATCAATAAGAAGGAAAGGAAATAGAAAAGAAATTAGAAAAGGATTTGTGGACTTACATAGACACTTATATAAAAAAACTGGGAAAAGTGACGTTAAAAAAATAGAAGTTTTCCTGAGACAGAAGGAGGTGCAGAAAATCCCGACTGACAAAAAAGATGGACTGAACGACCCAATTGATGTAGAAGAAACTAAAGATGCTATAAAGGAATTAAAAAGCGGAAAGACACCGGGACCGGATGGATTTACTGCAAGATATTACAAAGAAATGAAACACACCCTACTTGTGCCAATGAAAGAAGTTATGAATAATATATTAAAGAAGGGAGAATTACCAGAAACATGGAAAGAAGCTTATATTACACTCATTCCTAAGCAAGATTTGGATTTAACACAAGTGTCAGGGGTTCAGGAGCAGAGGCAAGGGCAAGGGAGGAAACAGAGAGCGAGGGGGAGGAGGCAGAAGAAAAGATGAGTGATGACGACGACCCGAGATCTCCGAGTCTTTCCAGTGAATCAGAAGATTCACAGAAAGGAGCACCAGTGGCCAGGGCAAGGGGGGAGCCTAGGGGGACACCCCAGGAAGATAGAGCCAGAGGGGACTCAGAGGGGAGCAGTTGGAAATCGGGACCAGCGTCACCGCCAGAGAGCAGGGAAGAGGAAGGGCGCCAGGGATCAAGCGCTGGCAGCTCACAACAGGGGGGAGGGCACGAGTCAGGAGTGGCCACACCTCCATCGGGGAGCGAAGAAACGGTCAGACGGAAGGTGGAAGGTTGGGCGCGCGCGCCAAGTTCAAATGCACAGGAAGGTGGCGCAGTAGGCAGCCCGGAAAGGGAGCCAGGTCCTAAAGCCCGCCGAAAGGAGGGAGAAGAGTCAGGGGGGTCAGCGTCAGCGTCAGAGGAATCCCGGAAGGAAGAGACCCCGGGGGGCAGAGGGACCCAGAGAAGAACAGTCAGGCGGAAAAGGTGGAGCAAGGCTAGGATATTAAGTTGGTGTACAAGGGGCGGAGACTCAGATGGAGCTTCGCCGATCTAACCATTAGACGTAGGGTTGCACGCAGCAGCTTGAGAATGGAAACTGTAACTCAATAAAGACTTTTATTTAATGATCGCTGGCTAGCGTGATCCTCTGTGAGCTAGGATCTGGAAGCAACTCTGACAACAAGTAAAGAATTATCGGCCGATTTCTTTGTTAAATAATGATTATAAGTTATTTGCAAGTATATTAGCAAACAGGATGAAAAAAATATTGAAAGAAATTATACCTAAAGACCAGGCAGGTTTTCTTCCTGGTAGACAGATGAAAGATAATATAATAAATATAGTTAATATAATTGAATATCTGACAGCCAGGAATGAAAAACAAGCAATGTTAATTTTTGTGGATGCCGAAAAGGCTTTTGATAATATATCTTGGGAATTTATGTTAAAAAATTTAGAATTTATGGAAATAGGTCAATTCTTCCTAAATGGAGTAAAAGGGATATATACCTAACAGAGAGCAAAACTGATTGTAAATAATATAGTAACAGAAAATATTGTAATTACTAAAGGCACAAGACAAGGATGTCCCCTTTCAGCACTATTATTCATATGGGTACTGGAAGTCTTTTTAAGATCAATAAGGAGAAATGAGTTAATAAAGGGTGTTACAGTCGGTCGAAATGAGTACAAGGTAAAAGCCTTTGCTGATGACTTGGTATTAACAATTGAAGAACCATCTACAAGTATGAAAGAGGTATTAGAGGAAATAGTACAGTTCGGGCAAGTGGCCTGCTTTAAATTGAATAAAAAGAAAACTAAGATAATTGTTAAAAATATGAAACAGGACCTGGTTGAAATAGTGCAACAACAAATAGGTATAGAAGTGGTTAAGAAAGTTAAATATTTAGGAATTTGGTTAACCCCCCAAAATATTGATCTATTTCAAAATAATTACACACCAATGTGGAACAGTGTCAAAAGAGATCTAGAGGTATGGGGAAGGTTGAAGTTATCATTTTGGGGTAGGATTTCAGCGATAAAGATGAACGTGCTACCAAGGATGTTATTTTTGTTCCAGACAATTCCAATAATCAAAGGGGCAGCAATATTTAAAGAGTGGCAAAAGATAATTTCAAGATATATCTGGCAGGGTAAGAAGCCGAGAATACAATTTAAATTATTAACAGATGCTAAAGAAAGAGGAGGCTTCGCCCTGCCAGACTTGAAATTGTATTATGAAGCGTCGTGTCTCTGTTGGTTAAAGGAATGGATGAAATTAGAAAATTCTGAACTGCTGGACCTGGAAGGTTATGATAATAGATTTGGTTGGCATGCATATTTATGGTATGATAAGAAAAAAGTCCATAAAGGATTTGGAAACCACATATTTTGAAGATCTATCATAGAAGTTTGGGATAGGTATAAAAACCTATTGCAACAAAAAATTCCACATTGGTTATCTCCATTAGAAGCGATGAGTGTAAAAAAGGTCAATATGAGTGGGAAATGGATAACATATGGGAAATTAATAATTAGAGAAGGAGGAAAATGGAAATTGAAACCATATGAAGAAGTGAAAGAGTATGTTAATGATTGGTTACATTATTATCAGGTCAATGAAATGTTTAAACAAGACTTTAAAGAAAAAGGTTTTTTTGAAAAAGAATCGAAGTTTCAACAAGAGATATTGAAAAATGATTTAAAATTTTTGTCCAAAATGTATAAATTGCTGCTTGAATGGCACTTGAAAGAAGAGGAGGTTAAGTTGGTTATGATTCATTGGGTCAAAGATTTTGGGTATAACATACAGTTGAGTGACTGGATTGAATTATGGAAGGAAGGCTTAAAATTTACTGCATGTAATGCACTAAAAGAAAATGTGATGAAAATGATGTATAGATGGTATATTACACCAGTGAAGTTAGCAAAAATGTATAAAGTCAGTAATAAATGTTGGAAATGTAAGGAAAAAGAGGGAACATTTTATCACATGTGGTGGGAATGTAAAAAGGTGAAATGCTTCTGGGAGATGATATATAATGAGTTGAAAAAAATGTTGAAATATACATTTATAAAGAAACCAGAAGCATTTCTCTTGGGTATTGTTGGAAACGATATAAATAGAAAGGAATGTAAGCTTTTTCTATATGCAGTAACAGCAGCAAGAATACTATTGGCCCAAAAATGGAAGCAAGAAGAATTACCAACGATGGAAGAATGGAGGATGAAATTAATGGACTATGTGGAACTTGACAAACTAATGGGAAGGATCCGAAACCGGCTGGACCAGAAGTTTACCGAGGACTGGAGTAAATTTACGGATTATTTGAAAAGTATTTGTGATGACCAGACGATGTTTGTAGGTTTGCAAGAAGTTCTATGAAGAATAATATTAGAAATATTGCAAAAATGGAGAAGGAGGCGTGCTATGTTAAGAATGTAAAGGCAATATTAAGTTAGGAAATGTGTAAGAAGTGATTAAGACGGAGGATTATTAGAGGTGCTGATGGAAGTCCAATAAGAATGTATTTGTGATAAATTGTGTGGTATGTTTTAGAATTTTGTATGTTAAAAACCAATAAAAATATTTTTTTTTAAAAAAGGAATGTACAGAGATCAGCCTCCGATAATGAGCAGCTGCACTTCGTCAGAGAGGGAAGATGGAAGATGAGGAGGGGCTGTCAGGAAACAATGAATCTGGGAGAGAGGAACAACTTCCGGGGCTTTGCTCTTTACGTAAAGGAGGAAGGAATAGGGGAGGCTTCAGGAAGTTGTTATGCTGGAGAGGTAACAGGGAGGGGCCACTCTCGGCAACTGACACCGAATGAGGATGACATGCTTTTAAGAGCTCCGGATTGTACATAGTATCATGGACTTAATGAATCTTGTAAAGCTGGCAGGAGTCCCGGGCTGTTATCTCTTCTAGCACCTACCAATCATCCTGACAATAATTTATTATCTCTACCCCGCCCATCTGGCTGGTTTTCCCCAGCCACTCTGGGAGGCTTCCAACAAAAAATTAAAAATACATTAAAACATCAGTCATTAAAAGCTTCCCTGAACAGGGCTGCCTTCAGATGTCTTCTAAATGTCAGTTAGTTGTTTATTTCTTTGACATCTGATGGGAGGGTGTTCCACAGGGCGGACACCACTACCGAGAAGGCCCTCTGCCTGGTTCCCTGTAACTTCGCTTCTCACAGTGAGGGAACAATGGGGGTGGAGACGCTCCTTTGGGTATACTGGGCCTTTGAGGCCGTTTAGGGCTTTATAGGTCAGCACCAACACACTGAATTGTGCTTGGAAACGTACTGGGAGCCAATGTAGGTCTTTCACAACTGGTGTTATGCGGTCTCGGCAGCCGCTCCCTGTCACCATTGTTTTTTAAAAAGGCATTGTTATCTCTCAAACAACGGTTAAAACCCATGGCTAAAACCCATGTTAACTGAACAGCGGAACAATTTGTTGTTTAGTCGTTTAGTCGTGTCCGACTCTTCGTGACCCCATGGACCAGAGCACGCCAGGCACTTCTGTCCCCCACTGCCTCCCGCAGTTTGATCAAACTCATGCTGGTAGCTTCAAGAACACCATCCAGCCATCTCATCCTCTGTCGTTCCCTTCTCCTTGTGCCTCCATCTTTCCCAACATCAGGGTCTTTTCCAGGGAGTCTTCTCTTCTCATGAGGTGGCCAAAGTATTGGAGCCTCAGCTTCACGATTTGTCCTTCCAGTGAGCACTCAGGGCTGATTTCCTTCAGAATGGATAGGTTTGATCTTCTTGCAGTCCATGGGACTCTCAAGAGTCTCCTCCAGCACCATAATTCAAAAGCATCAATTCTTCGGCGATCAGCCTTCTTTATGGTCCAGCTCTCACTTCCATACATTACTACTGGGAAAACCATGGCTTTTACTATACGGACCTTTGTTGGCAAGGTGATGTCTCTGCTTTTTAAGATGTTGTCTAGGTTCGCCATTGCCTTTCTCCCAAGGAGCAGGCGTCTTTTAATTTCATGACTGCTGTCACCATCTGCAGTGATCATGGAGCCCAAGAAAGTAAAATCTCTCACTGCCTCCATTTCTTCCCCTTCTATTAGCCAGGAGGTGATGGGCCCAGTGGCCATGATCTTCGTTTTTTTTGATGTTGAGCTTCAGACCATATTTTGCACTCTCCTCTTTCACCCTCATTAAAAGGTTCTTTAATTCCTTCTCACTTTCTGCCATCAAGGTTGTGTCATCTGCATATCTGAGGTTGTTGATATTTCTTCCGGCAATCTTAATTCCGGCTAGGGATTCATCCAGCCCAGCCTTTCACATGATGAATTCTGCATATAAGCAGGGAGACAATATACAGCCTTGCCGTACTCCTTTCCCAATTTTGAACCAATCAGTTGTTCCATATCCAGTTCTAACTGTAGCTTCTTGTCCCACATAGAGATTTCTCAGGAGACAGATGAGGTGATCAGGCACTCCCATTTCTTTAAGAACTTGCCATAGTTTGCTGTGGTCGACACAGTCAAAGGCTTTTGCATTGTCAATGAAGCAGAAGTAGATGTCTTTCTGGAACTCTCTAGCTTTCTCCATAATCCAGCGCATGTTTGCAATTTGGTCTCTGGTTCCTCTGCCTCTTCTAAATCCAGCTTGCAATTCTGGGAGTTCTCGGTCCACATACTGCTTAAGCCTTCCTTGTAGAATTTTAAGCATAACCTTGCTAGCGTGTGAAATGAGTGCAATTGTGCGGTAGTTGGAGCACTTTCTTTGGCACTGCCTTTCTTTGGGCTTGGGATGTAGACTGATCTTCTCCAATCCTCTGGCCACTGCTGAGTTTTCCAAACTTGCTGGCATATTGAGTGTAGCACCTTGACAGCATCATCTTTTAAAATTTTAAATAGTTCAGCTGGAATACCATCACTTCCACTGGCCTTGTTATCTGCAGTGCTTTCTAAGGCCCATTTGACTTCACTATGTATTTTGACTTCACTCTCCAGGATGTCTGGCTCAAGGTCAGCAACCACACTACCTGGGGTGTACGAGACATCCATATCTTTCTGGTATAGTTCCTCTGTGTATTCTTGCCACCTCTTCTTGATGTCTTCTGCTTCTGTTAGGTCCTTACCCCTTTTGTCCTTTATTATGGTAATCTTTGTACGAAATGTTCCTTTCATATTTCCGATTTTCTTGAACAGATCTCTGGTTCTTCCCATTCTGTTGTTTTCCTCTATTTCTTTGCATTGTGGAACAATGGGACAGTGCTATTTGGAGTGATGAAACCCAAATCTCTTTGCTTAGTAGTGATGGCATGAAATATGTGAGAAGAATCAGAGGAGATTTACATCCTACTTGCATTACAACTACCATGAAGCACCCAATTAGTGTTATGATCTGGGGTTGTGTGACAGCAAAAGGTGTGAGCAGAATTTGCATCATTAATGGGAATGTAAATGCCCCAAAATACATAGCCCAGAGACCTTAACCCAGGGCTCAGCAAACTTTTTCAGCAGGGGGCCGGTCCACTGTCCCTTAGACCTTGTGGGGGGGCTGGACTATATTTTGAAAAAAAGTAATTAATGCATTCCTATGCCCCACAAATAACCCAGAGATGCATTTTAAATAAAAGGACACATTCGACTCATGTAAAAACATGCTGGTTGCCGGACCACCCACAGGCCAGATTTAGAAGGTGATTGGGCCGGATCCGGCCCCCGGGCCTTAGTTTGCCTACCCATGCCTTAACCCAATCCAAAATCTATGGAGCCAACTAAAGAAACTTGTTAGTCAGAAGCGACCCAGCAATAAAACCCAATTAATAGAGGCAATAATTCAATCTGGGTTTCACATTATTACAGCTGCAGAACTAAAGAAACTTGGTTCACTCCATGGGAAGGCGTTGTAAGACCATAATTAAAGCTAAAGGTTACCCAACTAAGTATTAACTGACATGGTGAGAATTTTTGTATATCTCATTTTTTCTATGTGTTTCATGTTTCTTCTTGATGAATGCTGTTGTAATAAATAATCCTTCATAAAATGTATTGCATTACATTCTTCATTAAATTATCTGAAATATACTCAGAGTCGCAAAGTGATTTCATGCTGTTTATTCAGCTCATAGTGGTGAGGAGGAATGAATGAAAGTCCCCTCAAAGTATCTGCTTTATATACATTATTTACACAATGGGCTGCACATGATTGGCTAATTCTGGAATTCTACTGTAAGCCAATCAGGTTGTGGATTCACTTATATCTGGAGCATGATTGGGTGGTTCCTGCCAACCAATCATACTGCTGCATTGATCTAGGACCAATCTGACTGCTGCATCCTGAATCCTATTGTTCTAGGACCAATCAGACTGCTGCAATTTGGATCCTATTGTTCTAGGACCAATCAGACTGCTGCAGTTTGGATCCTATTCAACTCAGTACATAACACCCCTCCCCTCTAAGTTCCAGTCCTGCCCGGGAGTTCGCATTCATAGTCCTCGAGGTACGCCGGCGGCCTACGTGTGCGTTGCGGCCTGTGGTGTTCCCTGGTCCGGGGTTCAGGTTCTGGCTCGTGTTCCAAGGATGCTGGCTGTGATGGGCCTGTTTGGTCTGGCGCAACCGGCTCGCTCAGTCGTGGTTCTGGTTCCGGTGTCCTTTCGGCCTCGCAGGTCCTCTCTGTATTTACTGATTCTGCCTCTCCTGCTGGCCCCTCCTGCTCTATGGGCCTCACTGCCCCTCTGTTCCCTTGGGACTCCTCTGACCTTTCCTCCTCCTGGTTTTCTCCCGGGAATTCTCGCCGTATCTGGTCGCAGTGGCGGCGCCAGCATTGCCCCCCATCCGTTAGCACCTCGTACGACACGGGGCCAGTGACCCTGGTGACTGTAGCGGGTACCCATGCTGGGCCTGCCCCAAAATTCTTTGCGTACACTGGGTCCCGGGCCTCGAAGGTCCAGGGGTTCCTGCCTTCCCCCACCACTGCCTCATCCTGAGCTCTATCGGGGTGAAGGCGGTCCAATCTGATTGCAAGGCACCGACCCATTAGTAGTTCAGCGGGGCTCCGGCCAGTCGTTGAGCTGGGGGTGCTATGCTGTGATAGGAGGAATGTGGCAAGGCGGTACTCCCAATCCCCTTGCGTCATGCGGCGAAGGGTGTCCTTGGTGGTCCGCACCATGCGTTCTGCTTGGCCATTGGTGGCAGGGTGGAATGGCGCCGAACGGATGTGGCGGATGGCGTTCTGCGCTGTGAAGGTTTGGAATTCTCCTGACGTAAATGCAGTCCCGTTGTCTGAGACGAGAGTGTCAGGGAGCCCGTGGGTTGCAAACAGCCTGCGTAGTACCCGGATGGCTGCGGATGTAGAAGTGGACGGTACCAGTGCGACTTCCAGCCATTTGGTGTAGGAGTCCACCACTATGAAGAATGTTTTCCCCTGAAAGGGGACAGCGAAGTCCACATGCAGGCATGACCATGGTGCTCGGGCGGACTCCCAGGACTGGACTGGGGCCCTTGGGGGATCTGGGCGGGATTCTTCGCAGGCCTGGCAGTGTTTGACCCAGGCCTCTATCTCTCCGTCGATCCCCGGCCACCACACATAACTCCTGGCCAGGGCCTTCATTCTTACTACCCCTGGGTGTGTCTCGTGTAGGGCTGTGATGACCCTTTTGCGGAGGGGCTGGGGAACAACGACCCTGCTTCCCGATAACAGGCACCCCTTGTGGGCCAACAGTTCATGTTTGCGGGTTGTGTAGCCAGCAAATTCTGGCCCGGGGCTGCTGCTGGGCCATCCCCTCCACACCCAGTCCAGGACCCGGGAGATAACCCTGTCTTTCTTGGAATGGTGTGCAACTTCTTGTGCCTGAATGGGGTGGTCGGGAAGCAGCTCCAGGCTCATAACCTCTTGTGCAGGTGCTGGGTTGGGGGCTGTTTCCGGTAGTGGTAGCCTGCTGAGGGCGTCCGCATGGCCCATCGCCTTCCCCGGGCGGTGAATCAGTGCATACTGGTAGCTGGCAAGGAAAATTGACCACCTGAGGACGCGAGGAGACAGCACTTGGGGGGTCTGCTTTTCGGGGGCAAACAAGCCAAGCAACAGCTTGTGGTCAGTCACCACGGTGAAGGGCCGCCCGTACAAGAAATCATGGAATTTTTTTACTCCCTTCACGATTGCCAGCCCCTCCTTGTCTATTTGCGAGTAGTTACGCTCGGTTGTGTTGAGTGTCTGGGAAAAGTATGCTACCGGTACCTCTCTTCCATCCGGGAGTTGGTGTCCCAGGACAGCGCCAATGCCATAGGGCGAGGCGTCGCATGCTAGCACCACCGGCAGCCTCTCGTCGAAGTGTGCCAAGACCGAGTTTGAGACGAGCAAGTCCTTGACTGCCTGGAATGCAGCCTCCTGGCGCTGGCCCCACACCCAAGGGGCCCGCTTGTCCAGGAGTCTGTGTAGGGGCTCCACTACCGCCACCTTGTGGGGAAGGAAGGAATGGTAAAAGTTCAATAGTCCCAAGAAGGCCTGAAGTTCAGCCTTGCTCTTGGGCGCTGGGGCATCACAAATGGCCCGTACCTTGTCCCCAGTCGGGTGGACCCCTTCTGTGTCCACCATAAATCCCAGAAAGTCCACCTGAGGCACTCCTAGTAGACATTTTTCCCGCTTCACCTTGAGACCCGCCGTCTGGAAACGGTGCAGAACGGTGCGGAGGCGGTCCTCAAACTCCTCTGGTGTGGGCCCGGCAATCAACACATCATCGAAGAAGGGGGTGACGCCAGGAATCCCTTTAAGAAGCGAGTCCATTAGATTCTGGAATATGCCTGGTGCCACACTGACACCGAATTGCAGCCGCTTTACCCTGAACGCTCCTCTGTGCGTCACAATCGTCTGTGCCTCTGCTGTGGCCTCATCTACTGGCAGCTGTTGATATGCTTGGGCCAAGTCCAGCTTGCCAAAAATTTTCGACCCAGCCAGGGTGGCAAGGACATGGCTGACCACTGGCACTGGGTATGCATGGGCCATGAGGGCCTTGTTTATGGTACATTTGTAGTCTGCGCAGATGCGGACCGAACCATTAGGCTTGACGGGTGTGACGATCGGGGTTTCCCAGGGGGCATTAGGCACCGGCTCCAGCACTCCTTGCTCCACAAGCCGGTCCAATTCCTCGTCTATACGGGGTTTCAGGGCGAACGGGACCCGGCGGGCTTTGAGCCTGACCGGTCGTACTGCGGGGTCAAGCTGTAGAGCAATAAGGGGGCCCGTATACTGTCCCAATTTCCCATTGAAACCCCTGGAAATTCCTTGCATATGGCGTCCACGTCCACTTGTAAGGTAGTGTGGTTCACCCCGGTGATGGCTAGCCCCAGTGGTCCACACCATGCCAATCCCAGTAAGCTAATGTAGGGGCCCTTGACCACAAGCAAGTCCAGTTGCCGCGTCCGCCCTCGGTATTGCACCCTGAAGGTCCCCACCCCCATTGTGGGGACCTTACGTTTCTGGAAGTCCCGGAGGGTGAATGGGGCCGGCCTGAGTTTGGGACCCCCAGTAGGACACAGTTTCCTTAAGGTCCTTGCCGAGATTATGGATAGAGTTGAACCCGTGTCAAGTTCCATGTGGCATGGGGCCCCCTCTATCTGTACCTCTACATAAATTTTCTCTACGTTGGGGTGGGGCAACTGGTATACCTGGAAGTCCGTGAGCTCTGTTGAGTTGCCTTGGTGCGTTGGGCCCCGGGACCTGGGGCTCTTGGATTGGTCATCTGATGCCTGGCGTTGGGTGGGCCGAGCTCGATACACCCGGGCGATGTGTCCCGATTTTCTGCACTGCCTGCACTCTGCGTTGCGGAAACGGCAGGTCCTCCTCTCGTGACTTTCCCCGCAGCTTGCGCAGTTCCCTCCTTTTCGTCGAGGCAGCTGTGGTATGTGGGCTACTTGAGTGCGCTGCTGTACTCGGTGCACCTCCTCCCTGTCAGATCCTGAGTCGTTGGTGAGGTCTTTGTGGTGGACCCTCGGTTGGGATGGCAGGCTCGGCCGTGCCTCTTGCGTCGACCTCTCGGCAGCTTCCGTTGCCAGGGCCTCCTCCAGAGCGACCTGGAACGTTAGGTCCTTCTTAGCGTAGAGGCGTCGTTGCAGCTTCTCATCCTTCAGGCCACCGACGAGGCGGTCCCGAAGCATGTTCTCCAGCTCTGAGAAGTTGCAGAACCGGGCGGCTTGGCGGAGAGAGGTCACAAACCCGGTTATGGTTTCCCCGGGGGCTTGCCGCTTTGCGTAGAAGGCATTTCAACGAGCCACCACTGAGGGCTGCGGCGAAAAGTGCCCCTTCAGCTGTTCCATTATTGTTTTGTATGGAACAGTAGCAACGTCTTCAGGTGCAAGGAGAGCCCGGGCGATTTCAAACGTCTCCTCTCCGCAGATGCTGAAGAATATCGCCCTCTTCTTGGCGTCTTCTTCATTGGTGACCCCTTTGGCTTCTAGGAGGAAGGTGAAACTGGAGGCGTACGCTTCCCAGTCTCCAGATGCTGGGTTGAACGGCGAGAAGCTGCTGTCGGTTGCCATTCTGAGTTCCTTGTGTCCCGGAGCTGAAGCCTGGATACACGGTGCGAGGCAGCGGTGCGGCAGGTGGCGGTGCTGCGGTGCTGTGTGTGGCAGTCAGCTCAGCGGGATCCCATCCTCGTCGCCAGTGAAATATACTCAGAGTCGCAAAGTGATTTCATGCTCTTTATTCAGCTCATAGTGGTGAGGAGGAATGAATGAAAGTCCCCTCAAAGTATCTGCTTTATATACATTATTTACACAATGGGCTGCACATGATTGGCTAATTCTGGAATTCTACTGTAAGCCAATCAGGTTGTGGATTCACTTATATCTGGAGCATGATTGGGTGGTTCCTGCCAACCAATCATACTGCTGCATTGATCTAGGACCAATCAGACTGCTGCATTCTGAATCCTATTGTTCTAGGACCAATCAGACTGCTGCAATTTGGATCCTATTGTTCTAGGACCAATCAGACTGCTGCAGTTTGGATCCTATTCAACTCAGTACATAACATTATCCTTCCATTGATATATAATTTTATGGTATTACTCCAAAAAATAGTGGTGTTATGAGCCATCAAACCTCGGAAATACACTTTTTCCAAAAGGTTTCCACAATTTTGGCCACTAGTGTATACAGAGTGCCTCCTACATTCCTCACAGAAAGTAAACTTTTCATTCAAGAAAAGCTTGCTTTGCTGTGTGTAACTATGAATTTCACATTGGGCAGCATGGGCACCACAGAGTGCAGACATCATATGGGGACAGATAAAGGGAGAGCAGCATTAAAGAAAAGAAAACCAGATTCTGTAAGTGAGAGCAATTAACATAACGGGGAGACTTGTTTGGAACAAACAGTGACTGATTCCCTACACCGGCAAGCAAGCACCATCTCGCCTGAACTTGTGAACTGCAGGGAAGGCAAGGGAGGGAAAGTAGCAAAGTGATTGGAAATCTTTTTGTCTTTGCAGACAAGTTATTTATGATTTACTGTACAGAGAACACAGACAGGCAAAGAAGCAAAAGCTTCCCACAAAGGTGATAAAGGATTTGCCCATCTGCCACACACCTTTGCTTTGGGCAGTGTACAGAGAAGAGACAACATGCAGAGCACCCCAGAATGGCTTCCCAAAGCCCATCACCAAGAGTATCCTGCTACTGCTGCCACTGTCCACTCCACACCTGCTCTTTCAATCTTCCAGGGGTCATCCAGATGGTGAAAACAGGAGCAGCCACCTCACTGCTTCACCGGAATTTTATAGGTGCCACAGTAACACTCACTTGCCTTGTATGGAGGCAGTGGCCCCCTTTTTCTCCCAGAGTCCCACACCAATATTTGGAAGGCATTCTGCTTCCCACGTAGGGGACTTGAGAGGGTGGTGAAGGGGAGGGGGAGAGACAGGCTCTGCTGCTATGGGGGTAGTTAGGAGGGTCAGAGCCCAGACAGAGGCTGGTGGGAATGCAGTAGCAGAGGAAGATACTCAGAGGCAGCGGGGAGCAACCTAGAAACCAAGTCAGGACTGGGGCTCAATTTCATATACTTGTCTGTTTGGAAGTATAAGTGACAGAGAGGACATAGGAAGTTGCTTTGTGCTGCTGAGGACCACTGGCCCAACTTTCTCAGTATTGCATACCCTTGCACACCCTTCAAGTATCCCTATTTTCCAGGGAGAGTCCCAGAATTACGAAAGCCATCCTGGCTTCTGATTTGATCTGGGAATGTCCCTGTTTCCCCATGTCAGTGCTGCCGCCACCAAACTCAGGGAGGAGCTGGCACTTGTCCTGAGCTGCGGCGGTGAGGGAGCATCCTGTGGACTCTCCATGGCCATTGCCGCCGCCACCAACCCCCTCCCTTGGGTAGCTCATAGCGGCTGCTGGAGAACGGGTGAGGATGTGGAAAGTTGGAGGGCAGAGTATTAGATACACTGAACCACTTCCCTGAGGGCACCACTGAAAACTACAAAGGCTTACATCTCCAGAAGCACTGATGTCCATATCACATTCACTTGGGTATCACTCATTGGAGCCAACTCCTTGGGGTCGAGGTACATTCAGCCCAGGGTTCGAAACGAACACGTGCTTTTTGCAATTCAATAGCACCACCTTGCAACCAAGTTTAGATTTCCTGTTGCAATGTTGCGACTAAAAACTCCAGCAAGGGCAACATCCCTAAGAGCAAGCACAAAAGCTGAAAACCTGTTACCAGGTTGTTGAGCTTAAGGCACTCTGCAAGAAGCCTTTAGATACGCAGGAAGAAGAAATCTGATTCCATTGTGCTACTGTTTGCAAGAGCTGCAAAGCAAGTTGTCTGCTGTAGAAAAAACAGCAGAGCAGCTGGTTTTTTCAGCCCACCCCCACACCTCCCCTCCAGAGCTGCTTGTGTTTAAGCCAGCAGTTTTTTGTCGCTCTTTTAACGGGCACATTTTTGGAGAGGGGGTGGATTGGTTTCTCTCTGCTTCTTCATTCTTCCCTGGGCGGTCAACTCCCCTACCCCACTTTCTGCTACCACCCCCTTTTGTCAGAAGAGACGAGCCAAAAGAAGAGAAGGGGTGTGTATGAGTGTGTGTTTTTAAGCAAAATGAGCTTTGTTTTGGGAGTTGGAGGGGGGGGTGGAGTTCCTTTCTTGTTTTAAGTAAGGCTGGAAGGCAACTTTGGAGAGGTCTGAGACATCATCTGTTCCCCCAACCCCATTTTTTAGGAGGAACTGCTCATAAAACTATATTTCTACTTCCCCTCCCTCCTCTTCTCACAGCCCCTTTCCAAATAATCTAGTAGTTGCACATTTGTTTCACTTTCTCAAATTTCTTTCAAGTTCAGTAATAATAGTAACAATAATAATAGTAATAATAATCCACAGTAGTCTTACAAGTATAAAACAAATTACAAAATATGTAATAAATATGCACAATAAAATCATTTCATTGAAACATTAAAATAAGCATCCACATATAAAAAATAAGAGCAAGCACATTCAAACACTGCAACAGTTAAGAGTTAATACAGCAAGTAAACATTAAATATAGTAACAGTAACAAGTGTTTGCATTGTGCTCAAGTGTTCAGATGCTGCAGGTATGTATTATTTTAATCTTTACAACATCTCTGTCAGGTATGCCTCGCCTCCTTTACCCACCCCTTCCTTGGAGGTTTTTAAGCAGAGGTTGGATGGCCATCTGTCATGGATGCTTTAGCTGAGATTCCTGCATTGCAGGGGGTTGGACTAGATGACCCTCGGGACCCCTTCCAACCCTAAGATTCTATGATTTCCTATGAGCGGCCATGTAATTTCCTTAATAACGGTAAAATTAGCTCTCTTCGAGCACCACAGTACAGCGGGCAGTATATAAGAATGTGTCCAATGGATTCAACCTCACTAGAGTTGCATGGACATAGCATTTGTTCAACAGGGGTCATGGTATCTGCACTCTAGTAGTGCTGAAGCGAGAACATTAAGACAAGCTCTGGAAGATGTCCAACGATGTTTAGGGCAGGCATAGGCAAACTCAGCCCTCCAGATGTTTTGAGACTACAATTCCCATCATCCCTGACCACTGGTCCTGTTAGCTAGGGATCATGGGAGTTGTAGTCCCAAAACATCTGGAGGGCCAAGTTTGCCTATGCCTGGTTTAGGGTATCCAGTGTACTTATGTAATTTGCTGGATGGGATCGTTGGGGTTCGTGTAGAGATTTATAGATTTTAGAAGATTGGATAAAATCAGTTCGGAATTCTATGTCCCAGATTCGTTCTTTGATTATATATCTGACCGCTGGGGAAGCAAGAAAGCAGTTTTATACTCCGTTAACAGTTTTATACTATCCAAGCCAAATTCTCCACTATGAACAATCAAATTTAGACTTTAAAAACTTATATTGGCTGCCAAGGAACAATTACCATAAAAGACTAGTTATCACGTTTCACCAGAATAGAACTCCATCTAAGCGTTTGCAAATGCAAGATCTTTTGGCAAAGTCCCAAATATACTTGACAAGAGTTTTTAAAGACAGTACCTGCCCTCCATTGTGCAAACTAAGGGTTAAACAGATTCAGGGAACAAGCAACTGCCATAGGAATGGAACAATGGTCGGAGTGGCCCATCCCACTCCGCAACAAAAAATACTCATCCTAGGAGGTGGCCCCGCTCTCCTTCTGTCCCGCCTCTGACCGGAAAGAGTAAATTTTAGACCAGTATTAGGAAGAACCCCGGAGCCACTTCCGGCTCTGCTTCCCGCTTCTCGGTCTCCTTACGGACTCTGCATAGACTTAGAAATCTATGATTGTTCTCATTCTAGAGACGAGACTTCCGAGTTATCTAGGAAATGCCTTGCTCGCACACTGCGGCTGCGCGATATGATTAGACTGAGCAGAAGTAAAGCGAGGCGGGAATACGGGACTTGAGCGCGGCGGTGATTGGGCGGCAGAGTGCTTATAACCATGTTTTTCCGTCATTGTGGCCCCACGAAACAGTGGATGCATGATTTTTTTATGCTGCCTACAGACAAAGACAGTATCATTGTGGTTTTATTTAATATGAATGAAAAAATCATATGAATTCATGAGGATCCGTTTAAAATCATCTGGATCCGCCTTTTACCCAGTCCCGCCAATGGCGTTCAACTTTTGATCACATCCTGTCCTAGCCGGAAGAGGCTGCTGCAGAGTAGCAGCTCAGGCAACAGAATTTGAGATTCTTTTCAGTAAACCCGGCAGCTTGAGCAAGGCTAGACGTACACGCAGCGGCAGCTGAGGGGACGTTGGCGGAAGCGAGCAGCCAGTCAGCCGGGGAGGAGGACCAGAGAAGGCAGAGCCGGGACGCGGCCGGCCGCTCAGCTGGCCGGGCACCGGTACGGAATAGGACGGAGCGGGCTGATAATTGCCTGTCCCGGCGTCGTCGCTGCCTGCCGTAGGGGTCGTCCGAACCATGCCGATCCTCCTCTTTCTCATAGACACGTCCGCCTCCATGAACCAGAGGACGTATCTGGGCACCAGCTACCTGGATATCGCTAAGGGCGCAGTCGAGCTTTTCATGAAGGTAGGGTCTAGCCTGGCCGTGCTTTTCTCCCTCCCTGTTACACACCCCCCCCGCGCGCGCCTCCATCAATTCCGGCCCTTCCCTCCCTTCGCCTGGGACGTTCTTCCAAAATACGCGCGCTCGCACACGCAGAGAATATAGTAGTGTGTATAGTGTGTAGTGTGTGTGTGTGTGTATATATATATATATATATATATATCTAAACTTTTTCTCTTCCTCCTCCTTAGGTTCGGGCCCGCGACCCGGCTAGCCGAGGCGACAGGTACATGCTGGTCACCTTCGACGAACCGCATTATTGCATCAAGGTAAGTATAAGCGCTGATGGGGTGGGGAAGGAACCCCCCTGACTCCGCATTTGTTTTCCCGTTCCTCTCCTCAACCTCCCTCCCGGTTCCTTCCCCGCTCTCCCTCCCCAAGTGCTGCCCTGGTCGGGCGCAGGAGCCCCGGGGGCACAGCTGCGAAAATGGCGGACATTTTGCTTTTGTATGGAAGCGAGCGAGAGGCTGAAGACGCTGCTGAGATGGAGGCGGGGCGTGGGAGCGGGGAGGGAGGAGAAGAGAACGGGCGAGCGAGGGAGAGGCCTGCCCACCTCCTCCACCACGTGACGCCTCCCCTCAGCCCGCCCTGCGACGTAGGCTGGGGGCGGGATAGATGGGCTTGGTCGTTCTACCGTTTAAGTGTGGGCGGGTTGCTACCTTTATTAACGCACTACTTTTGAGGAAGGGTGTGCAGATATCACCAATTCTTTCCCTCTGCCTCTTCAAAGTGGGACTAGGCTGTACCTGGCACCCTCGCAGTGGTTCTCAACCTGTGGGTCCTCGGATGTTGTTGGACTACAACTCCCATCATCCCTGAGCTCTGGCCTTGCTAGCTAGGGGTGATGGGAGTTGTAGTTAAACAACATCTGGGGACCCACAGGTTGAGAAAGGCTGCTGAGGCTGGTGGACTACAGCGCCCTTCATCTGTCAGATGGCCCTGCTGCTTAGGGACTGATGGGAGTTAGTTCAACATCATCTGGAGGCCATCAAGTTAGGGGAAAGGAGATCTGAAAATCTTCCTCAGCTTTCTCAGCTCTTGCTTCTCATGTCCTGGAAGGTACAGAGCTCTCTGGCTGCTGTTGTGGCTAGTAGGTTTGATGGAAACGTAGGTTATATAAATCCCTCAGGTGACAGTCCTCTTGGCACACTTAATGGGGCATGTGAACAAGCATAGTTGCACTACTAATAAAATAAACAGATGGCTCACACCCCAAATTTTGTGTCTCTGCTGCCTCTTCCCATTGTTTCAAACCCCTATCAAGATTTTCTGTTCATATTTACAAGGTGCCCCCCCCATTTTGTTAGACTGAGTCTGCATACAGAAGCATATTCAATTCCAATCCTGTGCAGCATCAGTACTGCATTAGGCACTTGTATAAATATCAAAGGTTCTGTATTTCTACCACCACCAAAAGGAAGCTTCAGGTTTTTTTCACACGCCTCACAAGTGGGAAGGTAGTTCTAAAGCTGAAGAACAATGTGGGGCCTCCCTGCCAAATGGCATCCACATGTTGAGTTTTCCGTCCTCTTCCCTATGATGTCTACTAAAGATACAAGTGTGCATTTTCCCTCTCCCTGTGTGATGATATGGCCCCTGTGCAGGAGTTTTTCCAAGCTGCTCGCCAGGCAAGAGGGAGGTAGGGAGGCTGGGGCTGCCTGTGGCTCCCCTGACAATTGTCCAAGGCTCCCCAGGGAGCTGCAGTTCCCTGGTTGATAACTGCTGAACTAAGGAGTGTAGGGGGAAAGATTATTTAGAAGCTGGTTGTGAAGCCTGGGTTTTAAGCATGGGTTTTTAAGCACCGGTATAATGGCAGCAAGTAATGGGCACTAACACTAAGTTTTGTGTTTGACGTTCCAAAATTGCTTTTGCTCTTATCCTTCTGGCCTTACTGTGTCCTCTGCTGCTTTGGCCTCCTAAATGAGCTGGCTGGTCCCAGTGGATCTGTCACTGGAAAGTGCTTTTGAATCTGGCCAGGATGACACTTACTGTTTTTCCAGTTCAGCTTGCATATTCTGTCTGGAGATGGTGTAGGCCATGGTGCACATGACCCTTGAGGCCTTTTTTTGATGGCCCTCAGCAGCATTTGATACCTGCCACCCAGCCCTTGTGCTGCCTTCCCAAAGCTGGGTAAGTGAGGTGCTGGGCTTTGGGGAGGAGGTGTGAGGGCTCTGACAGGGCCTTTGAGTCCACCATCCTCCTTCCCAAAGCCTAATTGGCGCTTTCCCAGCTTTGGGAAGGAGGTGGGAGGATTCCACAACCCTGCCAGAGCCCTCATACCTCCTTCCCAAACAAAGCCCAACGCCTCACTTACCCAGCTTTGGGAAGGCAACATGACAGCAATGTGTGTGTGTGTGTCAGTGTGAGTCAAATTTTGGCTTTGCTCCACCCTCACATGACAAGGCAGTGTGTGGCCCACGAGTTCCGTGTTGAAGTACTCTTCCAGCCCACTTGGTATGAAAAGGTGGACCGCCCTGGTGTAGGCATTTCTTATGTAATGATAAAAGTTTGTTTTCATTAACACTATAATTGATGTCTCCTTGCTGCAAAATTAAGTAAGTCTAATATTTTTAAAAAACTCAAAACTTACTAAGGTACAGTGGTACCTCGGGTTACATACGCTTCAGGTTACACACTCCACTAACCCAGAAATAGTGCTTCAGGTTAAGAACTTTGCTTCAGGATGAGAACAGAAATCGTGCTCTGGCGGCGCAGCAGCAGCAGGAGGCCCCATTAGCTAAGGTGGTGCTTCAGGTTAAGAACAAACCTCCAGAACAAATTAAGTACTTAACCCGAGGTAACACTGTATTTGTTAGGGAGTGTGCCACTTTGAGCAACTGATGGCATAAGGGAGCAATGGCAAACAAATAGTTCAATAGCCAAGCGGAACAGAGCAATTATTAAAATGCCACTTGCACCCAGATAGCAATTATTGCAATGCCTCAATGGGAGTAGCTGGACATGACATTTTTGCAGTAGAGGAATTAATAATTCTTAACTCATCAGCCCTGCCTCCTGCCCCCCAAAATTGGCAAGAAACACTAATAAAAATAAATCAGTAGAGCAGCTGAAGAATTTGATAGAATAAATATTACATGTGATGTCCCACTATTCTTACTGAGGCCTTGCAATAATTGTGGCTGCTGAGCTGGCCAGTTCCATGGGTTTTAGCAGATAGGGAGGAGGGGTGCTGTCCCTGCTAGTGCCGGTTTACCTCAGCTGCGTGGTGGAGTTTTATTTCCTTCTTTCCCATGTCTTGGGATGGAAGCAAGCAAGCACTTGCTTTCCCTCTGAAGAGCTCAACAGCTGCTCTTGGGCCAGCAGTGCCTTGAAATCTTTTTAAAGAGAGAGGGAAAGGGGAGGAGAACAAAGGAAGGAAGGAGGGAGGACAAGTCAGAGCCTTGGAGGGAGAGAGAGAGCCAGGAGCAGCCACTGCCTCAAGATCTCACATCAATACAGGCAAAGAGGGATAATATTAGTCAGCTGCAGAACCTCCCCCACCTTTCCATCTAACCCAAGAAGGAAGGGCACCGGAAACAAAATAAGAATTAGCCCATGAAAAAGAGAGAAGAACCCTGCAAGTGATTTACACAGCATCATATCCTGAACAGCTTCACTTGGATGTCTTTCTGTGGCACTTACTTCCAAGTAAGAGTGTCTGAACATATCCCAATCCTAAGCACAGTATTTGGGAGTTAATTTCATGAGAAACAGTGAGTTTCTCCATATATGTGTCTATGTGTGAAAGGCAAATCAGAACACGTCTGTTCATAGAATCAGAATTTTAGAGTTGGAAGGGACCCCAAAGGTCATCTAGTCCAACCCCCTGCAATGCAGGAATCTCAGCTAAAGCAGCCATGACAGCTTAAGCGTTCCAACCTCTGCTTAAAAACTTCCAAGGAAGGATAGCTCCTTGATGGATCCCCACCCTGTTCTCCAGGTGCTATAGAGAGGGAGGGCAGGAGATGGAAAAATAGAGAGAAGGGCGAGGTCACAGTGCTTTTTCCCTGTTGTAATCCTAACCATGCTTACTTGGAAGTACCGGTAAGTCCTATTAAACGTGATGGGGCATACTCCCCTGTAAATGGAATCAGGCTGGTAGCATGGAGCACATTTTCCCAGCTAGCTTGCCCCCATCTCTAATTGCTATTGGAAGATGCTTGCAGGGTGGGGGGCGGAAAAAGACGGTCAGTGGGCTTCTGTTCACAGTATTCTCTTTCCCCCACCCCACCTCAAAAAGAGTCTTTTGACATACAGTGGTACCTTGGTTCTCAAATGTAATCCATTTTGGGAGTCTGTTCGACTCCCGAAATGGTTTGAAAACCAAGGCGCAGCTTCTGATTGGCTGCAGGAGCTTCCTGCACTCAAGCGGAAGCTGCGTTGGACGTTCGGCTTCCGAAAAATGTTCACAAACCGGAACACTTCTGGCTTTGCGGCGTTTGGGAGCCAATTTGTTCAGCAACTAAGCCGTTCGAGAACCAAGGTACGACTGTACACATCCTACTGCTGTCTCCATAGGAGAACATTTGGGGGTGGGGGTGTAAGATGTGAGAAGTGAGTCCTAAGTCCCTTAATCTCGCTCCTTAAAATACAATCTGAACAAAATTGGTGAAGCAGCAAAGAGTTTATTGAATACAATATGTTTTTTCAAGAGCGGGTGTCCAAAGTAGGCACACTCCAGCTTTGGCAAAGCATAAGGTTATATTCCCTATACCTGAAGCGCAGGTTCCCTCCCTTGTCTCCCCATTGGCAGGGTACTACAAGGTTTACAGCCTATCACGACCACCTAATTACCCTACTAACATTATTAATTCTCTTATTTGGTCTATATTCCTATGCAATTGCTTGCTAAGTCAATCAAAAATACTGCTTTCTGATCACAAGCTGTAACATTTCCAGTTAAAAAGTGTGAGTTGATCTGGACTGCTGACACTGGTCTACTTATTACAACCACATCCTGACCACAAGCTCTAAATATCTCCAGTCTAAGAAAGCAACATCCTCATTCCTCACAGGGGGGCAGGACTGGCATTTAATGCTTGTAGTACATCATAGCTGAGGGGTGATTGGTTGCGTTTTGAGAGCTACTCCCTAAAAAAAAATTAAGAGTCCAGATTATGCTCTGTGTTTCCCCTCTTTCCACAACCAGTGTTTTCATGGAGTAATCGGCTGTAGATTTCTTTAGGGTGCTACTGGGGTGGCAGCTGCTTTTGAGGTTGCAATCATGTGATTTTTGATGTGTGTTTCACAAGTGTGTGTATGTGAGAGGGAGGGAGGGAGATGATGAATAAGAAACCCCTTAATTCTTTGAGACAATAATAATAATTTCTCCTAGCTTTTCTATCCCAGTTTCTGATAAGAAACAAAAAAATCCATTTGAGCACCATTTGGGGGAAAAGGGTTGTTTCCAATCCTGATCTGAATGCTGTCTTCTACTCTGAAGTAAATCCCAACAGTTCAATGGGATTTCCTCCCAAGTAAAACATACATGGATTGGGGACTTCAACTGGGTGTGTGTCAGGGTTTAAAACTAGGGGGCGCTAGTTGCATTTTGTGACATGGAATTTGCAGATTCTGAGCACTTTGAGAAGTTTTGTTGCCATCTGTGGCGACTGAGAAAATTGCAGGCTCTCTCTCTAAAAAAGTGGCTGTTGCTGTCTGATTTAATTGTCTCTGCTTGCCTCACAGCAGGGAGGAGTTGGCTTATGCAGTAGCTTTCTAGCAGAGTCTGCTGCTGCCAGCCAGCTGTTTCATACAGCAGTGTGGAAGCAAAGTTTTTTTTTTACCTACATGTTTTGGTCTCTCTGAGCTTGGGCTGACATTGCGTTGTTAAGTGCAGCTCAGAGCCAATGGGGGGCATCAAGGTGCTGGCAAGTAAAAGAGGCACAACTGCTTGTTGTGCAGGGGTAGGAAGGAGGTGACTGGAAGAGAGAAGGAAGTGGTCGGCTGCAAAAGGAGAGACTCCGCTTCTCCCAATAATCTACTTTTCCCCTCCTCTCGGCTCAATGCTGCTCTGCAGCTTCTTCTTTCTGTAGCCTCCCTCTTTCTCTGAGTTCTGAGCACTGCCAGAATGTGCCTTTTTAAAATTATTTTTTAATTTGCCTTAAAAAAAAAGTAAGGAGGAAAGAGCGAGAGCGCAGTCCCCTCAGGCTGATAAGCCCAGCCATCCTCCATGTCCTAAAGAGGGCTGCAGCAGCACACAAAGCCTGTACTGTTGTTTTTCTATGTTTTTAATTACTCCTATACCATCGCTAGGCAATGTTTATTAAAGTTTTTGTAACATAAAAAAATCAAAACAATTTGCACTTTACATTCAGGCTGTGCATTGGGGGTTGCATCCCAAAATTAAGCTCTTGGGTTTCATGAGTTTTCTCTGTGCTTGCAGGTTTCATGTATGTCTTCAAACACCACTCAGGGTTACATCATTCTGTGTAATTCCTTGTTCCTGCCTGTGATTACCAAAGCAGTTTCAAATTCATGCAAGGAATCTATACTGTATGCAAACCTTGTTCTTGAAGGCAAAAATAGAAAATGAAATTCTATGTATTGTTGATGCTTTAGCCTGAATGCCTCAAAGATGCATTTGAACTTCCAAATGTTTTGATTGTGTCTGCCCCCACTTGCCCCATAACACCCATATAATATTAATTTTCCGAACAGTTAGAACATTATATTTAAAAAGAAATCAGAAAAAAGGAAAATCAGTCTTATTTTGGAAAAGAAATAATAACTATTTATGGACTAAGTGAGGAACTATACAGTTCATTTTCCTGCACATGCGCTTAAAAAGAAAGTCAGTGTGAAGAAATAAACTAAGACAATTAAAATGGCGACTAGATATTCTTTTTTGGCACCCACAACCCAGGTCCCAGGAGCCATATGGCTCCTACCTTTTCTATCCCAGTTTTGAACAATGGTGTGCATGTGTGATTGTTAAGGCTAGAGTGGAAGGGCACTTTCTTTCTTTTGTTAAAAGTGAGTTCAAATCCTTCCAGCACAGTATTTACATAACACATATACAATATGTATATGGTGGTCTTTGTGAAAGGTTGGGGAAAGGGGGAGAGGAGATGGGGTGGTAAAGCTTATATTCTTTTACTTAGTGTCAGGGTGGATTTGATTTAAATCAAAGTGATTTAAATCACTAGTCAGGCTTGATTTAAATCATTTTTTTCAGACAGACTCATTCTTGTTGGTACAGTATAAGGCTTCATTTTTGGAATAATAAATTTTCACAGTAGTTTTTCCAGTTATATCAAAAATTACTGATTTGGTTATATTATTAGAAATACATAGAGAGATAATTCTGAAATTATTGTGAGGTTTAGTAAGTTAACTATTTATATTTGGACAATTTTTCTGCTGTACTTTTTCTTGGGGGGAGGGGGGAGGAGAGATACAGTTGGTAGGCCTGGGCTGGAAGAGGCTTGCAGAAAGAGCAGGCTGAGGAGAAACAGGCTGGTGGAAAGCTGGAAAAGGGGAACCAAGGACTGGAGCGGAGAACTTCAGGGATTCCTGCCGTAGGACTGAAGTTCCAGGTAAAGACTTTATTGCTTGGACAATGTCGGGCGAGCCCTGGGAAAAAGGGCCTGGAACCAGTCAACTTTTATTAGTTGGCTGGCAAGCGCTTCAAGGTCTCACCAAGGACTGACAGATCCCAGCTACTATTTCCACCTCCCCACCCCCCTTTGGATTTGCTTCTACATTCAGGTGCCTATTCTGCACAGTTAAGTGTGAGCGCAGTTGTTGGAACCCAGTGGGATTGGGAAGAGGCTGCCAGCACTTGCCTCAAGTCTGAGATCCCAAGACTTGTGGAGTATTCTGCTCACAAGGTTGCACTTTCATTTTTACTGCTTCACACTTAGCTACTTGTGCAGATCTATTCAACTCCAAACAATCCGTTCATTCAACCTCTTGGAACTTATCGTTTAAGAGGTACGGGGTTGATTCTGTGTATATAAATTTGCAAAGGAACAGTGGGATTAAGGTTTTTTCCTCAGCCCTGTATGTTTATTTTGTAACACGTTTCCTGTGAAGAAAAGGCATGTTATCTCTGCAGACACAAATTCACACTTTTGAAAACTTTTTGAAAACAAGCATCTGTGATAATATATTCTCATTAGAAAAACTGCCCCAAATAATCTTACAGAAACCTCTGGAAGAGCATGACATTGTGAATGGATTAATGGAATTCATTTATAAAAAAAATTAAACATTGCATATAATGCCTTATGCTGCATAATTAAAAACAAATCCTTATTTCCTGATGAATAGCCTTTGGACTATAATGTAACTTAAATAGAAAACTATCTTTAAAAAGATTTTTCCTCCAAAAGCATTTTATTTTTAAAAAATCCAATTTAAATAAAAAAATCTGATTTTTTAAAATTTTATTTTATTTAAATCATTGATTTTTATCCACCCTGCTTAGCGTATGTGTGGGGTCTTTGTATCAGTGTCACTTGTTATAGTTCTTTGGTAGTGAGCGAGACTGGGGGTGGCCTTGGGTTTGATTGGTTGTCTTTGGTTGGCTGTAGTGAGATTCGTTTGCATGTATGTGGGGGGGACTGTTGATTCAAGTTAGCCATATTGATTTGTATGCTATCTGTGGGTTCTTGTTGTTGTCCTGTTGGGTGATAAAGGGGAGCTTTACCAGAGTGAAGGCATCCTCCTCTATTTGTCCCTGTGTCAGTTTCAGTCTATTGGTTAGCTTTTCTAGTAAGGCTCTTCCCCATACAGTTTGATATGGGTGGTCCATGTTCACTGCAGACAGGTCTCTCCAGTGTCTGGCTATGATGCTTCTGGCTGCTGAGAGTAGGTGGGTTATAAGCTCTTTATAACG
The DNA here is from genome assembly GCF_964106645.2 of Podarcis pityusensis. Taxonomy (NCBI): domain Eukaryota; kingdom Metazoa; phylum Chordata; class Lepidosauria; order Squamata; family Lacertidae; genus Podarcis; species Podarcis pityusensis. The sequence continues at coordinate 9,788,125 of NC_138045.1, forward strand.
TGAGTGGGTATTATTGTCTTGGAAAATGTTCAAAAAGGTCAGTTCTGGGGTGACTTCTAATACCTGTTTAATTATTTGGTTATTTCTTGTAGGACTGTTGTCCAAAAGGGTTGGATTTTGGGACATTCCCATCACATGTGGAGGTACGTGCCTATAGAGGTACAGCCTCTCCAGTATTTTGGTGAAGTTCCTGGGTGTATCAGCGCCAGTTTCCGTGTTGTTAGGTACCACCTGTAGGTAAGTTTCAGAGTGAGTTCCCTTCTTTTGGCTGAGATGGATTTAAAGAGATGTTTAGACCACATTCTAGTTCATTGGGTAGGGTTTATTTCATAGCCTATGTCGTGTTCCCATTGTTTTTGATTGTGTCAAGAGGGTTTGTGGGGTTTTGGAGCAAGATTTTGTATATTGTAGATGCCATCCCCTTTCCATGTCCCTTTGCTATTGGGAGAAAGTTTTCAAAGGTGGTCAAGGGCCTAGTGGCTGCTGATTTTACTACTGAATTGTTTAAGAAGTCATTTAGTTGGTGGTGTTAGCTAGGGTATTTGTATTTCTTATGTCAATATGGGTTTGTTATTTTTGTAGAAATCTGCTAAATGATATAGGCCTTTGGCTTGCCAGGTTTTTATCTGAAAGTTTTGTGCTGCGTGGTGGAATAGTGGGTGATGAGCCAAAGGGATTAGTGGGATAACACAAGAAATACAAGACAAACTAGGGGATACCCTGGCTAACATGCTACCAATTGCATGCCTTTTTAAACAATCCAGTAGTAAAATCAGCTGACACTTGGCCTTTGACCACCTTTGAAAGCCTTCTTCTAACAGCAAAGGAATACAGCAAGGAGATGGTATCCACAATATGCAAAATACTACTCCAAAGCCCCACAAACCCCCTCAACGCAATAATAAAAAGACGACATAGACTACGAAATTAACCCCACCCAATTTTTTTGTCATTTTTGCATGGTAATATTACAAATTCTATGTTCTGTTTTAGCGCTGTGCGATTTTTCAATATATTGGCCAAAATCAGTTTTGAAATTGCACTGCAATAATGATTTTAACCTGGCAGTACACAGAAATATATTGCTCTTCGCCGATAACGCTGCTGATCTGAGCTGCCTTCCCTCATGCCTCATACTGAGGGAGACCAGGGCAGCCGATAATGCTGCATCCTTTTCCCTGTTGAGGGAAAACAGGACAGCTGATCAGCCTCACTTCAAGGCATCGTGGCACTACCTTCCCCTGGCACTGAGGTGGAGCAGCTTTTCTCAGCAGGAAAGCAGCAGCCAAAGTGGATCACAGTTTGATGACAGCGGTTTGATGCACACCCCATCCCCTCCTCAAACCATGCAGTGGAGGTGATTCTGCTTCTCCTCCTCCTCCCCCACCCATCCGATCTCTGTGGCTGCTCCTTCCCTCATTCTCATACCTGATCTCCAATTTCAGACATCGTGATATATCTGAATATCGCAATGTTTAGTTGCTGATATATCACAATGTTTGGGGACCGCGGGTGGCGCTGTGGGTTAAACCACAGTGCCTAGGACTTGCTGATCGAAAGGTCGGCGGTTCGAATCCCCGCGCGACGGGGTGAGCTCCCGTCGTTCGGTCCCAGCTCCTGCCCACCTAGCAGTTCGAAAGCACTCCTAAGTGCAAGTAGATAAATAGGGACCGCTTTCTAGCGGGAAGGTAAACGGCGTTTCTGTGTGCGGCGCTGGTGCTGGCTCGCCAGATGCAGCTTCGTCACGCTGGCCACGTGACCCGGAAGTGTCTTCGGACAGCGCTGGCTCCCGGCCTCTTGAGCGAGATGAGCGCGCAACCCTAGAGTCGGTCGCGACTGGCCCTGACGGGCAGGGGTACCTTTACCTTTATATCACAATGTTGAAAACCAGATATCGCTCAGCTGTAGTCTGATTTTTTAGTATACCTAAAATCCTTTGCTTATTAGGGGCTACCCCACATTTTGTTCAAAAAAATGCTTTGCAGAGGTAATTACCAAAGAATTATCAACATTTTCAAAAGTAGGGGGTTCGTGGCTTGGCTTTTGAAAAATAGGGGGTCCTCATTAATTAGCTAATTGGGAACCACTAGATTAGAATGTGATCTAAACCTCCCTTTAAATCCACCTCAGCCAAAAGAAAAGAACTTGCTCTGAAACTCACTTACACATGGTACCTAACACCATGGAAACAGGCACTGATATGCCCAGGAACCTCACGAAAATGGTAGAGATTCAACTCTTCTGGACAGCAATCATTCAAGAAGCATGCAAAATAGCTAAATAGGTATTAGAAGCCACCCCAGAACTGGCACTGCTAAACATCTTCCAAGTTAGCAAGTACCGTATTTTTCGCACCATTGGACGCACCGGAGCAAAGGACGCACCTAGTTTTTAGAGGAGGAAAACAAGTAAAAAATATTCTGAATCAAATGTTGTATAAACTACTGTATTTAATAAACAACCAGTATATCAGAATCATATTACAGCCATGTAAAGTGAACAGCAGTCAACAATGGCATTAAGAACCATCATCACTGTCATTATTAAATGAAGGGAGACTTTAAAGTTTGAGTACTCTTCTAGTCTTCTGTGAACCCCAAGAACTCATCACTGCTAGAGTCAGAATTTGTGGAGCTCAGTTGCTCACAATCACTGACATCACTTTCTTCGCTATCTTCATGTAAAATACCATCTTCGTTACCATCCAAAGCATTGCTAATGCCACATTTTTTGAATGACCGGACGATTTCCTCCTTCACCGAGTGCCATGATGTTTTCACCCATTCACAAACTTGAGTGATAGTGGGCCTCTTCATTCGTCCAGTGGGTGTTAGATCATGATTACCAGCAGCCATCCATTTGTTCCACTCTTCTCGCATAAAGATCTTAAATGGCTTGTTGATGGAAACATCGAGAGGTTGCAACTGGCTGGTAAGACCTCCAGGAATTACAGCTAGATGAGTCTTCACTTCTTTAAAGCACTTTTTTGTAGTTTCGCTAATATGTGCTCTAAACTGGTCAAGTACTAATAAGGCAGGTTTTTTCAAAAGCCCTCCAGGACGTTTGGACCACACTTTTTCAACCCATACTCTCATTCCATTTTCGTCCATCCATCCTTTCTCATGAACATGTACAACCACTCCTCGTGGAATCACTTCTTTTGGAAATGTTTTCCTTTTGAAAATTAACATGGGTGGCAATTTGGTGCCATCTGCACAGCAAGACAACACAACAGTGTAATGGGTTTTCTCATGCCCAGAGGTTTTCACGGCGATAGTTTTGGCACCTTTCAGATCAACAGTCCTATTAGATGGCACATCAAAGGTTAGCGGGACTTCATCCATATTCCCAATCTGGCCAATTTCAAATCCATTTCTCTTCCTAGCATCAATTACAAATTTATGAAAAGACAGAATCTTAGATTCATATTCTTCTGGCATTTTTTGTGCAGTTCTAGTTTTAGTGCGCATAGCAAGGCCACATCGCTTCATAAATCTGTAGCACCATGATGGTGAGCCAGTAAAATCGTGAATGCCTTTCTCTAAAGCAATGCGTTTGGCTTCATATATTATCATTTTTGTAGAGACTGCGAAGCCTTTATTCCGCTGTTTTGTGATCCATTCTTTCATGGCAATGTCCATCTGTGGCCACTTTGCAGCATGTCCACGAAAAGTGTGCTTGCTTTTGTCTGCTTTTTGCAGCTGATCCTCCTGTTTCCTCCACCGTCTTATCATTTTTTCAGTTGGAGGTGGTCCAAAATGTCTCTCTGCTGCTCTGTTTCCATGCTCCTTAGCATATTTTACTACCTCTAGTTTAAAAGGAATCTTATATGCTAGTCTTTTCTGCTTTATCATCCTTATCAGAATGGGGGAGGTTTTCTGCAAGAAAATACAGTGGTAAGGAACTGTCAGTAATGTACAGTACAGTATCTCCAATGTTTACTATTGGGCGCTTAACTGCCCCCCCCCCCCAATATTTTTAAGTTGGAAGAGGGAGGGAGGGAGGGAGGGAGGGAGGGAAGGAAGGAAGGGAGAGGGAGAGCTCAGCCTGTGGGTCCCCAGATGTTGTTGGACTACAACTCCTATCATCCCTCAACTCCCATCTTCCCTGAGCTCTGGCCTTGCTACCTAGAGGCGCTCACATCTGGGGACCCACAGGTTGAGAAGGGCTGAATTGTTGTATGTGAGGTGGGGCTTTACTGCCCCCCCCAATATTTTATTTAAGGTGGAAGAGGGAGGGAGGGAAAGAAGGAAGAGAGAGGGAGAGCTCAGCCTGTGGGTCCCCAGGTGTTGTTGGACTACAACTCCTATCATCCCTCAACTCCCATCTTCCCTGAGCTCTGGCCTTGCTACCTAGAGGCGTTCACATCTGGGGACCCACAGGTTGAGAAGGGCTGAATTGTTGTATGTGAGGTGGGGCTTTACTGCCCCCCCCCAATATTTTATTTAAGGTGGAAGAGGGAGGGAGGGAAAGAAGGAAGAGAGAGGGAGAGCTCAGCCTGTGGGTCCCCAGGTGTTGTTGGACTACAACTCCTATCATCCCTCAACTCCCATCTTCCCTGAGCTCTGGCCTTGCTACCTAGAGGCGCTCACATCTGGGGACCCACAGGTTGAGAAGGGCTGAATTGTTGTATTTGAGGTGGGGCTTTACTGCCCCCCCCCCAATATTTTATTTAAGGTGGAAGAGGGAGGGAGGGAGGGAAAGAAGGAAGAGAGAGGGAGAGCTCACATTTCTGGATGACTGTGGAGTGCAGCTGCCTTGCCTCGTGGAACCGGAGCAAAAGGAGGAAATGCTGGGAATTACCGGCACAATAACCTGGGAGGGGGGGCGGAAGGGGATGTCCAAGTCTTCCGTCTCATTGTAAAGGGCTTCCCCAGCCAGCCCCCTAGAGCGGCTCAGGGAGGTCCCCAGCCAGCCCCCTAGAGCGGCTCAGGGACGGAGGGCAAGTTAGAAGCAGCCTCTCCGCTGCGCGCTGAGCGCCCTGAGCTCCTCCGACTCAATGGGGAAGCCCAGGGCTTCCCCAGCCAGCCCCCTAGAGCGGCTCAGGGACGGAGGGCAAGTTAGAAGCAGCCTCTCCCTGCGCGCTGAGCGCCCTGAGCTCGTAGCACTGAATGGGGAATCCCAGGGCTTCCCCCAGCCGCCCACGCAGCCTCTCAGCTGCTTGTCGGGCTGAAGGGGGAAGCCCGGGGTTTCCCCAGCCGCCCACGCAGCCTCTCCGCTGCAACCTGAGCTTGGAGGGGCTGGAGGGGGAAGTCCCAGGACCACACATTCGCTCCATAGGACGCACAGACTTTTCCCCTTAGTTTTTAAAGGAAAAAATATGCGTCCAATGGTGCGAAAAATACGGTATGTTTCTCTCCAAGTGTAGCCATTGTTTCGTCTCATCTTCTAGAATGTATGGGATTATGTGGCACAATTGGTTGGCGATGTAGTATAATTTTATGTTGGGGATTCCCCATTCTCCTGAGGGGAGGTGCAGGTGTTTGGGGCGTATTCTGGGCTTTTTGTGTGAGAAAACAACTGTACTTTTTCTGCCATTTGCAAAGTTGGGTTGAGGGAATCCAGATTGGGAGGGTTTGGAATAGGCAGGTTAATTTTGGGAGGGTGATCATTTTGATCATGGCAATTTTGTTTGAGAGGGTGAAGTTGGTGTTGTTCCATTTCCTGAGGTCTTTGTTAATTTGTCGCCATATGGGGTTGAAATTGTGGAGATATACCATATTTTTCGCCCTGTAGGATGCACCGTCCCATAAGGCGCACCTAGTTTTTTGGGGGGGAAATAAAGGGGAAAAAATTATTTCCCCCCCCGGCGCGGGGCTGGGGTGGGGGAAGCCCGAGCTTCCCCCGACCCCAGCCCCCAGAACAGGCAACTCTCTGCAAGCTGTGGGAGCCCAGCACCGGGCTCTCGCGCCTTGCGGAGAGTCGTGCGAAGTCTGGGCACACTGAGCTCAGCGCGCCCAGCCTTCGGCATGCAGGCAACTCTCCGCAAGCCGCGGGAGCCCAGCGCCAGGCTCCCGCGCCTTGCGGAGAGCCGTGCGAAGTCTGGGCGCGCTGAGGCCTTCGGCATGCAGGCAACTCTCTGCAAGCTGTGGGAGCCCGGTGCGGGCTCCCACGGCTTGCGGAGATATGCAGGAAGCCTGGAGAGCGAGAGGGGTCGGTGGAGAGCGAGGGGGGGAGCGCGTCCTATGGGGCGAAAAATACGGTAATTTGTTGAGGTTTCTGGTTATTTGTATCCCTAGGTATCTGAACTTGGTGTCACAGAGTATTATCTTTGTGATGTTCGTGAATTCTTTTTGGATATGAGGGGGAGTGTTGAAACACATAGCCTCATATTTTGCAAAGTTTACTTGTACGCCTTACACCGTTGCAAATGTGTGGAGTTCTTTGGTTAGGGTGGTTGCTGTGTTTATGGGGTCCAGTGTTCCACTCCCTTGATGTTAGTGTTTGCTTGGTTTCAGATTGCCAGGGGTTCCAGAGCCAGTATGAATAGGGAGGGGACAGTGGGCATCCTTGTTTTGTGCCTCTTTGGATTGCTATGGTATTAGAGTCCATATTGTTAACCCTGCAATTTGTGGATGCTTGGGAGTTCTTTGAATTTCCTATAGAATTCTGCTGTGAAGCTATCTGGGCCTTGGGCTTCGTGTGGTTTCAGGTTTTTGGCGACCGTCTCTCTTTCCTCTAGTACTATGCATCAATACTTGTTCCTTGGCAGTTAAGGTTGGCATGGTCAGTTCTGTTAGCAATTTTCTGATTTCCTGCTCGGATGGGTTGTGGGAGGTGTATAGTTTGGAGTAAAATTCAGCAAATGCCGAGGTTATTTCTTTTGAGGAGAATGTTGTGTAGCCATCTATTTTGGTGGTGTGATGTATTCTTGTTTTGAGTGATCTTTTCCTACACCTGTTTGTTAATAATCTGGAGTTTTCCCCTCCATACTTGTAGAAGCATTGTTTAGAGTATAGAACGTTGGGTGTTTTGTTGATTTATAGTAAGTCAAATTCCCTTCTTTTTTGTTCTAGAAGTTTAAGGAGTCTTTTAGCTCTTGTTTGTTTGTAGCGTGATGAGAGGGCTGTGATATCTTGTTCTAGTTTGCTAATTTTTGATGAGGTTTGTTTTTTAAGGGATGCTTTCTCTTATATGCATGCTCCTCTGATGACTGCTTTCATTGTGTCCCAGGGGAGGGGGGTTCTTATACTGTCTATCACACTTTCTTTGAAGCAGTTCTGGAGAGTTTTCGTGAGACCCTCTGGTGTGTGAGTGTGTGGTCTGTGATTTTGATGTTACCCAAGTTTGTTGTTTCAACGAAGGGGGTCAGGTCTTATGTGAGCAGAATGCTATCCAGTCTGAACATTGTGCCATGGCGCCTGGACTGGAATGTGCGGCTGGTGTCATCTTGGTATTTTTCGCCCCTGTTGTTGTTTAAGCCGCATTTTTTGAAGTATTTTTTTTTTTTAATAAATATTTATTAAGATTTTTACAATATTACAAAAAGAAAAAGGAAAAAATACAAAGTAAAAATAGTTAAAAACAATTCAAACTTTTCATCACTTATCTTTCATTTACTTGTTTCCCGGACCTCCTCATACCTCCCCTTTTTGTATTCCAGTTCAATTTATTAGTTCAGCAATTCCTTTCCCTCCTTATTTTATCCTGATCTTTAATCTTAATATATTATAACATTAATTTACCTGTTAAAAATCCAATTCTTTTCATATTCTTTTATACCAATACAGCTAGAAACCACTTAACTTCAATCCAGCATCATTCTAACATTCATTAATCTTGCAATATTTCTGTAAGTAGTCTTTAAATTTCTTCCAATCTTCTTCCACCGACTCTTCTCCCTGGTCTCGGATTCTACCAGTCATTTCCGCCAATTCCATGTAGTCCATCACCTTCATCTGCCATTCTTCCAGAGTGGGTAGGTCTTGTGTCTTCCAATACTTTGCAATAAGTATTCTTGCTGCTGTTGTGGCATACATAAAGAAAGTTCTATCCTTCTCCAGGCTTGATTATTGTAACTCACTCTACTTGGGGCTGCCTTTGAAACTGACCCAGAAACTCCAGTGGGTGCAGAATGCCGTGGCAAGACTCCTTACGGGGTCTTCGCCGCGGGATCACATTTACCCAGTGCTATACCAGTGGCACTGGCTGGCTCCCAATGGAGTACAGGATCAGGTTTAAGGTGCTGGTTTTAACCTTTAAAGCCCTATACGGCCTAGGACCCTCGTACCTACGGGACCGCCTCTCCTGGTATGCCCCACGGAGGACCTTACAGTCTACAAATAACAGCACCCTGAAGATCCCGAGCCCCAGGGAGAATAAACTGGCCTTGACCAGAGCCAGGGCCTTTTTGGCCATGGCCCCAGCCTGGTGGAACGCTCTCTCACAAGAGACCAGGGCCCTGTGAGATTAGACATCTTTTCGCAGGGCCTGCAAGACAGAACTGTTCCACCAGGCCTTTGGCCAGGGTTCAGTCTGACTAATTTTCTCTTTGTATGAACAAGTACGAAGGAGGTTTCGCAGCCCGCTCATAAGTCCTTATAATATCAGTGGAAATAGTTGGTCCTGGTGAGTATTAACCGCTTTCAATTTTAACTTGAGGATGGCCATTTGTCCAGTCTAATTTTAATTTTAATTTATTTAAATTAATTTTGGGATGCTTTTTAATCAATTTTTTGTTTTTATGTATATTGTGCTTTATATTATGTTAGCCGTTCTGAGCCCAGCTCTGGCAGGGGATGGCGTGATACAAATAATAATAATAATAATAATTATTATTATTAGTTGCAGGGTTTCTGGTATCTTGGTGGCCATGTCAGTTGTTACAATGAGGCGAAAGGGGAAGCCCCATCAGTACTTGATTCCTGATTGTTGAAGACGTTGGATACATGGGCTTAGGTTTTTTCTTTGGTTTAGGGTCTCTTGTGACAAATCCTGAAAGACCAGAATGGAGTTTTGTCCATATCGGAGATTGTTGTATATTTCTTATTTCTTTTTGTGGCGGGCGAAGCACACAATGATGTCTCGTGGAGGGGCATGGATCTTAGAACTCTGTTCCCTTTCCGGATCATCCACTTCGTGTTTCAGGTTTGGGATTGTGGTTTTTAGCCAGTGTACAATGAGATCTGCCACCTTTTTTTGTCCTTTGTTTTCTCTGGGAAATTATGTAAGCAAATGTTGCTGCTGTGATCTTCTAGGTCAGGCATAGGCTGTTAGGATATTTCCGTTTCACCTTAAAAGGGAGCAGACTTTGTGAGTCACAGAGTCTGCGTATTTCCTGTTCACAGGAAGTTTATGTTTTCTATTGCTTTTGTTTCTCTCTCTGTGTCTGGAGACACTGAAGCAGGCAGTCATGTTTTCCTTTGTTCTGATCAACGCTGAATAAAACTTGTAAATATGCTCTCCTGCGTGCATCTTTCGCTGTGAATTATCTGCTGATAGAGCGTGCATCGGCTCTAGAATGTGGCAGGCTATTTCTGGAGCTCATGTCGCTAATTGCTGATACTGCGTGTCCACGGGAGATCGATGGACGTCCGGACACGGCTTGGGAGTCATGATGGACTTTGTCTCCCTGGCAGTATCCCAACATAGGCAACCTTTGGCCTTCCAGATGTTTTGGCCTTCAACTCCCATGATCCCTAGCTAACAGGACCAGTGGTCAGGGATGATGGGAATTGTAGTCCAAAAACATCTGGAGGGCCGAAGGTTGCCTATGCCTGTTCTAGATCCACTAGTTTAATTCTCACTTTCATGCTTTCTCTTTCTTGGCAGCTGCCCATATCAGCTAATTTATTTTTCAGACATGTGTTTTCCTCTTGGGAGTTACTCTATTTGGTTTAGTTGCATCTGGTTTTCCTTTCTAGAATGGAAATGGTGTCAGTGAGCGTTTCCACTTTGGAGGTCAGGTTGCTGATTTTTGTCTCCAGGAAAGTCACCGTGTTCTTCATTAATTCTGCAAGTCTTAGTTCCATTTCCCTCAGGTCTCTTTTTGTTGTTGGGGAGTTGTCATCATGGGGCAATGTTGAGTTCTCTTTGTTGTTTGCCATTTTCTTAGTTGATGCTGTCTCGATTGTCTTGGTGGTTTTGTTTGGGATAGTGATGTGAGGTGAGAATATTCTCTGTAGAATATTTTCGAGAATGAGAATACTCTCTGCTAAAAAATTCTCTGGAGAATATTCTCCACAAACTGTAAATTCTAATGTAAGAACCAGGTTTACAACCCACATTTAAAAAATTGAGTAAAGAATAAGTCAAGCTGTGATATTGTCAGTGTAAGTAATGAATAATGATTTTTAAAAATCCAGTTACATTGCTGGGCCCCTTCATGGATCACTGCCTTGCTGTGGCGAAGGGGCTTGAATAACTCAGAGAAGCTATGAGCTATGCCATGCAGGGCCACCCAAGACGGACAGGTCATAGTGGAGAGTTTTGACCAAACGTGATCCACCTGGAGCAGGAACCGGCAAGCCACTCCAGTATCCCTGCCAAGAAAACTTCATGGACAAAGACAACAGGCATATAAAAGTTATGACACTGGAAGATGAGCCCCTCAGGTCGAAATGCGTCCAACATGCTACTGAGGAAGAGCGGAGGACAAGTACAAGTAGATTCAGAGCTGATGAAGCGGCTGGGCCAAAGCCGAAAGGACGCTCAGTTGCGGATATGCCTGGAAGCGAAAGGAAAGTCCAATGCTGTAAAGAAAAATATTGCATAGGAACCTGGAATGTAAGAACCATTAACTGACCATTAAATGAGATGGCAAGAATAAATATTGACATCCTGGGCATCAGTGAACTAAAATGGACGGGAATGGGCGAATTCAGTTCGGATGACCATCATATCTACTACTGTGGGCAAGAATCCCGTAAAAGAAATGGAGTGGCCCTCATAGTCAACAAAAGAGTGGCAAAAGCTGTACTGGGATGCAATCTCAAAAATGATAGAATGATCTCGATACGAATCCAAGGCAGGCCTTTTAACATCACAGTAATCCAAGTTTATGCACCAACTACTGGTGCTGAAGAAACTGAAATTGACCAATTCTATGAAGACTTACAACACTTTCTAGAAATGACACCAAAGAAGGATGTTCTTCTCATTATAGGGGATTGGAATGCTAAAGTAGGGAGTCAAGAGATAAAAGGAACGACTGGCAAATTTGGCCTTGGAGTTCAAAACGAAGCAGGACAAAGGCTAATAGAGTTCTGCCAAGAGAACAAGCTGGTCATCACAAACACTCTTTTCCAACAACACAAGAGACGACTCTACACATGGACATCACCAGCTGGGCAGCATCGAAATCAGATTGATTATATTTTCTGCAGCCAAAGATGGAGAAGCTCTATACAGTCAGCAAAAACAAGACCTGGAGCTGACTGTGGCTCAGATCGTCAGGTTCTTATAGCAAAATTTCAGCTTAAATTGAAGAAAGTAGGAAAAACCACTGGGCTGGTAAGATACAATCTAACTCAAATCCCTTATGAATACACAGTGGAAGTGAGGAACAGGTTTAAGGATTTAGATTTGGTGGACAGAGTGCCTGAAGAACTATGGATGGAGGCTCATAACATTATACAGGAGGCAGCAATGAAAACCATCCCAGTGAAAAGGAAATGCAAGAAAGCAAAGTGGCTGTCCAACGAGGCCTTACAAATAGCGGGGAGAGAAGGCAAGCAAAATGCGAGGGAGATAGTGAAAGATACAGGAAATTGAATGCAGATTTCCAAAAAATAGCAAGGAGAGACGAGAAGGCCTTCTTAAACGAGCAATGCAAAGAAATGCAGGAAAACAATAGAATGGGAAAAACCAGAGATCTGTTCAAGAAAATTGGAGATATGAAAGGAACATTTCGTACAAAGATTTCCATAATAAAAGACAAAAGTGGTAAGGACCTAACAGAAGCAGAAGACATCAAGAAGAGGTGGGAAGAAAACACAGAGGAATTATACCAGAAAGATATGGATGTCTCGTACACCTCAGGTAGTGTGGTTGCTGACCTTGAGCCAGACATCCTGGAGAGTGAAGTCAAATGGGAAAACTCAGCAGTGGTCAGAGGATTGGAGAAGATCAGTCTACATCCCAATCCCAAAGAAGGGCAGTGCCAAAGAATGCTCCAACTACCGCGCAATTGCACTCATTTCACACGCTAGCAAGGTTATACTTAAAATTCTACAAGCCAGGCTCAAGCAGTATGTGGACCGAGAACTCCCAGAAGTGCAAGCTGGATTTCGAAGGGGCAGAGGAACCAGAGACCAAATTGCAAACATGCGCTGGATTATGGAGAAAGCTAGAGAGTTCCAGAAAGACATCTACTTCTGCTTCATTGACTATGCAAAAACCTTTGTGTCGACTGTTAGTTTCTGTTTGTTGCCACTGTTTCCTGAGCAATCTCTACGTGGGACAAGAAGCTACAGTTAGAACTGGATATGGAACAACTGATGTAGTGATGTATGGAAGTGAAAGCTGGACCATAAAGAAGTCTGAAGAAGATCCAACCTCTCCATTCTGAAGGAAATCAGCCCTGAGTGCTCACTGGAAGGACAGATCGTGAAGCTGAGGCTCCAATACTTTGTCCACCTCATGAGAAGAGAAGATTCCCTGGAAAAGACCCTGATGCTGGGAAAGATGGAGAGCACAAGGAGAAGGGGACGACAGAGGACGAGATGGTTGGACAGTGTTCTGGAAGCTACCAGCATGAGTCTGACCAAACTGCGGGAGGCAGTGGAAGACAGGAGTGCCTGGCGTGCTCTGGTCCATGGGGTCACGAAGAGTTGGGACACGACTAAACAACAACAGCAAACATTGCTGGGCATTGTGTCATTCACCATTGTCAGTTCTGAAATGCACGCTACAGAAAACATTTTTATTTTAGTTTTAAAAATGCTATACATTTATTTTGATGAACATTTTTTTTGTCCCCCCCCTTTTTTGAATATTTTTTATTAGGAATTTCAACATAACAATTTATCAAAAACTCATCATCCTCATTCCCCCCCCCATTTTTCCCCTCCCCCAAAAAGGGAAAAAAAAACCCTCCCCCCCCCCCCGACTTCCCTCAGCTCCTCTCTCTGGTTTTTCGGCACATTATTCTCTGCATGTTATAAAATTGTAAAGATCCTTAATTTATCTATCTATATATTACCAATATAAAGTTTGTGTATGTTTATTCAAAACCTGCCAAGGAGTCCAGTTCATTTTGTTGTTTCTTTAAGTACTTTGTAAAAGGTTCTCATTCTTCTCTAAAATCACAGTTGTCCTTATCATGTAGTTTGTGTGTCAATTTCGCCAGTTCTGCATAGTCCATTGGTTTCTCTTGCCATAGTTCTTTATTCGGGATTTCTTCATTCTTCCATCCTTGTGCTACTAAGACTCTTGCCGCCGTTGTCGCATAAATGAAGATGTTTTTCAATTTCCTTGGCAGGTCTTTTCCTACAATCCCTAACAAAAATGCTTCAGGCTTTTTTTTACAAATGTTAATTGGAACATTTTCTTCAACTCATTGTATATCATTTCCCAGAATTTTTTAATTTTGCTGCAATCCCACCACATATGTTAAAAAGTCCCTTCTTTTTCCTTACATTATTTTGATTAAAATTTGAATTCATATGTATTTCAACTATATGTAATAGCCTTTTTCTATTTTGTTGTGACCTTATTCTTAGCAATTCTATACCCTTGGCCATACAGTGCGATTTTTTTTTTTTTTTTACAGAAAATAGCTTTAATGCTTTATACACTGAAAGTACCTAGACCTATACAATTAGGTGTAACAGCATGTGAGGTGGTCTTGATGTATACAGTTGACGTTCCTATATTTTTATTTAGTGCCAGTAAGTGGTTTTTGCATTGCCATTCAATGGTACAAGGTGCCATTTTCCAGAGACTGACATACTGAAATATATTATATAATGATAATATATTTAATGTTAATGGTTTCTTTTTATATGTGTGCATAAGTTTTGTTTATCACGCTGTGTTTTAGTCACCAAAACAGTTATTAAGTTTTAGAAGCACAAGATAGCCTATTACTGAATTTACTTGTATCAAACCTTAACATGCCAATTTCACTTTCAAGTTTGGTGCAAAAAATCAGAATGTGAATTCACTGCATTGCCCCATTGAATAAAAGTATCTACAGTTTTTTGTTGCCATCTGAACAAGTTTATCCATGAATAAACATGTATATTAACTAATTATATCATTTGCAATGCATTAAACTTACATAATTTTCAATGCATTAAAATGAATATTCTCCTATTTTAAATGAAAATTCTCTAATATTCTCATTAATTGAGAATATTCTTGAGAATATTCTGCAAAAGATTATTCTTGAGAATTTAAGATCACTAGTTTGGGATTTGCGTTGTATTCTGTTGAAGTGAGGGGATGTTGTTGTTCGGTGTTTTGTTGATGGTGGTTCTTGGGTGTTGTGGAATTACAGAGTTGTACAGGCATTGATTGGTGGCTTTCTTCAGAGCGTCTGGGTTGGGCAGCCATTTTCGTTGTATCTGGCCTTTGACTTAAGGACTTCTCTTGTGTCACCGTGGTTGTCTCAGCAGTATTGACAGAGTGGGCGGCCGGTAGATAGACAGACCAACAGATGGACAGGTGACACAGAAGGACTGACAGTCATGTAGGAGACATGGGGGTGGGGCCAAAGGGAGGGGGTGATGGGGGGGTTGTATGTGGCGATTTATTTGCACACATGCCTACACACCCATGTTTGTACTCACATGCACACAAACAAGGATGTGGGATCAAATTAAGGGTTGGAGGTGGGGTTAAAAGTTCACAGTAAAGAATTAAAAAATTAAGGCTAACAGGTTTAAATGGAAAGATCAAAATTCAAAGTGGTGATTCAGGTTATAGTATGATATAAAAGACCAAAGAAAAGGAAAGGAAACTATTGAAAATGGGTGGGGAGTATATGTATATTTAAATATAATTTACCTACCTGCCTATCTATCAAATAAAAAATAAAATAAAATTTAAAAGGGTGAGGGGAAGGGGGATGGCAAATGTAGGGACTTGTGTGTTTTTTTTAATGAAAATTAAATGTTGAGGTGTTGAAATAAAAATATAGTGATAACAAAGGAGGAGATAGGAGGGTTTTTTAAAAAAAGAAAAGGGATGATAATGGTATTTGTCAGGGGACTGCCATCGGAACAGGGGAATTACAGAGAGCCTCCAACGCTTCTGAGGAGCAGGCTCTTCGTCCAGCGGTGGGGAAAGCCACACCTCCGGTGGAGCAGAGGGGGAAGGGGGTAGCCAGGCGAGGGGAGGGCTCAAAGATGCGACTGAGAGCCCAAGCACCTCACCTAGCCCGGCTGGCCAGGAAACAGGCATGCCGTTTCCATCGCCCAGCTTGTGCAGAGGGGTGAAATGTAAGGAGCGGAGGCGGAGATTTGGGGTGTGTTAAGTTCTTACGTTGGGGGGGAAACCGGAAGGGGTCACTCCCGGAATCTGCAAGTGACTAAGACGGACATGAACTTTGGGGTTCTGCACTGTAAATAGTTTGCACCAATAAAACCTGTAAAAGGTCAGAGTCCTGCCTGGTTATTCAGGAGCAACCACCACGCACATCTGGCAGTATTGATAAAAAAGAGATTTGTATATGTACGTAGTTTAAAAAAACAGTGGTGGTTTTGGCTCCTGGGCTGTTTTAGCCCTGTTGCGGAACCCACAAGGCCTGGATGTTGGGTGCCTGGCTCAAGGCTAAGGCCGCAGCCCCAGGAGGTGGGCTCTGATAGTTCAGGCCTCAAGCCTTCTTCACGGGCGCCGCCATTTCAATTCTTAAAAAAATTAAAATTAATATATTAAAAATGTAAAATTCCCCCCCTTAGTCTTTGGATCTCTGCTGGGTCCATCTCTGGCCACCAGTGCCCCCCCTACCAGTGAGAGAAGGCCCACACTGTGCCTGTTCTCTCCCAGGATGATCCCCCATGCAGGGTTCCCACTGGGACCTGGCCTGCTATTTTCCTTCCAGCCACTGGGAAGGTCGGTTCAGGGCTAGGCCTGGGCCAGGCAGCGTGCTTCCTTGTGGCCTCGCTGGCTCTCTTGGTCCCCTCTTACCCCTCTCCCTTAGTGGTGGTGACGGTGATGGCCTTGGCAGCGGCAACAATAAGTGTGTGCTTGGCAGGGGCAGCAGCCCCGCTTTCCTTTTTATTTAGCTCTGAAGGTCTCCGGGACCCAGACCTCTGTTGGGTTGCTGCAACAGGACTGAGTGTGTGGGGGGGAGCCTGGGGGCTCCGCGCTGCCTCTTTGGTTTTCGTGTTGGACACCCCTGGCTCCCCCCAGACTGCGGCAGTGGTGTTGGCAGTGCAGGGGCCAGCCAGGCTAGTGGTTAGTGTTTCATCATGCAATGTGACCTATGAAAGATGGACTTCCAGGAACTTGAAACTGAAGTTGCTGTCAAGTTGCTTTCCTCTTGTCAGACATTGATGACTGGACCAAGAGTGTTTGTTTCCCATTAAAAGAGCAATGCAGACCCTCTCATGGGAAAACTGATTATAGCTGGTAGGGAAATTGCTAGCATGTCAGCTAGGGAGAGGCAGGAGAACTCAAGTCGCACATACAACTGCCGTTATCTTTTTAGGGAGGTATAGCTCACTTTGGGAAATGCCCCTATTAAATTCTTTTAAGGCTTTGTCTGTTTGGTTTTCTTATCCCCAAGGGCCATGAGACTGTTGGGATTTTTGCCTAGTTGCTATCTGATGCAGCTTCCCACAGAAGCTATCAAGGAGTTGGCCGAAGGCCAAGAAGACTGAGCAGAGGGAGTTATTCTGCCTAGAGATACGGGGCCTTGGATACAACTCTGCTATTGGTCGAGGTCACCCACATAGGCATGATGACTTTCCTGTGGTTGGCTGGTTGGTTGGTCAGTGTGTTCTGAGAGTGAGTTGGAGTTTGTTCAGAGAGAGTTAAGATCCATGTCTGTATCCTGTATATAGTAACTTGTGGGTCTGCTGTAAATAATAAACATATAAGTAACCAAGTTACTAGTAGCAACATCTTGTTCCTGCTTCATCCTGCCTGCTTGCAATCGACTTGCTTCTGGACAGTCTTCGTATGCTTTGCAATATTCAACTGGTTATGGTTAAGAGTCTTCAACAGTGACGAGTAGCATTCTCTACTAGTTTCTACAAGTGGAGTCCACAACAAAATGTTTTCCATGTGTGGAAAGTTCCTGTTAAGGATGCAAGCCAGCCATGCCTGCTTCCAGTCTTCCCTTGGTCCTTCTTTTGGTCCAAACTACTATATTTCACCGCATAATGGTCACCAGCGCATAATAGTCAAACCCCCTTTCTTTGGTCTCTAAGCATTCACTGCATAATAGTCGCAGGGTATAATTCTCTGTGTGTGCATTATCAGCACCGGTATATTTCCGTAGGTATATGTGGGAAGAGCGGTATGTGGTCAGGGGGCAGCAGCGGTGGATTTGAGGAAGGATTATGGTGTCTTGAGGAGGCATTACAGTAGAGCTGGAAAGAAAACCGAGGGAAAAACCGAGGGATTGAGTCCAAGGAGAGGAGAAGGACCTGGGTAGTGAGGAGATTAAGGCAAGCGAGCGCATGAGGTGTTTCCTCTTTTGCTCTGACTTCAGAGTGTTGGAGACCAGGCTGAGGAGTACTGCTCTGATGGGGAATGGTGGGAGCCTCCCCTTCCCTCTGCTCCTGCACAGGATCCTGAAGCTGCCCAGGAGCAGTGGGACAGTACAGATTTGAAACAGTGGTTTGCAGAGGGGCATAGTTCTGAAGACAAAAGCTGTGCAAAGTTGAGTGGGGAACAGCTAGGAGAAGATGAACTGAGAGAGAGTTAACAGACTCCAGTTGGCTGGGAAGTGTCCAGCTGCTCAGTCCAAGGTCAAGGAGATTAGATAAGGTAGGTACACAGAAGGTACAGTGGTTGCGAGATCAGGTTGCAAGATGAGGAAGTGACAAGAGTGACTCAGGGGGAAGTAGGTGGGAACCTTAATTGGGAGCACCTTTACTCCGAGAATGGACTATCTGTTCTTTTACTGTGATCATTAAAATCTCTTTAAAAGGTAAGAGACTTTTAGCTTTGTTCTGCTTATCCACGGGCAAAGGGAGGGAGGAAGCCATTTCCACAAAGCCTTACACAGGGAGACACAGAAAATGTGCCTGGAGCCAGCTCAGACTGGCATGCATCCAGGACCGTCTTAAGCATATGCAGCTCCGGGGTGCAAAGATCCACCCAACGCCGCCACATTTGTTGACCTTTTTTAAGGAAAGGTTGCCACTCAGGGTGCATATGCATACTATTATCTCTGGTTGGGAAAAGAAGGCAGGAAAAATAAGCAAACTTTTTTATTTTTTGCTGATTTACGAAAAATTATTTTATTATTTTTTATATAATTTTTAATTGATTTTTCAAATTATACAATTATATAATACCATAACATAACAACCATTATATCATTTGCTCGGCCGAGCTTTCGACTTCCCTCCATTCTTTTTCTAATTACCTTCTGTTACATTTTATTTTCCACATTTATAATATCTCCACCCTATATTTAACTTACCTTGTCTTAACATTCACTTTTTTCTTAAATAGAATATTGATTATTCTCACAAAGTGAGTCTTATCTCAGTCCTGCTGGTGTCTTTATATGAGTCTCTAAGTATAGTATAGTATAGTATAGTATAGTATAGTATAGTATAAATTTATACTATACTAAATTTATACTATACTATACTAAATTTATACTATACTTAGAGACAATGAGTCTCTAAGTATAGTATAAATTTAGTCTATTCTTTCTGGAACATTTGGTCACCCTGGTTCCGGATGCGTCCGGTCAGCCTTGCCATTTCCACATACTCCATTACCTTTGTCTGCCATTCCTCTATTGTTGGTAGCTCCTGCTGTATCCATTTTTGAGCTAGTAAAATTCTTGCCGCCGTTGTAGCATGCATAAACAGTTTTTGATCTGTTTTTGGTATTTCCACTCTAACCATTCCTAGTAGAAATGCTTCAGGTCTCTTTGGAAAGGTGTACCTGAAAATTTTTAAAAACTCTCATATATATTATCCCAAAAGACTTTAACCTTGTCACAGGTCCACCACATATGGTAAAAATCACCATCTTTAACATTGCATTTCCAACAATTCTTATTCCTCATTCTGTACTGTCAGGGAACTGTCAGAAAAGGCGGATGGATTACAGAGAGCCCCCAAAGATCGTGGGAAGCAGCTCCTCCTCAGCGGAGGAAGGAAGCCACGCCTCTAGTGGGGAGGAGATGCAGGGCTCAGAGGATGCAAGGCGGTGCCAGGACACCTTGCCTGAGCAAAGCGGGGAGGAGGGAGGTCCCCCTTTACCCATGCCTTCCTTACGCAGTAGGCTTTCACGCAGAGAGGTGAGGCGTAGGCTGGGGGTCAAGAGACTACTCTGCTGGGGAAGATTTAAGGACCGCCCACTCTCAGATTCTGCTGGTGAATGAGCAAGACATGGAATAGAGGCGCTCTGCATTGTAAAGTTTTAGAACAGACCAGTGAGGCATCTTGCCTGATTGCTCTCGAGCAACCACCCAATAGCTATAACATGTACATTTTAGGTAACTTGGTTGGAGTCAAATACTATCTATACATCACTTTTATTATGTTTTCTTTCAGTGTCATGCATGCAGTGAATTTTAATCCTGTATTCCATAATCTAGACCATGTATCAAATACTATATTATGCCCAATATCTATTTCCCATTTTGTCATCACCTCTTTGATTTCCTCATCTTTTGTATGCCATTCCGAAAGTAAATCATACATTTTTCATAAGGGTTTTTTTTTTTTACCTTCCAGCAACTCAGTTTGCAGCTTTGATCTTGAAATTTCAAAGCCATTATTATTTTTGTCTTTGTGAAAAAACATCATTAATCTGATGATACTGTAACCAACCTGTTAATTTGTCACATATTTCTGCGTATGGTTTCATCCTTAGCTCTCTGTCACCTTCCATTAACAACTCCCTATAGGTAGGCCAAGTGCCTTTCATAGTTTTTACAGAGATTGATTCTACTGGTGATAGCCACCATGGTGTTTTGTGTTCTAACAATTCCTTATACCTGGACCAAACCTCATAAAGTGGCTTTCTTACAGAATGGTTTAGGAAGCTTCTGTGTAGTTTAACTTTATCATACCACAGGTATGCGTGCCACCCATATCTGTTTCCGTATCCCTCTAAATCTAATAATCTTGTATTTTCCAATTTCATCCAGTCCCTCAACCAGACCAGGCAGGCCGCTTCATAATATAACTTTAGATTGGGCAGGGAAAATCAACCTCTTTCTTTCTTGGCTGTAAGAAGTTTAAACTTTATCCTAGGCTTCTTTCCCTGCCAGATAAATCTTGATATTATTTTTTGCCAATCTTTAAACTGTCCTATCCCACTGATCACAGGGATTGTCTGAAACAAGAATAGCATTTTGGGTAACACGTTCATTTTAATCACAGAGAAGGACAATTTCAATCTCTCCCAAATTTCTAAATCTCTTTTCATCTCTTTCCAAACCAATGCATAATTTATCTTTAAATAAATTAATATTTTTAGGAATCAACCAAATGCCGAATTATTTAACCCTTTTCACCGCCATGATTTCTATTTTATTTTGTAAATCTTCAATTTGTTTTTATCTATGCTTTTAACCAGCATTTTTGTTTTGGCTTTATTTAATTTAAAGCCTGCCCATTGCCCAAACTCTTCAGTTACTTCCAGTGCTTCAATTGCACTGGTCTGAGGCTCTTCTTGTCGGCATCCGGGGGTCGAACGGCCAGCTGGCTAGCCCCCAGCTGGATCGTTTCCTTCCAGCTGTCACACTGCGAAGACCCTTTGACCTCTGGTACGACATAAATCAGTGACCCAAGTCTGCTGACAAGGGCACACTTTATTTAGCAGAGCAGACTGCGCAATGAAAGAGGCTTGAGGCATGTGATCTCTCTCTATTTCCAGAGATAGGTTGTTGGTTACCTCACCAAGATCTTTCATGCCAAAGTGCTCCTTCAGTTGAGCTAGGGCGCTAGAGTACATTTAGACATCCTTCCAAAATAAAAGAATATCATCAACATAAAACAAGCAATACAGCTTCTTCTGCCCTTCGTCTTTGACAAATACACATGGATCAGCTTTACCTTGATGAAAACCTGGAGAAAACTACACTTCAGTGAGTTTAGAGTGCCAGCATCGTGCACTTTGCTTGAGACCATATAGGGACTTCTTCAGAGAGCAAACAAATCCCTGTTTTACCTGTACACCATCAGGTGGAAGCATGTAAAGTGATTCACCTAAGATTCCGTACAAAAATGCTGTATTCACATCGTGATGAGAAACGTGTAGATTTTCCTCTGCAGCAAGTTTGAGCATAAGCCTAATGCTCTCATATCTCACAGTGGGTGAGTAGGTCTCGTGAAAGTCTTCTCCTGGTACCTGTGAAAAACCTCTGGCTACCAATCTGGCTTTGTGTCTGACTATCTTGCCATTTCGGTCTGTCTTTGCTTTGAAGACCCATTTGCTGTCAAGCAGTTTCATCCTTGGAACTGTTGGAACTAGCTCCCATGTTTTGTTCCTCTCTAGGGAATCAAGCTCAGCCTTCATGGCAGTTAACCATGGCTCAGCATCCTTCGAGTCCAAAGCCTGGATCTCTTGGAAACTTGAAGGTTCAAATACCTTCTTGGAGCTATTAACAGCAGTTACAGCTTTTGCTGCTTTAGCAAATTCATCAGCAAATCTCTTTGGAGGTTTACCTTTTGTGGCTCTTTCAGACCTGCGAATCAGACGTAAGACTTCAACGCTCTCCTCTTCTTTCTTAGGAGAAAAGTGGCCTATAGTGAACAGTGGTTCCTCCAATTCTCGATTAGAGCCTTCAGAGGGTTGCATAGAGGCCGTAGTACTCTTGAAATCCTCTGAATCATCTGATTCAGTTTCAGATTCAGAACTTTCATCAGTGGGTGTGGGGTTTTGCTTCTGCTTATCCTCAGACTCTTCAGTGTCATTAGGATAATATTGGAAAATCCCCACATTCTCCCCCCACTTGGCATTGTACTCAACACTTCTAGTGAGTCTAATTGTATTAGTGTCAGTCATCATTACTCTATAAGAACCTTTCTGATATCCTAAAAAGATAACATGCAAACCACGCTTGCCTAACTTGGAGCTTTGTGGTGTGTGAATCCACATGTCAGAACCAAAAATTCTCATGTGCTTGATGTATGGTTTCTTGCCAAACATCTTTTCATAGGGGTACAACCAATCGGTGATGATGATCTGTGATTATAAGTGTAAACAAAACAGAATCTCTGGAAGATTGGAATCATGCAGCAAGCTTTTCAAGCCTTGAAGCAATGTTTGGCTTGCCCTCTCACAAAGTCCATTCATCCAAGGAGATCGTGGACTTGACAAATTATGTTGAATTCCTTTCTCAGTCAGAAAAGCTTCAAACTGCTGAGAAGTGAATTCTCCCCCTCGATCTGTAAATAAACATTTCACCTGTTTACTATGCACATTTTCCAACCAAACACAGAATTCCTTGAACCTAGGAAACGCTTCTGATTTCTGCTTGAGATTGAACACGTGAATATACCTGGAAAATGAATCAATGAGAACCATGAAGTATTTGGCTCCACCCAAAGAGGGTGCTTGTGGACCAACAAGATCAGCATGCACTACCTGGTATGGTTCTGTAGCTTGTCTACTAGACACCTTACCTTTTGCAGCCATTTTGACCTTGTTTGCTGTGCATGCCTTACACTTCATGTGGTACCTGCAGGGTTTAATAGTCATACCTTCAACTAAGGCAGGCATTTTGGAAACTGCCTCGAAGTGTAAATGACCAAATTTCCTGTGATAATCATGAATACAACCTGTATGCAAAACCTTGTTAGTACCTGCAATACAACAAGTTTCATCCTGCACAACATCAACAGAATCATCATAATGCAATACAAAGAAAAGATCAACATAATCAGTATGCAATAAATAGTCATCTTTCTTGGTGATGGTGCACTTCCTTTTCTTGAAGGAAACGTCTATGTCCTGTTCAGTCACCTGCGAGACACTCAGTAGGTTGTGTGCAGCATCTGGAACAAAAAGAATGTTGCGTATCGATGCATCCAAGCTGTGAAGAACAACCATTCCATAGCCTTGACTGGAGATCGTGTGGTCATCCGCTTGGTGAATCGCACCTTCCTGCGGAGTAAAGGACACAAACAAATATCTGTCTTGCCACACGTGCTGAGTGGCTCCCGAGTCTACGATGAAGAAAGATCTAGACATCTTCTGGACCTTTGGAGTGTAGCGTGAGACCATAGCCTTGTGTTGCATTGTCCTGGACTTCAGACCTTTGCCTTTTCCATGCGTTGAGCTTTCGCTGCGCTGCTCTATTGCCTTGGCCTGGAATGTTTACAATCCCTCTTCACGTGGCCTAGACGTCCACACAAGTAGCATTTCACTGCCTTCAAAGCTTTGGCGCCATCTAGTGGTTGCACTGCATTCTGGGATGATGTCTGTGAGGGCTCCCCCTTTGTGATACAGCTAGCACTACGCCGATCCTCTTCATTTAACACCGCAGCAGTGACATGCGCTACCGTCAGCTTAGCAGTAGGCAAAACAGCAAGCTGGCTGGCAATCGCTTCCCAACTGGAACCCAAAGAATGTAGAATCATGAAGGAATACACAGCCTCTGGAAAGGTGATTCCATGCTGTTGCAACTGATGCATTTCCATGAGGTGAGCACGTACACCTGCTCCTTCAGCAAGTGCCATATCATGCAACTTGGCATAAAAGAACAAAGAAGCTCCCACTTCCGTTCTTAAATGTGATCCTTAAGACTGTCCCACATCAATTTGGCTGAGGCCTTATCGCGCAAAAGACAAAGCTCTTCAGGGGGCACAATAAGCGTCAGAATTCCCCTTGCTGTGGAATCCTTAGCCTCCCACTCTGGGGTCATTGGAGCTGGGGGGGGGATCTCTTGTCACATGGCGGATGTTATCGTGGCGGATGTTCTCCTGGAGACACCTAGTTTGGTTATCCATGGGGATTTTAACATCCTTACTGACACGACCTTACAAGGGGCCGATCGGGACTTCGTGGAAAGCATGGCCTCCATGGGGCTGTCCCTGAATAGGTTTGGCCCAACCCATAGTCATGGACATGCCTTAGACCTGGTGTTCACCTCTAGCGACGTGGACGATCTGACACTTAGTAAAAGTGAAACAAAAGAAGTGCCATGATCAGATCACTTCCTGGTGCAACTGGACTTCTCCGCGACCCTTCCCCTCTGCAGGGAGGTGGGACCAATTCAGATGGTCTGCCCCCGCCACTTAATGGATCCAAATGGTTTCCAGAGAGTGGTAAGGGATGCTTCATCCCATGATGATGGCCTTTCAGCTTATTCCCTGGTGGCCTGCTGGAACGTGGAGTTAACCAGGGCTATTGACTGTTTGGCTCCGAAGTGCCCTCTCTGATTGCATGGAGCCCCGACAGCCCCGTGGTTTTCTTCGGAGCTGAGGGCGATGAAACAATCGCTGAGATGGCTAGAGCGTCGGTGGCAGAAAACTCATTCCGTATCTGACCGGACACAGGTTAGAGCTCAACGTCGAGCCTACCAAGTGGTGATAGCAACGGTGAAGAAGACTTTCTTCACCGCCTCTATTGCATCTGCAGAAAATAGTAGCAGGAGACTCTTTCAGGTGGTCCGCAATTTAACGGAACCACCTTTACCACCGGGGCCTTGTAAAGACCCCAAGATCTCCTGCAACGATTTTGCAGTTTTTTGCAGATAAAATCACTCTTATTTGAAAGTAGCTAGACACCACCATGGGAGCAGGGCCGGGGTGGGAGAGTGCTAGAGTCCTGTCTAGTCAAGTTGCGTGGGATCAATTCCAATCTGTTACCTCCGAGGATGTGGACAGGCTGCTTGGACAAGTGAAACCAACCACCTGTCTCCTTGATCCTTGCCCATCCTGGCTGATAAAAGCGAGCCGGGAAGGGCTGGGCGATGGGCTCTGCGGGGTGGTGAATGCTTCCCTCCGTGAGGGAGCCTTCCCAGACCCGCTGAAAGAGGCGGTTATTAAACCGCTTCTTAAAAAAAAATCTCTAGACCAGGCCAATAGGGCCAACTATCGCCCAGTCTCAAATCTTCCATTCTTGGGCAAGGTGATTGAGCAAGTGGTTGCTGAACAACTCCAAGCACATCTTCAGGATGCGAACCATTTGGATCCCTTCCAATTGAGATTCAGGCCTCATCATGGGACTAAAACTGCCTTGGTCACGCTGGTTGATGATCTCCGGCGAGCTAGGGACAAAGGTGAGAGCTGTTTCCTAGTTCTGCTGCATCCCTCAACAGCCTTTGGTACAATCGACCATAACATCCTTCTGGACCGTCTAGAGGGGCTGGGATCTGGGGGCACTGTTATACAGTGGTTTCGCTCCTTCCTCCTGGGCCGTGTTCAGAAAGTGGTGGTGGGGGATGAGTGTTCAGACCCCTGGGCCCTCACTTGTGGGGTGCCTCAGGGTTCCGTCCTCTCCCCCATGCTTTTTAACATCTATATGAAGCCGCTGGGAGAGATCATCGGGGTTTGGACTGGGTGTCCATCAATATGCATATGATACCCAGCTCTACCTCTCTTTTAAATCAGAACCAGTGAAGGCAGTGAAGGATCTGTTTGAGTGCCTGGAGGCGGTTGCAGGATGGATGGTGGCTAATGGCTTGAGGTTGAATCCTGACAAGACAGAAGTACTGTTTTTGGGGTACGGGGGCGGGCTGGTGTGGACGACTCCCTGGTCCTGAATGGGGTAACTGCCCCTGAAGGACCAGGTGCGCAGCCTGGGAGCCATTTTGGACTCACAGCTGTCCATGGAGGCGCAGGTCAATTCTGTATCCAGGGCAACTGTCTACCAGCTCCACCTGGTACGCAGGCTGAGACCCTACCTGCCTGTGGACTGTCTCGTCAGAGTGGTGCATGCTCTAGTTGTCTCCCGCTTGGACTACTGCAATGTGCTCTACGTGGGGTTACCTTTGAAGGTGACCTGGAAACTACATGTTGGTACTAAAGGGTTAAGAGATAACAAGTCGGTCTAATCACTGAGCAGCTGGAAGTCATTAAGCATACAGGAATGTGAGTTAGTTTGTATAAATAAGTCAGTTCACCCGTGTGTTTTCTCTCTCCCCCGTGTTTGCTGATATGAGTTAAGTTTAGAGTAAAGTTTTCTTTCTGCCGGAGATAAAAGCATGTGTGCTTTATCGCCAGGGTTTTTCTTTTGTAAATAAAGGTTTTTTTCTGAGTTCCAAAGTGCTTGCTCCAGGATTCTTCATTGAAAGGTACTGACTCTCCTGCCTTCTTCAACCGCTGCACGAAATTCTCTGCTGAGATAAGATTTATGGCGTTGGAAGCGCACTGGACGTTTACTTAACATTAAACTAATTAAAGTTTAATGGACAGGTTATGGGTGTTTGTACGTCAAGAAGGAGATAAGGAGTGCAGTTCAGAGTGATTTATGAAAGGACTAGAGCGAAGACAGAAGCGGTTGCCGACAACGAAAGCCTTCAAAGCAGCTTGAGTCCTGCAACGTGCCTAGAAAAAGTTTTAAACAGGCACTGCGCAGTTTGTACTCGCTGGAAGACGTCTTATTCCTCAAGGAGCCACCTCAGCAGCTGGGAGACGGTCTACAGGTGTGTGAGTATCGTTCCTAAGCCCCAGGGAGGATGGCAGAGTCCCAGGAAAGTTTTGCTGTCCCGTTTACGCGACTCAATGGGAAAAATTGGCAAGATTGGAAGGCTAGAGTAAGGGTTTGGTTGCAAGCAAAAGAGTTGTGGAGTTGTACTGAAGCACCGCCTTTACAGGCAGCTGCAGACGCGTCTGCAGAAGACAAAGCAGCAGCAGCAGCTTCACAGAAACGCGACAGGAAAGTCCAAG
Source organism: Podarcis pityusensis (assembly GCF_964106645.2). Lineage (NCBI taxonomy): Eukaryota > Metazoa > Chordata > Lepidosauria > Squamata > Lacertidae > Podarcis > Podarcis pityusensis. The sequence continues at coordinate 9,815,046 of NC_138045.1, forward strand.
GTCTATGAGTTTTGGCAGTGGGACCAGAGCAAACGCCTTATGTTTCTGAGTTAAAGAACACGCATGAGGTCTGGACGGTTCTGCAGCAGTTAAATTCCAGAAACACTGCGGGGCCAAGATCCATGCTACAAGATGTTTGTTTGATTTACGTCTCCAACCGGAAGCGTGTGTGAAAGAACATATTGCCAAAATGGTGTCTGCCTTTAATCAACTAAGACAGCTGGGCATTCCTTTCTCTATGGAGCAGCAGTCATACATATTGTTGTCTTCTCTTGATAAAAGCTATGAGACTCTAGCTTTAACTTTGGAAGCTATGCCTTCAGCTGAATTAACCCTTGAATACATTTCTTCTCGGCTTGCAGATGAACAGGATAAAAGGCAAAGAGAAAGAGGTTTGTCTTCAAAGGGGAGTTGTGCTGTGCCTAAGAGTGGGGATGCTGAGTTTGAGAACACAGTAAATGCTTTTGCAGCTAGACACTGTTTTCGCTGTGGTTCCTCTTCCCATTTAATCAGGAACTGCACACGTGAACCTGGTCAAGACAGCACCAAGGCCATTACCCCTAGTTACCAGACAAGGAGTTCCAGGGGACGTCGAAGAAGAGGAGGAGGTCGTGGCTACTCACACAGCACATGGCTTCAGCAATGGCATTGATGCAAGGGCATGGCCAAGGCAGCAATCTACTCTGGTTGATCGACAGTGGTGCATCTCACCACCTGGTGGCGCCATCTAGCGTCCGTTTGCAGAATTGCAGGCATTTGCAAACCCTTAAAGTTGTGACAATGGCAGATTCAACTAAACGTTCCTTAGAGACCGTAGGCACAGTGTTCTTGAATTGTTTGCATACAGAAATTGATGCCTATGTGCTAAAGGGAATGAAGGGGTGTATTTTGTCTGTGTCAGAACTTGATAGAGATGGGTTTAAAACTGTGTTTGAAAATGGGGTTTGCACTATTTCAAAGAATAACGTATCTCTTTTGCAGGTGGAATGCAGAAATGGGTTATATTGTTTTGAGACGAGTCCAGATGAAGTTGAACAGGTTCATGCTGGTTGTGTGAACTCACCTACCCATAATTCTTGTGTTCATTTATGGCACCGCCGTTTGGGACATATTAATTTTCAGTATGTTAAAAGGCAACCTGAATTATCAGAAGGGTGCAAAATGAACAAATGTACTAAGTATTTGGATTGTACTGCATGCAAAAGGGCGAAGGTTCATAGATGCAGCTATCCCAGTTCAGATAGGAAATCTGACAAAGTATTCCAACTTGTGCATATGGACCTATGTGGCCCAATGCCTGTTGCTAGCATGGGAGGTTCGAGGTATGCACTGTGTCTCTCGGATGACAAAACAAAAGTCACATGGTTTTTTCCTCTCAAAACAAAAGCAGATACTGCAGAAACAGTTAAAAATTGGGTTCATGCAGTAGAACTTGAATTCGGTACTAGAGTACTTGCTTTTCAGACAGACAGAGGGTTAGAATTTACCGGGTCTGTGTTGCAGAATTTCTTTAAGAAAAAGGGAATTAAGCATCGTCTGTCTACACCTTATTCCCCCCAAGAAGGAGGCGTGGCCAAACGCAAAAACAGGGTTCTGCAAGAGTTGGCAAACTCTATGTTGTTTGATTCTAAACTCCCTCAAAGTTACTGGGCGGAAGCCTGGCAGACGGCTACTCATATTCTGAACCAAGTATATAATTCGGTAATTGATACTACGCCATATTTTGCTTTATACGGGAAGAAGCCCAAAGTTAATTACTTTTGGGTGTTTGGATCTCAAGCCTATGTACTTATCCCAAAAGCGTTAAGGAAAAAGGGAAGTCCAAGGGCTAGGAAACTCATCTTTTGTGGGTACGAACCACACGCCAAATCTTGGAGGTTCGTGAACCCAGATGGGGATACTACAAGAGTGGTCATCAGTAGGAGCGCTGAATTTTGTGAGCAATCCGGATGGACTCACTTACATGCTAACCCTGACATTTTGAGAGGTGATCTAGGCATTTATGCCGAGAATGAAAGTCCAGAGGGTGGTGAGCCAGAAGGGGATGGTGCACATGGTTCAGATGCAGATTCTGACCAGGCACAAGGTTCTTCTCCTAAGGTAGAAAAGCCAGAATCTAGGAGTGTTCCAACATCGCCAGTCAGTAGGCCTAGCAGACAGCAAAAGCGAAGCAGGTCGCCTGCAACACCAAGCCCAAGGGAGGTATCTAAATGGAGGTCTTTATCCCTAGGGGCGCATCCAGATATAAAGTCTGAGACAGATTCTGACAGCCAACGGTCAGAGGGGGCACAAGAGGAACAATTGCGCAGATCAAAACGTGCCACAAAGGGCAAACCAGAGCGGTTTAAGGTGACAAGTGTATACGTAAATATGGCACAGTGTGAGCCAGATAGCTATATAGAGGTACAACAGCTTCCAAGCTCAGAAGCCGTAAAGTGGCAGGAAGCAATGGAAAAAGAGATGGCTTCAATGAAGTCTCTCGGTGTGTTTACAAGTACAGAGCTAGCGAAAGGGCAACAAGCTGTAGGTTGTCGATGGGTATATCGTTTAAAGCCCACAACTACTGAGGAGTTGCATTATAAAGCCCGACTAGTTGCAAAAGGTTTTTCGCAGCGCAAAGGTGTTCACTATTCTCAAATCTATGCCCCTACTTCAAGATCGGAGTCATTAAGAATGCTTTTAGCCTCTTCAGCTAAGAAGGGAAATAAGCTGTTTCATTTTGATGTCAATGTGGCTTATTTAAATGCAGACTTACAGGAGGAAGTCTGTATGACACCACCACCAGGTTTTGAAGGAGACAAGCCAAACCAGGTCTGGCGCCTACACAAATCCATTTATGGGTTGAAACAGTCCGCCCATAATTGGAATTCCCGCTTAAACGATGCTCTAGAGAGCATGGGGTTCAGAAAGAGCGCAGCAGATGCGTGTCTGTCAGAGCTGGCTCCAGGTCCCAGCTCACAGAGGACCAACGCTAGCCGGCAGTAATGTACAAAAGTCTTTATTGAAGTACAGTTTCCATTTTCAAGCCGCAGCGCCCCAGCTCTACGTCTAGGGGTTAGATCGGCGAAGCTCCATCTGAGTCTCCGCCCCCTGTACACCAGTTTAAGATTCTAGCCTTACTCCACCTCTTCCGTCTCTCCTTTCTCCTCTGGGTCCTGCTACCCCCCGGGGTCCCTTCCTTCCTGGATTCTTCTGACGCTGACGTTGACCCCCCTGACTCCTCCCCCTCTTTTCGGCGGGCTTTGGGACCTGGCTCCCTATCCGGGCTGCCAACTGCGCCGCCCTCCTGTACATTTGAACTTGGCGCGCGCGCCCAGCCTTCAACCTTCCTCTCGACCGTTTCCTCGCTCCCCGATGGAGGCGTGGCCAATCCTGACTCATGTCCTCCCACTGGCAGTGCGCCGCCTGATCCCGATGCCTGGGACTCCTCCCCCCTACTGCACTCTGGTGTGGACGCTGGTCCTGATTTCCAACTGCTGCTCTCTGAGTCCCCTCTGGCCCCTTCTTCCTGGGGTGTCCCCCTCGGCACCCCCCTTGCTCTGACCATGGGAGCCCCTTTCTGTGAATCTTCCGATTCGCTGGAAAGACTCAGAGACCTCGGACCGCTGTCATCGCTAACATTTCCTTCGGACTCCTCCCCCTCGCTCTCTATTTCCTCCCTTTCCTGTGCCTCTGCTCCTGAACCCCTGACATCCATCCCCCCCTCGAAGCCCCCCCTTCCCCCCTCCCCTCCTTCAGGTGTGGGTACTGGGTGCTCCGTCGTTGTGGGGGTGAGTGCCGGATACAGTTCGTCCCCCGTGGCGTGCATCCAGCCGGATAAGTCCGGCTCGTCCTCCGTGCTCTCGCCGACCTCAATTTCCTCTGCTTCCATCTCTTTGCCGCCGTGCTCGAACCCAAGGTCCTCCCCCAACACGTCCATGTCCGTCTCTCCCCCGGTCTCCTCCGGGGACGTTGCCTGCCAAGGACCCCCCAGCCACTTCCTGCGCCACTGCTCCTCTGGTCGATTGTCCCACCAATAGGAACGGTCTGAGGCAGACCCCGAGGGTGATCCCTCCGGGGAACGTGTTTCTAGTGCCGGTTCCTCGTCCGAGGTGAACCCCTGGAATGTGCTAGCTGAAAATGTGGGTGTGAAAAGCCAGTCGTCGAAATACTCGGCTGGCATGGGCCTGTGTGGGAAAAGGGCATGAAACTCGTCCTTGAGAAGAGGTTCGTCCAAGGCATAGTCTGGCACCCAACTGTTGGCGCTGGCCGGGGTACCTTCTCTGGCGAGAAGATATTCTACTCCCTCTTCCCCCCATCTCGAGTCTAAAATCTCTGTGACTTCGTTGACGGGTTCCCGCCTTGGCGACCCCCCCCTTGTGGGCGTTTCCCTGAACGGGTCTGGTGCCGTGCCTGGCTCCTGAAATCTATGAGGTGCTTTGTAGGGCGTGAGCACTGATCTATGGAAAACTGGGTGCATTCTGGATCCCTCCGGCAGTGTCAACCGGAAGGCCACTGGATTGACCTGTGCCTCGACTTGGTAGGGTCCTAGCTGCTTATGCCCTAGCTTCTTCTTCGCTAACGATCTGGCCGGCACTGCCTGGGCTGCTAACCAAACCCAGTCTCCCACCTGTATGTCTTCCCCAACCCTTCTGTGCTTGTCAGCCTGCAGTTTGTATGCGTGCTTTGCTAGTTCTAACTGCCTCCGAAGCTGTTCGTGAACCTCCTGCAACTCTGATGCTAAGGCTTCCGCTGCCTGTGGCTCCCCCTCCCCCGCTCTCGCTAATCCCGGGAAGGTTCTGGGATGCCTCCCGTTGTTGGCGAAGAACGGTGTCACCCCCGTGGACACGTGCTTCGTGTTGTTGTAGGCGAACTCAGCGAGCGGCAGGTAGTCCACCCACGTTGCCGGCTGCTGATTTGCGTAGCATCGCAGGTACTGCTGCATGATGGCGTTGACTCGCTCCGCTTGTCCGTTCGTCTGCGGGTGTCTCGCCGACGCTAGGTTGATCTTGACGTTCAGGAAACCCATCAGCTTCTGCCAGAAGTTCGAGATGAACTGTCGCCCCCGGTTGGACAGGATAGACCGTGGCAGACCGTGAACCCTGAACACGTGGTCTATGAACAGTTTGGCGGTCTGTTCCGCCGTGGCCACCTTCGCGCACGGAATGAAGTGGGCCATTTTGGTGAACATGTCCACCACCACTAGCACTGCCGTCTTGCCCCTCGAGCTGGGTAGATCCGTGACAAAGTCCAGGGCCACCCTCTCCCACGGTTCGAGCGGTGTCTGCAGCGGTTCGAGCAGTCCCGCCGGCGGTTTGTGCACTGACTTGGCCCTTTGGCAGGTGTCGCACCTCGAGACGTAATCCGCGACTTCCCCCCGCATCTTGGGCCACCAAAAATCTCTGGCTACTAATTCTACCGTCTTCTCTTTGCCAAAGTGCCCGGCGGTGGGTGCGTCGTGCAACTGCTGCAGTACTTTCGCGCGGAGGTCGTCTCCCGGTACGTAGAGGGCCCCTCTGCGGATGAGCAATCCGTCGCGTATCTGGAACTCGTCGTCCTCCGCCGTGCCCCTTTGCACCTCCTCCATCTTGGCTTGTGCGAAGGGGTCCTCCTGCAGTGCTCGACGTACAGCATCCAGGTCCACGGTTGCTGAAGCGCACGCCCACGCTTTCGGTGCGAAAATGTGCTTGGCCGCTGCTGGTGCCGCCTCCTCGAGGTATTGCGGCTTTCTGGACAGTGCATCCGCCATGATGTTGTTGTCGTCGCCTGGGATGTACTCTATCCTGAAGTCGAAATCCGCAAAGAATTCCGCCCATCGTATGTGCCTCTGGTTCAGGAACCTTGCCGTGCGCCAGTACTCCAGGTTTTTATGGTCCGTGCGGACCTGCACTGTGTGTTTGGCTCCAATGAGGAAGTGCCGCCACGCCTTGAATGCTGCATGAATGGCCAGCAACTCCCTGTCCCAGATGGTGTAGTTCTGCTCTGACTTGCTGAGCTTCCTGGAGTAGAAGGCACACGGTCTCCAGTCCCCATGCGGGTCTTGCTGCAACAGTACTGCTCCCACGGCTCTGTCTGAGGCGTCCGTTTCAACCCTCATCGGTCTGCTGGGATTCACATGCAGTAGCTGCTCTTCGGACGAGAAGAGACGCTTGAGTTTCTGAAAGGACTGCTCCGCTTGCTCCGTCCAGATGAACTTCTTCTTCTTGGAGCTGAGCGTGTCGGTAATGGCCGCCGTCTGCATCGCGAACCCCTTGATGAACTTGCGGTAAAAGTTGGCGAAACCGACAAACCGCTGGACCTCCTTCCGATTGCGCGGGCTCTTCCAGTCCAACACTGAGCGAACCTTGGCGCTGTCCATGGCGAGCCCCTTGTCCGACAACTTGTAGCCCAGGAAATCTACCTCCTTCATGTCGAACTGGCACTTCTCCAGCTTGGCGTACAGCCTGTGCTCCTGCAGTCTCTGCAGAACTTCCTTGACGTCTCCCTCGTGGGTCTCCTCTGATTCTGAAAATATCAGGATGTCGTCCAGGAAGCAGACGCATTTCTTGTAGAGGAGACCCGCCAATACGTGATGCATGAAGGCTTGAAAACAGTGGGAGCCATTTTGTAATCCAAAGGGCATAACTCTGTATTCATAGGTGCCCAGGGGCGTGAACATGGCAGTCTTCCATTCGTCGCCCTCCCGTATGCGAATCAGGTTGTACGCCCCTCGCAGATCCAACTTTGTGAAAACGCGTCCTTTCCTCACCGTTGCGAGCAGGTCATCTATCTTGGGCATGGGAAAGGCTGTGGGCTTGGTTTTCGAGTTCAAAATTCTATAGTCCACCACAAGCCTTTTTTGGGGCGTGTCCTTCTTCTTCACAAAGAATACAGGACTGCCCCCCACTGCCTTCGACTCCTGGATGAAACCGCGCTTCAAGTTGAGGTCTATGAACTCCCTGAGTTCCTGCAGCTCGTCTTCAGACATGGAATACAGTTTCCCGGTTGGCAGCGTCGCCCCTGGCAGGAGTTCAATCTTGCAGTCATAGGACCTGTGGGGAGGCAGCTTGTCCGCTTCCTTCTCGCAGAAAACCTCCAAAAACGCTGCGTACTTGAGTGGCACTGCTTGCAGCGTGCCTAATTGTAGCTGCGGGTCATCCTCTTCCCCTTCCGGGCTAGGCAGAATGCAATGTTCCGCACAGTATGAGGAGCTGAAGGTCAGTTGTCGCTGGTACCACGCCAATGCTGGGCTGTGCCTGTGCAGCCAACTCATGCCTAATACTATAGGCGTGTCCGACAGTTGGGTGACATTGAAGCTGATGACTTCTCGGTGATTCCCAATTTGCATCACCATCGGAGGCGTTTGCTGCACCACCTGCCCCCCCAGCAATTCCCTGCCATCCACCGTGACAACCTTCAGAGGCAGCGTGGCTGGCAGGAGTGCTATGTTGTGCTCTTGAATGAAATCCAGTCCTATGAAGTCTGCGTTACTACCAGAGTCAATGGTAATCGGCACTTCCATAGTGAGTCCATTGGGTAGTTGGAGCGATGCTGTGAGCTGCACCACTGGTTTGGGCGGGAGGGGGTCTGTGGGCTGCAAAATCTCTGGGGACGGCTTCATTGACTTGTCTGGCTGGGCCCCAGTGCCTCTTCCTCCAGCCAGACTCTGTCGTTTCCCTGCTGTGGTTCTCTCTGCTGAGTTGCGTCTGTTACTGTTGCTGAGGCTGCAGTGTGCTTGTGGAGCCTCTGGGGACACTCTTTCGCCATGTGCTGAGCACTGTCGCAGATGTAGCACTTCCTGTTCCCTCTAGGAGGCTTCGCTTTGACTGCTCCCGGTGTTAGGGCTCTGGTTGCTGACTGAGCCCTGGCGCCTCCAATCTCCATCGGTTCCACTCCCCCTCCCTGCTGAGGTGTGGATTGCGCACGCGCTGCATCCTTCGGAAAGAGGGGAGGTGCTCTCACTGGCGTACGTCCCCAACGTCCTTCTTCTCTGTTCCATGGACGTTCTTCCAGACGCACCCCAATTTGCAGCGCCCGCCGGACAACCTCCTGAGTGCTCTTTGGTCTCTCCCCCCTTGCCATCTCATCTTTCACATTTGCATTCAAGCCTTCCCAAAAAAGGTCTCTGGCTGGGGCAGAATCCTTCTCCCATCCCAGCGCATGGACTAATGCAAAAAAGCGGGAATGGTACTGCCTTACACTGGCTCTGCCTTGTTTGAGCCCATGTATGTCTTTTCTGGCGATATCAATGTCTATATTTGATAAAAAACACGAATCCATCGCTTTAATGAATGCATCCGCATTTTGGAGCGCCGGATCCTTATCTCTCCACAGATTGCGCAGCCACGCTTTAGCTTCCCCATGCAAATGGGACAAGATAAACCCCACCTTCTCTTGCTCATCTCTAAAGTCTTTATCCAGCAGTTCCAGCGCAAACAGCACGTCTGCTCGGAAGTTAGGGTACTGCTGCAAATTCCCATCGAAATGAGATACCAGGCTGCCTCCTCTTTTCCCCAGCCCAATCCCCTCTGATTTGGGTCCCGGTTGCCCCTGCTTAGCAAGCACTTCCAACCTGGCTTGGAGATCCCTGCAGGCGGCAGCCGCTTCCTCTTCCCTTTTCCTGGATGCGAGTACCTCCGCGTTGAGTTGTGTCACTGCATCTTGCAGGGCTGCTAGTTGCTGTTCTGTAGTCATCTTGCCTGACTTTTGTGAGCTCGCGAAGCACCAATCTTCTTCCCTCGCTGCGTCCACTCACGTTACGAGGTTTTTGGTGCAAAACTTTTTGGAGATGGAGCTTACTGTCAGAGCTGGCTCCAGGTCCCAGCTCACAGAGGACCAACGCTAGCCGGCAGTAATGTACAAAAGTCTTTATTGAAGTACAGTTTCCATTTTCAAGCCGCAGCGCCCCAGCTCTACGTCTAGGGGTTAGATCGGCGAAGCTCCATCTGAGTCTCCGCCCCCTGTACACCAGTTTAAGATTCTAGCCTTACTCCACCTCTTCCGTCTCTCCTTTCTCCTCTGGGTCCTGCTACCCCCCGGGGTCCCTTCCTTCCTGGATTCTTCTGACGCTGACGTTGACCCCCCTGACTCCTCCCCCTCTTTTCGGCGGGCTTTGGGACCTGGCTCCCTATCCGGGCTGCCAACTGCGCCGCCCTCCTGTACATTTGAACTTGGCGCGCGCGCCCAGCCTTCAACCTTCCTCTCGACCGTTTCCTCGCTCCCCGATGGAGGCGTGGCCAATCCTGACTCATGTCCTCCCACTGGCAGTGCGCCGCCTGATCCCGATGCCTGGGACTCCTCCCCCCTACTGCACTCTGGTGTGGACGCTGGTCCTGATTTCCAACTGCTGCTCTCTGAGTCCCCTCTGGCCCCTTCTTCCTGGGGTGTCCCCCTCGGCACCCCCCTTGCTCTGACCATGGGAGCCCCTTTCTGTGAATCTTCCGATTCGCTGGAAAGACTCAGAGACCTCGGACCGCTGTCATCGCTAACATTTCCTTCGGACTCCTCCCCCTCGCTCTCTATTTCCTCCCTTTCCTGTGCCTCTGCTCCTGAACCCCTGACAGTGTCTTTATCTAAAAGGCTCGGGATGTGAACAAGAAGCAGTTTTGATATTTGTTGACGATTTATTATATAGTGGAAAGGACGATAAACTTGCACAACAATTTGCCACAAAGCTTGGAGAAAAGTTTCAGATAAAATCGCTAGGCACTGTATGTGTTTATCTAGGAGTTAAAATTCAGCAAGATGAAAATGGGAACTATTGGCTCAGCCAAGAAGCTAAGATCCAGCAGTTGCTGGAAGGTTTAAAATGGATGACTGTGCTGGTGTTAAAACCCCAATGGAGTTAAGTTACACAAAGGATGCTCAAGCCGAGCAACAGGCAGAGTTCAGTAATCCCGGGGTTTACCAGTCAGCGATAGGCAGTCTACTCCACATTGCACAGTGGACTCGGCCCGATATAACATATGCTGTCAACATGCTGCGTAGACAAGCTGAAAAACCATCAATGCATGCTTGGCAAGGAGTAAAAAGAGTTTTAAGGTATCTCCAAACTACCAAAAGGTTTCGCTTAAAACTATCAGCAGAGGGCAGCACACAACTTGAAAGTTGGGCCGACAGCAGTTGGGCAGATGCTGGACCAGATAGAAAATCAGTGTCAGGAATGGCGATAAAATTTGGAAATGCACTAATTGGTTGGAGATCAAGAAAGCAATCACTTATAGCTTTAAGTTCAACTGAATCTGAGTTCAGTGCATTATCAGATGTATGTAGAGAACTGGAATTTTATACGCAACTGGTACAAGAATTGTTTGGAGAATGTTCCCTACCTATCAGAGTGTGGGAAGACAATCAACCTTGTATTAAACTAGCTAAATCAGGTCAATTCAAGGCACACACAAAACACTTTGATATCCGTTATCAAAATGTATGCCAAAGTGTAAAACAAGGTTTAATTGAACTAAAGTATTGTCCAAGCAAAGAAAATCTCGCAGACGGTTTTACAAAAGCTTTGAGTCCGCAATCTCATAAATATTTCTGTTCAGGTTTAAATTTGAATTAAGGTTGGTACAGCTCAGTGTTACGAGCGAGAGGGGGTGTTGGTACTAAAGGGTTAAGAGGTAACAAGTCGCTCTAATCACTGAGCAGCTGGAAGTCATTAAGCATCCAGGAATGTGAGTTAGTTTGTATAAATAAGTCAGTTCACCCGTGTGTTTTCTCTCTCCCCCGTGTTTGCTGATATGAGTTAAGTTTAGAGTAAAGTTTTCTTTCTGCCGGAGATAAAAGCATGTGTGCTTTATCGCCAGGGTTTTTCTTTTGTAAATAAAGGTTTTTTTCTGAGTTCCAAAGTGCTTGCTCCAGGATTCTTCATTGAAAGGTACTGACTCTCCTGCCTTCTTCAACCGCTGCACGAAATTCTCTGCTGAGATAAGATTTATGGCGTTGGAAGCGCACTGGACGTTTACTTAACATTAAACTAATTAAAGTTTAATGGACACTACAACTAATCCAGAATGCGGCAGATAGACGGGTGACTGGGGGTGGCCGCCGAGACCACATAACACTGGTCATGAAAGACCTACACTGGCTCCCAGTACGTTTCCGAGCACAATTCAAAGTGCTGGTGTTGACCTTTAAAGCCCTAAACGGCCTCGGCCCAGTATACCTGAAGGAGCGTTTCCACCCCCATTGTTCTGCCCGGACGCTGAGGTCCAGCACCGAGGGCCTTCTGGCGGTTCCCTCATTGCGAGAAGCAAAGCTACAGGGAACCAGGCAGAGGGCCTTCTCGGTAGTGGCGTCCGCCCTGTGGAATGCCCTCCTATCAGATGTCAAAGCGATAAACAACTACCTGACATTCAGAAGACACCTGAAGGCAGTTCAGGGAAGTTTTTGATGTGTGACATTTTCGTGTATTTTTGGTCTCTGTGGAAGCCGCCCAGAGTGGCTGGGGAAACCCAGCCAGATGTGCGGGGTACAAATAATAAATTATTATTATTATTATTAAACAGACCCTCTTTGCATAGCCGGGCTTCTGCATACTGCACCCATTCCCGGCGTAGTGCTAGCTGTATCACAAAGCCTTTGAGAGCTTCGGTACCCTCATCGCGGTTTAAAGGGCTTCCATTACTTTAGCATTAGCCATGTCTGTGTCTTTAAAGCAGGCTGCGGTTCGAAAAGCACACTGCATGAGGCTTTTGCTTCTCCTGCCGCAGCCGGTCAGTGCTTTTGTCTAGAACTTCAATCTCCACCCTTATTGCCAATTAATTAGGGACTGGCAGGCTTCCCGGGGCAAGAGCACATACCTCTCATCAATCTTCTTGACACGCAGAGAAGATAAGCTGCAATCCATCTTCTGGAGCCCATGACCAAAAATCTTTGAGCCTCCGCTACGACTGAGCTGAAAAAGCTCATCCTCCAGTCGAGTCCTCCGGAATCTCCTCCAACGGTGATTAACGACCTGAGCCTTTGATGAGGCTCCAGGCACGTTCCCATTACGCAGAGTATCCAAGCAGCAGAAGGACAAGAAATATATGTGCTACATCGCTACATTTTATTTCTAACTACGCAGACAGAAATGAATATACATCGTATCTCTGTGAAAGGCAGAGAGCAACTGGTACAAAGAAACAGGAAACCAATAATATCAACATCCGTCTCCCGTGAGACTTCCAACAGTCTGGAATGTAAACAGAGTCTTGTGACACTAAGCACTGCACAGTGGCATAACAGAAACCTAACACTATATACTACGGATTTATTAAACATAAATCAAGACAAAGAAACATGCCATCTCTCCTTGCCGTGTCTTCTGAGAGAGAGGCAAAAGCAAAAGCCAAAAGCAACACAATGGAAGTTCCGCTTATTCCAGCAAACAGTGCTGGAATGTAAACAGACATGTGATATGCAACAGTTCCATGTCTGAACCAAAAGATGGAATGGAATCTCTCAACACTTCTAATGTTAGTACCAAATCATCTCCAAATAATGGTTGAATACTGCCTTCAGATTGTTGCGATGATTGACATAAGGTAGCATTCTGGCTGCCACTCTTTTGAACTTCTATATTAATGATTTGCTGCCATGTTTAGCCAGCGCAAACTTTCACTCTCCAGTAATTAGGAACAGAAAGATCTTAATCTTGATGTATGCAGATGATTTAGTGCTCTTCATACTGTTAAAGGAAATTACCAAAGACGCTAGCCAAGAATATATGAGCAAAACAGCAGCCAGTAGGCTTGATCTTTATTCCAAAAACTGCTGCGACAGGACTTCGACCCACCACATGGGAGAAACAGGAAGAAGCCTTGAACAAAAGGATGCTCCAACTTTTATCAATTTCCCATAAACACCCTTAGGGAAACATCACACAAACATCACGGATACATCATACACATCACAGAAAAGTTTGCCCCCAACCTCTCTTGCCCATCACCATATACCCATCAAATGATACAGTAGGGATATTTACAAGTTCCTGGTGCTCTCAGCCAAGCAAGTGCACTCCTTTGTCTTGACTGGGAGTGCTATCTAGTCTTGAATAGTCCACTATTATCTGTTGATGACTACTCGTCTAGAACCCATTGGCCAGGATGCCAGGGATTATTTCTTGAGCAAGAGGTTCCTGCGTATACTTCAAGGATTATGGCTGTCCCCCCTTTGGTAGTCCTTGGTTCCCTGAGTAAAATGAAGTTCGGACGGTGTTGATCCGATATAAGGTTGATTTTATACAAATATTTGTAGGTTTCTGCAGTTTGGAGAAGTGAGTGCTTTAAGAAGTCCTACCCTTGAACTCAGGGAAACAATTAGAAGTTGATACAATGTAGCTAATGGAGGTTTCGATTGACTGCAACATTTCCGTGTACCGAAATATTGTTCCAATAAAGAGATGCTGAAAGACAGCCTGCAGTACCAGTGTGTTCTGCCTCAGAGGGTGGTGTTAGTAATGCTGGTAGGTTGCCTTTTGACTGGTCATTTGAATGCACTGGGTTTTTGAAACCTCGTCTACCCAGCTTTCAGATGGACCCTGTAATCTTCCCTTTCTGAAATGTAGTTTCCAGGCTGCCCTTATTTATGGGGGCCCTTTTTGATACAGAATAAAATATACATCTGAAATAGTGTATGTATTGTGTGGTGCTTTGTGAGTCTGTTAAGGCACTGGGGTGGGCAGAACCCCCACCCCAACCTTGGTCTAAATTCCTGCAACACTATTGTGCCTCAAAAATTTCTTCTGAGGTGTTCAGTACATACTGTAAGCAGGAAAGCCTATTTATACATATATATGGGGAAGGAAGGTATACAGAATCTGAACCTACTTCATAGAATTGGCAGTGTTCTCTTTTTCACCGGATAAGAAAAAGGCTTGGGGAATTAGTCTTCAGGAAAACGTGTCTTGTACTGGGACTTGGTTTGATATGAAGGAGAGTGACCTATTCAGCATGTGTTCCTACCTAGTGAAATTCAGTTTAACTTAATGATACCCAAGGATTCAGGATTCAGACATCCTCTGTAATTGTTCACTTAAATGCACTGGAATGGGTTCTAAAAGACACTGCCAACAGGGGAAAGCACTGGGCAAGCTGCCTTCTGTGGAAGTGAAAAATTTTGTAGTGGTTAAAGTGCTGGACTAGGACCTAGGAGACCGCAGTTCAAATCCCCAGTTAGCCATGAAGCCAGTTGGGTGACCTTGAGCCACGCAATGTGTCTCAGCCAAACCTATTTTATAGGGTTGTTGTGAAGATAAAATGGAGAGAGGGAGAAGTGTATGCCATCTTGCTACTTGGAGAAAAGGTGGGATATGAATGTAATAAAGTGATACCTCGGGTTAAGAACTTAATTCGTTCTGGAGGACTTAATTAAGAACTTAATTCGTTCTTAACCTGAAACTGTTCTTCACCCGAAGCACCACTTTATCTAATGGGGTCTCCTGCTGCTGCACGATTTCTGTTCTCATCCTGAAGCAATGTTCTTAACCCGAGGTAATATTTCTGGGTTAGTGGAGTCTGTAACCTGAAGCGTATGTAACCTGAAGCGTATGTAACCCGAGGTACCACTGTAAATAATAGATGAGATGGAAATACTTCTGGTCGATGGTTTTGCTCACAGCTTACCCGTGTGAGGAGTGTCGTGCATTCTTTCATCCTCACCCCCAATGTTTTGAAGAAAAGCTGCTATTTGCCTTGCAGATTTTTTTAAAAAATTAGACTATCACAAAGTAAGTGTGGAATAATGTTACTTTGTAGGCTGGATGGAAGGAGAACCATGCCACTTTCATGAATGAACTGAAAAATCTACAAGCGGCAGGATTAACCACCCTTGGACAGGCTCTTCGATCATCATTTGATTTGCTAAACCTCAACAGATTAGTGTCTGGAATAGACAACTATGGACAGGTAATGGATGATAGCATTTAATGCCTTCACTTCATCATCTGAAAAATCGTTACATCTCTTTTGTAAAGAGGATGTGAGAATTTGCTGACATGATTAGTCAGTCAGTCAGTTTTATTGCACATAGCCAAAGGCTGCCGCAATGTACACAGAATCATTCAACAATTAAAAGAAAATATACTGAATTGATACAAAAAACTTAAAACATTTATATTATCAAGACATTACCTACTCTAAACAGAGCTATAAAAGTACCTTAATATACAAATTAAGACATTAAACATTAAAATTTATAAGCTAAAATTATCAAATGGCCACTAATATATTAAAAATAATGTTAATTAATACAGTGTGCAATTATATACGGAATTTGGTGATAAAGTTAGAATATAGCTTGATGGAGATAGTGTCAAATAAATTCATCTCCTTTATAGTTGGTGGCTACCTTGGCTATATAATTTGCTCTGATTTTCCTGGTGGCAATTGCAAAGAGTGCTACACGCCAGGTCACATACTTATCTATGTCTGTGAGGAGAAATAAAATCATGTCAGAGGGGTTCTGGCCAGGGGAGCTTGTCATAGGTGCTAAAAATTGTTCTCTTGCTTCATTATATAAGGGGCAGCGCGAGATATAATGCATAAGGTCCTCTACTTCAGGGCATCTCCTAATGCAAACACATTCGTTTGTTGGTCTGCCTCTGTGTCTCCCATCTCTATAAGCAGAGTTTATTGTATTTAATCGTAACTCTGTAAAAGCTTTCCCAAGTTGTGCAAAAGTCAATTTATTAAAATAAGATGTATGTTCATTGGCCTCTCTAAGTTTAAAATATAATGGGGCGCATGTAGATGTGTGCATAGAGTTTAGGTCGTTTTTAGTTGCCACTGCCCTTATGGTTTATTTAAAGATAATTTTCTGGGAATATAAGGGAAGTTCTTTGATCTCGGTCACTGAGAGGTCACATTTGCCCATCAGCTGGGCAGCGTGATGTACCCAGTTTTTAAGGGGTAATCTGTTCGAGAGCTCAATCAGGCATTTTTTGGGTAGCCTAGTGTTGTCCATCTGTTGAACTGTAAACCAGTAACAGAGAATTCTTTTATCTATTTGGCTCTCTATGCTCAACATGAGAGTTTCCAACCTGACCATGGCAGATTGCATATCTTTGGGTAAACCTAAAAGAACTCTTAAAAAATATTTCTGTGAGGGTTCCAAACCAGAGACATTTGAGGTACCCCAAACCTCTTCACCATATAAAATCTGGGCCGTTGTTTTTGCTTTATACACAGATAGAGCTGGGTTGACCAGATTTCTGTTGGAAAACAAGCCTTCTTCGGGAGAGTGTGGACCCTCTCCCAGGCTCCCAGCTTGTTTACCAGTGACCTCCCAGGCTGCAATCCCAGCAAGTCCAGGATAGGTCTCAATAGGCGACATCTCCCAGCGTGGGAAAATGCACACCCCTCCCTCCTTGCTTCCCAGCAGGCAAAGGAGATAGCCAGAAATCTACTTTACATCGCTTTATTTCTGACTCTGCAGCACTACAGGAAACATGTCCGATCACTTCAGACTCCATCCAGCAAGTGGCAGAGACTTCCTGTACATACGCAAGAGGAAGGTTTCATATTACACTCCGAGCAAATTCCGGTGAATTGCCCTGTGAACTGACTGTAACACTGTTTCCCACAGACAGCCCCATCATGTGATGTTTTCAAGCTGGCTGTTTGCAGCTGCGTTGCTCTCATATCGTAACAATTTCCACCTTTACAAGCAGCGAATTTCAAAATAGCTTTTGCTGATTTAAAGGCTTGCAAATTTAATATTGGATAGCTGTATATTCCAAGATGCCGTTTCTGAATAAACCAATCCCAGATATTTAAACGTATTTACTTGGTTTATGATGTGTTCATCCAGGTGCCAAACATGCTTTTTAGGGTGCTTCCCAAATACAATGACCTGCATCTTATCACAGTTTATAGATAAAGCATTCCTTGTGCAATATGAACTTAATTTTGCAAGCAGCCGTCTCAGGCCTACCTGGGTTCTAGATACAAGTGCTAGGTCACCAGCATACATTAAGACTGAGAGTTTTTGGTCGAGAATTGTGACAGGGGCAAACTGTAGGCCCTCCAGTTCTTTAACCATGTCATTAATATAAAAATTAAACAGGAAGGGTGCCAAAATGCATCCCTGTTTGACTCCAGTAATGGTCTTAATTCTAGTGGTGAGAGGGCCAGCCAGATCCACCTTTACTTGTATCGATGTGTCAGTATATAATGTTTTGATGAGAAATAATGGATGGAGGTTTAAAACAAACCAAATAGGCTGCTTGAGTAACACATTCGGTTTTTTTATGTGCAAACAAACATAACACACAGACATACATTATATAACAAATAAAAATGAAAAAAGAAAAAGGAAAAACAGAAAAGAAATAACAATATTAACAAAAAGAACCATAACAGAAATAAAAACGTACCTAAAAATACTCTATATGGACAGTATATTTTAACCAAATTTCAGATCCATTTTCTTTTATGACTTCCTTCATCCTCGATGCGGGTCTGTTATTGTGAGGGATGTGTTTGCTGCCAAGCTAGTTTGGAGATAACATTCCAGGCACCGAGCCACTTCTGTCTGGTAGATTTATTACTGCAAATTACAAGCCAACTCCGGAGCTCCAAACAACGCGTCCGTGTTGCTTAGTCAGTTGACGCTTCTGAATTTTCGTGATGTTTCTTTCTAGACCAGCATACCCAGCGAGGCAGGGAACGCCTCTTACTTCCCCTCTTCTGAAAATAGCTAGTTCCTGGAACAGACTGGCCACTCCCTAATTCAGTCTCTGATTCAGAGGACTGGCTGGAAAAGGGCTGTTTAGGCTCTCGGTAAGTGCTTCAATGCCCCCCACTTATCTGGCTGCCTCCCTTTCCCTGACATCCACCCCCTCCTCAAAGGCCCCCTCCCCTCCGGGAGCCTCGACTGCCTCCATTTCTTCTCCATCCGGGGTGGCGGGTGGAAAACCTGTAAAACTACCCTCCTCCTCATCCGTCACATCAAAAACCTCCCTCAAGTCCCCCATTCCTCGTGTTCCCCAATATACTACTACTACTTCTTCTCCTTCTTCCTCCTCCTCCTCCGATGGTGGGAAACCCTCGAACTCCTCTTCATCATCTGTTGTCTTGAACACCTCTTGCAACGACCTACCCCGGGGTTTGGGCTTGTCAGGGAAAAAATTGTGAAACTCCTCCACTAGGTCCTCTTCTGTGACACAGCTTTCCGGAACCCAGGTGTTCTCTGAGCTTGGGGCCCCTTCCCACGCCACCAGGTACTGTAACTGCCCCCCATGCCAGTGAGAATCCAGTATTTCCGTCACCTCGTTGCACTGCTCCCGTTCTTCCATTTCAGGTGGTGGGGGTTCCCCACCCCCACCACCCTGCCTCCTACCCCCCTCCCTGTAAGGGGAGAACAGTGACCGGTGAAAAACTGGATGGATTCTCATGCTCTCTGGCAACCGCAGCTTAAAGGCCACCAGGTTGATTTGTTGGATTACCTCAAATGGTCCCACCCTCCTGGGTTTGAGCTTCTTGCAACCTCCTTTTCAGGGCAACCCTTACGTGGAAAACCACACCTTATCCCCAACCTGGATCACTTCCCCCGGCCGCCAATGCTTGTCGGCCTGCCTCTTGTAGACCTCCTTGGCCCTTTCCAAGTTCAACTGCAGCTGCAGGTGGATCGCCTCCATTTCCTCTGCAAAGCGTTCCGCTGCAGGCACACTCCATGACTCCTCCCCCCTTCCCGGGAATGCCCTTGGGTGACAACCGTGGTTAGCAAAAAACGGAGCCATTCCCGTGGAAACATTATCCGCGTTGTTGTAGGCAAACTCAGCCAGAGCAAGTTTGTCCACCCACTCGCTAGGTCTCTGACCAACTTAACACCGCAAATACTGTTGCAAAACAGCATTTGCTCTCTCCGCCTGCCCATTAGTCTCCGGGTGCCTGGCTATGGTAAAACTCACCTCCACCTGCAACAGACTCATGAATCTGTGCCAGAAACGCGAGGTGAACTGAGTCCCCCTATCTGAGACCACCCGCGTGGGTACCCCGTGTAACCTAAACACGTGCTCAACGAACAGCTTGGCTGTTTCTTCTGCCGTCACAGCATGCGAGCAGGCCACAAAATGGCACATTTTTGTTAGAAGGTCCACCACCACCCTGATCGCTGTCTTTCCCCTGGACCTGGGCAGATCAGTGATGAAGTCCACCGCCACCACTTCCCATGGCCTGCCCGATGTGGGCAAAGGTTCCAGCAAACCAGCGGGCGCCACCCTTTCCCCTTTGGCCCTCTGGCAGGTGTCACATCCTCTCACGTACTCCTTAACATCTTCCCTCACCTTGGGCCACCAAAATTCCCTGGTGACCAGCAACATGGTTTTGTGCTGCCCAAAGTGCCCCGCCGTGCAGCTATCATGAAGCTGTTTGAGCACTCTGTTCCTAAGGTTTTCCCCCGGGACATACAAAGCTCCCCTATAGTACAGGAGCCCTCCCTTTAATTCGAAACCTCCCTCGGAACCTCCCCTTTGCCTTAACTCCCCCGTCTTTTGCCTGGCAAAGTCATCCTCTCTGAGCAGCCCCCTCAGTTCATCCTCCTTGACCAACGCCCCCCCACACATCCACTTGCTCTCGGGGAACATCAGTCTTGCCACCGGGACCCCTTCTTCCGCCATATACTCCGGTTTCCGTGACAGGGCATCGGCCCTTGCGTTCTGTTCTCCCGGCACATACTGGATCTGAAAGTTAAAGTTGGCAAAGAACTCCGCCCACCTTATCTGTCTCTGGCACAACACCCTCACCGTTCGCCAGTACTCCAAATTCTTGTAGTCGGTGCACACCAAGATTTGGTGCCTCGCTCCAATCAGAAAATGGCGCCATTGTTTGAACGCAGCGACGATCGCAAGCAATCCCTTATCGTAGATAGTATAGTTCTGCTCCGATTTACTCATTTCCGTGAAAAGAAGGCACACGGACGCCACTCCCCTTTTTGATCTGGCTGCAGTAAAACCGCCCCAATCACCTAATCAGAGGTGTCTGTCTCAACCTGTAGTGGTCGATCAGGGTTGACGTGGAGCAGTTGCTCCTCTGATGCAAAGACCCTCTTTAGCTACTCGAAACCTTCTTGTGCCGCCTCCGTCCAGTGAAACTTCTTCTTGGCACTAAGACAGTCCGTTATGGGCGCCGTCAGTTTCGTGAAACCTTTGATGAATTTCCTATAGAAATTGCTGAAGCCCAGGAAACGCTGAACATCCTTCCTGGTCTTAGGGCTTTCCCATTCCACAATCACCTTCACCTTCTCCGGATCCATGGCCAGACCCTTGTCTGACAGCCTGTAACCCAGGAACTGGACCTCTTTCGTGTGGAACTGACACTTCTCCAGCTTCACCCACAATCGATGCTCCTTAAGTTTGCTCAGGACCTCCCGTACGTCCTTGACGTGCTGTTTCTCGTTGTCCGAGTACACCAGCACATCGTCCAGGAAACAAACGCAGTTCCGGTACAGCAAAGGCCCTAGCACGTGGTGCATGAAGACTTGGAAACAGGGACTTCCGCACTGTAATCCGAAAGGCATAACGAGATACTCAAACGCCCCCAGCGGGGTGAACATGGTGGTTTTCCACTCATCGCCGTCTCGCACTCTGATGAGATTGTACGCCCCCCAGAGGTCCAACTTGGTGAAAATCTTCCCCTTTCACACCCTGGCTAGAACGTCGTCAATCCTGGGCATTGGGAAGGCCACCGGTTCCGTCAGGCTGTTCAGGATTCTGAAATCTACGACCAAGCGGCGTTCGTTAGTCGATTTCTTGTCCACGAAGAACACAGGGCTCCCACCAGCTGCCTTGGATTCTCTGATGAATCCCCTCCTCAGATTTTTCTCAATAAAGTCCTTTAGGTTTTCAATTTCTCCTTCCGACATGGCGTAGGTCCGTCCCACAGGCAGCGTGGCCCCCGGCTTCAGGTTGATCTGACAAATCATATGGCCGATGAGGTGGCAACGTGTCAGCCTCCTTTTCACTGAACACCTCCTGCAGGTCCCTGTAGCACGAAGGTATTTCAGTAGTTCCTGCTCCGCATGCTGCTGCCATCCTGGCCTCCGTCAGCCGGTGTTGCTCTAGGCCCAGGCAGTTCTCCATGCAGTCCGTCGAACCAAAAGTGAGGGACCGTTGGTGCCATGATACCACCGGGTCGTGCAAGGCCAACCAACTCATGCTCAATATGATCGGTGGACCCGCCAAGGTGGCCACGTGAAAGGTGATGACCTCGGAGTGGGTAGACACCCGCATCCTCATGGGAGGCGTTCAATGTGTGACTTCACCACCCAACAGTTCTCTCCCATCAATGGTAGTAACTTGCAACGGAAAATCCAAAGGCCTCAGGTTCAGTTGGTGCCGGGCCGCAAACTCCTTGCTTAAAAAAGGATGCAGAAGCACCTGAGTCCACTAAAGCGAATTCCTCCACCGTCTGGCCATTGGGAAGCTCTAGAACCACTTTCAACATTATGCTTGCTTTGGGGTGTCCAAGCCGGGGACTTTCGCTGTCTCTAGCGCCTGGCTGTTGCCCCGGTTCATCACCAGCCAGGCCTCCTCGTTTCCTGACATCTTAGGAGCCTCTGCCTCAGTCTGTTGAGCAGCCCCAACCATTCCCTGTCAGTTACGACGCTCAGGACACACTCTGGCAAAGTGCCCTGCTTTCTGACAGACAAAACATTTCTTGGCCGCTTGCCAGTCTTTTTTCTCCTTCCCGCCTGGCCGTTGCGTTTTCAAACTTTCCCGCGCGCGGGCAGCGTCTATCTCCATTGGCTCTGTCATTTGCTGACCCTCTGAGGCAGCTGCCGGCATTTCAGGAATGCGGTTACCATGGTAACTCCTTTCCTTGCCTTGTCTCCTTTCCCGCTGTCTGGCTTCTTGTCTCAACCCCACCGCAAGCGCAGCCTTCGTTAACCCATCCATGTCCTTAGGGCGTGGACCCCTGGCCAGTTCGTCCTTAACTTCCGAGTTCAAACCTCCCTTAAATAGAGCTTGTACTGGCTGTGACTCCAATTCCCAGCCCAGTTTGTGTATAAGCATGGCGAACTCGGACCAATAATCACGCACCGTGGATTTGCCCTGCTTCAAAGCTAACAACTCCTCCTGTGTCTTGTCAATTAAACTTTCATCTGAGTAGATAAAGTCCATAGCCTGCCAGAATTTGGACAGATTCTTGAGCGCTTCATTCCCCGAGGCAATTAACGGCCTCACCCACCTCTTGGCAGAGCCCGACAGGTGACTAATTACTTGAGAAACTTTCTGCGCGTCATCCTCAAACTGAGCGCTGTGCAGTTCCAAAAAATAACACATCTCCGTTTTGAAATCCAAATAAGTCCCAGGGTCTCCACAAAATTTTTCCACCCACGCAGACCTGCCCCCTGCCACTGGCCCACCTGCGGTTCCTTGCTGTGCAGCTCTGGATTCCATAAGCCGAGATTCCAAGTCCGAAGCACGAGCCTGAAGAGCCGCATTTTTTCCCCTCAAGTCTGCCAATTCCTTTTCCTTTTCCTAGATTCCAGCAGCAGTGTTTTGAGAAGCGTCAAGCTGTGAGGGATGTGTTTGCTGCCAAGCTAGTCTGGAGATAACATTCCAGGCACCTAGCCACTTCTGTCCGGTAGATTTATTACTGCAAATTACAAGCCAACTCCGGAGCTCCAAACAACGCGTCCGTGTTGCTTAGTCAGTTGACGCTTCTGAATTTTCATGACGTTTCTTTCTAGACCAGCATGCCCAGCGAGGCAGGGAACGCCTCTTACTTCCCCTCTTCTGAAAATAGCTAGTTCCTGGAACAGACTGGCCACTCCCTAATTCAGTCTCTGATTCAGAGGACTGGCTGGAAAAGGGCTGTTTAGGCTCTCGGTAAGTGCTTCCATGCCCCCCCCCTTCTCTGGCTGCCTCCCTTTCCCTGACAGTTATCAACCATAATAATCTGCTTTCTTTTATCTTCTTATGAACTCTCTTTATATTTCTATTTAAATATTTTATTCTAACCATAAATCCATTTGCAAAAGTTAATTAAAACAAGTCCAAGTAGTAATTTGCAGGCATTGCTTTTTCTGGTAATCTCTGTATTTCTTCCAATCTTTTTGATTGCTATAACCTCTGATTGCATCTGTAAATCTTGCCAATTCAACATAACTAAATAAAGTGGTACCTCAGGTTAAGAACTTAATTCGTTCTGGGGGTCTGTTCTTAACCTGAAACTGTTCTTAACCTGAAGCACCACTTTAGCTAATGGGGCCTCCTACGGCCGCCGCTTTGCCGTGGCACGATTTCTGTTCTCATCCTGAAGCAAAGTTCTTAACCTGAAGTACTATTTCTGGGTTAGCGGAGTCTATAACCTGAAGCATATGTAACCTGAAGCATATGTAACCCGAGGTACCACTGTAATTTATCTTCCATTCTTGTTTTGTTGGAATTATTTCTTTTTTCCAGTTTTTTGCAAGCAGGGTTCTAGCCACCGCCACCGCATACAAGAATAATTTCTTATCCTCTCTGGCTATATCCCTATCAATTATTCCCAACAAAAAGGCTCCCCCCCCCCAAAAAAAATAATAATTTCCCCTCCATCTCTTCAAAAACCAAATCCCAGAAGCCCTTAATTTTTTCACATTGCCACCACATGTGTATAAGCGTGCCCCCCACTCGATTGCACCTCCTATTGTGTTTTTCGCAACTTTCTGACTTGTTGCAGGACCTTAACCAGACCTTGGCAGAGTATATGCAGAGTTTACGAAAGCAATCAGCTGCAGGCAGGGTGGACGAAGCAGGAACCAGTAACTTGTACTTATTGGTGTTTATTATATACAGGAACAGAACAGAACACGGATCTTTAACTTGCTCTCTCTTGTGGCTCACAACTCTCAAACCTCCAACTCCTACTCTCTGACTAGAACATTCCAGTCAGTAGGCCATAAATCATTATTCCCATGAGAACTTGGCCAATGATGGAGCTGTCTCCAGGCCTTGTATCACCAGGCAGATTTTACTCCTTCACATTGCCTTGGCTGTCGGCCAACTCCTAATTGACTCTGTGTGAAGCTGCACGTATTCAAAATCCCAACACCTCCAACATAAAGTTAATTTAGTTTCATACATTTTATGAATTTTGGTAGGTGTTAAGTACCACCTAAAGAGCATCTTTATCATATTTTCTTTTATTGCTTTGCATGCTGTGAATTTCTAATTTTCCCTCCATAGTTTTTCCCACTGTTTTATTTGAATGTTTTTACCCAGATGCATAGCTCATTTAATCATTACTTCCTTGATTTGTTCGTCCTTAACTTCCCATTCTAATTATAATCCATACATTTTAGAAATTACCTTTACTTTACTTTGTAATATGTTTTTATCTAATAGTGAGACTTCTGTCATAAATCTTTTGTTTTTGTCTTCGTTGAATTTCCCAAATAACTGGTGGTATTGAATCCACTCTGTCAGGTAGTGCTTTATTTCTTCATAATCCTTTAATTTTAATTTATTATCCCTTTTCTCTAGCAAATCCCTATATGTAGCCCAGGTTGTTTCCATATTTTTCTTTTTAATCATTATCACTTCAATGGGAGACAGCCACCAGGGTACTTTAGGTTCTAAAAGTTCTTTATATTACCCCCATACTTTATACAATGATTTTCTTATAATATGGTTAAGAAAGCCCTTATGCACCTTCACTTTTTCGTACCCTAGGTAGGCGTGCCAGCCGAAACGATTATCGAACCCCTCCAGGTCCAATAAATCTCCATTGTTTAGTGTTAGCCATTCTCTCAACCACATGAAGCAAGCTGCATCATAATATAAATTTAAATCGGGTAACGACAATCCGCCTCTATTTTTACTATCTATTAATAATTTATATTTAATTCTCACCGTTTTGAGTAACTCATTGTTACCTACTTCTGCAGCTACCAGAGCCTGAAAAAAATGCATTTTTAGTTCCTTACATGCTGAAGTGATATATTTTCTACCAAGCGTTAGAGCAGACCTTGCGGCTTTTAAAAAAATAATGTGTTTACATGGTGAGTGTTGTGACGCTCTAATGATTCAGTGTTTAAAATGTTAACATTTCCTCCTTTGTAGGGAAGGAACCCTTTCTATTTAGAACCATCAGTTTTAATTACAATCACAGATGGAAGCAAATTGACAAATACTACAGGTGTGCAGGAGGAGGTAAGAGAAGCTCCTAAGCTTTAAACTGTAATATGGCTGCATGGAATGTGTTCTCCTCTTGGGAGTTTAAAAAAGTACTCCTGTCCTGATATTCCTATGGTGTTAAAGGTGTTTCATAACAATTTTGTGCAGAATTATTGGTTATATTTCTATCCTGCTCTTGCTGTGTTGCTAAGAGAGAGATTAGACTGAGAGAAGGAAGGAAACCTGTCTTACATACAGATTCAAATTTGTTGGTCCATCTAGTTCAGGATTCTCTGCCATGACTAGCTGCAGCTCTTCAGGGTTTCAAACAGGGCCTTTACCAGCCTTACCTGGAAATGCTGGGGACTGAACTTGGGACCTTATTCATGCTAAGCAAGTGCTCTACCATGCTTAATCACAGCCCAGAGATAACTGTGAACTTCATAGCTGACTAGAAATCATTCCTATGAACAGTTGGAATATAGACAAAATTAGATGAAGAAAATAAATCTCCATCTGGGCTGTTTTCTTATTTTTCACTGTTTAAAAACACACAGAGGGCTGGATGTCATTGATCTTCCTTGAGATTTTAGCAGAAAATGGAACTAGCTACATGTTCCTTTTCAGTTAGAATCAAATGGGCTTCTTCTTCTAGCAAAGCCCTTAGATGGATGTCTGTCTTTTTAGCTTCATCTTCCTTTGACTTCTCCCCTGCCTGGAAGTGAGTTAACCAAAGAACCATTTCGCTGGGATCAGAGGCTGTTTGCCCTTGTGCTGCGCTTGCCTGGAGCGTCTTCAGTGGAACAGGAACAGCTAGGAAGTGTCCCTACATATGAGTCTGCTATTACACAGATGTGTGAAGTCACAGGAGGTAGCTGCTGCTTTTTTCTCCCTATTCTTGGTTTGCAAATCTAAATCCATCTACTTTGAAATAATGGTGTTGGTGCATTCACATGTATTATATGGCTCAAATTCTCATTCATGTCTATATGTTGTGTGTATGCCTGCATACAGGGGGTATACAATTCCCTCTTTCATTTATCATTACTGACTAGCTTGGAAATCTGGTAGAGCACCTTCAGAGTAAAAGCTGGAAAGTGAGGTGGGGGAAACTGCCAGATGGAATAATGGAGGTGGGCCCAGAGTTCCTTGGTGTGCTTCAAATAATGGTATTTCTGTTTTGCAAAGTCTTGTCTGCTCCTCAGAGTGGCAAAGAAAATAGCTATCCTGTTCTATTCTTACCAAGGCACTGAATACTGTGTGTGCATGCTTTTTCTAAGTTAAAAATCATGCAAGTTTGAAATTCAGGTCCATATTCCTAATCACATAAAGCTTCATTTCTTTATTAACTTTGAATTCCTCCTATTACTTCAATGTAGTGCCCAAGTTAAAAGTCGCTTAGTGGTATACTAAATGCACTAGTGGAATCACTTGCACAAGAGAAGGCCCAGGAAACCAGTGCAGTTCTTGTGGCTGGTTGCACAACAGATTGCTGTAGTCCTGATACTTCCTGTTGCACATCTGGTTGCACAGCAACTGTTATTCTCACCCTTATGCTTGTGCAACAGCCCTTGCACTGGTGGTCAGAGAACATTGAGTCTGGGACACAGTTTTGCTCCGAGACACAATTAGAGCAAAACCACTGCATGATCTTAGGCTGTTCAGTGGCTGTTCTTAACCTCACAAAGGGGTAGAACCAAATTCATCAGCCCCTGTGTGAAGCTAAATATTCTCAGCTTTAGTCAAACCAGGCATTTGTGCCCTAGGGAAGACTTAATGGGAGGTGGATGGTCTTCTTTGGCGATCACTCGTAGCCAAGTAAGATTGTCTTCCATGAATATGGTCTTAACAGTGCGTCCATAGGTGACTGTGGAGGCCAATTCTGGATCTGCACATCCTTCCACAGTGGGGACATAGGTTTCTGGGCAGGAGTTGACCATAGTAAGGATTTGCCAAACGTGCCTTCCTCTTAGCTCGTTTCTCGCTTTCGTCCTGAATTTGTGCTTCTTCAAAGTCCATGACGCCTTTGGTAAAGGCTGTTCTCCAACTGGAGTGATCACAGGTCAGTGTTTCCCAGTTGTTAGTGTTTATACTACATTTTAAAGTTTTTCCTTGAGAGCGTCTTTAAACCTCTTTTGTTGTCCACCGGCATTATGCTTTCCATTCTTAAGTTTGGAATAGAGTAGTTGCTTTCCAAGAAGATAATCGGGCATCGGAACAACACGACCAGTCCAACAAAGTTGATGTTGAAGAATCAATGTTTTGACACTGGTGAACTTTGCTTCTTCCAGCACACTGGCATTAGTTTGCCTGTCTTATCAAGAGATACGTAAAAAATTTCAGAGACACCACTGATGGAATCTTTTGAGAAGTTGGAAATGGCGTTTATAAGTGGTCCATGTTTCACAAGCGTACTGTAAAGTTGGTAGTATAATAGCTTTGTAAACAAGCATTTTGGTTTCCCTACGAATGTCTCAGTCCTCAAACACTCTGTGCTTCAGTCGGGAGAAAGCCACACTCACAGAGCTCAGGCTATGCTGGATTTCAACACTTTCCAAGGTCACAACATTAAGTTGGATTTCCGGCGCTGCTGAGGGTTTGTGACACCATTAAGTTGGATTTGTGACGCTGCTGCGCCGCCGGAGCACGATTTCTGTTCTCATCCTGAAGCAAAGTTCTTAACCCGAGGTACTATTTCTGGGTTAGCGGAGTCTGTAACCTGAAGCGTATGTAACCTGAGGTACCACTGTACCAGACTTTTAGAAGACATTTGAAGGCAGCCCTGTTTAGGGAAGCTTTTAATATTTGATGCATTACTGTATTTTAATATTTTGTTGGAAGCCGCCCAGAGTGGCTGGGGAGGCCCGGCCAGATGGGCGGGTTATAAATAATAAATTATTATTATTATTATTTGTTTGAGAATTTGTAGGATGTTGGGGGCAACTTTCATGCTAGTTAGTACTGCTAATAGGTATTCCCACTCTAAGCAATCAAAGGCTTTGAGGATGTCCAGGGACATAATTGTCAGTGGGAGTTTGGTTGTCTTGCTGTGTTCGATCAGGTTCAGTAGTTTCCTGATGGGGTCTGTAATACTGCGACCAGGGACAAAGGCAGTCTGGTCTGGGGCTATTACAGTAACTTGCATAAGAAAAATTTTAGGCGGTTGGCCAATATTGATGTGAATATCTTGTAGTCTTGGTTTATTAATGAGATTGGGTGGTATGATTCTACTTTGAGGCTGTCTTTCAGTGGTTTTGGGATGGAGACTATTTTGGAGTGGATCCAGGTTTTGGGAATTGGCCCCCTTTCATGATGTCGTTTAATAGGCGGGTCATGTAGGGCATCAAGGGTTCTTTGAATTTCCTATAGAATTCTGCTGTGAAGCCATCTGGGCCTGGGGCTTTGTGTGGTGTCAGGTTTTTGAAGACCTTATCTATTTCCTCTGGGGTAATAGTGTTGGTTTCTGTTCTTATCACTGTGCAGCTGCTTGCAGTCACAGGACTGTGTTTACATTCCAGAGACAGTCCAGGCTGTTGGAGTCTCATGGGAAAGGGAGACGGGATGTGACGTTGCTGGTTTCCTTTGTTCCTTTGTGTTTTAGTTGCTCTCTGCTTCTCATAGAGAGAGGATGTATATTTTCTTTGCTCTCTGCATAGCTTAGTAATAAAGCATGGCGTGTAGCCCATACCTATCTCATCCTTCCGCTGTGGTGTTGTTTTAATGCTCTGCTGGGATGGCTCGGATGAAGATGAGCCTTATCAGCTCGGACGAATGGAGCTAAAATCCCAAAATTTTTGGTTATGGGCGCCAGAAGAACGGAATCCAGATGACGAACGGCCTTGCAGACAACTTCATTGTCCAGAAAGTGGGAGAAGCAACAAGAGGAACAGCCATTTTAGATCTGGTCCTAACCAATGTTGATGACCTGGTTAGTGGGGTAGAAGTGGAAGAATCATTAGGCACGAGTGATCATGCTCTTCTGAAGTTTACTATACAGCGGAAAGGAGCAGCCAAGCATACTAGGACTCAATTTCTTGACTTTAAGAAAGCCGACTTCATAAAACTTAGGGAAGTGCTGGGTGAGATCCCATGGACAGTAATACAGTGACCTCATTGTGGGAGTTTACTATAGATCCCCAAGCCAAACGGAGGACATAGATGATGCCTTCCTGGAACAGATGGCCAAGCATGCAAAAGGAAGAGAGATAGTAGTAATGGGGGACTTCAATTACCCGGATATTTGTTGGATGTCAAACTCAGCCAAGAGCATAAGGTCAAACAGATTCCTCACTGGCATTGCAGACAACTTCATTGTCCAGAAAGTGGGAGAAGCAACAAGAGGAACAGCCATTTTAGATCTGGTCCTAACCAATGTTGATGACCTGGTTAGTGGGGTAGAAGTGGAAGAATCATTAGGCACGAGTGATCATGCTCTTCTGAAGTTTACTATACAGCGGAAAGGAGCAGCCAAGCATACTAGGACTCAATTTCTTGACTTTAAGAAAGCCGACTTCATAAAACTTAGGGAAGTGCTGGGTGAGATCCCATGGACAGTAATACTAAAAGGAAAGGGAGTTCATGATGGCTGGCAGTTTGTTAAGAGGGAGATAGTAAAAGCACAACTTCAGGCAATAGCAATGAGACGGAAACATGGAAGGTGCCTAAAGAAGCCAGGGTGGCTATCTAAAGAACTTTTAACTGAGTTAAGAATAAAAAATGATGTGTACAAAAAATGGAGAAGGGGGGAACCACCAAAGAGGAATTCAAACAAATAGCCAGCACGTGTAGACACAAAGTCAGAAAAGCTAAAGCACAGAATGAACTCAGACTTGCTAGAGAGGTTAAAAGCAACAAAAAAGGCTTTTATGGGTATGTTCGTAGCAAAAGGAAGAAGAAAGAAACAGTGGGGTCACTCAGAGGAGAAGATGGTGAAATGCAAACAGGGGACACAGAAAGGGCTGAACTCCTCAATGCCTTCTTTGCCTCAGTCTTCTCCGATAAAGAAAACAATGCCTGACCTGAAGAATTTGAAGCAAATGATTCAGCAAAGGAAACACAGCCCAGAATAACTAAGGAGATAGTACAAGAATACTTGGCTAGTTTAGATGTATTCAAGTCTCCAGGGCCAGATGAACTGCATCCAAGAGTATTAAAAGAACTGGCAGATGTGATCTCAGAACCACTGGCAGTCATCTTTGAGAATTCCTGGAGAACAGGCGAAGTCCCGGCAGACTGGAGGAGGGCAAATGTTGTCCCTATTTTCAAAAAGGGGAAAAGAGAGGACCCAAATAATTACCGCCCAGTCAGTCTGACATCAATACCAGGGAAGATTCTGGAGCAGATCATTAAGCAAACAGTCTGTGAGCACCTAGAAAGGAATGCTGTGATCACCAATAGTCAGCATGGATTTCTGAAAAATAAGTCATGTCAGATTAACCTCATCTCGTTTTTTGACAGAATTGCAAGCCTGGTAGATGAAGGGAACGCAGTGGATGTAGCCTACCTTGATTTCAGCAAGGCATTTGACAAGGTGCCCCATGATATTCTTGTAAAGAAGCTGGTAAAATGCGGTCTTGACTATGCTACCACTCAGTGGATTTGTAACTGGCTGACTGACCGAACCCAAAGGGTGCTCATCAATGGTTCCTCTTCATCCTGGAGAAGAGTGACTAGTGGGGTGCCACAGGGTTCTGTCTTGGGCCCGGTCTTATTC
The DNA here is from genome assembly GCF_964106645.2 of Podarcis pityusensis. Lineage (NCBI taxonomy): Eukaryota > Metazoa > Chordata > Lepidosauria > Squamata > Lacertidae > Podarcis > Podarcis pityusensis. The sequence continues at coordinate 9,845,801 of NC_138045.1, forward strand.
AACGTCTTTATCATCGACTTGGATGATGGACTCAAGGGCATCCTGATCAAATTTGCAGATGACACCAAACTGGGAGCAAATTTGCAGATGACACCAAACTGGGAGGGGTGGCTAACACCCCAGAGGACAGGATCACACTTCAAAACGACCTTGACAGATTACAGAACTGGGCCAAAACAAACAAGATGAATTTTAACAGGGAGAAATGTAAAGTATTGCACTTGGGCAAAAAAAATGAGAGGCACAAATACAAGATGGGTGACACCTGGCTTGAGAGCAGTACATGTGAAAAGGATCTAGGAGTCTTGGCTGACCACAAACTTGACATGAGCCAACAGTGTGACGCGGCAGCTAAAAAAGTCAATGCAATTCTGGGCTGCATCAATAGGAGTATAGCATCTAGATCAAGGGAAGTAATAGTGCCACTGTATTCTGCTCTGATCAGACCTCACCTGGAGTATTGTGTCCAGTTCTGGGCACCACAGTTCAAGAAGGACACTGACAAACTGGAACGTGTCCAGTGGAGGGCAACCAAAATGGTCAAAGGCCTGGAAACGATGTCTTATGAGGAACGGCTAAGGGAGCTGGGCATGTTTAGCCTGGAGAAGAGGAGGTTAAGGGGTGATATGATAGCCATGTTCAAATATATAAAAGGATGTCACATAGAGGAGGGAGAAAGGTTGTTTTCTGCTGCTCCAGAGAAGCGGACACGGAGCAATGGATCCAAACTACAAGAAAGAAGATTCCACCTAAACATTAGGAAGAACTTCCTGACAGTAAGAGCTGTTCGACAGTGGAATTTGCTGCCAAGGAGTGTGGTGGAGTCTCCTTCTTTGGAGGTCTTTAAGCAGAGGCTTGACAACCATATGTCAGGAGTGCTCTGGTGGTGTTTCCTGCTTGGCAGGGGGTTGGACTCGATGGCCCTTGTGGTCTCTTCCAACTCTATGATTCTATGATTCTAAGAACGGAATGCAGCTTATCTTCTCTGCATGTCAAGAAGATTGATGAGAGGTATGTGCTCTTGCCCCGGGAAGGCTGCCAGTCCCTAATTAATGGCAATAAGGGGTGGACTTTGAACTTCAAGCCAAAGCACTAATCAGCTGCGGCAGAAGCTCAGGAGAAAGCGAAAGCCTTAAGAAGTGTGCTTTTGGAATGCAGCTGGTGGTAGAGAGACGCAGCTTGCTTTAAAAGACACAAGATTGCCAGTGCAAGAGTAACAGACGCTTTTGGAATTCCAAAGCTCGGTAAAGGGAATTATCACAACTGGGTGCAATATGCAGAGGCTCTGCTAAGAAAAGAGGGTCTGTTTAATGTGATAACAGATGCCCCCCCCCCCCAGCTCCTGTAACTGATGAGTGGAAAGCCAAGGATTCTAAAGCAAGGGGAACTCTGACGCTTATTGTGTCCCCTGAAGAGCTATGTCTTTCGCGTGACAAGGCCTCAGCCAGAGAAATGTGGGACAGTTTGCAAGAGTCACATTTGAGAACAGAAGCAGGCGCTTCTTTGTTCTTTTATGCCAAGTTGCATGGTATGGCACTTGCTGAAGGAGCAGATGTGCGTGCTCACCTCATGGAAATGCAGAATCTCAGGCATGCGTTGCAACAGCATGGAATCACCGTTCCAGAGGCTGTGTATTCCTTCATGATTCTACATTCTTTGGGTTCCAGTTGGGAAGCGATTGCCAGCCAGCTTGCTGTTTTGCCTACTGCTAAGCTGACGGTAGCACATGTCACTGCTGTGGTGTTAAATGAAGAGGATCGGCGTAGTGCTAGCTGTATCACAAAGGGGGAGCCCTCACAGACATCATCCCAGAATGCAGTGCAACCACTAGATGGCGCCAAAGCTTTGAAGGCAGTGAAATGCTACTTGTGTGGACGTCTAGGCCACGTGAAAAGGGAGTGCAAACATCCCAAGGCCAAGGCAACAGAGCAGCGCAGCGATAGCTCAACGCGTGGAAAAGGCAAAGGCAAAGGTCCAAAGTCCAGGACAACGCAGAACAAGGCTATGGTCTCACGCTTCACTCCAAAGGTCCAGAAGACGTCTGGATCTTTCTTCATCGTCGACTTGGGAGCGACCAGACACGTTTGTCGGGACAAGCATCTCTTTGTGTCCTTTACTCCGCAGGAAGGTGCGATTCACCAGGCGGATGACCACACCATCTCCAGTCAAGGCTATGGAATGGTTGTTCTTCACGGCTTGGATGCATCGATACGCAACATTCTTTTTGTTCCAGATGCTGCACACAACCTACTGAGTGTCTCGCAGCTGACTGCACAGGACATAGACGTTTCCTTCAAGAAGAGGAAGTGCACCATCACCAAGAAAGATGACTATTTATTGCATGCTGATTATGTTGATCATTTCTTTGTATTGGATTATGATGATTCTGTTGATGTTGTGCAGGATGAAACGTTGTATTGCAGGTACTAACAAGGTTTTGCATGCAGGATGTATTCATGATTATCACAGGAAATTTGGTCATTTACACTTCGAGGCAGTTTCCAAAATGCCTGCCTTAGTTGAAGGTATGACTATTAAACCCTGCAGGTACCACATGAAGTGTAAGGCATGCGCAGCAAACAAGGTCAAAATGGCTGCAAAAGGTAAGGTGTCTAGTAGACAAGCTACAGAACCATACCAGATAGTGCATGCTGATCTTGTTGGTCCAAAAGCACCCTCTTTGGGTGGAGCCAAATACTTCATGGTTCTCATTGATTCATTTTCCAGGTATATTCATGTGTTCAATCTCAAGCAGAAATCAGAAGCGTTTCCTAGGTTCAAGGAATTCTGTGTTTGGTTGGAAAATGTGCATAGTAAACAGGTGAAATGTTTATTTACAGATCGAGGGAGAATTCACTTCTCAGCAGTTTGAAGCTTTTCTGACTGAGAAAGGAATTCAACATAATTTGTCAAGTCCACGATCTCCTTGGATGAATGGACTTTGTGAGAGGGCAAGCCAAACATTGCTTCAAGGCTTGAAAAGCTTGCTGCATGATTCCAATCTTCCAGAGAGTTATTGGGCAGAATCGCTCATCTGTTTTGTTTACACTTATAATCGCATATTATCATCACCGATTGGTTGTACCTGTTGGGATACTGCCAGGGAGATAAAGTCCATCATGGCCCCCAAGCCGGCTGCCGGACGATCCATTGATCTCCCGTAGTCACGCAGTATCAGCAATTAGCGACATGAGCTCCAGAACTAGCCCAACATCTAGAGCCGATGCACACTCTCTATCAGCAGATAATGCACAGCAGAAGTCGCACTCAGGAGAGCATTATTTACAAGTTTTATTCAGTGTTGATCAGAACAAAGAAAAACATGACTGCCTGCTTCAGTGTCTACGACACAGAGAGAGAAACGAAAGCAACAGAAAACATAAACATCCTGTGAACAGGAAATGCGCAGACTCTGTGACTCACAAAGCCTGCTCCCATTTAAGGTGGAACGGAAATATCCTAACATCCTGCCCCTTTCCGTGTAACCTGTAGTACCTGTGGTTCAACCCAATTGCAACCTTTGTACGTAAACCTTAAGTTGTTCTCTGTTAACAACCTTAGACAACAGATCAGCAGGAATTTCATTTCCTGCCATGTAGGACACCTGAATGAGTCCTTTCTGAATACACTCTCTTACACGATGTAGCTTAATCTGCAAGTACTTGGTTCTTTGCTTGCAACTCTCTGAGTTCAGCAAAGCCAAACAGGATCTATTGTCTTGATACTTGTACAGGACATTTCACAGAAACTCAGATGTCCTTAAACAGTTGCATCAACCATTCACAATCCATGAGTGAAAATGACAGAGCATCGAGTTCTGCTTCACAGGAACTTAGGCTCACTGTCGTCTGCTTCTTGCACAGCCAGTCAAACAGACAGTGGTTGTACATGTAGCATACTCCAGAAGTGCTTGTACCATCCGTGGTGTCACTTCCAAAACTTGCATCTGCAAAAATTTCAAGACCTCCAGTCTTCTGACTGGTGAACCTCAGCCTGTAGTGCATAGTCCCTTTCAAATAGCGGGCTATGCGCTTCAGAGCTTTCCAATCCTGAACAGTAGGATTGTTAGCATGTCTGCTAAGCAGGTTACAGCTTACAGCTATGTCAGGTCTTGAGCATCTAGCAATGAAATTCAACTTGCCTAGAATGCATCTGTACAGCGTTGTGTCAGAAAACGCTTCAGCAGTACTATCTACCTGGTAACCTTGCACCATCGGTGTGTCTGCTGGGTTTGCATCAACCAAATTCAACCTGGTTAACACATCAGCAATTTTCTGTGTTTGGTGTACCAGAAAATTACCTGCTTGGTCCCTCTCCACCTGCAGAGAAATATAGTTGGATACCTCACCAAGATCCTTCATGTCAAAGTGCTCCTTCAGTTGAGCTAGGGTGCTTTGGTACAAAGCCTGATTCTTCCAAAACATCAGAAGATCATCAACAAAACATAAACAATACAGTTTGTTTTGCCCCTCCTCCTTGACAAACACACATGGATCAGCTTTGCCCTGGTGAAAACCTAGAGAAAGCAATGTCTCAGTGAGTTTTGTGTTCCAACACCTGGCGCTCTGCTTGAGACCATATAAGGATTTCCGCAGTTTACAGACCATTCCCTTCTGTATCTGCATCCCATCAGGTGGAAGCATAAACAGCTCCTCCCCCAAAATCCCGTACAAAAAAACTGTATTAATGTCATGATGGGAAACATGCAGTTTCTCCTCCGCAGCGATCTTGAGCATGAGTCGAATGCTCTCATATTTGACGGTGGGTGAGTAGGTCTCGTGGTAATCCTGTCCTGGTACCTGTGAAAAACCTCTGGCAACCAATCTGGCTTTGTGTCTGACAACCTTGCCATTCTGGTCTGTCTTGGCCTTGAAGACCCATTTGCTGCCAACCAGTCTCATTCCTGGGACTACCGGTACCAGTTCCCAAGTTTGGTTCCTGTTCAAGGAATCAACTTCAGCCTTCATGGCATTTAGCCAAGGCTCAGCATCTTTAGAGGTCAACTCCTGAACCTCTTTGAAGCTTGAAGGTTCCCATACCTTCTCTGAGCTACTAAGAACAGCAGTTGCTGTCTTAGCAAACTCATCAGCAAATCTCTTTGGAGGTCTGCCCTTCGTCGCTCTTTCAGATCTGCGTACTAGACGCAAGTCTTCTGGACTCATCTCCTCTTTCTTAGGAGAAAAGTGACCAATGGTGAACAGTGGTTCTTCCAGTTCATTGTCAGACGCATCAGATGGTCTGACTGAGGCCTTTGCGCTCTTGTAGTCTGCTGTGTCATCACTGTCACTGACACCAGCAGCAGCGCCGCCCACTGAACTGGAATCCGAACTCTGAACATCATCATCATCCTCAGCTTCCTCAACATTATCTGCTTTCTTCACATCACCTTCATCCTCCTCTGGGTAACTCTGGAAAATTCCCACATTTCCCCCCCACTTAGGATTGTACTCAACACTCTTTGTGAACTTAATGGATTTAGAGTCAGTCATCCATACCCTGTATGCACCTTTTTCATACCCCATGAACAAACCATGTGCCCCACGCTTCCCAAGCTTGTTGCTTTGTGGGGTGTGTACCCACATGTCAGAACCAAAGATTCTCATGGGCTTGATGCAAGGTTTCTTACCAAACATCTTCTCATAGGGAGTACAACCAATAGGTGATGACAATCTGCAATTATAAGTGTAAGCAAAATTCGACAGAGCCTCCCCCCAATCCTTATCAGGGAGATTGGCATCATGCAACAATGTTTTCATTCCTTGCAGCAACGTTTGATTCGCTCGCTCCGCAAGTCCATTCATCCATGGCGATCTAGGCATTGACAAATCATGCTGGATTCCCTTCTCAGTCAGGAATGCTTCAAACTGCTGAGAAGTGAACTCCCCGCCCCGATCAGTAAAGAGACAGCCAATACGTTTACCGTGAACATTTTCCAATCAAGCACAGAATGCCTTGAACTTCGGAAACGCTTGCGATTTCTGCTCGAGCATAAACACATGAATGTACCTGAAAAAAGGGTCAATTAGAACCATGAAGTACCTTGCTCCACCCAAACAGGGCGCAAGTGGACCAACCAGGTCTGCGTGCACTAGCTGGTAGGGTTTGGAAGCCTGCCTGCTAGACTCCTTGCCTTTTGGAGCAACCTTCACCTTGTTCTCTGCACAAGATACACATTTCATGTGAAACTTACAGGGTTTGATGTTCAAACCCTCAACCATCTCTGGCATCTTGGCCAGTGCCTTCCAAGAGAGGTGACAAAACCTTCTGTGTGCATCATGAATGCATCCTGCGTGAAGAACTTTGTTAGTTTGTGCAACACAACAAGAATCAGCATTAGACACAGCAACAGCACCATTGTCATCATAAGTTATACAGGACAAACCATCTATAAACTTTGCATGTAAAATGTCCTCTTTGCCTTTTCTGATGACACAAACGCTCCTCTTGAAGGAAATATCAAAACCACGCCCAGTAAGCTGTGGGACACTGAGCAAGTTGTCTGCAGCGCCTGGAACATAAAGTACATCTTTGATGGTAGTGTGCAAACTTGCCAGTTTCACAGTCCCTTCTCCTGCGATTCGCAACGTCTTTCCGTCAGCCAGGTGGATCTCACCTTCTTGAGGTTTGAAGGAGATAACGAGATGGCGGTCTTTCGATACATGGCGGGTATACCCCGAATCAATAATAAATCTGGCCTTGGCCTTTGGAGCAATCTTTCTGGCAAGCAAAACCTTGTTTTCCACCGGCGTGGGCTTTTGCTGCTTGCCACCCTGCTCCTGGCCATCAAACTTGCCTTTAGCCTTTGGTGAAGCTGTGCCAGCAAACAAAGCCTTGTTTTGCACTGGCGTGGGCTTTTCACCCCCCCCCCCCGCTTCTGGCCATCTGCAGGCATCTGTCTCTGTTTACTTCTAGCATCTGTGAGGATGACCTTGGCTCCCATGAGAAACAGAGCTCTCAGCTGCCGACTCCTTGGCTCCCCCTGGAGGCTGGAATGCTGCCTGGGATGACATCACAGTCAGCTCCCCCTGCAGCTTGCAACCGGTGCCCTCGGCATCCCTGCATTCACTCGCATTCTGGGAAACAGCCAGGACCTCCGATGCAGTCAAACTCTGGGCTTGGATGACTGGCAGATAGGCTATCTTCAAAGCATTCCACATCTGACGTGCAGTCGTGTTGCCAGCTAGCGTGGCAATTTCCTCCAGAGAGACGGACAAGGCTATTACGTCTATGGCCCTCGAATTCTGGGCTCTCCATCTATCTGTCAGAGGAACTGGAGGGGCTTCAGACACAGTATGCCACACTCCAAACTGACGCAGTAAACTCTCACACCACACAGCCCAGGTTTTATAATTGTGCCAATTTAGCTTTGGGCACTCAGCAGCCTCAGAAGCTTGGAAAAACTCCATTCCAGGTTTTTACTTGAGCCGTGAGCCTTTATGCCTTCAAAAACTTCTTATCTCGGCAGCTCATAAATCACGAAGCCTCTGGCGCGGCTCACAGGCCAATTAAGCCAGCCGAACATCAAAAGCTCTTGCCGCGGCAACGAAAAGCCTCACTTTCGCTTTTCCTCCACATACCTCTCAGCAGTCCGTCGCAGTCTTACTCTCCTGTAAGTGCCGTGAATCTGGGCCCAAAACCTGTTGTTGGGATACTGCCAGGGAGATAAAGTCCATCATGGCCCCCAAGCCGGCTGCCGGACGATCCATCGATCTCCCGTAGTCACGCAGTATCAGCAATTAGCGACATGAGCTCCAGAACTAGCCCAACATCTAGAGCCGATGCACACTCTCTATCAGCAGATAATGCACAGCAGAAGTCGCACTCAGGAGAGCATTATTTACAAGTTTTATTCAGCGTTGATCAGAACAAAGAAAAACATGACTGCCTGCTTCAGTGTCTACGACACAGAGAGAGAAATGAAAGCAACAGAAAACATAAACATCCTGTGAACAGGAAATGCGCAGACTCTGTGACTCACAAAGCCTGCTCCCATTTAAGGCGAAACGGAAATATCCTAACAGTACCCCCTATGAAAAGATGTTTGGCAAGAAACCATACATCAAGCACATGAGAATTTTTGGTTCTGACATGTGGGTTCATACACCACAAAGCTCCAAGTTAGGCAAGCGTGGTTTGCATGGTATCTTTCTAGGATATCAGAAAGGTTCTTACAGAGTAATGATGACTGACTCTAAGACAATTAGGCTCACTAGAAGTGTTGAGTACAGTGCCAAGTGGGGGGAGAATGTGGGGATTTTCCAATGTTATCCTGATGACAGTGAAGAGTCTGAGGATAAACAACAGCAAACCCCCACATCCACTGATGAAGGTTCTGAGTCTGAAACTGAATCAGATGATTCAGAGGATTTCAAGAGTGCTACGGCCTCTATGCAACCCTCTGAAGGCTCTGATTGAGAATTGGAGGAATCACTGTTCACTATAGGCCAGTTTTTTCCTAAGAAAGAAGAGGAGAGCGTTGAAGACTTACGTCTGATTCGCAGGTCTGAAAGAGCCACAAAAGGTAAACCTCCAAAGAGATTTGCTGATGAATTTGCTAAAGCAGCAAAAGCTGTAACTGCTGTTAATAGCTCCAAGAAGGTATTTGAACCTTCAAGTTTCCAAGAGATCCAGGCTTTGGACTCGATGGATGCTGAGCCATGGTTAACTGCCATGAAGGCTGAGCTTGATTCCCTAGAGAGGAACAAAACATGGGAGCTAGTTCGAACAGTTCCAGGGATGAAGCTGCTTGACAGCAAATGGGTCTTCAAAGCAAAGACAGACCGAAATGGCAAGATAGTCAGACACAAAGCCAGATTGGTAGCCAGAGGTTTTTCACAGGTACCAGGAGAAGACTTTCACGAGACCTACTCACCCACCGTGAGATATGAGAGCATTAGGCTTATGCTCAAACTTGCTGCAGAAGAGAATCTACACGTTTCTCATCACGATGTGAATACAGCATTTTTGTACGGAACCTTAGGTGAATCACTTTACATGCTTCCACCTGATGGTGTACAGGTAAAATAGGGATTTGTTTGCTCTCTGAAGAAGTCCCTATATGGTCTCAAGCAAAGTGCACGATGCTGGCACTCTAAACTCACTGAAGTGTAGTTTTCTCTAGGTTTTCATCAAGGTAAAGCTGATCCATGTGTATTTGTCAAAGAGGAAGGGGAAAAGAAGCTGTATAAACAGTGGACATAAAAGGGTTTAACAGGCAGAAGAGAAGAGACCGATTGGGTGGGGCCAGAGGGAGAGTGGGGGGGGGGGTAATTTGTGGATATCCCCATGATCACACACCTACACCCTCTTGCGCACTATGGGGGGGGAGTGGGGACCAGTTAAGGGTGGAGAAAGGGGTTAGGGATTTGTAGTAGAGAGTTAAGAACTTAAGCCTGGCAAGGTTGTGTTCAGGAATAGAACAACACAAAACAGAGCAAAGACAAAAGGAAGAGATGGAAAAGAAAGAAAAAGAAAAGAATGGAAGAGGGGGAAAAGGGGGGATTTAGAGTAAAATATAAAGAGGAAATAAAGGAGAGAGAAATAGAGGAGAAAGGGCGGAAATAGTAATAGTAATGATAAGAAATTGCAGTGGTGGTCCAGGTTATAGTATGAGGTGGGTGGGTATCATGGGACTGCCAGAGAATGCCGGGGAGGAGCAGGAACACTCAGAGGGAGGTGGACAGGAAGTGACGGATGGGGAAGGGGGAGAGAGCCAGGAGGCGGAAAGGCTCTCTGATGCTGAAGCAGAGCCCCAGCACTGCACAGGAAGTTCCAGCACCAATGGTGAGGCAGTGCCTGTTTCGTCTGCCAAGGAGAGGAGAGAGTTAAAGAGGAGGGGGGAGAGGCGTCACAGGAAACTTCCTCGCCAGAAGCCGGTGAAGGCCACTCTCAGAATCAGGATTCAGATGCATGATTGTAATGTGCTGCCTGTACATATGTAAAATAAAGAACTGTAAATATCTCTGAGTGAGCAGAGGTGCTTATTGCGAAGAGCATACACAAGCCATCACAGTGGGATACTGTTGAAAGTGGGTGGGCAGATATATGTGTGTTGGTCTGTGATTTTTTAAATTATTTGTTGGGGGGAAGGAGAGAAAAGAAAGGAGAGGGGATGGAGCGGGTAGGAGATTTAAGAGTTAAGCGGGACAGAAAGAGAAAGCAAATAAACAGAAAGAAACAAAACCAAAAAAGAAAGGAAAAAGGAATGAAAAAACGGAAGTTGTTGAGGTGCTGGCACCTGGAAGTAGTATATATGTACCAAGTGATATAAGTAAAAAAGAAAATAAAATAATAAATATGTAGAAAACCCCTTTGAGAGGGAAAGAATAAAATAAATAATGTGTGTGTGTGTGTGTGTGCTCTTTAGAGAGAAAGAGGGGGAAAGAAAAAAAAGGTGGGGAAGGAAGGAAGGAAGAACCACCCCCCCCCCCAGCAAACAAACAAACAGACACACAAAAAAGGGAATTAGATTTTTTATTTATTCTCTTTTTTCTTATTTACTTTTTTAAAAAATGAGAAAAGGAAGAAAAATGAAAAATAAAGAAATAAAATAAAAAAGAACAGAAAGTCAGGGGTGGAGTGGCAATCCCAGGAAGTGGCCTGTGCTGGTTCAGGGCTCTCTTCTGGGCACCGCCATTTTAATTCTTAACAATGAGAAAAATGGGGGGGGGGACCTATTAGTAATAAATATTTTTAAAATAAAGTAAGGGGAATTCAGTTTAAAAATAAAAATACAAAAATAATAGATGGCTTTAGCGGCGGTCCCCCCCCCACACACAAAAAGAAAAAGGGGGCAGAGGTGTTTTCCCAGCCGGGGGGGGGGCGTGCTATGCAGGTTTTTCTCCTGGGGTGTCCTCCATTGCGTGGCCTCCCTCTGGGCCCTGGTCTGCTCTCGGCGCGCTAGCCACCTGGGAGGTAGGCTCGGGTCAGGCCTGGGCTGGGCTTGTCCACGCGTGTCTTCGCGGCCTCCCTGGCCCTCCCGGTGCTCTTCTACCTCTCCTGTCCTTTCCTTTTCCTTCAGTGTCGGCAGCAGCAGTAAGCTGGGGAGGTCGGGGCTCCTTTTTTTCTTTCTTTTTGCGTCGGCTCCGGAGGCCTCCAGGAGTTAAGCTGGGCCGTTGGCCAGGTGGGTTCTCTGTCACCATGGCCAAGGTTGCTGGGGGAGGGGGGCTTGGCGGCTCCCTCTGCTGATGCACTGGACTCTCCCGACTCCTCTTCGGCAGTGGCGGCAGCGGGCCTGGGGACCAGCCAGGCAGTGCAATTGGTGCTAGCTGCCTTCAGGTGCGTCGTGGCGCCCACCATTTTGCCTCCATTGGGTCTTTCCTGAGCGTTTTAAAAGTATTTCTATGTGCACAACACATTAGGTTTAACATCAGTGCAGTTCTTCGGTTCACGGTACTTTTGGTTCTTGCTATTCTGCTTTTTACCTGAAGTTGCCAAATCTTGCCTTCAGAACCTTCTTATTTCTCTGCTTTATGTTATAGGACGCTCATATTGTGTTCGGACACAAAGAATGTTGAATCAGTGTTTAGAATCTCTAGCTCAGAAAGTTCAGAGTGGTGTTGTCATCAACTTTGAGAAATCAGGACCAGACCCACCACAAATTGGGGAAGGTACAGTAAATTGTTTATGGTGATTGTAAACTATTATGTTAACAACTGTACAACTGTATTTAAGGTTTAAAAAGTACTGTATGGCATTGCTAAATCAGTGTAGATTATGTGAATAATATTATATTCTAGCTTTGCCTCTGACAATTAGATTGATTGGATACTGCCCTTCACTTATTTGAACAATTAAACTGGTTCGTTTATTACTCCATAAATTATTCTCCTGGTGGACACTGAAAAACCTGTAACAGTGTCTTCAAGTGTTTTCTTTCTTAGACACAAAACCACTAAACTATCTTTTTCCTGAACACTTTTTTTTGGAAACTTTTTAATCTTCACTGTCCCAAAATACTAGTCAAAACTTTGGTGGTCATTTGCGCAGTTTAGAGAAAATATATCTAAGTAGAAATTGTAAAGCTAACGCTGGGAACCTAATGTAAAAGGTAAAGGTACCCCTGACCATTAGGTCCAGTCGCGGACGAATCTGGGGTTGCGGCGCTCATCTCGCTTTATTGGCTGAGGGAGCCGGCGTACAGCTTCCGGGTCATGTGGCCAGCATGACTAAGCCGCTTCTGGCGAACCAGAGCAGCGCACGGAAACACCATTTACTTTCCCGCCGGAGTGGTACCTATTTATCTACTTGCACTTTGACGTGCTTTCGAACTGCTAGGTTGGCAGGAGCAGGGACCGAGCAACAGGAGCTCACCCCGTCGCGGGGATTCGAACCGCCGACCTTCTGATCGGCAAGTCCTAGGCTCTGTGGTTTAACCCACAGCGCCACCCGCATCCTAATGTACAATGTTACTTAATGTTCTGTTCTTCTTCTTTGGAACTTAGATGGAGTTGTTGATGTCACAAGACCCATCACTTCTTTTGCTTCTCAGCCATGGCACAGCTGTCATAAACTCATCTATGTGAGGCCTAATCCTAAAACGGGAGTTCCTGTTGGCCATTGGCCAATTCCAGAATCCTTTTGGCCTGATCAAAATTCACCAACACTGGTATGAAATAGAGCTTTAGAATTTCTGTGCAGATCCTAGTGGTACAAAAGTGAGCTTAGGTAATATGATGAAAAGTTTGTTGTAACTGGGGAGCAGTTCAAATCACAGTGCATCTCAGGGATCACTGGGTTGGCTCTAATCGAGGACTGCCCTGCTGAGAGCCTGAGGGCCCTGTTCCTGTCTCACTCCACCTGGCCTAGGGCAGGGCCTGACAGGCTCTTAAGAACTATTGTTGTTATTTTCATATCCCTTTAAATTCTTTTTTTTAGTGTTTTAACTGTTTTTAACTGAGTTGTAAGGGCATTTTGTGGGATGTGCCTGGGAGGAGAGGAGCAGGAAAGAGGCAGGGGTAGGCCCAATTTCAGTGGTTCTGGGTAGGAGGAGGTATGGCATGGGAGATGGGACAGGCCGGGTAAGGGGCACGCGGCCCAAGCTGTTAGTGACTACCGTGTGCTAGCCCCTCCTCCAACCTGGGGAACTGGTTGTCATTTCAGCTAGTACTCAGGTCTGCAACTGCTGTTGTTGAATGCCAGGTCGGCTCAGAATAAAATCTCTCTCATCCATGACCTGATTATGGATGAGGAGGCTTATCTGGTATGTATCACTGAAACCTGGGTGGGTGAACAGGGTGGAGTTGGTCTTACCCAGCTGTGCCCACCTGGGTACTCAGTGCAGCAGAATCGAAGGTTGGGGAGGGAAAATTGCTGTGGTCTGTAGAGATTTTCTATCTCCAGGTTCTCTGTCCAGTTTGGGGGGGGGGGATCTAGAGTGTGTGTTCCTGGCATTGGGCAATCGGGACAGATTAGGGCTTCTGCTGGTTTACTGCCCACCTCGCTGCCCAGCAGTCTCCCTGCCTGAGCTAACAGAGTTGGTCTCGGAGGCAGTGTTGAGGACTCCCAGACTGCTGGTTCAGGGAGACTTCAACATCCATGCCGAGGCAGCTGGCTCCGGGGTGGCTCAGGACTTCATGGCCGCCATGACAACCATGGGGCTGTCCCAACATGTCACCAACCCAATGCACATGGCAGGCCACACTCTGGACCTTGTTTTCTAAATGGGGCAGGAAGAGAGTGATTTGAAGACAGGGGACATTGACATCAGTCCCTTGTCATGGTCAGATCACTTCCAGTTGAGATTTAGGGTGTCAGCACCTTTTCCCCTCCGCAGATGCAGGGGATCTACAGGGGTACCTTGGGATGCGAACGGGATCCGTTCCGGATCCCCGTTCGCATCCTGAACGGAACGCAAGAGGCGACAGCGCAACTGCGCGTGCACAGGTCGCGTTTCGCCGCTTCCGCACATGCGCTCAAAATGACGTCACGCGCTCCGTTACTTCCGGGTTGCCACGGAGCGCATCCCGAACACGTTCAACCTGAAGCACATTCAACCCGAGGTATGACTGTATTAGGAAGGTCCTCTCTTGGAGGCTGATGGATCCAGTAGGATCCCAAACCCCTCTGCGGGGTTTTCTGGCTGACATGACTGGTGCTCCTGTCAAAGCCCTGACCGACCTCGGGAAAACACTCGAATGGCTTGGGCCATTGACATGAGCGCCCCTGAGTGCACTCTCCCACCTTGTGGAGCCCGATTGGCCCCCTGTTATACTCCAGAGCTTAGGGCGAGGAAACAAGCTGGGAGACGGCTTGAACACAAGAGGAGGAAGGATCTGAATGAATGCAACCAAACAGTGGTAAGGGCTCATTATTTCTGGGTTGTACGGGGCCTTTTAAAGACTGGCCTAAAGGAGGTGGTAGAATCAATGGTAGCTCTCTGTGACTTGTTTGCATGGCATTTTGAGGACAAAATCGCTTGCATACACCAAGACCTTGACTCTGTTGTTATAACAGATGAATCTCATGAGGTGTCCAGAGTACAGTCTAGTCCTGGTGTATTGCATGAGTTTCAGTTGGTAAGGCTCAAGGATGTGGATAAGGTGCTTGGATTGGTCAGGGCGACCACTTGCGCTCTAGACCCTTGCCTCACTTGGCTGATAAAAACCAGCAGGGAGGGAATGGCTGGTTGGGCCAGGGAGGTGAACGATGCCTCTTTATGAGAGGGGGTGGTCCCTGCTTGTTTGAAGGAGGCACTGGTAAAACCATTCCTTAAGAAACCTTCCCTGGATTCAGAAAACCTAACTAACTACCGGCCAGTTGCTAATTTCCCTTTCCTGGGCAAGGTTCTGGAGTGAGTGGTCGCGGACCAGATCCAGGCACTTTTGGAAGAAACTGATTTTCTGGATCCATTTCAGTCGGGGGTTAGGTTTTGGGACAGAAACTGCTTTGGTCGTCCTGTATGATGACCTCTGTCGAGTGAGAGACAAGGGAAACATGTCCCTGTTAATTGTTCTCAACCTCTTAGTAGATTTCAATACCATTGACCATGGTATCCTTCTGGAGCGACTCTCCGAACTAGGGTTGGGTGGCACCGCTTTGCGATGGTTTCAGTACTACATGAAACCACTGGGTGGGGTTATCCAGAGGTTCGGAGTACATTGTCAGCAGTATGCTGATGACACTCCGCTCTATTTCTCCTTTACATTTGCAGGTGAGGCAGTGGAAGTGCTGGACCAGTGTCTTGCCTTGGTAATGGACTGGATGAGAGCCAACAAACTGAAGCTCAATCCAGATAAGACTGAGGCACTCTTAGTGGGTGGTTCCCTAGACCAGATGGCTGGGAGGTCACCTGCTCTTGATGGGGTTACACTTCCTCTGAAGGAGCAGGTTCGTAGCCTGGGGGTACTCCTGAATCCTCTGCAGTTGTTGAGGCTCAGGTGGCCTCAGTGGCCCGGAGTGCCTTTCATCAGCTTCAGCTGGTGGCCCAGCTACGCCCCTGTCTGGACAGGAATAGCCTAACTACTGTTGTCTATGCTCTGGTAACCTCAAGGTTAGATTACTACAATGCGTCATACCTACGGCTGCCTCAGAAGACAGTTAGGAAACTTCAGCTAGTGTAGAATTCAGTAGGCAGGTTGCTCACTGGAGCAAGATAGTTTGAGCATATTGTACCAATCCTGGTCTGACTGCACTGGGTACCAATTAGTTTCCTGGCCCAATTGAAAGTGCTGGTTTCGACCTATAAAGCCTTAAACGGCTCAGGACCGCCTCTTTCCATATGAACCTACCCGGACCCTGAGATCATCTTCTGAGGCCCTCCTTCATGTGCCACCTCCTCAAGAGGTCCGGAGGGTGGCAACACGAGAATGTGGCCTTATCTACAGTGGCTCCCCATCTGTGGAATGCTCTCCCCAGGGAAGTTCGCCTGGCGCCTTCATTATACATCTTTAGGCGCCAGGCAAAAACGTTCCTTTTTAACCAGGCCTTAGGTTGATCCAATTTACATCCTATGCCCTTTTTAATTTTGTTTTTTTTTGGGGGGGGCTATTGGGTTGTTGTTTTTATTTTTATTAGGTATTTTGTGGTTTTATATATTGATTTTATTCTGTGAACCGCCCTGAGACCCCCAGATGTAAGGCAGTATAAATTCAAATAATCATCATCACCCCCCCCCCCCGGCAACCTCTGTCTCCTGCTATGGGGATCATTATCACAATAATACAAAAGGCATGTGGACATTTCAAACATTTAGAAATAGTGCTAGATAACTAGTGTGTTACCCTATTTTTCTTTGCAACTGTTGAGGCTTATGAAAAATGTTATAATTTAACCTTCTTGAATAGCAGATAAAGTACCTCTGGGGAATAATGTTAAGCAAACTTGTGGCTTTCCTTCTCCTCTAATTGGCTCTAATTCCCTTTCTTCCTTCTAAGCCTCCCCGCACAGCCCATCCAGTGGTGAGGTTCTCCTGCATGGATTGTGAGCCTATGGTAATCGATAAGCTTCCATTTGACAAGTATGAGCTTGAACCATCACCCTTAACGCAGTACATCTTGGAGCGGAAATTACCTCATTCCTGCTGGCAGGTATTTGCTATATACTCAAAGCTAATGCTGGGCAAACTTGCAGGAGAGATCAGTGAAGCGGGTGTTGGATATTAGTGAGTATATTTTCCAACTCACAAAGGTGTACACATTTCCACATGTTTTGCAGACAATCACCGATGCGATACAAGCCCACGGCCCAGGCAGTAAGGTTTATTTCCAGTTTACAACTTAATGGTTCTGTACATCATTAACCCATAAATCAGTCATTAGCATGCTGCTAGGATGGTCCGCTGCTGAAGAAGAGCAGAGAAAGAAAGGAACAAAGCTCAGTTCTTTCTCTCAGTCTCTTATCCAGGCCTAAAAAACATTGCACATGAACATTAACTCATGTTTCTTACCTAGAAGCCACCTGCTTCTAGTTTCCAGAACACAGTGCTGATAAGGATCGACTACTAGTTTCAGTTTTGCATATACCAACAGGGGGGAAAGTAGAGAGAATGCTGAGCTTGGAGATGGCAGAAGCAAGCTAAAATTTTCTCAGCCTTGCACGCAGAAGACCCAAGATTTGAACCTTGGCGTATCCAGGCAAATTTAGCAGAGCTACAAAATAACTTTCTCTTCCTGAGACAGTTTTCAGTCCCAGCCATAAGGTAGCAGCTGCACATGTTTATACGCCATGACTGAAATTGCAGAGTTGTTAAATAACCTGCAGTACTTCAGTGATGATGTGTACTGTCAGGGAACTGCCATTGGAACAGGGGCGGGAAACAGACGGGCAGTTGTGTTACAGGGAGCCTCCGAAAATCTTGCGAAGCAGTTCCTCTTCCAGTGATGAGGAAAGCCCCACCTCCAACTGCAGGGCAGCAGTTGAAGAAGGAGCAAAAAGGGTTTTCGTGTGTGTGTGTGTGTGTGTGTGCTTCTTTGTGGCTGATTAGCTGCTCTCCCTGTGCAAAGGTCAGAGGGGGCAGGGTTTCTGTTGAGGCAGGTGATTAGCTGTGGGAGGAGCTTATCAGAGCTTGCAGGGCAGCAGTTTGATCCATCTTTTAGATTTAGAGGAGCTAGTCTCAAACGTTTGTTGGGGGAGACCTAGGTTTTTTTTGGGGGGGGGGAGTTATTTGTCCTGTCTTCACGCTTTTTATGATGGAGGACCGCTGTAGCCACCCCCAACGACACGTTCTCAAGATGGAGGGGGAGGGAACAGCTGCAGTCGCCTGCGGTTCCTGCGCAATGTTTGCCATCTTGCCAAAGGTTGCAGGCAGCTTTACCTGCAGCAATTGCATGTTGATTGCCCTCTTAAAAGACAAAGTCCAGCAACTGGAGGAACGTGTAGCTACGCTCCAAAGAATTAGAGAGCTGGAGCTCTTCTTGGAAGCAACAGAGCACACCGTCTCCACCAAGGAGGAGACAGGGGACTCCCCTGAGAAGGAGGCTAGTTCACCAACACAGGAGCCAGATATATGGAGACACGTGACTCAGAGAAGTAGGAGGCCCAGGGTTCGCTCTGATTGTTTAGAAATACACAATTGCTTTGAGGTCCTCTCTCCTATCATGGAAGACGAAGAGCAGACTCCATTTGAGGATCTCTCCCTCATTACAGTCGACCAGGTATATGAAGACGAGCAGCAGTCAGTCCTCAGGGAATGTGCAGGTGACCTTGGAACGGACAGCTCACGGAAGAACCCCGACCAAACCTAAGAGGAGGCGTGTAGTGGTGATAGGGGATTCCCTACTGAGGGGAACAGAAGCAGTGATCTGTGGGCCTGACAAGATGTCTTGGGAAGTGTGCTGTCTCCCCGGGGCTAAGATCCAAGATGTAACTGAACGACTGCAAGGAATCATAAAACCCACTGACAAATACCCCTTCCTCTTGGTTCATGTGGGAACCAATGACACTGCAAGCAATAGCCTCCAGAAGATCAAAAGAGACTACGAGGCTCTGGGCAGGAAATTGAAGCAATTAAATGCACAAATTGTCATCTGAACGACGTGGCCCAGGGAGAGAGGGAAAAATAGTGGAAGTGAACAGCTGGCTTCGCAAATGGTGTAAACAGGAATGGTTTGGATTCTTAGATCACGGACTGCAGTTTCTTGAAGATGGACTTCTGGCAAGCGATGGGCTGTACCTCACAACGGTTGGGAGGAATGTTTTTGCCAAAAATCTCAGAAAGCTCATCAGGAGTGCTTTAAACTGACTAATGTGGGGGAGGGAGACAGTGCTCCTGAAGGTAGGAGTCTATCAATTGATGAAGATGATCATCCAAATGTCATAGACCAAATGGAGCAAACAGCACGCAGACCTAGTGGTGGGAGGAAAAAATCCTTAAATAAGAGACACGGGGGGATGATTAATGGACTTCAATGTCTGTACACTAATGCGCAAAGCATGGGAAATAAACAAGATGAGCTTGAGCTCTTGGTACAGCAAACTAAATATGACATAATAGGCATCACTGAAACCTGGTGGGATAAGTCCCACTATTGGAATGTAATAATGGAGGGATACAATCTATTTCAGAGAAACAGACCAGACAAGAAAGGAGGAGGAGTGGCGTTATATGTCAGGGATGTGTATATCTGTGAAGAGATCCAAGATTTAGAACCTCAAAGCCAAAGTGAGAGCATTTGGGTCAAAATTAACGGAGAGAAGAATAACAGTGACCTCATTGTGGGAGTTTACTATAGATCCCCAAGCCAAACGGAGGACATAGATGATGCCTTCCTGGAACAGATGGCCAAGCATGCAAAAGGAAGGGAGATAGTAGTAATGGGGGACTTCAATTACCCGGATATTTGTTGGATGTCAAACTCAGCCAAGAGCATAAGGTCAAACAGATTCCTCACTGGCCTTGCAGACAACTTCATTGTCCAGAAAGTGGGAGAAGCAACAAGAGGAACAGCCATTTTAGATCTGGTCCTAACCAATGTTGATGACCTGGTTAGTGGGGTAGAAGTGGAAGAATCATTAGGCGCGAGTGATCATGCTCTTCTGAAGTTTACTATACAGCGGAAAGGAGCAGCCAAGCATACTAGGACTCAATTTCTTGACTTTAAGAAAGCCGACTTCATAAAACTTAGGGAAGTGCTGGGTGAGATCCCATGGACAGTAATACTAAAAGGAAAGGGAGTTCATGATGGCTGGGAGTTTGTTAAGAGGGAGATAGTAAAAGCACAACTTCAGGCAATAGCAATGAGACGGAAACATGGAAGGTGCCTAAAGAAGCCAGGGTGGCTATCTAAAGAACTTTTAACTGAGTTAAGATTAAAAAATGATGTGTACAAAAAATGGAGAAGGGGGGAACCACCAAAGAGGAATTCAAACAAATAGCCAGCACGTGTAGACACAAAGTCAGAAAAGCTAAAGCACAGAATGAACTCAGACTTGCTAGAGAGGTTAAAAGCAACAAAAAAGGCTTTTGTGGGTATGTTCGTAGCAAAAGGAAGAAGAAAGAAACAGTGGGGTCACTCAGAGGAGAAGATGGTGAAATGCAAACAGGGGACACAGAAAGGGCTGAACTCCTCAATGCCTTCTTTGCCTCAGTCTTCTCCGATAAAGAAAACAATGCCTGACCTGAAGAATTTGAAGCAAATGATTCAGCAAAGGAAACACAGCCCAGAATAAGGAGATAGTACAAGAATACTTGGCTAGTTTAGATGTATTCAAGTCTCCAGGGCCAGATGAACTGCATCCAAGAGTATTAAAAGAACTGGCAGATGTGATCTCAGAACCACTGGCAGTCATCTTTGAGAATTCCTGGAGAACAGGCGAAGTCCCGGCAGACTGGAGGAGGGCAAATGTTGTCCCTATTTTCAAAAAGGGGGAAAAGAGAGGACCCAAATAATTACCGCCCAGTCAGTCTGACATCAATACCAGGGAAGATTCTGGAGCAGATCATTAAGCAAACAGTCTGTGAGCACCTAGAAAGGAATGCTGTGATCACCAATAGTCAGCATGGATTTCTGAAAAATAAGTCTTGTCAGACTAACCTGATCTCGTTTTTTGACAGAATTACAAGCCTGGTAGATGAAGGGAACACAGTGGATGTAGCCTACCTTGATTTCAGCAAGGCATTTGACAAGGTGCCCCATGATATTCTTGTAAAGAAGCTGGTAAAATGCGGTCTTGACTATGCTACCACTCAAGATATCAGCTGTACATAAAGGATTAAGGATAATTTTATTATAAATGGAATGATTTTAGGATACTTGGATTAACTCTGATTAGAAAGCTCTCATGAAACTGCTGTTTCTGTATCTTGTAGTATGCTGAATGGGCCAAACACTAGTAAACTGTCCAGGACTTCTCCCCTGTGCTTTCAAGACAAGGAGGCAAATAATTGGGCAATGTCTCTCTCTCAAAAACATGCACCACTTTTTTTTGTAAAAATGTTCCCGCTGGAGTTCAAAAATGTGGTTTATCTGAAACCCAGTAGCCGCTTGTGTATAATAAACCTTGTCTCTTCCGTTGTCTTTTCTAGGTATTTGTGAGCAGCAGTGGGAAGTACAGTGAACTGAGCCATCCATTTGGGTATTTGAAGGCCAGCACCACTCTAACATGTGTCAATCTCTTTGTGATGCCTTACAACTACCCTGTCCTCCTCCCTCTGCTAGGTGAGTGATGCAGAGCCATTGCAGCGCAACCAACTAGAAAAGGAACTATCTGTCTTGTCTTGTCTGCTGTTTACTTGCCAGCCATTTTCTTAAATGGGTTGGGAGACTGGAGAGTCTAGAGCAGGCTTTCTCTACCATGGGTCCCCAGCTGTTGTTGGACTGCAACTCCCATCATCCCTGACCACTGGTACTGCTAGCTAGGGATGATGGGAGTTGCAATCCAACAACAGCTAGGGACCCAAGGTTGAGAAAGATTGTTACAAACTGCTTCATTGGGAGGAGAGCATTTTTACGCACACCCTCTCTTCTCTGCAGTAGAGGAGGAAAGTCACCTGCTTCCAGTGCATTTTTGATGCTCCTCACCTAGGCTAGATCTACACTGACCTGTTTAACATTATTAGAGCAATATTAGATATATTGTTTTAAAACATCACAGGGCAGACCTGTAAGCGTTTCTTACCTCCAGCAAAATTCTAATTCCCTTCTGCTCTGCAATGCCCTCTGGTGTCACATTATAATAATGCATTATGAACGTTAAAAGTAGAACACCATGTGGCCATATGGTTATTAAAACTATTCCTTAACGTTAAAAACCATGATTGTAGATCCTCCATTCTTTTCCCTCTTTCAGGATGTGGCATGTTTCAGAGAGAGAAACACCCCTCCCACTGTATATAGCTGTCATGATTCACTCTGTCACTGAAGAAGAAAAATCATAAATAAACTGTCTCATCCGGGTCTGAGTGTTACATATAATCGAGTGCAAGAACTATCAGCCACAGTAACAAATGTACTGTGTGGACAATACAGAGAAAATGGTGTGTGCCCACCCAAGCTTTGTCCCTGTTGTTGTTATTTATACCCCACCCATCTTACTTGGTTGCCCCAGCCACTCTGGGTGGCTCCCAACAAAAAAGTAAAACACAATGCAGCATCAGACACTAAAAGCTTCCCTGAACAGTGCTCCCTTCAGATGTCTTTAAAAGTCACATAATTGCTTATCTGTTTGACATCTGATGGGAGGGCGTTCCACAGGGCGGGCCCCACGACTGAGAAGGCCCTCTGCCTGGTTCCCTGTAACCTCACTTCTTGCAGTGAAGGAACCGCCAGAAGGCCCTCAGAGCTGGACCTCACTGTCTGGGCAGAGCGATGGGGGTGGAGACGCTCCTTCAGGTATACAGGACTGAGGCTGTTTAGGGCTTTCAAGGTCAGGACCAACACTTTGAATTGTGTTTGGAAATGTACTGGGAGCCAATGTAGATCCTTTAGGACCAGTGTTATAGGCTCCCAGGGGCGACTCCCAGTCACCAGTCTAGTTTTGGGTCCAGCTTCTATTGGGAATAGTTTGACTGTTGAATAGCTTCTCAAATATCATTTTATTGTTCTTTTTATTTATTACATTACATGGTTCTCCTCCCCATTTCATCCTCACAACAACCCTGTGAGGTAGGTTAGGCTAAGAGATGGTGACTGGCACAAGGTCACCCAGTGAGCTTCATAGCTGAGGGGGAATTCAAACCCTGCTCTCCCAGATCCTAATCCAGCCCTCTAAACATTACACCACACTGGCTCTCAGTATTTAGTGCCATAACTTAAACACACACAGTATCTAAGATTAGCAGAATCCAAGGTGTTTAGGACTTCAGAAGTCTTCAGACTAAGCAGTGCTGGTTCTCTTCATTAAAAGTTGTGATTGTTACTCTGCTAAGATCTAGCCTGACTTGGGGTGTGTAAAAGTTGAATATACAACATAAGGAGGAGAGAGCCCTGTCCTTGGGAGTGTTAGTACTCTCTGGATCTTTAAGGGACAATCCTATGGAGCATGATGCTGGGATACTTGCACTGTTGTGTACATTTGTGACTGGTATTGTTTCTCCTTTGCAGATGATTTATTTAAGGTTCACAAACTTAAGCCAAATTTGAAGTGGCGGCAATCTTTGGATAACTACTTAAAAACCATGCCTCCCTACTACTTGATGGTATGTACCTCTCGTCAGTTTGATGGGTCTTGTGTGTTATGCTGGAAGCAAAACTGTTGAATGTTCACAAGCCAGGATTCAAAAGCTTTGCAACATGGAATGACTTACTCGTCCTTCCTTAAATGCTCTCTTGCAGTTGGTGTTTAGCACAGCTCCAGAACCTATTCTTTTGTTTCTCCTCTCCTGCTTGTTGGAAAGATTGCTTTATTGCTGGCCGGGTTTTGGCACAGAAACTGCTTTGGTCGCTCTGTATGATGACCTCTGTTGAGAGAGAGACAGGGAAAATGTGTCCCTGTTAATTCTCCTCAACCTTACAAAGTGATGGTTTTGACCTATAAAACCTTAAATGGCTCAGGACCGTAATACGTCCAGGGCCACTTCTCCTTATATGAACTGTCCTGGACCCTGCAATCATCATCTGAGACCCTTCTTCATTTCCTCTACAAGAAGTCCAGAGGGTGGCAACACAAGAGTAGGCTTTTTCTGTATTTGCTCCCCGTTTGTGGAATGCACTCCTTTAGGCACCAGGCAAAAACATTCCTCTTCTCCCAGGCCTTTGGCTAATGAAACTATATATATATATATATATATATATATATATATATACACACACATATATATATATATTAAAAATTGTCTAGTAGCACGTTAGAGACCAACTAAGTTTGTTCTTGGTATGAGCTTTTGTGTGCGTGGACACTTCTTCAGATAATAAAATTATCCTTAAACCTTTATGTACAGCTGATATCTTGACACAGTACCACCAGTTAACATATCATGAAAAGGCAGCTGACCTGCATGACATTCTGATTCAAGTATACAAAAGGAGATGTGATTATCTGACTGAACTTTTGTAAAATCACTTTGTTTTATTGACCGGCTTTAGGTATTTGCTATACCATGCTGCTGTGACCCACCCTGTGATTGTTCTATGATAGTCTCTCTCTCTCTCTCTCTCTCTCCCCCAAGAACAAACTTAGTTGGCCTCTAAGGTGCTACTAGACAATTTATTATTATTTTTTTATATATTTCTACTGCATCAGACCAACATGGCTACCTACCTAAATATAGAAAAAAATCTATGGCCTCTAAAGATGTGAGGCAGAGTTATTGTTTGTGTTTGTTGTTATGATACATATTTTTGTGTTTTTCTATATTGCAAACTGCCCAGTGATCCATGGATAAACCACATTTAACAGAAAAACTGGGCTGAGGAGGAAGCTAGATGGCAGAGTGGCAGTGACATAAATCACCTGCATAGCTTGGGCAAGATGCCACAGTATGGACTTGCATCATCCCAGCAGTCAGGGTTTGTAGCATCTGTGTGAAATCAGCTGGTGGTGCCATACTGCATAGTACCATGTGGCTATGTGATCTAATGCCCCCTGTGAACCATCCGAAACCCACCTTCCAACTCTGCCTTAGCTTTATATAGCACTTAATAGTGAGAACCTTTTTTAAAAGACCATTTTTTTAAAAAAAGCAAAGATCTTATATTCTTCTTATTCTTACTTATTTTGTTTTCCTTACAGCCATTAAAGAAAGCACTAAGGATGATGGGAGCTCCAAATCTGATACCAGAAAATTTAGATTGTGGACTTAGTTACAGTGTTATCGCTTACCTTAAAAAACTCAGCCAACAGGTAGTATTGACAAAACCTTTGAAATTAGAAGTGCATTGATAGTGATTTGTGTGTGTGTGTGTTGCTCTGGTTATATAACAACAACAACAACAATTTATTATTTATACCCTGCCCATCTGGCTGGGTTTCCCCAGCCACTCTGGGTGGCTTCCAACAAAGTATTAAAATACAGTGGTCTGTTAAACATTAAAAGCTTCCCTAAACAGGGCTGCCTTCAGATGTCTTCTAAAAATCTCTTTAATATCTGATGGGAGGGTGTTCCACAGCATGGGTGCCACTACCTAGAAGACCCTCTGCCTGGTTCCCTGTAACATGGCTTCCCGCAGTGTGGAACTGCCAGAAGGCCCTCGGCGCTGAACCTCAGTGTCCGGGCTGAACGATGGGGGTGGAGATGCTCCTTCAGGTATACTGGGCCAAGGCCGCTTAGGGCTTTCAAGGTCAGCACCAACACTTTGAATTGTGCTCGGAAACGTAAGTAAATCACTAAAGGAATGTCCTTTTTCCCTGTATTTTAAGATAGGTAAAGATTTGACTGTTTCCGTTTTCAGGTAAGTGGTGGTGGGGCCCTTGGAGGGAATTACACAGGTAGAGGAAGGCAACTATTTAGCTTACCTGGTCCATTGTTGGTCAGAGTTTAGTTGTTTGCTGCCAATGAGCGTTGCAGTCATTTTTGCTAATGATTTGAGATAGTGGCAACTAGTGATGTTAAATTCTCGAGAATATTCTCAGGAATATTCTCAAGAATATTCTCGATTAATGAGAATATTAGAGAATTTTCATTTAAAATAGGAGAATATTCATTTTAATGCACTGAAAATGATATCATTTTAATGCATTGAAAATGATATAATTAGTTAATATACATGTTTACTCATGGGTAAACTTATTCAGATGGCAACCAAAAGCTGTACAGATACTTTTATTCAATGGGGCAATGCAGTGAATTCACATTCTTTGATTTTTTGCACCAAACTTGAAATTGAAAATTGACATGTTAAGGTTTGATACAAGTAAATTCAGTAATAGGCTATCTTGCGCTTCTAAAACTTAATAACTGTTCTGGTGACTTTATGCATACTTATAAAAAAAGAAGCCATTAACATTAAATATATTAACTTTATATGATAAAGATGTCAATCTCTGGTAAATGGCACCTTGTACCATTGAATAGCACTGCAAAAACCAGTTACTGACACTAAATAAAAATATAGAAACGTCAATTGTTTACATCAAGGCCACTTCACATGCTGTTACACATAATTGCATAGGTCTAGGTACTTTCAGTGTATAAAGCATTAAAGCTACTTTCTGTAAAAAAAAATCACACTGTATGGCCAAGGGTATAGAATTGCTAAGAATAAGGTCACACCAAAATAGGAAAAGGCTATTACATATAGTTGAAATACATATGAATTCAAATGTCCATCAAATTAAATGTATAGCATTTTTAAAACTAAAAAAAAAATGTTTTCTGCAGCTCGCATTTCAGAACTGCCAATAGTGAATGACATAATGCCCAGTAGTGTAACTGGATAAAAAAAAATCATTATTCGTTACTTACCCTGGCAAAATCACAGCTTGACTTATTTACTAGATTTTTTAAATGTGGGTTGTAAAACTGGCTCTTACATTAGAATTTACAGTTTGTGGAGAATATTCTCTGGAGTATTTTCTTTTCTTTTTTTTGTTTTTCTTTGAGAAAAACAACAACCCTTAAGGTTTCTTTATTATTATTGCCAATCTTGTAAAGAGTGCCCTCGTTTTAAAATGCCAGCCCCCCTCGTCTTTGTTTGTTTTTTTAAATAATATTTATTAATTTTCCAACCGTTTAAACACAACACAACACTAACACATAAGACTAACAAAACAAGACACAAACCATTTAAAACACAGAACAATTTCAATATCTTATCTTTCATTCCCTTATTTCCACGACCTCCTCACACCTCCCTTTTTGTATTCCACTTCTGTTAATTGTTTCAGCAATTCCTTTCCATCTTCCTCTGTTTTCTATCCTATAATTATCTTAACACATTCTAATCTTATTTTTCACTTTAATACTCTATTTCTAGTTATACTTAATTCCTTATAACATTTCTACTAAAGCCATATAACTTCATTCCAACATTTTTCTAACATTCATTATTTTTACAATATTTCTATACATAGTCTTAAACTTTTTCCAGTTTTCTTCCACCGACTCTTCTCCCTGGTCTCGGATTTCTGCCAGTCGTTTCCGCCAATTCCATATAGTCCATCAACTTCATCTGCCATTCTTCCCGGATAGATAAATCTTGTGTCTTCCAGTTCTTCACAATGAGTATTCTTGCTGCTATTGTTGCATACGTGAAAAAAATTCTATCCTTCTTTAACACCAATTGGCCGACCATGCCCAGGAGAAAGGCCTCTGGTTTCTTCAAAAGGGTATATTTAAATACCTTTTTCATTTCGTTATGAATCATCTCCTAAAGTGTCTTAATCCTTGGGCATGTCCACCAAAGGTGAACTCTAATCCTCAAATTTGTCTGTTTTTCTTTAAGTTCAGTCATAGCAAGCGTCAACTTATGTTCATCAAATTGCCTCTGTAGGGCTGGGACTCTCTTTCTCTTTCTCTCCAGTTGTGTTACTTTACATTCAGCAACAACGGCTTTTTCCCTGGCTTCCTCTGCAGTTTGCCGTATCAAAGTAGGTTCCTGTATCAATTTCTGGGTGGTTTTTGTATTGGTATTATTTATACTTTCTGTATTTAAGTTAATTTTAGTAATTGGAACATCCACTTTCGCATTTATCGTGTCCATTTTCCTGTTAAGCTGATCCAGTGAGTCATTTATCTTATATAATGCAGCCACTAAAGCCTCTTCTGTCGACATTCCTCTTGGTTTTAAATATACTGGTACAAAGGCAGCGACAGAAGGAGCAGGGGGGCTTGATGATGGACCTCTCCTGGATTGTTGCCAAGTCCTCCCAGACCTTAATGTTTTGTCAGCAGTTGACTGGTCTGTTTTTCCTCTTCCATTTACCATAACACTTAAAAGATTCAAGGTCAGTCCCAGAGTCTCACGGTTTTTAACTTGCAGCTGGAAATTCCCCTAGCCCAGCTCTTATAAAGCAACTGGTTTCAAAGGCTTCCACTAGGGGGAAACAGTTTCTATTTGTAATAGTCAATAGTATCCTCTTTTAAACAATCCAAAATTAGTTTCAATTTTCAGTTACTTTTACTCCTTTTTAAAGCAGCCGGAGACAGTAGAAACAGTGTATTTCTCTTGTTTAACTAGCTGTCAATGAACGTTCTAAACGCTGTCAATGAACATTCCAAAAGACGTCAGTCCTGCTAGCAGCCCGTTTCCAGGGTCAGAGCGGCGGTGTTTTAAATCTCTTCGCTCTCTCCCACAGGCATACTCAATCAGCAACTTCCCCCTCTCTTCTCCTGCCTCCAAGAGGGGGTTTAATGTTCTTTACCGATGGAAATTTAATCTTTTACAAAAGGCTTTCCAGGACTCCAGCTTGCAACTTCATTGCCTCAGTCTATTTACAAAAGGGGAAGGCGGACTTCCTGTTTTGAACCTCCCCGTTACGGTAACAAATTAAACATTTAGAAATCCAATTCTTCTGCTTCAGCTCTACTCACGGGTAATTACTTTAAAGTCAAATTGTCCACAGGAAAAGGTCAGCGCTCTCCGGCAACAGCTGTGCGGCTTCGCTCTGTGGAAGAAGCAGACGATTCAATGCACCGCGCCGCTCACCCCACGTTGCTCCGGAGCCCCAAAAACTGGGGTTCCCCGCAAGTGGGGGAGGCGCAAAAGGTGCCCGCCGAATCCCACGCTCACAGGCTTCTCCCGCCTGTGATTTTAACGGGTCTCCGCCTTCGCCGTGGCGGCCAGACCCAGATTCCCACGGAGCAGATTCCTCCCCGTCAGAGGAATTCCACCATTACCGGAGGCACCTCCCCGGAAGTATTCTCTGGAGTATTTTCTCCGGACAATATTCTCACCTCACATCACTAGTGGCAACCATCAATCTTTGTGGTTGGTGGCTGAGAGCTATATGTCTGTCTGAAACCAGTTTTATAAAGGACTATCTACATTTGTAACTTCAAGGAAAAATTATTCTTTCCCCTTGGTCAAATTATCCCCCTCCCCATGATATGTAAGCAAAGCTGCCAATGCTTCTGTTCTGATTTTGCTTGAGTTACAGGTCACGACATTAAATGGAATAATTCAAATGTGAAATGCTAGCTAAAGCTTTCTACAGTGGAGTCTGAACAGTCCTGTAGATAAGGACTGAAGAATTAAATTGGACTCTGCTCAAACATAATTTTCCGTGGTGTTCCTTCCCCTCTACCCACAGTGCCATTTCCACTACTTGTGGAGTAATATAAGCTCTATCTTTTTAATAAGATTTTTAAAATTAACTTTTCAAATTTTATAAATTATTTTAAGCAGCCATCAGAACAAATCTCTCATTTCCATTGACTTTTGTTAAAGGAAATTCCTGGGCTCCCCTTGGATTACTAAACAAAGAAACTAGCCAAGAATATAGGAGCAAAACAGCAGCCAGTAGGCTTGATCTTTATTGCAAAAAGACTGTTGCAACAGGAGTTCATGGGAGAAGCAAGAAGCAGCTCCGAACAAAAGTATGCTCTAACTTTTATAAGTTTCCCATTTTCCCATAAACAACCTTGGTGAAACATCACACATAAGTACATCACAGATACATCATACATACATCACAGAAAGGGAGGAGTTATCTGGTGGAAACCAGTTTGTCAAGTTTGCCCCCAACCTCCCTCGCCCATCACATACACTCATCAAGTGATACAATAGGGATATTTACAGGTTCCTGGTGCTCCTGGCCAAGCAATCACACTCCTTTGTCTTGACTGGGAGTGCTGTAGCCGGCACTCATGATGCACAGAGTTTCTTTAAAGCCACAAAGACCATCTATGGGCCAATAAATCATGGCATATGCCCCCTATGCTCAGCAGATGGTACCACACTTCTAAAAGATAAAGAAGCTATTGCACTGCGCTGGAAAGAACACTACCAACATCTCCTTAACCGCAACTCCCCTGTAGCTGCTGAGGTCCTCTCACAAATTCCGCAAAACCAAGTTAGAGATGAGCTTGCAGTATCTCCAAATCTGGGAGAGTTGTGTACAGCTATTAACCAAGTGAAAAACAACAAAGCCAGTGGACCTGATGGGATACCTGCTGAAATCTTCAAAGTGGGTGGAATTGAACTTACACAACAACTTCACAAGCTCATCGAAAAAACCTGGGAAAGAGAAGCGATCTGCAGACTTTAGAGATGCCAAAATTATCAATCTCTTTAAAAAAGGTGACAGAACTGATTGTGGAAACTATGGAGGCATCTCTCTATTAGCTGCGGCCGGCAAAATTCTTGCAAGGGTCTTAGCAAACCGTCTCTTAACAATATCCGAGATGACCCTTCCTGAATCCCAAAATGGTTTTCGGCCTTCTAGGGGGACAGTGGACATGATTTTCACCGCTCAACAGGTTCAGGAAAAATGCAGAGAGCAAAACCAACCCCTGTATATGGTATTTATCGACCTGACTAAGACTTTCAACACTGTAAATCGTAATGCCCTGTGGACTGTCCTTCTGAAAATTGACTGCCCAGATAAATTTTTAAACATAATTCAGCTCCTCCATGATAATATGACAGCAACAATTGCAGATAACAATGGCTCTCAAAGTGAACCATTCACAGTGGAATCAGGTGTTAAACAGGGTTGTGTTAAAGGGAACTCCCCACTGGAGTAGAAATCATATATCAAACAGATGGAAAGCTCTTCAATCTGGGCAGGCTGAAAGCAAAGAGTAAGGTTACCATAACTTCCGTCATAGAGCTTCAGTATGCTGATGACAACGTACTGTGTGCACGCTCAGAGGATGATCTCCAAACCATCAAAAATATCTTTGTGGAAACTTACGAAAAGCTTGGCCTGTCGCTCAACATCCAAAAAACCAAAGTGCTGCACCAACAAGTACAAAATAACCCCTCTGCAGCGCCACAAATCCAACTCAATGGTGTAACGTTGGAAAATGTTGATCACTTCTCCTACCTAGGCAGTTATATTTCCACAAGGGTCATCATTGATGCCAAAATCCAGCATCGCCTGAGCTCTCCGAGTGCGGCTTTCTCCCGATTGAAGTCACAAATCCAACTTAATGGTGTCACAAACCCTCAGTAGCGTCAGAAATCCAACTTAATGGTGTGACCCTGGAAAGTGTTGAAATCCAGCATAGCCTGAGCTCTGTGAGTGTGGCTTTCTCCCGACTGAAGCACAGAGTGTTTGAGGACCAGGACATTCTCAGGGAAACCAAAATGCTTGTTTACAAAGCTATTGTACTACCAGCCTTACTGTATGCTTGTGAAACATGGACCACTTACAAATGCCATCTCCAACTTCTCAAAAGATTCCATCAACGGTGTCTCCGAAAAATCTTACACATCCCTTGGGAAGACAGGCAAACTAATATCAGTGTACTGGAAGAAGCAAAGATCACCAGTGTTGAAGCAATGATTCTTTAACATCAACTTCGTTGGACTGGTCATGTTGTGCGGATGCCTGATGATCGTCTTCCAAAGCAACTATATTCTGAACTTAAAAATGGAAAGTGTAATGTTGGTGGTCAACAAAAGACATTTAAAGACTGTCTCAAGGCAAATCTAAAAAAAATGTAGTATAAACACCGACAACTGGGAAACACTGGCCTGCGAGCGCTCCAGTTGGAGAACAGCCTTTACCAAAGGTGTCCTGGGCTTTGAAGACACTCAGGTCGCAAGGGAGAAACGTGCTAAGAGGAGGGCATGCTTGGCAAATCCACACCGTGACCAGCTCCCGCCCGGAAACCAATGTCCCCACTGTGGAAAGACGTGTGGGTCCAGAATTGGCCTCCACAGTCACTTAGGGACTCATTGTTGAAACTGTGTATATGGAAGACAATCTTACTTGGCTACGAGTGATTGCCAAAGAAGAAGAAAGAAGCTATCTAGTCTTGAATAGTCCACTATTATCTGTTGATGACTACTCGTCTAGAACCCATCTGCCAGGATGCCAGGGATTATTTCTTGAGCAAGAGGTTCCTGCGTATGCTTCAAGGATTATGGCTGTCCCCCCTTTGGTAGTCCTTGGTTCCCTGAGTAAAATGAAGTTTGAATGGTGTTGATCCGATATAAGGTTGATTTTATACAAATATTTGTAGGTTCTGCAGTTCAGAGAAGCCAGCGCTTTAAGGAGTCCTTCCCTTGAACCCAGGAAGGAAACAATTAGAAGTTGATACAATGTAAAAAAAATGTGGTTTCAATTCCATGGACTTGAAATATTGTTCCAATAAAGAGATGCTGAAAGACAGCCTGCAGTACCAGTGTGTTCTGCTTCAGAGGGTGTTGTTAGCTAATGCTGATAGGTTGACTTTTGACTGGTCATTTGAATGCGGTGCTTTTTTGATACCTTGTCTACCCAGCTTCCAGATGGGTCCGATAGTCTCCCCCTTCCGAAAAGCAGTTTCCAGACATCCCTTATTTACGGGGGCCTTTTTTTATATCAAAGAAAGTATATATGTGTGAAATAACAAGAATATAGTGTGGTGCTTTTGGGACGCGGGTGGCGCTGTGGGTAAAACCTCAGCGCCTAGGACTTGCCGATCGCATGGTCGGCGGTTCGAATCCCCGCGGCGGGGTGAGCTCCCGTCGTCCGGTCCCAGCTCCTGCCCACCTAGCAGTTCGAAAGCACTGTAGTGCAAGTAGATAAATAGGTACCGCTTTATAGCGGGAAGGTAAACGGCGTTTCCGTGTGCTGCTCTGGTGCCGGTTCGCCAGAGCAGCTTCGTCACACTGGCCACGTGACCCGGAAGTGTCTGCAGACAGCACTGGCTCCCGGCCTCTAGAGTGCGATGAGCGCACAACCCTAGAGTCTGTCAAGACTGGCCCGTACGGGCAGGGGTACCTTTACCTTTACCTTTAGTGTGGTGCTTTGCAGAACGTCCAGTGAGTGGGTATATTTAGGCGCTGGGGTGGGCAGAACCCCTTCCCCACCCCAAGCTTTGTCTAAATTCTTGCAACACTTTCCCATCCACCCTTCCATGGTGTTCTTTTCTTACCTTATAGTGCTGCTATATTACTTACATTTTACCCATTATATACTTTAATTGTAACTTATTAAACTGCAATTCTCATCTCTTGCTGTACTTCAAATCCTGCATACGTTTTAGCATAACCATAATATTTTTTCAAATATTCCCAAAAATATTTCCATTCTTCAAGAATTTTTTCTTCATTTCTCAGTTAGTCTAGCCATCTGAGCATATTCTATTATCTTCATAAGCCAATCTTCTTTCATTGGGACTTCTTCTTAAAGTAAGCAAAGTCAAAGTAGTGAACTTGTTCTTTCCCTTGGCAGCAATATGGGTACCTATGTCCCCCACCTTTTGCTGATTTTGGATAGCTTAAGGAGGTTGCTTGAGTATCTTGCTACTTCTAGGCAATATAGCAGTTTTAAGAGCATTCCCCTTGAGGTAAAATGCTTTGAAATACTCAAACAAGGTTTTATTGTCCAGTGAAAACCTAGTAGAATAAATGAATTAAAAGACCAAAGGTGTGCAAGTGGAAGGATAAGCATGAGTATGTTCATTGAAATAACTGGGTCTCTCAGTGGGACTGAAGCATCCATAACTTTCTCTGGGTGGTGTCCCTACACGTTTTGTGACACATGGAAACTCAGCCAGATGGACAGGGTATAAATAATAAAAATATTCTTATTATGGAATAAAAGTATTGGAACACTTTGAAGTAGCTTCTCCTATGCCAGTCAGGGGCAGACTTTAAAAAATGTGTCAGTGCTGCTTGCGTTGTGCTAGCTAGCCTAAGAGTCCTTTCTAGGCCTGGGTGAAATATTGATATAACGTCCAGGACTGGTATGAGGAGCAGACTGTGATGTCTGCTTCACTCAGCAGTATATTATTGGTGAAACTGCCACCACTCCTGAGTCCCTCCGCTAGCAGTGTCTGCTGGAGGGAGTCAAGAGTTCCTTCCTACAGCCAGTGATATACCGCTGAGTGAAACTGCCATCCCATTCTGCCCTCATGGCACAGAGGGAGAAATAAACTGTACTGTCGAGGCGCCAATACAGCTTGTTCCTCACTCTGCATCTTTAAACAGCTCAAATGAGGGGTTGGCGCTCCCCACAGCGAGCAGTTAAAGGAGCCCTGATGCTCCTGCCACTTGCCTGTGAGCATGGGGAGCACCAGAGCTGGCTCAGTTGGAGGGGGGAGCCTTTCCTCCCCCCAGCTGAGCCACGCAAACAAGCTTTGTTGTCCCAGCCTGCAAGGCACTGGGGGCATTCACATAGCACCTCGTGGGCAGAGACCAGCGCACTTGTTTTTTCAACATTGTGGTATATCGCCAAACTGTGATGTTTGGCTGGCGATACACCACGATGTTGAAAAGCTGGTATCGCCCAGCCCTAGTCCTTTTTTTTTCCTTTTTTTTTTTAAATGATTTTTATTAAGGTTTAAATAAAAAAGTTAAACAAAAAAACATAAAAGTAGAAGTACAAAAATACACAATACATAATCCAAAAAGAAAAAGAAAACACAGAAAACAATATACAAAAGAAACAAACAAAAAAAAAACAGAACAATTAAAAACAATATCACTTTTCCATTTCCGTTTTTGAATTTACTTATTTTCTGGACTTCCTCATACCTCCCTCTTTTGTATTCCAGTCCCAATTATTTGTCCAGCAGTTTCTTTTCCACTTTTTAATCCCAATCTTTAATCTTAATATAATATATAACACTTAAACTTCTTTAATCCTAATCTTTAATCTTAGTGTAATATAACATTAAAATTTTACCTCTTAAGTACCAAATTTCCATTTCCTTAAACATCTTTAATCCTAATCTTTAATCGTAATCTATCAATAACTTTAACCTGTACAGCTGGAAACCACTTATTTTCGATCCAACATCACTCTAACGTTCTTTAATTTTGCAGTGTTTCTGAAGATAATCTTTGAATTTCTTCCAATCTTCCTCCACCAACTCTTCTCCCTGGTCACGGATTCTGCCAGTCATTTCCGCCAGTTCCATATAGTCCATCAGTTTCATCTGCCATTCCTCCAGCGTGGGAAGTTCTTGTGTTTTCCAATACTTTGCGATGAGTATTCTTGCTGCTGTTGTTGCATACATAAAGAAAGTTCTATCCTTTTTTAACACCATTTGGCCGACTATGCCCAGGAGAAAGGCCTCTGGTTTCTTAGGGAAGGTATATTTAAATACCTTTTTTAATTCATTATATATCATTTCCCAGAAAGCCTTAATCTTTGGGCACGTCCACCAAAGGTGAAAAAATGTACCTTCAGTTTCTTTACATTTCCAACATTTGTTATCGGGCAAATGATAGATTTTTGCAAGCTTGACTGGGGTTATGTACCACCTGTATATCATTTTCATAATATTCTCTCTTAAGGCATTACATGCCATAAATTTCATACCTGTGGTCCACAACTGTTCCCAGTCAGCAAACATAATGTTATGTCCAACGTCCTGTGCCCATTTAATCATAGCCGATTTTACCGTTTCATCCTGAGTATTCCATTTCAGCAGCAAGTTATACATTCTTGACAAATTCTTAGTTTTGGGTTCTAACAGTTCTGTTTCTAATTTAGATCTTTCCACCTGGAAGCCAATTTTCTTGTCCAATTTACCGTATTTTTCGTTCTATAGGACGCACCGGCCCATAGGACGCACCTCGTTTTTTGGGGGGGGGGGGAAATGAATAAAAAAAATTATCCCGCCCCCCCGCCGCGGCTGCCGCCCCAAGCCTCGCGAGCTTCGGGCTGCAGGCTACCGCCCCAAGCCTCGCGCGCTCGGCGGGACCTCCCACCGGGCGTGCGAGGCTTGCAGACACTCGCCCGAAGCACGGGGAGCCCTCCGGAGGGCTCCCCGTGCTTCGGGCGACAGGCTGCAGCCCCAAGCCTTGCGCGCTCGGCGGGACCTCCTGCCGGGCGCGCGAGGCTTGCAGACACTCGCCCGAAGCACGGGGAGCCCTCCGGAGGGCTCCCCGTGCTTCGGGCGACAAGCTGCCGCCCGAAGCCTCGCGCGCTCGGCGGGACCTCCTGCCGGGCGCGCGAGGCTTGCAGACACTCGCCCGAAGCACGGGGAGCCCTCCGGAGGGCTCCCCGTGCTTCGGGCGACAAGCTGCAGCCCCAAGCCTTGCGCGCTCGGCGGGACCTCCTGCCGGGCGCGCAAGGCTTGCAGACACTCGCCCGAAGCACGGGGAGCCCTCCGGAGGGCTCCCCGTGCTTCGGGCGACAGGCTGCCGCCCCAAGCCTTGCGCGCTCGGCGGGACCTCCTGCCGGGCGCGCAAGGCTTGCAGACACTCGCCCGAAGCACAGGGAGCCCTCCGGAGGGCTCCCCGTGCTTCGGGCGACAGGCTGCTGCCCCAAGCCTCGCGCGCTCGGCGGGACCTCCTGCCGGGCGCGCAAGGCTTGCGGACACTCGCCGGGGCTGCAGGCTGCTGCCTGCAAGCCTTGTGAGCCCGCGGGAACTCCCACCGGGCTTGCAAGGCTTGCGGATAGCTTCCTGAAGCCTGGAGAGCGAGAGGGGTCGGTGCGCACCGATGCCTCTCGCTCTCCAGGCTTCAGCGAAAGCCTGCATTCGCTCCATAGGACGCACACACATTTCCCCTTCATTTTTTTTTTTTTTTTTAAAGCAATTTATTAGGTTTTACAATAGAAATAAACATAATAAGCAATATAACATTGATCTTAACATATTTTCACATTTTCTTTGGACTTCCTCACATCTCCCGCTCCCACTTTCATCGTTGTAACATTTTGTCAGCAATTTATCATCTTATTTAAATTCTTATATCCCTTCTATATTCCATAATCTTATAATTCTCAGAAGGAGCTAAATTTCACAGTCTTACTTATTTTCTTAAAAACTTCTAAATTTAGTGGTGCTCAATTATTTTGATCTAGCATCTTATTTAGCATTCATTCAAATTACAATACTTTTGTAAATAGTTCTTGAATTTCTTCCAGTCCTCCTCAATCCTCTCTTCTCCCAGGTCACGGATTCTGCCGGTCATTTCGGCCAGTTCCATGTAGTCTATCAGTTGTATCTGCCATTCTTCCAGTGTGGGTAGATCTTGAGTTTTCCAGTGTTTTGCGAGAAGTATCCTTGCTGCTGTTGTTGCATACATAAAAAATGTCTGGTCCTTCTTTGCCACCCCTTGGCCGACAATACCCAAAAGGAAAGCCTCTGGTTTCTTAGTAAAGGTATATTTAAATACCTTTTTCAGTTCATTATAAATCATTTCCCAGAACGCCTTCACTTTAGGGCAAGTCCACCAGAGGTGGAAGAACGTTCCCTCACACTCTTTACATTTCCAACACTTATTATCAGACAGGTGGTAAATTTTGGCAAGTTTGACTGGGGTCATATACCATCTATAAATCATTTTCATTACATTTTCTTTCAGAGCGTTACATGCAGTAAATTTCAATCCATTACTCCACAACCTCTCCCAGTCCTCAAACATGATATTATGCCCAATGTCCTGTGCCCACCTTATCATAGCCGATTTAACCGTTTCATCTTGTGTATTCCATTTCAACAGCAAGTTATACATCCTTGAAAGTACCTTAATCTTTGGTTCTAACAATTCTGTTTCTAATTTCGATTTCTCCACCTGGAACCCTAGTTTCTTATCATTTTTAAAAACTTCTTTAATCTGAGCGTAATGTAACCAATCTCGCACTTTGTCTTTCATTTTCTCCAAACTCTGCAATTTCCAATTGTCTCCATCCTTTTCTAGTATTTCCCAATATTTTGGCCATTTAGCCTCCATATTGGGTCTTTTTCGGGCCTTGGCTTCCAAAGGTGAAAGCCACCTTGGTGTTTTATTTTCCAGCAAGTCTTTATATTTTGTCCAGACATTAAACAATGATTTTCTGACAATATGGTTCTTAAAGGCCTTGTTTGCTTTAACCTTGTCATACCATAAATATGCATGCCATCCAAAGGCATTGTTAAACCCTTCCAAATCTAACACGTCAGTGTCTTCAAGAAGTAGCCAGTCTTTTAGCCAGCAGAACGCTGCGGCTTCATAATACAACTTTAAGTCTGGCAGGGCAAAGCCCCCTCTTTGTTTTGCATCGGTTAATATCTTAAACTTAATTCTGGGCTTTTTGCCCTGCCAGACAAACTTAGAAATGTCTCTCTGCCACTTCTGGAAGCACTCCGTTTTGTCCAAAACCTGAAGTGTTTGAAATAAGAACAACATCCTTGGCAATACATTCATCTTGATAGCAGCAATTCGGCCTAACAAAGAAAGTTTCAATTTTGACCAACTATCTAAGTCTCTCTTAATTTCTGCCCAGCATTTTTCATAATTGTCCTTAAATAGACTTAGATTTTTTGCTGTTATGTTTACCCCTAGGTATTTTACTTTTTTAACCACATTTAGTTCCGTCTCATTCTGAAACCGTTCTGACTCTGTATCAGTCAAATTTTTCCCCAAAACCTTAGTTTTCTGTTTATTTAGTTTAAATCCAGCCACCCGACCAAAGTCATTAATCAGTTGTAATACTCTTTTCGTACTGGGCTCTGGCTTCTGCAAGGTCAAAACCAGGTCATCTGCGAAAGCTTTTAATTTATATTGTTTCTGACCGACCTGAATTCCTTCCACCAACCGATCCCCTCTAATCATGTTCAATAGCACTTCCAGAACCGAAATAAATAACAAAGGGGAAATAGGGCAGCCTTGTCGTGTCCCTTTTTCAATTTTAAACTCTTCTGTAACCACATTATTAACTATCAGTTTAGCTTTCTGTTCTGAATATATCGCCTCAATCCCATTCTCAAAACCCCGTCCCACTCCCATCTCTTTTAAATTTCCCATCATAAATTTCCAGGAGATATTGTCAAAGGCCTTCTCCGCGTCTATAAAAATTAAAACTGCTTTTGTATTTATGTCTGTTTGCAAAAGTTCCAAAATGTCAATAATGTTCCTTGTATTAGCAAACAGATGTCTTCCTGGGAGAAAGCCGGCCTGGTCCTTATGGATTACTTCATTTAAAACTTTTTTAAATCTATTTGCCAAAATGTCTGCAAATATTTTGTAATCCACATTTAAAAGAGAGATGGGACGGTAGTTCTTAAGTTGTGTCTTTTCAGCTTCCGACTTTGGTATTAATGTGATGAACGCTTCCTTCCACGACTCCGGTGCCCTCTTCCCCTCCATAATTTCATTGCTGACCTCCATCAAAGGTTGTATCAAATAGTCTTTTAATGTCTTGTAGTACTTGGAGGTCAGCCCATCTGGTCCTGGAGATTTGCCAAGTTGCATGTTCTGGATGGCTTGTTCGATCTCCTGTCGTGTTATTTTAGAATTCAGGATTGTCCTATTTTCTTGTGACAATTTAGATAGTCCGTTTTTTGCCAAAAATTGTTTAATCTCGACATCATCTTGCGGCCCTTGGGTGTATAATTTTTTGAAGTATCTCTGGAAACACTTTCTGATGTCCACTGGATTCTGGATGTTTTTTCCATCAACCTCTAAGTTTGTAACAGTATTTAATCTTTGTCTTCTCTTCAACTGCCAAGCTAGCAGTTTTCCACATTTATTCGCCGACTCAAACGTTTTTTGTTTCATTAATTTAACCTTCCATTCAATTTCCTGATTTATCAATTTAGAATATTGTGTTTGATAAAGTTTAATTTCTCTCAGAGTTGGCTGTGACTTCGGATTCACTCTTAATTTCTTCTCTAATTCTTTTATTTTATCCAAGATCTTATCTTTTTTCTCATTTTGTGTTCTTTTCTTTACTGCATTCTGTTGTATCAAGAATCCCCTCATTACAGCTTTGCTTGCGTCCCAGATTATTCTTTTTTCCACCATATTATTCATGTTTATCTCAAAATAGTCCTTCAAAACTTTTTGGGCCTTCTTGGTAATTTCCTGATCTCTAAACAAATTGTCATTCATCTTCCATCTAAAGGATCCAGTTGGTAATAGTGTCATAGATTTCCCCTTCATTTTTGGAGGGGAAAAAGTGCGTCCTATGGAGCGAAAAATACGGTAAATGCCTCCATTATCTGATAATAATGAAGCCAGTCTCGCACTTTGTTTTTTAATTTTTCAAAACTCTGCAATTTCAGTCTATCTCCGTCTTGTTCCAAAATTTCCCAATATTTCGGCCATTTGACCTCCATATTGACCTTTTGCAAGGCTTTCGCTTCCATTGGTGACAGCCACCTTGGGGTTTTGTTTTCTAGCAAGTCCTTATATCTTATCCAAACATTAAATAGCGCTTTCCTGACAATGTGGTTTCTAAATGCTTTATGTGCTTTGACCTTATCATACCATAAATATGCATGCCATCCAAATACATTGTTAAAACCTTCCAAGTCCAAAATGTCAGTGTTTTCAAGAAGTAGCCATTCTTTCAACCAGCAAAAAGCTGCTGATTCATAGTAACGTTTGAGGTCTGGCAGGGCAAATCCGCCTCTTTCCTTTGCATCCGTTAGAATTTTAAATTTTATTCTGGGCTTCTTGCCCTGCCAGACAAATTTGGAAATATCTTTCTGCCACCTCTTGAAACAATCCATTTTGTCGACAATCTGCAAAGTTTGAAACAAAAACAACATTCTAGGCAATACATTCATTTTTATCGCAGCAATACGGCCTAGCAGTGAAAGCTTCAAATTTGACCAAATTTCTAAGTCTTTTTTCACTTCAGACCAACATTTTTCATAATTATCTTTAAATAAATTCCCATTTTTTGCTGTCATGTTAATCCCCAGGTATTTAACTTTCTTAACCACTGTTAAACCTGTCTCATTCTGAAACCCCTCTCTTTCAAACGGTGTTAAATTTTTCTCTAAAACCTTAGTTTTTGACTTGTTCAATTTAAATCCTGCCACTTGACCAAATTCTTGAATCAGTTCTAAAACCCTTTTAGTACTAGATTCTGGCTCCTGTAACGTCAATACTAAGTCATCTGCAAATGCTCTCAATTTGTACTGTTTAGTTCCGACCTGTATACCTTTAACCGACTGGTCCCTTCTAATCATATTCAGCAGAACCTCCAGGACCGAAATAAAAAGAAGTGGGGAAATTGGGCAACCTTGTCGTGTCCCTTTTTCAATTTTAAGTTCTTCCGTCACAACATTATTTACAATTAGTTTAGCCTTTTGTTCTGAATAAATTGCACCTATACCATTCTCAAAACCTTGGCCTACCCCCATACCCTGTAGATTCTTCTTCATAAAATTCCAAGAAATATTGTCAAAGGCTTTCTCCGCGTCTACAAATATCAAAACTGCTTTAGTGTTTATATTCACTTCTAATTTTTCCAAAATATCAATTATATTCCTCAAATTGTCAGACAAATGTCTTCCTGGGAGAAAGCCCGCTTGGTCTTTATGAATCTCTTCCATCAACACTTTTTTAAATCTCTTAGCCAAAATATCTGCAAAAATTTTGTAATCCACATTCAGTAACGATATAGGGCGGTAGTTCTTAAGCTGTGTCTTTTCAGTCTCTGTTTTTGGTACAAGTGTAATATATGCTTCTTTCCACGACTCTGGTGCTCTATTCCCCTCCATTATTTCGTTGCAGACCTCTTTCAAAGGTTGAATTAACCATTCTTTTAAAGATCTGTAGTATCTAGAAGTCAAGCCGTCTGGTCCTGGAGATTTATCCAATTGCATGTTTTGAATGGCACCTTCTATTTCCTGTTCAGTTATTCTATGATTCAAAATTAATTTATTTTCTTGAGATATTTTTTGTAATCCATTTGTTTTCAAAAATTGGTCTAAGTCTGTTTCTTTCAGTGGCCCTTGAGTGTATAATCGTTTAAAGTACCTCTGGAAACAACTTCTGATCTCTGCAGGGTTCTGTATGTTTCTTCCTTCCACTTCTAAGTTCGTAATTGTATTTAATTTTTGTCTCTTTTTCATTTGCCATGCCAACAGTTTACCACATTTATTGGCCGACTCAAAAGTCTTTTGTCTCATTTGTTTAATTTTCCATTCTATTTCCTGATTCATCATTTTCATATATTGTACTTGATATAACTTTAACTCTCTCAGAATCTCTTGAGATTTTGGATTTACTCTCAGTCTTTTTTCACATTCCTTTATTTTGTCCATTATCTTATCCTTCTTCTCATTTAGAGTTCTTTTCTTTATTGCATTCTGTTGTATTAAGAACCCTCTCATAACCGCTTTACTTGCATCCCAGATTACCCTTCTCTCCACGTTGGTACTGAGGTTTATCTGAAAATAATCTCTCAAGGTTTTTTGGGCCTTCTTAAGTACTTCTTCATCTCTAAATAAGGTGTCATTCATCTTCCATCTGAAGGAGCCAGTTGGTGTTAGTCTCATTTCCATCTTAACAGCATTATGGTCGGAACAAGTTTTCGGGCAGATTTCCACCTTTCTTGTCTTTGGTGCCATTCCTCTAGTTATCCAAATTTGGTCAATTCTTGTCCATGTCATTTTGGCTTCAGAAAAGAAAGTTCCCTCTTTAGCCATGGGGTTTCTTATTCTCCAAATGTCAACTAAATCCAAGTTGTCTGTCATGTCAAAAAAAGTTTTCGGTAGTCTACCATCCTTGGTGACTACCTGTCTTTGTGCCTTGTCCATATATGTGGATACCACTCCATTCATGTCTCCCATCAAAATCATGTTATAATCCATATGGTCCATCAGGGTCTCATGCAACTTCTTAAAAAATTCAGATTTCCCATCATTTGGTGCGTAGATTCCTACTATCAACAATTTTTCTCCTTGTGTTTGAATTTCAATTGCCACAAATCTTCCTTGGTCATCTTTAAAAACAAATTTTGGTGATAGTCTGTCCTTTGCATAAATCACAACCCCTCTTTTTTTAACTTTGTCCGATGAAATAAACCCCTGACCAAGTCTTTTATTTATCAACAATTTCCTGTGTAATCTTGTTATATGTGTTTCTTGTAAACAAATTAAGTCCGATTGTTCCTTTTTTAATATATGAAATACTGATTTCCTTTTCTGAGGGGAATTTAGACCATGACAGTTCCAAGTTAGTAGTTGCAGGGCCATGATGTTATTATTTTAGTACTCCTCCTACTGCACCTAGTGCCTGTTCCTCTTCTGTCGGTGGTATCCCTTTTTTCGAACGGTCTTTTGGTTCCGGAGATAGTCCTTTTTGTAGGTCTTCTCCGTGGTCTCTCCAGAATTTGTCTTTGTCGTCTTCCGATCTTATTTTCCTCTTCTTTCCTTTGTAACTAAAAGATAGGCCTTGAGGAAATTCCCACCTAAAGTTAATACTGTTACTTCTCAGCAGAGTAACCAAATCTTTGTAGTTTGATCTGAGATCCAGAAGGTGTTTCGGAATGTCTTTAAATATTTCAACTCTTGTCTGATGAATTTCCAGTGTCTTCTGGAAATGCAAACCCAGGATCTTATCCCTCTCTTCTTTTGTTCGAAGAGTGGTCAAACAATCTCTCACCTTCTTCTCTCCTCTTTTCCCAAGTCTAAAAGCGTTTACTATTTTAAAACTGTCTTTTACCAATTC
Source organism: Podarcis pityusensis (assembly GCF_964106645.2). Lineage (NCBI taxonomy): Eukaryota > Metazoa > Chordata > Lepidosauria > Squamata > Lacertidae > Podarcis > Podarcis pityusensis. The sequence continues at coordinate 9,889,114 of NC_138045.1, forward strand.
TGGATTCCAAAAGTCAGAAAATTCCTGCATGAGAAATTCAGCTAGATTGTCCTTTTCCACTTCAGGTACCGATCTGACCCGTAAATTCACTTGTTTTTCCTTCAATTCAATCATAGACAGGGTCAATTTATGGTCTTCCAATTGTTTGTGTAATGATGGTATTATCTCTTGAACCTCTTGAACCTCTGTGGCAGAAGTTGTAGCAATTTCTTTGGCCTCCTCGGCAATCTGACGCACTGAAGCCGATTCCTCTAGTAATTTTTGAATAGTCTCTGTATTAGTGTTTACTTTCTGGCCCAAATTATTTATACTTGCTGTATTCTGATTAATACTTATTGTGTTTTGATCAATCTTGTCACATGCCTCTGCTACTTGTTGACTTATTCTATTCAAAGATTCATTAACTTTAGCCAAAACTTGAGCAAAGGAATCATCACTTGCCATACCTTTAACTTTAGGTTGTGCCGGTGGAGCTGCTGTTGGAGTCCCAGAGGGGCCAGAGGCCGAAGGTCTCCTTTGTAATCCACCTTCTATTCGCAAAACTTTGCCTGACCTTGTTGCCTGTGACGCTTCCAGTTTCTCTTTCCCATCTGCCATTCCCCTTTAGATAAAGCTCAAGGTCGGTCACACAATTAAATTCAGACTTGTTTTGAAGTGGAAAGTTCCAACAGAGCTGTGTAAGAAATCCTCAGGCCAGCTGCTGTTTCAATTTGTAACTATTTGTAACAGTTCCAAGTTCCACTAGGGGGACACTGTAACAGTCAAAAAAGTTCTTAAGTACTTTACTTCTTTTTTAAATCCCCCCAGTTTGTCAGGAAGATAACAGTCTATCTAAAACAGTTACTTTAAGACCAGGAGATGTTTATCCACAATATTGTATCAAAATTGTATTTCCTGTGCAGGACTAACTGTCAAAATATATTTAAAGACAGTACCTCTCATCCATTTTTAAATTGCCTCTGGGAATCCGTTCCCAAGGAATTGAGCGATGGTTTAATCCCTTTATTTTTCACTTCTTCATGAAGAAATAACATCCACAGTCCCCCCCCCCCTTTTCCCTCGAATTAAGGGGGGGAAAGTCCAGGTTAGATGATTGGGTTAAAGTCCGTTAATACGTCTTTTCCTAAGCTTCCGCTTTCAAGTTCAATGCTTTGTTCTATCTACAATAGGGAGAGGTAGACTTCCTTTTTATACCTCTCCACTTTCGGCCAAATTCTCAGTTTATACAGTTCCAATTGCGTTAAATCCTACTCACGGATCATTGATTTTCAAGTCGAATTTCCAAGGAAAAAAGGCAGCGCTCTCCGGTTACAGCTTGCGGCTTCACTCCACGAAAGAAGCAGACAGCCCACAGCACAGCGCTCCTTCCCCCGCTCCGATTCCGAGCCCGTTGCCGGGTTCTTTACCGGGTTGGGGGGGGCGCCAAATGTGCCCGCTGGGTCCCAGGTTCACAGGCTTCCCCCGCCTGTTATTTTCAGGGTCCCCCGCTGCGCCGAAGCGGGATCCGACCCTATTTTTTCGTGGTGCGATTTCCTCCGATCGAGGAAATCCGTCATTAACCGCTGGCGCCACCTCCGGAAGTCTAGTCCTTTCAAGATGTTGTTAGAAACAGCCAGGGTGTATAACCCAGGTTCAACATACAACATACATAATGCAGTATAAGAACATAAAAAGAGCTTAGCTGCTGGATCAAGCCAAAGTCCCAGGGAGTCAAAAATCCTATTCTCACAGTGTCCAGCCAGATGCTCCAATGAAATGAAATTTATTACGGTCCCAGACCAGATTCATATACCATACTAAGCGAACATAAAACACAATAGAATTAAGTTTGAATTAACAATCAAATATAGCAATAAACAATATGAATATGACAGCCATTAGAAATGTGGTTTAGGTCTTAATCTAAAATATTATCTAGAGTTTGTATCTGAGGCCTTGTCTTTGTAATAGCACAGCTTGTTCCCTGAGTTTTATGGCAGCAGTGCAAAAATTGGCCACCCTTAGTGTGATCTCTGGATCCTTATCCTCTATCAGGGATTTTAAGCATTGAGGTTTGGACCCACTTGGAATTTTCTGTGTAACAGGGGTGATAAAGACCGAGTGTGTATTCTCATAAAAACGACATAGCAGCAAGACATGAGAGACGGATTCCACCTCTATCAGGCCAAGGGGCAAACTGGCTCCGCATATGGTTTACCCACATATCTGCCCTGCAATAAGGCAGATGGCCGCACATTGAATCTAACAAGGGAGAACAACCGTCTATATTTACATATTTGTAATTTTGACAGATATATTGCTGGGGTAAAACCTCTCCCATTGTCTTTAATTGCTGGGTACTTATTTATCTGACTCACATGACACTGAAATTTTATTTCCCAGATTCATTGACAAATTGTTTGTATAATGTAGTTTTCCATTTTGATTGATAGGGATCCAGGAGGGTTAAGTGTGCCAACCCGACAGGAAAGAAGATGAGTTTTATCCAGTAATGGATCTTCAGGATCCATATCCAAGTGCTAACAGGGTTTTGGCCAACCTCCAAGCGGACAGCTATATTAGACACACAAGAAGGGATCCCTAGAAGGGAACAATAAAACTTGGTTTGAAAGGTTTCTAAGGGGTCAGGGTTTTGAAAGCTGCAGATCTGGGAGCCATAAGTCAGATGTGATAGTACCTTTGCAGCAAAGACCCGGGAGGCTGCCGGAATATATTTCCCACCTTTTCCATAGAAAATCCTTATGAAAGCTTTAGAGGATCTTTGGGCGTTGGCAATAGGGTTTTTAACCTGACCGTTCCATGAACCCTTTTCCTGGAAAGTTATGCCCAGATATTTTAAGATGATACCTGTTCAATGAGTCGATTGTCAATTATCCATTTGTGTCTCGATCTTTTTTGGAAAACACCATAACTTTAGTTTGGTATAGTTGGTTGGTTGTTGTTCAGCTTTACAGTAAGCTGTAAGGGATCTTAGAAGTTTCCTTAGACCCACACAGGAGAAGGAAATTAGGACTGCGTTGTCTGCATAAAGGAGTATCGGGATGGACGTACCGGCCAATTTTGGGGGATGAGGATTTTCTTCCTCCATTTTTTCTGCTAATGAATTAATATAGAAATTGAATAAAATGGGAGTTAGAACACAGCCCTGTTTGACACCATGATAGGATTGGATTTCCTTAGATAAATGGCCCTATCGATCACACCTAACCCGGACCCGGGTGTTTTCGTATAAACTGCAGATGAGAAGCAGTAATCGTCTATCTATGTTTGAGGCACTTAGTTTTTCCCAAAGTCTGTATCGTGATACCAAATCAAAAGCAGATTTAAAATCTATAAAGGCTGCATAAAGGTGTCCTCCTTTTTTTTAGGTATATTTTTCCACAAGGTGCTGGAGTACTAGGCCTTGATCTATGGTTTGACCGGTTTGCTCTGAAACCAGCTTGTGCTTCTGTAAGCACATGTTCTTGCTCCATCCAGTCCACAAGTGTATTGCGTAAATGGGCAGCGTAGAGTTTACTGATGATACTTAGTAGGCTAATTGGTCTATAATTAGCAGGGTCGAATTTGCTCCCTTTCTTGAATATGGGAATAATGATTGCTAGTCCCCAATTCTTTGGGATGCTAGCCGATTGATCTATGCTGTTAAACAGGGCTGCAAGCAGTGGGGCCCACCAATCAGCATTGGCCTTGAGAAGCTCGGGGGAAATACTGTCCACCCCAGGAGCTTTGCCAGATTTAAGAGATTGAATAAGCCTGTGAGCTTCTTCAGTTGACACCAGGGGCCACTCAGCACCGACATAGCTCAGAGGCAGCGACTGTGACTGTAAGTGTTGGTTAGTCATATGTAAGAATTGGAAGTATGACTCCCAAACCCCAACCGGGATGGTTTACTCCACTTCTGAGGGGGTATCTTGCCAACCGCTTGCAACTATTTTCCAAAAGGTAGCTGAATCTCTCCTTCGGGAAGCCTCTATTAAGCATTGCCACTCTCCCCTTTGGTCCTGAAGCTTTTAATTTTTAATTAAGGCTTTATAGTTTTTTTTGGCTTCAAACCACTCTGCAGCGAGTGAAGGTAGATTGGCAGACCTATAGTTCCTATATTTACCCAGCAAAGTAAGCTTCATAGCGCGGCATTCCTGATCGAACCAGGGTTTAGATTTATAAGGATGTAATGACCGCTGAGTTGCTTTTTTTTTTTAATCAAACAGGCTTGAAGGAATAAAATCAAATCCTGAAATAAGTCTATTCTTGTTTCAGGGCATTGCAGAATTTAAGAGGTTATGTCTCATAATGAGGTATTTCTCTGAGAACAAGCTCCTAGAGATTTCCTCATCCATCTCGTCAGACCATCTAATACGTGAAAATCTCAGCTTCATGTTGGTGGACCTGGGGGGCTCAAGTTTGTCATTACAGAATAGATCCTTTTTTAGATCAAGATGAAGGCAGAGCAGTAAATGATCACTATCTACCCGTTCTTCCGCTTTGTATTCAAGGGTTCTTTTCAGAAGGTCATGTGACACTATAATATACAGTCATACCTCGGGTTAAATGTTCATCAGGTTGAGCGTGTCCAGGTTAATGACGGCATGCGCGGAAGCGGCAAATCGCAACCTGCACACGCACAGGCGCGGGTTGTGTTCGCTTCAGGGTGTGAATGGGGCTCTGGAATGGATCCCGTTCGCATCGAGAGGTACCACTTTAATCAATTGTAGAAGCGCCTACATTTGATATAAACGTGAATTCCCCAGCCTTCTCCCCTTTGGCAGAGCCATTCAGTATGACCAAGTCCATCTTGTTAGACAAGCGCAGCAGGCACAGGCCTGCATAATTGCAACCCTTATCTTTTGAATGTCTAATTGGTATGGAGTGGGCGTCCTCTGGGGTGGGTGATAATTCATGAAAATGTTCATATAAAGCCTCATCGGACTTACCAATTCTAGCATTTAAATCGCCTGCCATTATCACTGAATCAGGGAACTGATTTGTCAATTTGTCAATGTACAATTCCAGCCTGGACCAGTTATTTTTTATCCGCTGTTTTCCTCTCTGAGGTGGGAGATATACGTTTAATCAGTAGCAGGCTATAAGCATCTCATTAACGTGACTATGGCCAGGTGGTTCAGAGGCTCCAGTTTTACACGGGTAACCCTTAATCTTGTTGATACCAAGGTACTCAAACTGCCTTTGGTCCGCCCCCCCCCCCTTTAATGCTTGCTGAACCTTGGAGGCAGAATGAGGAGAAGCCGTTTACATCTATTTTGCTTATGCTCCAAGTCTCCTGTAGGAATACAAGGTCGTATCCTTGGATGAATTTAACAAAAGACAGGTCGGATGTCTTTTTTGACCAGCCTGCAATATTCAATGTTATAAAGCTAAGGTTGGATTTGGCTCTGCTAAGATTTGATCTTTGTCAATTATTGTCCAAAGAGTTTTTGGGGTTAGCCTTTTTGTGTGGCAACTGGATGTTATTTGTTTTATCAGCATCTTTGCATGGGGAGCAACCCAGGTGTTCAATGAATTCAGACAGTGGATGTAGGGTACTCACATTGGTAATCATAGAGCCTTTGTTTAGCAAGGCATCCTCCGGGGGATGTTCCATCTGACTGGAGCCTAGTTTCCTCCTCATCTAAGTATCTCATTTTAGTCCAAAAGCTCAGTGAGGTCGCCTTGGGGTTGGTTTCCCTTTTCAGGGGTAATCTTCTACCTTCCCCTGTATGTTTTGCTTCCGTAATTGCAGGCCGATTTATCTCTGCCGTTACCTGCAAATTGTGACAACGACAAACTACTAAGTTGTGTCCCTGGGTAGGAAATTCCTCCACCGTGAGAACCTTTTTGAAGGAAGTCTGGTCCTCTGCTAGGTCCTCCTCCCTAGCAACATTACGTTTGACCTCTCCAGCTAATCTATTTCTAAGTGTTTCTGGTCTTTCTAAAATTTCAGTTTGTACTAAAGAAGGCAATGACCAGAATTGACTTACTAGCATGTTTTCTTCTGCTCACTCCCTGGGCGATGCAGATCATATAAGGATGCAGTTCCCCTTATTGGTTTTAAAACCTCTTGTTTGTGATGATCAAGGAGGGTCTTTTGAAACCTGTTTCCCTTCCTAAATTTTTCCTGTTCCTCATTTACTGTTAGTTTGTTGGGCTTAGCATCAGAAAATAAAGTCATTGGTGACCTATTTTCAAAAAGTCTTGTTATAATCATTTCCTTCAGGAATAGGTGTCTTAATCTGTAGATTAGTTTGGCCAGATTTTGGTCGTGAAAAGTAATCATTGCTTGTACTGAATACCCATCGCAATATAAATACTCTATAGAAGCAATGTCGTTTGGCTTTACTACACCTGGCAGCCTGTCATTTAAGATGTTCAGAAGATGCATTATGCGGTCTATCCGTGAGAGGAAGGTCCGCAGAATGACCTCCAATGAGAAGCCCACAAACAACAGCTGCACCATCACCATTTGTGATTCCCAACAACTGTTATTCAAAGGCTTATTGTGGCCATCATGCTACACTTTTATTTATTAACCTCACTTCTTGCTGGGAGGGAACCGCCAGAAGGCCTTCAGAGCTGGCCTTCATTATCTGGGCTGAACGATGGGGGTGGAGACGCTCCTTCAGGTATACAGGGCCGAGGCCATTTCAAAAGGGCTAATGCACAGAACTGAACAGACTGTTCTTTGAATCCTGGCTCTGGTTTCACAAATCATAACTTCTTTGTATTATTATTTATTGAATTTATATACCGCCCTATACCCACAGGTCTCAGGGAGGTTCACAGAATAAAATCAGAATATAAAACTATAAAATACATAATCAAAATAAAAACAACAATAATAGCCCTTATTGGATCAACTTCTGTTCATGTGAATGCCACATACGCAAGCTTTTGAGTTGCACAGATAGCCTTTGTACAGCAGCATACAAATACAGCTAATCATACTTGGATAGATGTGAACCAGGCTGTATTTTGTGACTAAAAGTTGCTTCTGACTAAATTTGCTTCTCTAGAATGTTATTCTATCCTGGCCAATGAGAAGAACTGTGGTCATTGTTTGTATTTTCCATGTTGTTAAATAAATAAAAAAACTGCATTGTTTTAACTTTCTGTCCCAGGTAACTGAATTCATTTGTTATGCATTTTGGACTAAAAGGCATTTGTTCATTTATGAAAAGGCCCTGTGTGACTCAAATGCTTATGTAGTCTTAACAGATGGTCGTGACAGTTAGATATATGGCTTGAATCTTGGAGGAGATGTATTATAAATAATCCTCAATCTCTTTCAGCATGTAGAGAGCAGGTTTGGGCTACCTTTTGATGTAGTAAGAATTTGTTGTATACCAGAATCATCTGCTGTGCTGTTTACTTCCCTCAATATACTATGTGATTTTGTTGTAGACGAAAATAGAGTCGGAGCGGATAATAGGGTCAGTGGGCAAGAAAGCACCACAAGAGATAGGCATTAAAGTGAAAAATCACTTCAGTGGTCTCTCCCTGATCCAGAAGAGGGATTTTAAACAGCTCCTTCCTGGGATCTCAGGTGAATCTCCACTCAGGCTTCCTGAAACGAACGTTAAGGAATTTGCTGGCTTCCACATAGGGCTCTTAAACAAGGTGGGTGTGATGTGGTACCAGTGGGAAGCAAAATGCTTGCCTTACATCTTCCAACTTTGTAGTATTCAAACAGCAATGAGTTGACCAACATTCTGTTTTTGTTTTTAAAATTCAGGATCTAAAGCCACAGGCATACAGGAATGCTTATGATATTCCTCGCTGCAGCCTTTTAGACCAGCTGACCCGAATGAGGACTAACCTGCTGAAAACACACAAAGTTATCCTGGGCCAGGATGAAGGTAACTTGTATCCTGCCTTGTTGTCATTGGACTGAATTGAGGTTCTAGTTTGGTTCCTTTCGGTGAAGAGTAGAAACACAGGAACCAGCTTTATTCTGAGGCAAACCATTAATCCACCTCCTTCACTATTGTCTACACTCTACACTGTTTGGCAGCAGCGCTCTCAGACAGGACATGTCCAGCCCTACTTGGAGATGTTGCCAGAGATTGAACCTGGAAGCTTTGGTATGCAAAGCATTAGGAACGTAGGAAGTTGCCTTGTATTTAGTCAGACCACTGATCCAACTGATTAATGGTTGGCTATGCTGAATGGCAGCAACTCTTCAGGATTTCAACAGGAATCTCTTCCAGCCCTACCTGGAGTTTCTGGGAACCAGGGACTTTCTGCATGCAAGACAGATGCTCTACCACTGAGCTGTCCCTGGTTTGGGATTTGGACTTGGAATACATGGATTTTATGGATTCTTCTAGCCCTGAATCCTGCCATACAGCAACCCTTAATCTGTGTGATTAATGTAAAAAATATTTAATCATTTGCAATGGCAAATCAGGTTTATTATCAAAATTTACAAACTTTCAGCTGTCGACAATGAGCAAATCAAGCAAAAGCAGTTGAAATAGCTCAACATCACGGATGCTTCAAGTAGTTTCCCCAAATTCAGCTGAAAATGCAATTTATACTGGCTTCTCCAATCTCAACCCCCTGAATAGAATCCCTCACAACAGCACAAATACAACAGGTGTTGTCTCAAGCACACCTGATGCAACTAATCAAGGGCTTCATCAGTTGCACCAGGTGTGCTTGAGCTGCAACACATGAAATACCTGAGCAGGCTAGGGGGTTGCAGAGTGTCAAATTTGGCTGCACATTAGAAATATGGCTAAGTCAAGAGAATGGTCCAAGAAGGTAAGAGAAAAGATCATGGGCCTTCACAAACAAGGAGGAGGATACAAAATTATAGTGAAGGCACCATATGTTCCTAGAGACACTGTTAGAAGCATAGTTTGCAAGCTCAAAGTTAAATGAACAGTGGTTACACTACCAGGACAGGGCAGAAAAAGGAAGCGATCTGTGGCAGCAACCGGATTTCTGAGACGGGAGGCTGGGAAAAATGCACAAGTGACTGCAAAAGAGCTGCAGCAAGACCTGGTGGCAGCAGGCATTGAGGTTTCAATGAACACAGTAAGGCACATACTGAACACAGAAGGGAGAAACGTCTTGCCATCAGTGAGGAAGCTGAATCTTGGGCGTCTTTGGACTTTCCAACAAGACAGTGATCCCAAGCATTCCTCAAATTCCACCAAGCCTTGGTTGCAGAAGTAGTCCTGGAAGGTTTTATAGTGGCCATCACAGTCAGCTGACTTGAACCCCATAGAAAATCTCTGGTGGGATTTGAAGAAGGCGGTTGCAGCATACAAACCCAAGAATATTACTGGACTGGAGGCCATTGCTCATGAGGAATGGGCTCAGATTCCTCAGGAACGCTGCCAGAAGCTGCTGTCTTGCTATGCATCTTGTTTGCAGCAGGTCATAGCAGCAGAATTCTGCTCTACTAAGTACTAAAGATGCTTGCCATGAAGGGGTTGAATAATAGTGAGACTGAAAAAGTGAGTATAAATTACAATTTTAGCTGAATTTGAGGAAATTGGCATGATTTGGGTCAGGAATCATATTCCAAAAGCTCCAAATTGGGGGTGAAACCCCCCCAAAACCTGGGCACATAATCTGACATGATTTGTCTTAAATTCCAAAGCACTCCATGTCCTGATGCAGAAGCGTATTTTGGAGTTGGCACTTCTGGTAGCAATAAATCACACAGAGGCAAAAGAATAACTTTTAGTAAAGGTTTTCCAGCTTCATTACAAAAGAGAGAACTTGGCAGATGTGAGTGGTAGAAAACAAAAGTAAGAATGAGAAATCAGCCTGCTGAGCTCATAGATTTCTCTTTCCTGGCTCAGCATGACCTTGAGATAACAAAACATAAAGCATAACATTTCCAGCTGCTTCAGCAGAAAAGAACAGAACCTTCCAGAATGAACCAGTATTTTTCAGCATTTTCCAGTTTCTGCCCTCAGAGGTATTAGTCACGACAGAGAAACCACTTGAAGTACCCGCTGTGTTAAGCTATTTCAGTTGCTTTGGTTTGATTTGCTCATTGCAAACAGCTGAAAGTTTGTAAATTTTTATAATAAACCTGATTAGCAATGGGGGGTTGAATAATTTCGATTGCAACTCTGTCAGCTGGTGTATTTTGTGTTAGTATTGCAGTTGAAGCCTTGGAATTAGAGTAGTAGGGATATTCTGTATCTGAAAAGCCTGCCAGCTGGAACTTACTTTTTCTGTGTATAACTTTGTCCAGAGCTGTTTCCTGTGTCTGTTACTTCTGCAGCAGTAAAACATTTGGACCTTACTGACTCTGCTTCTCTGTGATGACTTTTACAGCAAACATGACTTGGAGCCACACTTCACTGTGTGTGGTCTTACCTTAGATTCCCAACACACAACTTTCATTCAAGATTGACATGTGTTACAAGGGAACTCTTAGCAAAATGGGAAATCTCATATCCTTAGATATCATGCATCAGGTTCAAAGACACTTTCCCTATGCACATCTCCAGTCTGCACTTAAAAGTGTGTGAACACATGCTTAAGAACAATGGGAATATAAATGGCACAGCTGGAAAAACTTAACAAGTTAACTATTTAACTTTAGGGAAGTTCAAAACTTCTGAAAATGATATACATTGTTTCTGTTTCTGTTGCAGACTGCATTCATAGTGTTCCAGTGGCTCAGATGGGGAACTACCAGGAATATCTAAAGAGAATGCCTTCTCTACTTCGGGAAATTGACCCAGACCAACCCAAAAGACTTCATACTTTTGGTAACCCTTTCAAGCAGGATAAGAAGGTAGGTAGAGCCTACTGTAATTAACCCAGGGCACTCGCCCCCAAAAATTTCATGACTCTGAGTGAGTGGAGTTGGTATTTTGTTCCAAAATAACAATACTGCTAACTGATCTTAATGGTTGATTATGTGTTTTCCAGGGCATGATGATTGATGAAGCAGATGAGTTTGTCACCGGTCCTCAGAACAAAATCAAGCGTCCAGGAGAGACCAACACCCCTGCCTGTCTGAAAAGAAGGCACAGTGTGTCTCCACTGTTAAGGAAGTCCCAGTCCTCACCAATGATAGTCAATCATGTCAGTGTGAAGGGGGCCTCCTCTGCTACAGGGTCCCCAACCAACACCACCCTCAAAGCTATGCCAGCCTACAAAGGTAATTAGAACTACAGCTTAGCTGCAACCTATCTGACTTTTACTTTGTTCCTTTTACTTCTCCTTTGTGCTTTTTCTGCAAAACCCTCACTAAACAATTCCCTTTTGCCTGCTTAGGTATTTATATTATTATTATTTATTACCCTGCCCATCTGGCTGGGTTTCCCCAGCCACTTTGGGCAGCTCACAGCATATCTAAAAACATAATAAAAACATCAAGCATTAAAAACCTACCAATACAGGACTGCCCTCGGATGTCTTCTAAAAGTTGTGTAATTCTTTATCTCCTCGAAGGGAGGGCATTCCACAAGGTGGGCGCCACTACCAAGAAGGCCTTCTGCCTGGTTCCCTGTAACTTCGCTTCTCACAGTGAGGGAACCACCAGAAGACCCTCGGAGGAGGACCTCAGTGTCTGGGCTAAGCAATGGGGGTGGAGACGCTCCTCCAGGTATACTGGACCAAGGCTGTTTAGGGCTTTAAAGGTCAGCTTCAATACTTTGAATTGTGCTTAGAAATGCACTGGGAGCCAGTGAAGATCCTATAGGACTGGTGTTATATGATCCCAGCGGCCACTCCTAGTCCCCAATCTAGCTGCTGCATTCTGGTTAGTTGCATTTTTCGAGTCACCTTCAAAGGTAGCTCCACGTAGAGCGCATTGTTGTAGTCCAAGCGGGAGATAACCAGGGTATGCACCACTCTGGTGAGACAGTCTGCGGGCAGGTAGGGTCTCTGCCGGCATACCAGATGTAGCTGGTAGACAGCTGGCCTGGACACAGAATTGACCTGCGCCTCCATGGACAGCTGTGAGTCCAAAATGACTCCCAGGCTGCGCACCTGGTCATTCAGGGACATGGTTACCCCATTCAGGACCAGGGGGTCCCCCATACCCACCTGTCTCGCCAAAACAGTACTTCCTTCTTGTCAGGATTCAACCTCAATCTGTTAGCCACCATCCATCCTCCAACCGCCTCCAGACACTCCTACAGGACCTTCACTGGTTTCAATTTAAAAGAGAGGTAGAGCTGGGTATCATCCACATACTGGTGAATATCCAGCCCAAACCCCCTAATGATCTTTCCCAGCAGCTTCCTATAGATGTTTAAAAGCATGGGGGAAAGGACGGAACCCTGAGGCACCCCACAAGTGAGAGCCCAGGGGTCCGAACACTGATTCCCCAACACCACTTTCTGGATACGGCCCAGGAGGAAGGAGTAGAACCACTGCATAACAGTACTCCTTGCTCCCAGCCCCTCTAGACAGTCCAGAAAGATGTCATGGTCAATGGTGTCAAAGGCCATATTGGCTGGGTCCGAATATGTTTTTTTAAGAAGCAGTTTAATAACTGCCTCTTTCAGCAGGTCTGAGAAGGCTCCCCACAGAGGGAAGTGTTCACCGCCTCACGGAGCCCATCGCCCATCCCTTCCCGGCTCACTTTTATGAGCCAGGATGGGCATGGATCAAGGAGACAGGTGTCTGGAGTTAGGATGGCGTCCAGCAAGACTTCTTCCTGGCTCCAAGCAGAGTATCGCAGCAGCAGTGTGTGCCTTGTGTAGGTGCAATAAATCATAGTCCGTACGCAAGCTTCTTGCTATTCTAAGAAGGCTTTAATCATGTACAGCAGAACATCAGAAACCAGCCAGGAGATCGAGCAGACATTCTCTCTGGCTCATCAGCGAAAAGTGAAAGCAACTCACACACAAAGATTCCCGTATGTGAAAGAAACCACACCTCAGTAAGCAGAGACGTCACACAGAACTGTTTAACCCTGTAAGTTCTGATTCTCCTCACAAGGTGGTCAGTTTCACTCATCCAAGCAGCCTGTCCACATCCTTGGAGGTAACAGATTGGAATTGATCCCATACAACTTGACTAGACCCTAGCACTCTTCCACCCTGGCCCTACTCCCACGGTGGAGTCTACCTCATTCCGAATCTGAGCGATTTTATCTGCTAAGAACTTTGTAAAATCATTGCGGGAGATCTTGGGGTGGTTCCATTAGATTGTGAAACACCTGAAAGAGTATCTTGCTGTTTTCTCCAGACGCAGTAGAGGCAGAGAAGAAAGTCCTCTTCGCCGTTGCTGTTGCCACTTGGTAGGCTCGACGTTGAGCTCTGTCCCGTGTCTGGTCCGATTCAATCTCGGTGATTGTTTCATCACCCTCAGCTCTGGTGAAAACCGTGGGGCTGTCTGGGCTCCACATTCCTATATCTATCTATCCATCTATCTATCTATCTCTATCTATATATATATAATTTTTATTGATTTTAACATATAAATTATAAAATGTACTACAAAACTTACCACTTATACAATCTTTTTAGACTTCCATCAGCACCTCTGATGATCCACCGTTTTAACCACTTCTTATGCATTTCTTAACTTTATATTGCCTTTACATCTCTTAACAAATCTTCCTTCCCCTTCTCCATTTTTGCAATACTTCCAATAATGCTCCTCACAAAACGTCTTGCAAACCTACAAACGTCGTCTGATCTTCACAAATACTTTTCAAATAGTCCGTAAATTTACTCCAGTCTTCCATTAATTTCTGGTCCCACCGGTTTCGAATCCTTCCTATTAATTTATCTAGTTCTGGGCTCCACATTCCAGTGGGCCACCAGGGAATCAGCTAAAAAGCCATCAGCATGGGATAAAACATCCCCTACTACTCTTTGGAAACCATCTTGATCCATTAAGTGGCAGGGGTGGTCCATCTGAATCAATCCCACCTCCCTGCAGAGGGGAAGGGTTGTGGAGAAGTCTAGTTGCACCAGGAAGTGACCCGATCATAGCACTTCTTTTGTTTCACTTTTACTTAGTTTCAGATCACCCACGTCCGTAGAGGAGAACACCAGGTCTAAGGCATGTCCGTGGCTATGGGTTGGGCCAAACTTATTCAGGGACAGCCCCATGGAGACCATGCTTTCCACAAAGTCCCGAGTGACCCCCTCCCTTTTAAATGTTTTTTATTGATTTTTTCATTTCAACAAATTTTCAACAATCATCTACCCACTTCCTTACCCAACACGCTGCTGAGCACTGACTTCCCTCCCTCCCTTCAACGGGTTTTCTTATTTCAATCTCCTTTTCTCAGTTTCTTATTATATCCTGTCCATATCATAAGATTTATTTCAGTCCGCTAGAGTCTTCAAATTTCTACAGTTATTACAGTCATACCTTGGGTTGAAGTAGCTTCAGGTTAAGTATTTTTGGGTTGCGCTCCGCGGCGACCCAGAAGTAACGGAACGCATTATTTCTGGGTTTCGCTGCTCGCGCATGTGCAGACGCTCAAAATGACATCATTCGCGGAAGTGGCGAATTGCAACTCACGCAGGCGCGGGTTACGCTCTACTCATGATGCGAACGGATTCCATTTGCATCCAGAGGTACCACTGTATTTAGATAATCCATAAATTTACTCCAATGTCTTTGGAATTTTGTTTCCTCTTGGTTTCGGATCCTGCAGGTCAGTTTTGCTAGTTCCGCATAATCCACCATCTTCGACTGCCATTCCTCCACTGTTGGTAATTCCTGTATTTTCCATTTTGGGCCTAACAAAGTTCTAGCAGCAGTCGTGGCATACATAAATATTCTTTGATCTGCTTTTCTATTTCCTCTCCCATCAAGCCTAGCAAAAAAGCCTCTGGCATATTTGGGAAAGTATACTTGAGTATCTCTTTCACTTCGTTATAAATCAGTTCCCAAAACTGTTTTAATTTCTCACATGTCCACCACATGTGGTAAAAATCTCCATCCTTCTCTTTACATTTCCAGCATAGTTTACTGATCATCCTATACATTTTTGCTAATTTAACAGGTGTTAAGTACCAGCAGTACATCAGTTTCATAATATTCTCTTTTAAGGCAGTACATGCTGTAAATTTTAAACTCTCATTCCACATTTTCACCCAAGCATCGTACTCAGTGTTATACCCAAAATTTTATAGGGCTTCGATTTCCATCCTTTATCTGTTCTCATTAAGATCTCTTCGTAAGTAGCCCACCTCCCTTTCATATTCAACTTCTTTACTGTTAGTACCTCTACCAGTGATATCCACCACGGTGTTTTCCGTTCCAACAAATTTTTGTTTCTATCCCAAACCTCGTATAGAGCACTCCTTATCACATGGTTTGTAAATCCTCTGTGCACTTTCACTTTATCATACCAGAGATAGGCGTGCCATCCGAATCTATTGTTGTATCCTTCTAGGTCTAACAAATCTGTATTTTCCAATGTTATCCATTCCTTTAGCCAACATAAACAGGATGCTTCATAATAAAGTTTTAAATGCGGTACTGAAAATCCTCCTCTTTCTTTTTTATCAATCAGTAATTTAAATTTTATCCTTGGTTTTTCCCTCTGCCATATGAATCGTGAAAGTACCTTCTGCCATTCTTTGAATTGTCCTGTGCCTTTGATTATAGGGATCGTTTGAAATAAAAATAACATCTTAGGTAATACATTCATTTTGACCGCTGATATTCTACCACACATTGACAACTTTAACCTGTTCCATATTTCCAGGTCTCTTTTAATCTCCTTCCAAACCGGCTGATAATTGTCATTAAACAAATTAATATTCTTTGCAGTCAACCAAATTCCCAAATATTTTGCTTTCTTTACCACCTTAATTCCACAGTTTTTTTCCCCAATATTTCTATCTCATTCTTTCCCATATTTTTAACCACCATTTTTGTCTTGCTTTTATTCAGCTTAAATCCTGCCAATTGCCCAAATTCCTCAATTTCTTCCATTGCTTTCTTGACACTCAATCGGGGTTCTTCTAATGTTAACACCAAATCGTCTGCAAAGGCCTTAGGTTTAAATTCCTTTGCACCTATTTTGATACCTTTTACCTCTGATGTTTCTCTCAAACTATTAGTTAATACCCCCAAGTACCATGATGAACAATAATGGGGACAGTGGGCACCCCTGTCTGGTACCCTTTGTGATGTCAAACTATTCTGTCGAAACATTATTCACAATCAATTTTGCTTTCTGTTCTGAGTAGATTGCCTCAATTCCTCTCAGGAAGGATCCTCCCACTTCCATCATCTCCATACTTTTTTTTCATAAATTGCCAAGAAACGTTGTCAAATGCTTTTTCCACATCAAATGCTTTTTCCACCCATTATTATTTTCTGATCCATAAATTCCATCAATCTTTCCTCCAGTTTTCCAAAGAATCCCCCCTTTATTTTCATTTGGTGAGTAGAGTCCCACCACAATCAATCTCTCACCTTGCAGCATTATTTGGACCATAATCACTCTCCCTTCCTCATCTTTGGAGATCAACTTAGGTTCAAGTTTCTCTTTTATATACAAAACCACTCCTTTTTTATTTACATCTGAAGTTATAAATTCTCTACCCAACCTTTTATTAATCAAAATGTGTCTGTTTCTATCCAAATTCCGTCTTTTCAAAACATGCTCAATTTTATTTCTTTTAGATTTGTCATTAAGTCCATTTACATTCCAGGTTATCAATTTCAATTCCATTTCTCTAATCTGTCAACCCAGTGGCTTTGTTATCAGTATCTTCTTCTTCCACCTCTTCTTCTTCTCCTTCTCCCTCTCCTTCCTCTTCTTCCTTATTTCTTTCCTTCTTCTTTTTCTCCTCCTCTAGGCCGTAATCGGGTCCAGCAAATCTGGGGCCAACAGTATTTACCTCCATCTTTCCTAGTTCCTTCTCATATCTTATTGAAAATTTCTTAACTTCCTGAGCATCAGTTAATTTAAATCTTTTGTCCTTGTAATAAAAAGAGATCCCTTCAGGAAATTCCCACCTGTGTTGAATTCCATTTTTCTTCAATAATGTCACTAATTGTTTATAACCATCTCTCTTTCGTAAAAATCTAGTAGGGATCTCTTTAAAAATTATGATTGGTCTTCCATCTATGAGTAGTTTGTTGTTATAACTCATTCTCAGAATTGCATTTCTCATCTCTAATGAGTTAAAAATCATCAAACAGTTTCCAGGTGTTTTTTTTTATTTAGTCTTTGCTGATCTTACTTTTATTCTAAATGCATTCTCAGCTGAATACTCAATTTCATGTTCTTTAAGGTCCATCCATATTGCCAATTATTTAATCATTTTTTATTTTATATTTTCATTTGCCTCTTCTGCTACACCTCTGAATTTTAAATTCATCTGCCTCTGATGCATCTCCATCAAAGCCACATTGTCCCAAATTTATTCTTGTACTTTGCTCAATTCTCTTACTTCTTCCTTGATCTGATCTGTCTCTTTTCTTGTCTCCTTAACTTCTTTCTGAGTTGTTTTCACTGATTCCTCCACTGTCTTGGACTGAACCGTCAAGTCTTTAATTTTATTTGAGAGTTACCCCACCACTCCCTCTATTTTCTTATCCAAGGTTTCTTGTACCTCTGCTAACTTTTTCTCAATATGTTGTTCATTTTGTTTAAATTCTTCTTTTATTTTTAGCCATAAGTTATCCAAATCTTTAATTTCTTCTTGTTTGGACGGTCTCCTATCTCCTGGAGTTCCTACAATTTTTTCCTCATTTTTAAAACTTATATATCACAATATATTACTTTGTCCACCAGAGGGAGCGTATGTTCAAGAAGAGCAAAAAGAAGGTTATTCAGTAATTGTAATTCAAATATTTACCCCTAGATGTCACCTGGTGTCTCTCCCTTCCCCCCACTATGACTTTCAATTTCTTTGTCTAACAGACAAAATGTTACTCCAGGGAGATCAAGAGAGACCAGTATATATCCACATAAGTATAGTCCAAAAATCAAATAATGTAAATTAATATTAAAATTCTCACTATTAGTCCCACAATCTCAGAGTATCCTCTTCTGTTCTTCCACCACTTGTTTTATTCGGGTTCATCAGGCAGGTGCTGATGTTGCCAGGGAAACTCCAGTGGCCGAGGCAGCCACTTGCAAGCAGCGCCAGCAGCTGGCAAGGCAATTTCAGCAGCATGGTGGGCTCTGCAGCAGCCAGCCAATCGATTGCTAGGTTTCAACAATTCATCATTACAGGATCCCTCTTAAAGTGAGAACTTTGCAGCCCCCACTTCCCCACTTCATTCTCTTTAATCAGACAACGGAGAGGGGGAGAGGACTGCTTAAAAAGGGCAGGGGAGGTCCTGGGAGGTGAGAAAGCAAGCAAGGCAATGCAGCTGGAACTGGGAAAAGACGTTTGTGCAAGTGGAGCAAGGAGGAAACCCACCAGATTGCCTCTGAATCATTTAAAGCCACAGCATCCCCTGGGGAAGGTTGAGATTTCTTCATCAAGCCCTGCCATTATCCCAAACCAACTGTCACTTAGTCTCCAAGGCCTGTAATTTCCTCCCAAGCCCAAGAGAAGGGCAAAAAAATTTAGGAAGAGTTAACTCTTACCACAGTCTTTGGAAGGAAAAAATGCCTTCCCACCCTCTGCCCAGCTTAACGCTTGTCCCCCCTGCCCTGGTGACCCAACAAACAGGCACAAGGTCTCAGTTTACTGCCAGTTTCATTATTTCACCCAGATTGGCTCTCTGTAGCCCCAAAAGCACGTCAAAGTGCAAGTAGATAAATAGGTACCGTTCTGGTGGAAAGGTAAACGGCGTTTCCGTGCACTGCTCTGGTTCGCCAGAAGCGGCTTAGTCATGCTGGCCACATGACCCAGAAGCTGTACGCCAGCTCCCTCGGCCAATAAAGCGAGATGAGCGCCGCAACCCCAGAGTCGGTAATGGCTGGACCTAATGGTCAGGGGTCTCTTTACCTTTACCTAGCCGCAAAAGAAGAAGCCATGGTTGAACTGCCCCTTTAAAGAAATGGATATGACACATGAAAAAGGAAAGTTAAAAACATTGCTACTACCAATATATCACAGCTTCTATAGTAGGGGTATTTAAAATGAGTCGTCACAGCAATACATAGTTAAAAGTAGAAGTCAGCAAATGTGTCCCTTTTTGCTCTTTTTTAAAATTTATTTAATTGTTTTTTCAATAATCACCACCACCACAAAAACACATACAACAAAAACCGCAATAACACTAATAACACAATTTAACATTTCAGACTTAAGTACTGATATACCTATGACTACACCTTTTTAACAATATTTCCGCACCTGTCATCCCCCTACTTCCCACCACCATCCACCTTATCGCTTAAATATTCCTTCCAGATTTCTTCATATTTATCCATTCTTAATTTGCGTCGACATGCTATTTGTTCATATGTGGCTAGTCTGTCCATATTGTCAATCCATGTGCTCAGTGGAATCTTTTTGCAGCTCTTCCAATTCATCAGAACAAGTTTTTTTGCTTCTAATATGGCACGGTACATCCATTTTTTTTTTACCCCTTGTAATCTCCCATGTTTCCAGTATATAATTTAGAATTAAATTTAATTCCCCTAAATAACAATTTATTTTTATTACTCTTGCTATATATCTCTTCACCTTGCACCAAAATGATCTTATCATCGGGCAGTTAATCATCATATGTACTAAGTTTGCATTTTTACTTCCACATCTCCAACAGTTGTCTGCATTTGTTATTTTCTTCTTGTAAAGTTTTGCTGGAGTCCAGTGGACTCTGAATATTATTTTCTGCTGAATAAGTCTTAGTCTTAGATCCATAGAGGCTATTTCTGATGATTTTATACTTGACTCCCATATATCATCTGTTATCGGTACCCCTAACTCTTCACTCCATTTTTGTCTATAATATTCTAAATCATATTTCTTCCTGTTAAGTAGGGTTTTATATAGTGCAAGTGAAGAGGTTTTTGTTTTTGTTGCAGAAATTAAATCTTGTAGCAGCATGGGTGATTCCGATGCTGCTATAGCGTCAGGACAAAACTTCCTTTCCGACATATGTTTCAATTGGCTGTATTGCCATTGTGTTCCACTGGTTAATCCATACTTTACTTGCAAGGTCTTATATTCCACAAATGTGTAATTTTCATCAATTAATTGATTCAATGTCAAAATATCTTTTTTATCCAATTTTGCCAAATTATTACCATATTTTTTGCTCCATAGGGCGCACCTGACCATAGGGCGCACCTAGTTTTTAGAGGAGGAAAACACGAAAAAAAATATTCTGAATCAAATGTTGCACTAAACTATTTAAAGCAGCAAAGCGGGTGGCTCCTGCCCGCTTTGCTGCTTTAAAGCGAGCCTCAGAGGAGGGTAGGAAGGGGAACCATGGCTTATCTAAGTCCAGTTAATAATGCTGAGCCTGACTTATGGCCATCGAGATTAGCCTGGCCGTCTCGGTGGAAATCTGGGGAGGCTGAGGTGGACTTTCCAGTGGTCAAAGTGTGGTTGTGTCTTCCTGCCCAGCATCTACCGTATTTTTCGCTCTATAGGACGCACTTTTTCCCCTCCAAAAATGAAGGGGAAATGTGTGTGCGTCCTATGGGGCGAATGCAGGCTTTCCCGGGCTTCTTGCAGCTCCGCGCCACCCTCCGGACCCCGGAGGGTAGCGCAGAGCTCCCTGCGCTCCAGGGCTTCCTGCAGCTCCGTGCCACCCTCCAGATCCCGGCGCGAAGCCGCGCGGGGCTCCGGAGAGTAGCGCAGAGCTGCCTGCATTCCGAAGCCTGGTGCGCGCTGAAGAGCGCGCCCGGGCTTTGCGCACCTATCCACAAGCCTGGGGAGACCGGCTCGGTTTCCTAGGCTTGCGGATAGCAGGCTGTTCTGGGGGCTGGGGTCGGGGGAAGCTCGGGCTTCCCCCGCGCCTGCCCCGTGCCTGGGGAGGGAAAACTTTTTTTTTCTTTATCCCCCCCCCCCCAAATTAGGTGCGTCCTATGGGGCGGTGCGTCCTATGGGGCGAAAAATACGGTATTTCCTGACCTCTTTCCCCCCTGCACACCCGCACCCTGCTTCAAAGCAAGCCATGGAGGAGGGAAGGAAGCGGAGCCATGGATCCTCTGCTCGCAACTGCAGCAGATTCCCTCCGCTTTGAAGCAGCAAAGTGGGAGGGGAGCTGCTTACACGAGTGTAAGCTGCTCCCCTCCCACTTTGCTGCTTCAAAGGGAGCCCAGGAGGAGGGAATCTGCTGCAGCCACAAGCAGTGGAGGATCCATGGTCCCCTTCCTTCCCTCCTCCGTGGTTGCTTTGAAGCAGGAAAGTGGGAGAGGAGCCGCTTACACGGGAATTCCCCCACCTCCCGCAGAAGCCGCGCACTCTTTAAAGGGGCTGCGCGGCTTCTGCTGGCTTTTCTAGGAGGTGGGGGAAGGGACTGATGCGGCCAGTCAGCCCCTTCTCCCTCCTGGGGAAAAGCCTGCAAGAGCCGCACGGAACTTGGGGGCTTTTCCCGCCTGCCTCCCCCCTGCATTCGCTCCATAGGACGCACACACATTTTCCCTTGCTTTTTAGGAGGGAAAAAGAGCGTCCTATAGAGCGAAAAATACGGTACTTGATTTCCAATTTTTAATTTTGGGTTGGCCCATATTGTTAATTTCTCATGCTGATAGGGGTCATCCTTATTATTTTTATTTATATTCGTCCAAATTTTTATAGGTGCTTTAATAGTCTCCAGAATAATAGGATATTTCATAAAATTAGAGCCGAGTTTAGTCCACCCTTCAAGAGGTTCAAAGAAACTATATTTGAGAGTAGCCCAATTGGGATTCCTGCTAGCTCTCCACTCGTTAGTCTTACTCAGCAGGTAGGCCTGGTGATATAGTTCCAGATTTGGGAGACCAAAGCCACCTTCCTTAGCTGGAAGTTGCATTTCATGTAGTGATATTTTTGGCGGCTTTGTACCCCACAGGCATGATCTAAATAGTTGATTTATTTTTTGGAAGTAAAATTTGGGAATATGTATTGGTAATCCTTTATTGGTATAAAAGCTTTGGAACAATAGTCATTTTGAGGACATTAACCTTTCCCCAAAGGGAAAGGTTTAGAGGTCCCCACCTTTCAATATCAAAAGTAATCTCATTTATAATTTGATTGAAATTTAATTTTACAATTTGGTCTATATCTGATGAAATCATTATACCCAACTATTTAATAAAGTCTTTGTATATCCAAAATTGATGGTTTCTAGACAATGTAGCCCTTGGCCCAATTGGTAAAATTTCTGATTTTGTCCAATTTATAGAATATCCCAATATTCTGCCAAAGGTTTTTATTTTCTCCATAATTTTTGGAATTGTATTTTCTGGTTTTGTAATAAATAAAAGGATATCATCCGCAAATAATACAATTTTGTAATTATCTTTGTTGTGTTTTGCACCCTTGATATGCTCATCCTGAATTATTGTTCTTGTTAATGGTTCCAGGCACAGATTAAATAATAATGGAGAAAGAGGACATCCTTGTCTCGTTCCTCAATTTAAACTAATCAAATTCGAAATTCTTCCATTTGTAACAATCCGGGACGTTGGTTTTTTATAAATCATTTTAATCCAATTACAGTATTCTATAGGGAAACCAAATTTACGTAACACAAACCCTATGAATTCTTTATATATTCTGTCAAAAGCCTTTTCTGCATCTAATGACAATATCATAAACTCTTCTTCATCTTTTTTTAAATTTATCAAATCTATTGTTAATCTGATATTGTCTGTGGCTTGTCTTGTTTTTATAAAACCTGTTTGATTACTAGGTATTAAGTCTTGAATAACCTTTTGTAATTTTTCCGCCAATATTGCATTCAAAATCTTTGCATCAACATTCATTAATGATATTGGTCTATAATTTGCACATTTATAGGGTCTTTGTTAGGTTTTGGTATAATTATTATTAAAGCTTCATTGAATGTTGTAGCAGATATACCTTTATGAGCTATTTCCTCATAGACTTCTAGAAGTCTGGGGACTAGTAGATTTTTGAATATTTTATACCATTCTATAGGAAGACCATCTGGTCCAGGTGATTTCCCATTTCCCATTGTTTCTATTACATTCTCAATATCTGATATATTTAGGGGTGCTGATAGCATATCTTTTTGATATTCTTCAGTAGTTGGTATTTTAATATCTTGAAAGAAGTTTTCCACCTCATCTTCTGATATATTTTCCGGCCCTTCATATAATTTTTTGTAGAATTAAAAAAAGTCATTATTGATATCTATTGATGAGGTTGCTGCGATGTTATTTTCATTTCTTATTAAGGGTATTATTTGGTTTGCTTTCTTTTGTTTTAAACGATTAGCTAGAATTTTTGTCGGTCTTTCACCCTGTTCCCAATATATTTGTCTTAGACTTAGTAGGCTGAACTCAATTTTTTGAGCTAGTATATTATTCAGTTCTAATGTTAGTTGTTGTATTCTTTCATATGTAGCATTAGATGGGTTATTTGACATATAGTGTTTTTAAAGAAATTTTTAGATTTTTTTTCTTTTAATCTTTGCAGCTTAGCTTTGTTGGCAGAGAAGGATATTATCTTCCCTCTGATGTAAGCTTTATATCCTTCCCATTCCATCAGTCTTGACGTTGAAGATTTGTAGTTATTTTTAAAATATATTTGTGTTTCTTGGGTTATATATTGAATGAAATTTTTTTCGTTTAATAATGATATATTAAAATACCATCTCCTCACACCTTCCTGGGTTTTAGATAAATTATATTCCAGCATTACTGCTGAGTGATCAGCTATAATGGGAATATCAATGTCACATTGGGTAGTAAAGGGATGTAATGATTTTGATGTTAGAAAAAAATCCGTTCCTTTTTTGCTCTTCAAAATATGGCAACCCTGCCTGATTTGGCGCATGAGTGCCCTATATTTCTGCACTGTAGGTCAGTTGTAGAATAATCTTTACTATGAAGACCCTAACGGCTGGTACTATTAACACTAATTGTAGTGATCTTTGAGTTCCTAGTTTGCTAACCTTCCAATGGTTTGTCCAAGAACAATTAAAAGGAAAACAAATTCCCAGATAATTGAATCTATTAACCTTTTCCAGGCAGTGGGCATCCAAAAACAGCTTAGGCTTAGGTGGATGACAGCCAAAGTCTTAGTCAGGCTTCCTCAACCTTGGCCCTCCAGATGTTTTGAGACTACAATTCCCATCATCCCTGACCACTGGTCCTGCTAGCTAGGGAGCATGGGAGTTGTAGGCCAAAAACATCTGGAGGGCCGAGGTTGAGGAAGCCTGTTCTTAGTCTTTGAGTGATTCACATAAAGCTGTTACTCATATGCATCCCCAAACAATTTCAGCAGCCTCCATATGCCAATTTGGGTCTAGAGTAACAGAAGCATATCATCTGTACAGCAATATGTTCAAATTTCATGGGCCTGTGGATACAGGAAATGTGGTTTTTACCACACAGATGGGCAATAATATCATTCACGTATATATTAAACAAAAAATGGGTTAATAGACAACCGTGCCTTACATGTCTATTTCTGCTGCTAGCTGACCTTCCTTGCCTATTCTGACTTTTCCTATATTTCCAGTATGCAAAACCTTGATTAAAAGCAACAGTCTTCTATCTATCCATCCCCAACCTTCATAATTTGAACCAGAGTATCTCTCTGTTGATTCTTTTTTTTTTTTAAGGCAGAGGTCAAATCTAAAAAAACTGGCATATGAATATATTTTGGGGGCAATGGAATATTTCTGTCTTGGATGATTTAGAACAAAGCACTGGGCAGTCTCCTGTACATTGTTGTTGTTTAGTCGTGTCCGACTCTTCGTGGCCCCATGGACCAGAGCACGCCAGGCACTCCTGTCTTCCACCTCCTCACGCAGTTTGGTCAAACTCATGCTGGTAGCTTCGAGAACACTGTCCCACCATCTCGTCCTCTGTCGTCCCCTTCTCCTT
Organism: Podarcis pityusensis; assembly: GCF_964106645.2. Taxonomy (NCBI): domain Eukaryota; kingdom Metazoa; phylum Chordata; class Lepidosauria; order Squamata; family Lacertidae; genus Podarcis; species Podarcis pityusensis. The sequence continues at coordinate 9,913,988 of NC_138045.1, forward strand.
GTGCCCTCCAGTGTGGTATAGTGGTTAAGAGCGGTAGTCTCCTAATCTGGGGAACCGGGTTCGCTTCTCCGCTCCTCCACATGCAGCTGCTGGGTGACCTTGGGCCAGTCACACTTCTTTGAAGTCTCTCAGCCCCTCTCACCTCACAGAGTGTGTGTTGTGGGGGAGGAAGGGCAAGGAGAATGTTAGCCGCTTTGAGACTCCTGAAGGGGAGTGAAAGGCGGGATATCAAATCCAAACTCTTCTTCTTCTTCTTCTTCCCAACATCAGGGTCTTTTCCAGGGAGTCTTCTCTTCTCATGAGGTGGCCAAAGTACTGGAGCCTCAGCTTCAGGATCTGTCCTTCCAGTGAGCACTCAGGGCTGATTTCCTTCAGAATGGATAGGTTTGATCTTCTTGCAGTCCATGGGACTCTCAAGAGTCTCCTCCAGCACCAGAATTCAAAAGCATCAGTTCTTCGGCGATCAGCCTTCTTTATGGTCCAGCTCTCACTTCCATACATCACTACTGGGAAAACCATGGCTTTAACTATACCTCCTGTACATTAGCATAGCCAATATAAACCTGCCTGCTAAGCATATGAAGATCTTGTCTCGCTTGTCTACATCCCATGTCAAACCAACTCAGAGAGTGATTGCATGACGTAGGATGGGAATTAGTGTAACAGTAAGCGCCCAGATGATCCATAACATATTGATTTGCAGAGGATTACATGACTCTTTCTCTAGGAGGCTTATTCTAATATTCAACATTTGGTCAGTGGATATGGCCTCTTCATTTTTTACCTAGATGTTATGACCCCATCTTAGCCTGTGTTTCCCCTGCTGTACATAGGAGAGCACATATGGCTCACCCTTAACAACATCCTGTAAAAAACCCCAGAACTTAATATCAAATATCTGTTCCTCTTTTTTGTCAAAACTCAAACGTTGGTCTAAATACAATAAATACATAAAGAGAAGGAGGGGAGGGGAAAGAAAGGGGGGGAAAAGAAAAAGAAAAGAGGTTAAAAGGGGGGGGAGACACAATTCAGAAGGTAAGGGCCTTACGATTCTTGGTCTGTTTTCTATATATAAACATATATGAACATAGTAAATATATAAACAATATTCACTTTATCCACTCCAATGTAATACCCAACAAAGCCACTTTCTATAATCAAACATTATTTTCAGTCCTCAAATCCAAATGTCATATTTTTCTTTTCCATGCAGAAAATCTATGAGAGATTAATCCTTAGTAAGTGTTAACAATGACTTTTCTCCAAGTCCGTTACTTATGACAGCCATTCTTCCATTGTTGGTAATAATGGGTCCTTCCATCTTTGTGCCTATAAAAGTCTGACTGCTGTTATAATATAATGTAACAAAGTTCCATAGTCCTTTTCTAACTGTATATCTGTAAGTCCCAGCAGGAAGAGTTTTGGCTTCACTTGAAAATCAATCGTCAAAATTCTCTGTATCAGTGTATGTATTTGTAGCCTTCTTATTTTGCTTTTTTACATTCCCATCAAGCATGATAAAATGTCCCTTTGAGTTCCTTACATTTCCAACAGGTATTTAGAATTATTTATTTATTTATTTATTTATTTTAACAACTATTTATTTACAGATTTGGGGGGGGGGGGTTACGACGACATTTTCCAATTTACAATCATTTAACTTTGGACTCAACCACCCCACCCCTCCAATTCCTCCATGGTTTCCCTAATTTTCCAAATTATTCTATGTATTATAGTTACTCTGTGTTATCTTCTCCACAGTATTTTCAAATATATATATTTTTTACTGCTGCTGTTACTCTAAACGCCACTTGCGTTTTAACATGTTGTAATATCACAAATTTTATGGTCTGTTTTTTTTTTTAGTATACCTAAAATCCTTTGCTTATTAGGGGCCACCCCACATTTTCTTTAAAAGGTGCTTTGCACAGGTAACACCATAGTCATCAAAATTTTCAAAAGTAGGGGGTCCGTGGTTTGACTTTTGAAAAATAGGGGATCCTCAGTAATTAGTTAATTGGGAACCACTGCATTAGATATTTTGAAATATTTGAATCATCATAAAGCAGTGATTTCAAAATTTCCAACAGGCAGTGTATTGTGAATTCCCAGCCCCGCTCACATCCAGCATTATGCACTTCAGTCAGGTTGCCTGATGCTCGCCCACTCCCTCCCTCTGCAGCCCAGCTGCAGGCCTCAGGAGTGGGGCTTGCCTGCCTGTTCCTTTGTTTCCTCCTCTGGAAAATAAAACTATTGTCAGGGCAAGGCACTGCGGGCGGTTCGAGGGAGGTTGGCGCCTCCAGAGTGCCATGCCATGCAACACCCCAGCTGATGCACTCCACCCAGGGCAGTGCCACTCACCAGGCCTTTCCGGGAAGAGGCAAAAGCTGTGCACACTGACGCTAATCGTCTCTGTGGCCAGCAACTGCCTTCTTCCTCTCCACCTCCTTTCTGACATCATAATGTAGTGCCTTATCGCAAAGTTTAGCTGGCAATATACAGTATTATGATGTTGGAAAGTAGATACTGCCCAGCCCTATTACGTGGGGATTGCATTCTGAGGCACCATATGCATCAACCCACCCTGCTCTGCCCTTCACCCCACCCTGTTGCGCCCCCTTCTGGTGCTGAAAATGGTGCATGCCGAACATGCACAAATGGGGAGTTGTCTGTATACAAACTGTGAATTACAGCATTAATAGGTAGAGAGCGTCATGTCACACCACCCCGACACTTTACAGACAAATGAAGCTTTTCAGGGTTTATGAGACAACTAACTACACCTATTTGAAAAATGCTATGTGACTTCCTTCATGGGCAAGTCTTAGAGTAATTAAAAACAGATCTCAAAGGCAGATAAAATCCAGACTTCTGTCTTTTGGTCTCCACTCCATAAAAATATTGATATGACAAGTTAAAACCAATTAACACAAAGTCGAAATAAAGGTAAAACTAATAAAAAAACTTGAGACCTGTGGAGTGACCAGAATATACATCCTCTACACACATGTTCAGAAAGGAGAGCTCAGTGGCTGGTTGTCAGTTCAAGCTGTGGGAGCAGGCACAGGCTTATCTTTGATCTTGATGGTGTGGCCCCACCAAGCTTCCAGGTCCTCTAATCCAAAGCTAGTAGAAGACACTCCAGTGCCACTGAGGAACTACTTCCTGCTTTTTCATGGGGGTCAACCCCATCCAGAATAGGTTGAACATCAGTTTCTTGGATCTGGGAGCCATTTATCCTGCAGTGCTTCCCATCTCTGTCAGTATGCAACTTCAGCTTATCAGCACTCTTCCATCCCATTACTGAATCCAGATACCACTCCAGTTTCCCCAGACTTAGATGCCAGAGAGAAATGGAGCTGGGTGTTAAATCACCATACCGACAATATTGCATGATGCTCTGATTAAGTGCCGTGGGATTGAGCAGACCCTCCCCCCCTTGCTACTTTCTGGAACTGATTCTGCATACAGATAGGACATTGTATTGCTCCCTACACCCAACCTACAGAGCCATGGATGGGTGGTATCAAAACTTACCAAGAGATCAAGGAGATTTAGCTGTGTCTTGGCGTCCATTTCTGATACTTATCTGAAATGCTTCCATCCTGCCTTTCAGTATAAAATTCAAGGCTGCTTACACCCATCAATGCAGTGATTTAGAACAGCAGTAAAGCTGTCAGGACAAGACAAGTGTTCATCTAGAGCAAAAAGCCACCAAATTTGGTACACCAGATAAACCATTTAAGTGAAAGAGTGCCACAGATGAGCCTCTGCTGTCCCAAAAGGGCCTTGATGGGATCCCATAGCTGAGCTTCTGAAGAAAACTCTGGACTGATTTGCATGGGAGCAAGAGACGTGGTGTGGGTTGGGGGTCTTCAAATACCTTGATCCTAGGCCATTAGAACTTAAAGGGGAAAAATGATGCACAGGAACTTTCCCTGTGTTAGTTGCTATAAATGTGAACTAAAGACATCCTACCACTGTAAAAGAGCTATTTAAATGTAGCCTAGCTAGTTTTGTTCCTTGACTCTGATTAAGTTTCCACCATGAAATTACTCTCTGCGCTTATTTTTAAGCTCCCATTACTAGAAGTTGGATCTTCAGCCTTTTGACCTCTTCTGAGGTGCCATCTGCTTTTTGCAGCTAAGTTCAAAGCCGTTTTTGTTTTGTTTTGGTTTGGTTTTTTCCAGATGCAAAAAGCAATGTAGTGCAGGATGGCAATGGTGAGAAGAAAGTAGAGAACTTCCAGTCCCTGGACAAGCACGGGGATGGGCTGACTATGCACCTGATTGCCCCGCTCCCAGCAGCCCTGACAGATGATGACCTGCCAAACAATGTGGACTCTTTGCCCAGTGAACTGAATTGCATTGAGGAGGATAGATTGGACCATAGGCCTGTTACCAACTCCCTTGTTTGCAGACCTGTAAATTACAGTATGTCTTCAGAGGAACAAAAACTATTGGTGAAGTCTGTACCTGGAACCGTGAAAATAATGCCCAGTATGTTTGAAGGGAACAATGAAGTTCTCAGAATCAAAGTTATGAAGGAGGTTCGCAAGCCTGGGAGAGGTAAGTGTTGCAAGGGGATTGGAGTCATCCTAAGGGAGGTCCTGTGTTGTTGCTGCCACCCTACCAAATATAGAGGGGGCAAAATCATTTCTGATGTTTAATGGGTGTGAAATGGAAGGTGGATCTGATGAAGCTCTTGGTATTTCAGTCTGCTCTCTGTCCTGAGCCAGATGACTTGGAAACAACCGTCATTGATTTTGATGTAGCTTATTTTCAGTTGAGGTGCATTATGATAGCAGACTCACTTTGCACCTTTTAAAATTTGTAAGGATCCCCTTTTTAGAATAGGCAGAAAATAACTCATAAATTGTAGAGTTCATCCATAAATTGCAGCAGTCGCACATCATAATGGACTTCACATTTAGAAACCTAGAACATAACAACTAGAGAAAGTAATTTTTCCAATTTTCAGGAAAATTACTTTCAGTGTTAATGTGGTGGGTGCTGTTACAAAGGAGAGAGGAGGAAATTGCAGCCCCACATAGGAAAAGAGGTGGCAAGGGAACACCTGGCTACTTTAAATGAATTCAGAGCTCCAGAGCCTGATGAGCTGCACCCAAGGGTACTAAAGGAACTTGCGGATGTAATCTTGGAGCCTCTGTCTATGTTGTCCCCATCTTCAAAAAGGGGGAAAAGAAGACCTAGGTGACTACCGTCCAGTGAGCTTGACATCGATACCAGAAAAGGTAACAGAACAGACCATTCAACAGTAGGTCTGTGAGCGCTTAGAAGCAGTGGGTTTCTCAAAAACAAGTTATGCCAGAGAGATTTTTTTTGATGGAGTAACTAGCTTGGTGGATCAGGGGAATGCTGTGGGCTGGACAAGATGGATTTGTAGCTGGTTGACTGACTGAAGCCAAAGACTGCTCACTAATGGTTCCTTGTCATCCTGGAAGAAAGGGACAAGTGGGGTGCCGCAGGGTTCTGTCCCGGGTCTGATCAATGTTCAGTGTCTTTATGAACAACTTGGATGAAGGAATTGAGGGGCTTCTCATCATATTTGCAGATGACACCAAACTGGGGCCAGGGGGGCAGGAAAATGCTGCAGAATACAGAATTGGGATTCAAAATGACCTTAACAGATTGGAGAATTAGGCCCTTACTAACAAAATGAACTTTAATAGGGACAAGTGTAAGGTTCTACACATAGGCAGGAAGAACCAGCTGCACAAATGCCAGTTGTACATCTGAAAAGGATCAGCGGGTCTTAATAGGCCGCCAGCTGAACACAAGTCAACAGTGTGATGCAGCAGCAAACAGCTAATACTATTCTAGGCTGCATCGACAGAAGTATTAGTCCTACTCTATTCTGCCCTGGTCAGACCACACCTGGAATATTGTGTCCAGTTCTGGGCACGCAATTTAAGAAGGATATTGGCAAGCTGGAACTTGTACAGAGGAGGGGGACCAAGATGATCAAGGGTCTGGAAACCAAGCATTATGAGTTGGGTAGGTTTAGCCTGTCATGTGGAGGATGGAGCAAGCTTGTTTTCTCCTGCTCCAGAGTCTAGGATACAAACCAATGGATTCAAGTTACAAGAAAGATTCTGAAAGATTCTGAAAGATCTGTTTGACAGTGGAACAGACTCCCATGAATGGTAGTGGAGTCTTCTTCCTTGGAGGTTTTTAAGCAGAGGTTGGATGGCCATCTGTCATGGATGCTTTACTTGAGATTCCTTCATTACAGTGGGTTGGACGAAATGACTCTCATGGTTCCTTCCAACTCTGATTTTATTAAATTGTTACTAGTAGAAGAGGAGAGTTAAGTTGTGGCATCAGACTGACTCTTTATCACCAAACTGTCGGGAATCAAGCCTTTATCAGGAGAAACTGGCCACTCTCCAGGCACCCGGCTTGATCTCCTGTTGACCTCCCTGTCTGCATTCCCCAGCAGGATACAGGCTAGGTCGCGATAGGTGATCCTTCTCAGCGTGAGAAGAACACACACCCTCTTTCCTGCCCCCCCGGGCAGGGGAAAGAGATAGACAGAAACGTATTTACATTCCTTTATTTCTGTCTTTGCAGCGTTACAAAAATCATGACTGCTCTCTTCAAGCTCCAGCAGTCGAGAGAGAACAAACACTTCCTGTCCAGCTCATATTACACTCTGAGCTAATTCCGGTGCCCTCTGCACTGTGAATAGACTGTCTCTCTGTTTCCCACGGAACAGTCCCAACATTCCCATTATGTTTTGCTTTCAAGCTACCAGCAGCTCGCGGCTGCATTGCTTCAATATCGTAACACAAACAAGCCCCATGAGATCCTGCACAAAACAGCTAAACCCCAGGAGAGAAAAGGCACAACCTTCAGGAGGACACTGAGAATCTGGAAAGAGCAAAGGCTCCACCATGGTTAACTGACAGCATTGTGGGACAGTTGAGAAAGCAGGCCAGTGCCTAAAATCAATCAAGCAAAGAGAAAGGAGGGGAGATTCTGATGGCCTTGCCAACACTACAATGATCTCACTCTTTCTTTCTTTTTAATTGTAGATTACAAAAGAATTTTCTCTCTCCTTGAAGAAGTTCAAGGCCCTGTGGAAATTCAAAAATATTTCATTGAATTTGCAATCAAGGAAGCAGCAAGGTTTGTATCAAGATGACAAGCCCCAAGTTTGAACAAATAAGTGTACATGTTTTGATGGTGGCCTGTATTTTTCTTACATATGTTGCAAATGTTCTTTGAAACTGCTGCCTTCAATGGTGGGATGTGCCTTTTATTTTGTAGATTGATGGGCCTTATCTGTTTTCAAACACAGAGGCAGGTGTGTCAGCCCTGCCCCTCCATAATTTCTGCATAGTAATGCAAAGGTCACTGTTCGTTTCAGAGGGGGAACTTGAAGATAAGTGCAGAACCCACATTAAATTGCTCTCCTTCTCCCTCTCTCTTTTTCTTAGGTTTAAAAAGCGGGTGTTAATTCAACACTTAGAGAGAATACTAGAGGAAATAGAGTTCAACAGCCTGCCCAACAGAGATAATCATGTCAACAGCAGATAATAGTGTCCCAGCAAGAGGAATGCACAGGCCAGGGAGAATAAGTTTACTATGTTGCAGAGGAGTGAAAGAGGACGTTGTGGCAGCTACCACTGGTATGGTGGCTAGGCAGTTTTTCTGTTGGAGTTTGTACATTTGCAAACCTCTCTCAATGGAAGATGGGCTGTGACCCTGATGGATTTGCTGCAGGAGGTCTGGCTTCCTTCCTCTCTACCCTACTTTGGAGGGCCTGATCTGCTCAATGGGCTGAAGAAAAACACTCAGTGCTGCCCTCCTCCTGCAGGTGATGAGAATTTACTCGTTTGAACCTTTGTTCTAAGACACTTGAAAGCACTGCTTCAGGCAGCGGGTCAAAGCTGATAAAACAAAAATGGCACACCCTTTATCTGCACTTGTGTTGGAAAAATCCTTTGTTGAGAAGGAGGAGAAGAAGAAAAAGAAGAAGAAGAGGAGGAGGAGGAGGAGAGTGAAAATGCCCTCTGTGGTGATAGTGCATATTGTCGCTACAGACACATAGAGAACAGTTCCTGAGAACTGCTAGCCGACCCAGGAACAAGTTTTCAGGGCAAAATGAATTTGAAAGGAAAGCAGCTGCTAAAACTGGGTTGAGGGAAAGCAGTCCAGAGCCCTGTGACTACTGCCTGGTAGCCACTAAGCAACCCAACTCAGCCTCTCTTCTCTTTTGTCTGCAGACATTATGAAAGTGTGTGCCTGCTGCTCCCCAGGTCCCAACTTCAGTTCTCTTTCATCTTATGAGGAGGAGGGAGACTCTTCATGGGAACTTGGCCTTGAAAGCACTTAAAGAAAACTATTTTTAAAAAGCAAGTCATGTCCTGTACCCCCAAATCTTCTATCTATGGATATAGTTTACATTTTGAATGTACACATGAGAAGAGATTATTTTGGACAGTGTTGTTTACTGGATCCTTAATTTGATATATCAGTGTGTGTGTGTGTGTGTGTGTATACACATACCTGTGAGAAATTTTTTTTTGCACTTGGTTATAATAAAAGTAATTTTATGATTTCTTAAGAAGTGCCTAATCTGAATGAGGTGCTGATGAATAATCTCTAGTAATTTCACTTGCCTGTTAAGCACAAAGCAGAAAAATAAAAACCCCAAAACAATGAAAAGTGCTGTATATCTCTATTGTTCTCCAAAAGACCATTTTGACACTTGTAGTGTGTATTTCTTCCATGCAGAAAGAGCTAGGTCATGTGTTTTTCTTTGATTCTTTAGATAGTTGTTATTTGACTTTCCACAGTATGGTGTTCAATTACTGGAATTGCCATTTTCATTCTGTGGTAGTGCTTAGCTAGGAGTGGGGTGACTCCTCCCACGTGCCTTGGAGATTGACTTTATGTTTGGACCCCTTCAGTAGGATAGGAACCTCCTTATTTTAGGCCTAGCCCCACCTGTTTTGAAATCACAGTCACAGCACTGAACTACAGCTGCTGTAACACTAGTTTACCTGACATTTTATTGACCCTTCACTAGGGAAGCTTCTACCGTGTGACATCAAGTAGACTTGGAACCAATTGCAAAGAGGCATGGAACTCCCAGGTGCAAGCACCCCAGCCCCAAGGAGCATCCTTTCAGCTGACAATGGGGGCTGACTCTCCTACACAGAGGAGGAAAAGCTAACCACAAACAGGAGCCAGGAGGAGCTCTAACCTAGTTCTGGCAAGGAGGTGCCAAGTATCTTCCTGGTGTCACTTCCTGCTGCCATTTTAGAATAGGAAGTACAGACTCTGAAGAGGATTGTGGGACTGCCTGGCTTGCAATTTAGGAGAAGGAATGGTGTTGGGTGACCTTTGCCAGGTTTTCTGCCATTTGTTAATGCTTGCTGTCAACACCAATGCATGAGCTAACTGTGGTTGTGCAATAAACACCACTACTCTCTCAAACTGCCAGCTCTTTGTTGTATTAGCTTGATTAAGAGAGCAATTGAAAACATGCTTTTGAGTAATCCTTTAAAGCTCCACTCAGTGACTTTGATTTGCTGCTTAGTAATTGCTGCCTAAACCAAAGTTTGATGAAGGGAAAGAGGAAGCCCACTGACATGACAGAGACTGACACTACTTGCTTTGTGTGATTCCAGGGTGGCTACACACCAGTCCGTGTTAATCATGTCTCAGTTTTGTGCTCCTGAAGTAGTAATGCCTTTGATCTTGCACCATTCCCTCCACTGCAGTGAAAATAGAATTGGCTTTATTAAATAACAAAACAAAATTATTATCTAAAGTATATGATGTGCTACTAGAATGGGATTTAAAAGATGAATTAGTGAAGGAAACTATGGCCAGATTGTTGGAAAACAAGCCCCCTCGGGAGAGGCTGCCCCCCCCCCCTCGCAGGTTCCCGGAGCTTGTTTACCGGCGATCTGCCCTGGCTGGCATCCCCACAAGTCCAGGAAGATCGTGATAGGCTACATCTCCCAGCGTGGAAGATGCACACCCCCTTCTCCCCCTTTGCATACCAGCAGGAGAAAGAAGATAGCCATAAAGTCTACATCTCTACAGTTTATTTCTGACTTTACAGCTGTACAAAAACATGACCGTACAGTTCAGTCTCCTCCAAGCAAGTGACTCAGACTTCCTTCACATACGCAACAGGAAGGTCTCATATTACACACAGAACAAAGCTCTGTAAATCCTGTGAACTTCCGGGAACATTCTTTCCCACAGCTAGCCACATCATGTGATGTAAACACCGAGCTGCCAGTTTGCAGCTGCGTTGTATTCATATTCCAACACAGATGGGCTCAGGATATCGGTCATACGATATATCTGGAACAGTGGGAAAAACTCTGGCGGGTGGACATAAAGTTTACCACCTGTTATACGATTAAAGAAAATTTCATGAAAATGTTTTTTAGATGGCACTTGATGTTAGGATTTCACTGCACCGTTGCTGTGAAATGTGATTAGTGGAGATCACACGGTCTGTCTGAGAAGACTGTGGGAAAGGAAGAAAGTCTTATCTCTCTTCTGCTGCGGTACTGTTACACTGTACTTTCGCTTTTTCTTCTGTCTGCTCCTGTTCTTTCTCGGAGCTGAATGAGAGAGAGTGCCATGATTCTTTGTCTGTATATAGTGTAAATAAATATGTAGTTTAGATCTACGGATGGTTCATTCTTCTTGCTGTTCTATGCCAGAAGATTAGTGTGCATCTTTCATCTGGGATATGTCGCTGAAGGGCACACTGGAATGAAGGGATGTGCCATTCCAGAGTTGTGCTTACCGGGAGGACGCTCGGAAAGGTCAGTGAGACTGAGGGGGCCTCCGGGCGAGCATAGCGTCGTAAATCCCAACACTTGACACCTTCTAAACTAGCCGAAATTTATAAATTAAAATCCAATTTATGTTGGAAGTGTCAAGAATTGGAAGGGACAATGTTCCACGTCTGGTGGGGCTGCAAAAAGGTCAAATGTTTTTGGGATATTATACATGAAGAAATAAAGATACTGAGGAGTCCCATAGAAGAGAAATCCAAGGCCTATCTATTAGGCTTACTGGGGAAAGATATTCCACAAGAAAAGAAAGTATCTGTACGCTACAGCAGCAGCCAGAACAGTATTAGCCAGCAAACGGGAAAGCGAAAAAATTCCCTCCAAAGAGGAGTGGATATGTAAAATGAGTAACTATATACAATTGGCAAAAATAACAGCAGCCATAAGGTTACAGTCAAATCAAAAGCTAAAACTACAATGGAAATGCTTTGAAGAATATCTAGATAAACACTGTTCACAAAACAATATGTTGATATGTATAGACTAAGACTGTAGGGTGTATAAGAATGATGTTTGAAATGAGATACAAAAGTAAGTTAAGATAAGGAATGCAATGTTAATATTTAATATAATCAAGAAGAGATATTGGGTAGTGGTGGAGGGGAGTTAAGGGTGGGTGGTGGGACTACGTATGTACTTTTATTTATGTCTTGTCTTTTGTCTTTTTTGTATCCTTTTGAACTATTTAAAATAAAACTCCCCCCCCCCCCAAAAAAAAGAAAGAGTGGTGAGAGGGTATTAGAAAAGTAATAGAAACTGGGAGCCTTGTAGAAGTGACTTGAGGCCATAATGCCCCTTAACCTAGACAGCATCTTCAAAAGCAGAGACATCACCTTGCCAACAAAGGTCCGTATAGTTAAAACCATGGTTTTCCCAGTAGTGATGTATGGAAGTGAGAGCTGGACCATAAAGAAGGCTGATCGCCGAAGAATTGATGCTTTTGAATTATGGTGCTGAAGGAGACTCTTGAGAGTCCCATGGACTGCAAGAAGATCAAACACATCCATTCTTAAGGAAATCAGCCCTGAGTGGTCACTGGAAGGACAGATCATGAAGCTGAGGCTCCAATACTTTGGCCACCTCATGAGAAGAGAAGACTCCCTGGAAAAGACCCTGATTTTGGGAAAGATGGAGGGCACAAGGAGAAGGGGACGACAGAGGACGAGATTGTGGGACAGTGTTCTGGAAGCTACAAACATGAGTTTGACCAAACTGCGGAAGGCAGCGGAAGACAGGAGGGCCTGGCGTGCTCTGGTCCATGGGGTCACGAAGAGTCGGACACGACTAAACGACTAAACAACAACAACTTGTTATAAGTTTCTTGATTTACCTTTCTTCTAGAACCCTGAGCACAAGTTGATGTGTACAGGTGAAACTCGGAAAATTAGAATATAATGGAAAAGTCCATTTATTTCAGTAATTCAACTGAAAAGGTGAAACTAATATATGAGATATATCTCACTTTGCATGTCATGAGTCTGTCAAGCCTTTATTTATTATAATTGTGATGATTATGGCGTGCAGCTGATGAAAACCCCAAATTAACAATCTCAGAAAATTAGAATATTAAATGAAATCAGCAAAACAAGGATTGCAAATAGAGCAATATTGGACTTCTGAGAAGTAGAAGCATGCATATGTACTCAGTACTTGGTTTGGGCCCCTTTTGCATCAATTACTGCCGCAGTGCGGCATGGCATGGATGCTACCAGCCTGTGGCACTGCTGAGGTGTTAAGGAAGACCAGGATGCTTCAATAGCAGCCTTCAGCTCCCCAAATCTCTTTTCTGATGAGAGCAGTTTTTGCATCTCATTTGGAAACCAAGGACCCAGAGTCTGGAGGACTTAGCCAGGTCCTCTTTGGGGCTCAATTTCTAGATGCTGCCCAAACACAACTTGCTGGCTATGGCAGGCTGGTATTGAACAAAGCCATCAAGACTCCCTGTTGAGTTTGTGAAACTAACATGGACAAAAAATACCCATATCCTCACTCCATACATAAACAACTAAAATCAAATAGACCAATTAGAGAAATAAGCAATATCTACCTCTGCATTTTCTGACTACACCCCGCCCCAAGCCAGAGAGACTAGGGATTGGGGCTGCCCAGCCAAGAATGTCCAGCCTGTGGGCCAAAGAGAACTCTCACTTTTTATCCATATAAAAATTTCAATTTACTTTCATTTCACACACACACACATTTTTAAACCTTTATTTTCATTTTTGACTTTTTAAATCTCTACCTTTTATTTTATCTTATCTTTCACCCTTAATTGACATGCGCTGTCCACCAAAGGATTCATTCCTAATGTATTCCATTTTTCAATTTTCAAATCTCCCTTTTACATTTTTCACTTGCCCTCTCTCAATCGTAAATTCATTTTTTTTATTTTCCCTCCCTTTCGCTTTACCTAATTTTACCTTGTTCTATTTTTTTATTTTTTCTTTCATCTTTTTATTATAGATAGATAGATATACACACACACACTTTCCCCCCTAGTTTTTTTTAAATAATAAAAGATTTTTTAAAAGAAAGGATCCAATAATAAAAATAGCCATACATTACATAAATACATATGGAACTGTAATTGTTAACTCTTACAATGATATAATAATAATAATAATAATAAATTTTATTTATATCCCGCCCTCCCCAGCCGAAGCCGGGCTCAGGGCGGCTAACAACAATAAAACAGTACAAAAGTACAGCATAAACAACAGTCTAAAATCATTCGTTATAAAATTAATTAATTCAAGCCACTGGCAACTATTGGGCCAGAGCTCCGCGAAGATTGCTGAGGGAGGGAGTCAGGCTGTGCCCTGACCAAAGGCCTGGTGGAACAGCTCTGTCTTGCAGGCCCTGCGGAAAGATGTCAAGTCCCGCAGGGCCCTGGTCTCTTGTGACAGAGTGTTCCACCAGATCAGAGCCACAGCCGAAAAAGCCCTGGCTCTAGTTGAGGCCAGCCTAACTTCTCTGTGGCCTGGGACCTTCAAGATGTTTTTATTCGAAGACCGTAAGTTTCTCTGTGGGGCATACCAGGAGAGGCGGTCCCGTAGGTACGAGGGTCCTAGGCCGTATAGGGCTTTAAAGGTTAAAACCAGCACCTTAAACCTGATCCTGTACTCCACTGGGAGCCAGTGCAGCTGGTATAGCACCGGATGAATGTGGTCTCGCAGCGAAGACCCCGTAAGGAGTCTCGCTGCAGCATTCTGCACCCGCTGGAGTTTCTGGGTCAGTCTCAGGGGCAGCCCCACGTAGAGCGAGTTACAATAATCCAGTCTGGAGGTGACCGTCGCATGGATCACAGTGGCTAGGTCAGGGCGAGAGAGGTATAATATACATTTTTTCCTTTATGCTGTTCAATTAAATTGTTCTTTAAATAATAATAATAAAACATATTGAGGGGAGTTCACTATTTCTGAATCAGCTAGTGAATGGGATTACATATGCCTAATGATATAAGAATTAGAGCTGATATAAGAATGCCCTTCAAAGTTTCAGCCTAAATTGATCTTCAGTTAGAGCAAATCAATGGAGTGCCAACTGCTTAAACCTTTGATAGTTCTGTGCATCATCTTGGGGTAACTCACCCAGCTCTCCCGATATATGAGAGCAAAGACTCCAGCTGTACTCCCTTTCAGGCACATTGTGTCCTTCGCAGGTCACTTCAAGGTGATTTAAGTACATGAAATTCAGGGGATATTTTTCCTGTTCCAGTCCTCTCCAGATTTACGGTTGGACTGAGCTAATATTCTGTCCATAGTTAACTGATGCGCTGGCATGGAAGTCTTTAGCTACTGCCTCCAGTCCTCTTCATCTCTCTGTTCTCTGCTTCAGCTGCATCCAATGGCACCTCCTGCTAAACAATCCTCTACTCCTGCCTCTGAGTCACTGTCCATGTCCAGATGTCCACAACTTCTTCTCTGGCCATTACCTTGGTAGAGTCTACCCTCCTCCATTCCAGCATTCTTGTAGGGGACTCCCAACGCCCACACAACTCTTTGTCCACCACCACAATGTTTATTTCTGGATCAAAAACAGTGACGTCCACTTCAGCTGCCTCATGCACCGTATTATTTAATCTCTCTCCAGCCTTTGCTACAAACGTTCTAACTATCCAGCTAGCTAGCCAAAATAACAAACTTGCTTCTGAGCATTCATAACTGTGTGTTATAAATTTTACTCAAGAGTAACAACCTACCCCACCTCTCGCCACCATGTGATGAATGACCCACTTCCAAAAGTGCAGTCAAAATCAGGAGGTTCCTAAAAACATACAAGAAACTTTATTAAAAATAATACTTTGTTAAAAGGAAAAACTTCATATGATTACAGAAATTAAGACTGCTCAGAAGCCAAGAAAATAACAAAACTTATCTTATCTAGCTAGTTGACAGAAAACACACACAAATCATAGCAGGCTGAGCAAGATTCTGTCTGGGGTCCAAACAGGAACTGATCATCCCTTCATGAGGAGAGCTTTGATATACCATCTCCAACCCAGATTTAAGGGAATGCTAACTATGGGCCTCCACCCCAAAGGAATCAACACCTGTTCCCATCACATTAACTTTCAACACTGGCCTTGAGACCTTAATGAGGAATATCTGTGTTTAAACTCATTATTCCAGAATCTCCCACACAACCCACAAGCTAGCCTTATATCACCACAACTGTTTGTCAGAGTTTGGAGCCTTGCTGGTGAGGAAAGAACTCTGCGTGTTTCAGCAGGATGCCATGGTCTTGAAGCTGGATCCTACTTTTGTTCTCAATGTGAATTTTGTCTTTCATAGGACACAGGATGTAATCTTATCAACCTTCTGCCCTTGTCCTAAGTCCAATCAGGAATGCAAGTGGCGCTCCTTGGATGTTTGTTGAGCCCTTTGCATCTATTTTTGTTGTACCAAGACCTTCCGCTTGTTTGACACTTTGTATCTTTTCAGTGTCAAACCATAGGAAGGAAAATTTCAACGGTTACACTATCCTGTTGACTACAAGGGTGCATCACCAGGTGTTATGAGGGTCCTGGATCTGCTGTGCCTTCTCACATCATGCACCCTTGAGGGACATTTGTAGGGCTGCCATCTGGGCTTTGGCCTCTAAGTTTGTTAAGCATTACAAACTAGATGGGTATGCATATGCCAAAGCATCATTTGGCAGGTGGGTACTATAGCAAGTGGTTTCCCAGTAGCAAGGGGGCCCACAGCTTGGTTCCACACATCAGGTACGCTTTTGTACATCCTTTCTGAGGATCCCCTTTCCCCGTCAGTCTCTTTTAACCAGTACACAACACTCAAATTTAATGATGTGCTGCCCTATCATTGTTATTGGTGTTGTAAGCCGCCCAGAGTGACTGGGGAAACCCAGCCAGATGGCAGAGGCATAGCAAGGTCAGATGGTACCAGGTGCAGAATTTTGTGTGTGTGTGTCTCCCCACGACTATGGGTAGGCTTGGGAGTTGCGGATGGGTGGTGTGCCAAATGTCACCCCCCTCAGCGATGACACCTGGGGTGGTCTGCCCCCTGCCCCCCTTCCTACACCTTGTTGAATGGTCTCTTTAAATTTGAAGGTTCATTATTGTTCCACAAAATGTGTATTTCTTTAAGGGCCAGAGCAAATAATGTGACCTAGTTTTACAGCTGTGAAACAGTATAGCAGGTGCTGTTACGTTGTGTTAATTAAGCTGTGTCAGCAATTGGGTATAGTATATAGTATAGTCTGGAAGAGTTCCAGAATGGTTGACCGGGTTCCAGAAGCCGAGAAAGCTCTGACCTTCCCACAGCTGACAGATGAGAACTATAGTTTATGGTCGTTTTGGGTGGAGGCACTTTTGACCTCTCGGGAAGTGTGGACCTATGTAACTGATGACCCTCCTGACCCTGTGACTAATGCTTGGTCGAAAGGAGATGCAAAAGCCAGGGCGATAATTAATTTGGCGACCAGAAAGTAGTATATATAAGGAATAAGAAAACTGCCAAAGAAACGTGGGACAGTCTTGCAGCAGTACATATTAGAAAAGAGTTGGAGTCTGCATTGACGTTTTTCAAGCAGCTGTACCAGACGAAGTTGCAGCCTGGTGGTGATTTGGCAGCACACTTAAGACGTCTGGAGGCGATATGCGGCGAATTGATTCGAAGGGACATGGAGATACCTGATATTCAGTATGTATTAACATTCTTTGTTCCCTTAATGAGGACTTTGATGGTGTCACTAGCCAGATATCTGCCGTTCCACCAGCACAATTAACTGTGGAAGGGGTAATGGCAAGATTAATGGGCAAGTTGGACAGAAGGGAGGCTTGCGCAATAAGCACTCCTATTTCCAGAAATAGTAAGGAACGCCATATGCAAACTTGTGGTGATACGACTGCATTTAAAGCTGCCAAGCGTTGTTGGTTCTGCAATAAACAAGGACATTTTGCAAAGGACTGCAGATGCAAAAGAAAGCAAAGTACTCCCAAGTCTGTTTCTGTTCATCAATCACAGTCGTGAGCCCAGCAGCCAACATCATATCGTAAAGACAAAAACAAGCCACCAGCTTTTCACGCTCGGACAACAGATCGTAAAAGAATTAAACGTGCCAAGTGGAATTCTTTTATTGTGGACTCCGGAGCATCCCAGCATATTTGCACTGATCAAAGCTTGTTTATTTCTTTTGAAGAGGAAATTGGTAATGTACATTTAGCCAATTCACAAGTCTTGCAGTCGCTTGGCAGGGGTACTCTTAAAATTGACTCTTTAAACATTATGATAGCGAACTGCATTTACTGCCCATCAGTAGATAATTTATTGTCAGTAAGGTGTTTTGCTCGTCAAGGCATAACTGTGCGATTCTTAAAGTCAATGTGTGAGTTTTTTGATGGGAACAAACATCTATTGTATGCCCGGGACTCTGATGGTTTATATAGACTGTATTTCCGCACCTACTCACAATCGCCTATAAATTGCAGAGCAGCACAGTCAAGCCAGGGGTTGAGGAATGTAAGGCCACATTCCGGGTGTGTCCATGAAGCACATAGACTTTTAGGACATCTGAATTTTGCTGATGTAATTAAGACAAATATTGTTAATGGCCTCAACTTAAAACCATGTAAATTCTTTATGCAATGTTTATCCTGTTGCAAGAATAAGATTAAGGTTGCACACAAGGGTAGGTGCTCAGATAGGAAAGTAACTGAGCCATTTGAGTGTGTACATTGTGATTTAGTTGGGCCACTCCCATCATCATTAGGAGGTTCTAAGTACTGGCTTACCCTGATAGACCAGTATAGTAGATATTGTTGGACCTATGCAATAGCTGAGAAGTCACAAGCATTTGAGAGGTACAAAGTTTTTTGCAGTTGGGTAAAAACGCATATTAATATAATAATAATAATAATAAATTTTATTTATATCCCACCCTCCCCAGCCGAAGCCGGGCTCAGGGCGGCTAACAACAATAAAACAGTACAAAAGTACAGCACAAACATCACTCTAAAACCATTCATTATAAAATTAATTCAAATCAACCCACTGGCAACCATTGGGCCAGAGCTCCGCGAAGATTGCCAAGGGAGGGAGTCAGGCTGTGCCCTGGCCAAAGGCCTGGTGGAACAGCTCTGTCTTGCAGGCCCTGCGGAAAGATGTCAAGTCCCGCAGGGCCCTAGTCTCTTGTGACAGAGCTTTCCACCAGATCGGAGCCACAGCCGAAAAAGCCCTGGCTCTAGTTGAGGCCAGCCTAACTTCTCTGTGGCCTGGGACCTTCAAGATGTTTTGAAGACCGTAAGTTTCTCTGTGGGGCATACCAGGAGAGGCGGTCCCGTAGGTACAAACCTATTAAGAACCTGTTTTCCGACCGGGGCAGGGAATTTGTTTCTGAGGATTTTGAGGATTTCCTGGAAGCGCATGAGCTATCTTGCCCCCAAAGTCCCTGGCAAAATGGGCTTGTTGAAGTTGTGCAGCATGACTTGCAGGCAGGGGTTAAATCTTATCTGCACGATGCTAATCTGCCCAAAGTTTTTTGGGCTGAAGCGCTCAATACTTTTTGCTATGTTAAGAATGAGATGTTGTTTAAAAAACGCCCTAATCTGAAATAGCTACGCATTTGGGGTTCAGATGTAATTATGCATTATCCCGCTAAGCAGAAATTGGGTGAGCGTAGTGTTCAGGGGAAATTAATGGGCTACCAGCAGGGAGCATACAGAATTTATGTACCAGCAACTGGCAATTTTCATATTACCAGAAGCATGATACAAACTGTAAATTGGAATGGAGTTGCTGTTTTCTAAGATACTAACGGTATAGATAATACTGAGGAAGATGTTGGTTTCTGCTTCCTCACTGAGCAGCGAATGCATGTCACAAGACATTGTTTTGCATTCCACAGTCAGAGTTACTGTTGGGTTCCCACGGGAATGGGAGACTGGATGTGACGTACACTGGTTTCCTGTTTTTCAGTGTTCTCTCGGTTTCTTTGTTAGAGAGACAGTTGCTTCTCTGCTCTCACAGAGGCAGGATGCATGTTTGTATGCTCTCAGCATAGCTTGTAAATAAAGTCAGCATGTGGCACATTACCTGCTTATCCTTCTGCTGTGTGACGACGCTCTGCTTGGGCTCAAGATAAGATGAGCCTGTATCAGCTTCAGAGGGGCCGAAGCTGGTCAAACTCTCACATTTTTGGTTCCGGGCCCAGAAACACGGAATCAGACTAATGGCTGCTCGCAGAGGAACAGAGGAACGGATCGGACGTTATCTGCTCTGCGTGTCAAGATGATTGATGAGAGGTATGTGCTCTTGCAACGGGCAGCCTGCCAGTTCCTAATTAATGGCTATAAGGCTGGACTTTGAACTTTTCTTTAAAAAAAAAAAAAAAATGATGTTTATTGAGAATTTTAAAGTTACAAAGAAAGAAGAAAGAAAAGACAAGAAAAGGAGAAAAAAAGAGAAAAAAGTAGATAAACATAACAATTAAACAATACAGATCAATAAAAACCAGTGTCAAAAAAATATAACAAAACACACAATACATCTAAATCAAAAAACAAAAATAAACAAACAATGAAAAAACAAGTCTAATATTCCCAAATCCTTAACTTTCATTAACTTACTTCAACGACCTCCTCACACCTCCCTTTTTTGTATTCTAGTTGTTAATTATCTCAGCAAATCCTTTCCATCTTTCACAATATTCTGTCATTTAAATTACCTTAATCTATTTTAACCTTATCTTACCTAAAAAACCCTAAAACTTAAAACTTATATATACCAAATTCTTTTAACCATAACATATTCTTTCATAATTCTTTTTGACATTTCTGCTAAGGCCAAATAATTTCATTCCAACATTTTTCTAATACTCATTAATTTTACAATACTTTTCTAAATAAATTTTGAAACTTTCTTCCAATCTTCATCCATCGTCTCTTCTTCCTGGTCTCGGGTTTTGTCAGTCCTTTCTCGTTTATCTAATCCATCAACCTGGTGCTCTTATGTCCGAGGCTCTTAAATCTTTTCCATGTTCCTTCTGCAGGTCTTCTTGTTTATTCCTGCCCTTTACTTTATCTTTTGTTGATCTTTTTCTTATTTTCTTTCCTTTCTCATTGGGGGGTAGGTCTCGGGAGGACTCCAATCCAAAAGTATCTCCATCTCTCCTCAGCAGATCAGCCCATTCCCCACAGTCAACACTGTAATCCAGAAAGTAGTTAAAAGCATGTTTCAAAGTATTTCCAAAATTAAGAGCCCTCACAACTCCAGACCCCCCCTGGTCCACTCCAGATTCGAACTTCGAGAACAGCGGCTTATACTCCTGCAAGGCCTCGGGTCTCTCCATTTGTGTTATTTGAGGTTCAACAACAACCTCCTCCATTTTATTCTGCCCTTGCGCTTGCCCTATCAAAACAGATTCCTGGGCTGGTTCCTGAATGGTTTCTATATGGGTATTCGCCGTTTGTCTAAAGTTTTTAACTGCAACAGTCATCAAATCCATCTTCTCATGCATCTGCTCCAGCAAAGCACTTGTCTTGCACAAAGCAAGCACCAAGACTTCTTGTAAACACATTTTTCCCCCCAAGGTTAGAGTCTGGTCTCACGATCCTAATCATACAGCTGTGAGGTCCCCAGATCAGCTCCGGCAACAAATTAACAAGCTCCCTCTAGAGGAGACAATTTCTATTTGTATCCATCTTTTAAAAGCAGGACCACCAAGGAAAAATTACTTTCACTTTTCAAATACTTTGTTTCTTTTGATTGCAAGAAGCAGCATTGAAATCAATATATTTCTCTTCCTTTTTTTTTATTTTTACTATCTGTCAAAAGACGTTCCGTTCAGTCTATGAACTTTCCCCATAAAATTCTGTCTCTGACACCCCATTCCCAGGTTTGAGACGGTGGAAAAATTATCTTTCTTTACTCTCTCTCCTGCAGGCTTAAACAGTTAAAAATCCCCCTCTTTTCTCCTGCTTCCAAGAGGGGTTTTGGTGGTGATGAATGAAGGAAAATTAGAACTTTATGTACGACTTTCCAGGCTTTAGCTTACAAAGTTTTTGCTTCAATCTATTTACAAAAAACGGGAGGCGGACTTCCTGTTTAGAACCTTCCCGTTTCGGTGCCAAATTAAAATATTTCTTAATACTTGATCCAATTTTCCGTTCTACTCACGGGTACTTGTTTAGAGTCCAATTGTCCACAGGAAAAAGTCAGCGCTCTCCGGCAACGGCTGTGCGGCTTAACTCCGTAAAAGTAGCGGTTGATTCAAAACACCGCGCCACTCACCCCACGTCGCTTCGGACCCCCGAAAAAGGGTTTCCCTGCGAGTAGGGGAGGCGCTCCTGGTGTCAGCCGAATCCCACGTTCCCAGGCTTCCTCCGCCTGGGATTTTTAAAGGGTCTCCGCCTTCGCCGCGGCGGCAAGACCCGATTTTCACGGAGCGGGTTCCTCTCTGTCAGAGGAACTCCGCCATTGCCGATGGCGCTGTCCCGGAAGTCCTGGACTTTGAACTTTTCAAGCCGTATGCAGCGGCAGAGGCTCAAAGGCTTGAAAACCGAAAGTGCTTTTTCAAGTGCTTTTGGAAGCAGCTGTACTCAGACGCAGCTTGATTGATGACGCAGAAGGCTAATGCCAGAGTCATGGCGGCCCTTTGGGATGCTTTCGGGATTCCAAAGCTCGATAAGAAGAATAATGCGGAGTGGGCATTGTATGCAGAAGCTTTGCTATGAAAAGAGGGTCTGTTCAATGTTATTACAGACACACACCCCCCAGCTCCAATGACGGATGAATGGTCAGCTAAGGATTCCAAAGCAAGGGGAACTCTTACATTGATAGTATCCCCAGAAGAGCTCTGTCTGTTGCGTGATAAGACCTCAGCAAGAGAAATTTGGGACACTTTAAGAGATTCTCATTTGAGAACAGAAGCTGGTGCTTCTTTGTTCTACTATGCTAAGCTGCATGATATGGCACTTGCTGAAGATGCAGATGTGTGTACTCATCTGATGGAAATGCAGAATCTGAGACATGAGCTGCAACAAAGAGGACTTACCTTTCCAGAGGCTGTGTATTCCTTCATGATACTACATTCTTTGGGTTCAAGTTGGGAGTCCGTTGCCACTCAGATTGCTGTTCTGCCAACTGCTCAGATCACGGTAGAGCATGTTACTGCTGTGATTCAGAATGAAGCTGACCGCCAAGGTGCTAGCTGCTTCGGTAAGGGGGAGTCTTCACAGACGTCCTCCCAGAATGCAGTGGAACAACCAGATGGCGCCAAAACTTTGAAGGCAGTGAAATGCTACTCGTGTGGACGTCTAGGCCATATGAAGAGGGAATGCAGATTTCCCAGGGCCAGGACAGAGCAACGCAGCGAAGGCTCATCGCGTGGAAAAGGCAAAGGCAAAGGTCCAGTGTCCAGGACAACGCAGCACAAGGCAATGGTCTCACGCTTCACTCCAAAGGTTGAAAAGGTCCAGAAGACGTCTAGATCTTTCTTTGTTGTGGATTCAGGAGTGACCCGCCACTTATGCAACAACAAGCATGTTATGCAAGTTGTTCTTCACAGTTTGGACTTGTCGATACACAATGTGCTCTACGTTCCAGATGCTGCACACAATCTACTCAGCGTTGCGCAGCTGAATGAACAGAACATTGACGTTTCATTCAAGAACAAGAAGTGCACCATCACAAAGAAAAACGATTATGTATTGCATGCTGAATATGTTGATCGTTTGTTTGTATTGTATTTTGATGATGTTGTGCAGGATGAAACTTGTTGCATTGCAGGTTCTAACAAGGTTTTGCATGCAGGATGTATTCATGATTATCACAGGAAATTTGGTCATTTGCATTTTGAGGCAGTATCCAAAATGCCTGCCTTGGTTGAAGGTATGACTATTAAACCCTGCAGGTACCACATGAAGTGCAAGGCATGCGCAGCAAACAAGGTGAAAATGCCTGCGAAAGGTAAGGTGTCTAGTAGACAAGCTACAGAACCATACCAGGTTGTTCATACTGATTTGGTCCACTGTCGCCCTCTTTGGGTGGAAACAGGTACTTCATGGTTCTCATTGATGCATTTTCCAGGTATATTTATGTGTACAATCTCGAGCAGAAATCAGAGGCTTTTCCTTTTTTTTTTAATAAATATTTATTAAGATTTTCACAATATTACAAAATGAAAAAAGAAAAAGAAGAAAAAATACAAAATAAAAATAATTAAAAACAATTCAATCTTTCTATCATTTATCTTTCATTTACTTGTTTCCCGGACCTCCTCATACCTCCCTTTTTTGTATTCCAGTTCAATTTGTTAGTTCAGCAGTTCCTTTCCCTCCTTAATTCATCCTGATCTTTAATCTTAAATATATTATAACATTAAATTTTTACCTGTTAAAAATCCATTTTTTCATATTCTTTTATACCATTACAGCTAGAAACCACTTAACTTCAATCCAACATCATTCTAACATTCATTGATTTTGCAGTATTTCTGTAAATAGTCTTTAAATTTCTTCCAATCTTCTTCCACCGACTCTTCTCCCTGGTCTCGGATTCTGCCAGTCATTTCTGCCAATTCCATATAGTCCATCACCTTCATCTGCCATTCTTCCAAAGTGGGTAGATCTTGTGTCTTCCAATACTTTGCAATGAGTATTCTTGCTGCTGTTGTAGCATACATAAAAAAAGTTCTATCCTTCTTTGGCACCAATTGGCCGACTATGCCCAGGAGAAAGGCCTCTGGTTTCTTCAAGAAGGTATATTTAAATACCTTTTTCAATTCATTATATATCATTTCCCAGAAAGCCTTAATCTTTGGGCACGTCCACCAAAGGTGAAAAAATGTACCTTCAATTTCCTTACATTTCCAACATTTATTATCGGGCACATGGTAGATTTTTGCAAGCTTGACTGGTGTCATGTACCACCTATATATCATTTTCATAATATTCTCTCTTAAGGCATTACATGCCGTAAATTTCATACCTGTGGTCCACAACTGTTCCCAGTCAGCAAACATGATATTATGTCCTAAATCTTGTGCCCATTTAATCATAGCAGATTTCACAGTTTCATCCTGAGTATTCCATTTCAACAACAAGTTATACATTCTTGACAAAGTCTTAGTATTGGGTTCTAACAATTCTGTTTCCAGTTTTGATTTTTCCACCTGGAAGCCAATTTTCTTATCCAAATTATATGCCTCCATTATCTGATAGTAATGAAGCCAGTCTTGCACTTTGTTTTTTAGTTTCTCGAAACTCTGCAATTTCAATTTGTCTCCTTCCTGTTCCAAAATTTCCCAATATTTCGGCCATTTGGCCTCCATATTGAGCCTTTTCTGAGCCTTTGCTTCCATCGGTGACAACCACCTTGGGGTTTTGTTTTCCAATAAGTCCTTGTATCTTATCCAGACATTTAGCAATGCTTTTCTGACAATATGGTTTTTAAATGCTTTATGTGCTTTAACCTTGTCATACCACAAATATGCATGCCACCCAAAAACATTGTTGAAACCTTCTAAGTCCAAAATGTCTGTGTTTTCAAGAAGCAGCCATTCTTTCAACCAGCAGAATGCTGCTGATTCATAATAGAGTCTAAGGTCTGGCAGGGCAAATCCACCTCTATCCTTTGCGTCAGTTAGTATTTTAAATTTTATTCTAGGCTTTTTGCCCTGCCAGACAAATTTTGAAATATCTCTCTGCCACCTCTTGAAACAGTCCATCTTGTCCACAATTTGCAATGATTGAAAGAGAAATAACATTCTTGGCAATACATTCATCTTTATAACAGCAATTCGGCCTAACAAGGAAAGCTTCAAGTTTGACCATATCTCTAAATCCTTTTTCACTTCTAACCAACATTTCTCTTTAAATAGGTTTAAATTCTTAGCAGTCATATTAACCCCCAAGTATTTTACTTTCTTAACCAATGTTAAACCTGTCTCCTTCTGAAACCTCTCTTTCTCAATCGGTGTTAGATTTTTCTCAAGCACCTTCGTTTTTAACTTGTTCAACTTAAATCCTGCCACATGACCAAATTCCTGAATCAATTCTAATACTCTTTTAGTACTAGATTCTGGCTCCTGTAACGTCAATACCAAATCATCTGCAAAAGCTTTCAGTTTGTACTGTTTAGCTCCGACCTGTATACCTTTAATCAGACGGTCCCTTCTAATCATATTTAGCAAAACCTCCAGGACCGAAATAAAAAGCAATGGGGAAATTGGGCAGCCTTGTCGTGTCCCTTTCTCTATCTTAAATTCTTCTGTTACCACATTATTAACTATTAACTTAGCTTTTTGTTCTGAGTATATTGCACTTATACCATTTTCATACCCTTGACCCACTCCCATCCCCTGAAGATTTTTCTTCATGAAGCTCCAAGAAATATTATCAAAGGCTTTCTCCGCATCAGCAAAAATTAATACTGCTTTAGTGTTAATATTTACTTGCAGCATCTCCAAAATGTCAGTTATATTCCTCGTGTTGTCAGGCAAGTGTCTACCTGGGAGAAAGCCAGCTTGGTCTTTATGGGTCTCTTCTACTAATACTTTTTTTAACCTTTTAGCCAAAATATCTGCGAAAATTTTGTAATCCACATTGAGCAGGGATATGGGGCGGTAGTTCTTAAGTTGCGTCTTTTCAGTCTCATTTTTCGGTATTAGTGTAATATAAGCTTCTTTCCACGACTCTGGCGCTTTTTTCCCCTCTAAGATTTCATTACAAACCTCCTTTAATGGTTGAATTATCCAGTCCTTCAAAGATCTATAGTATTTGGAGGTTAAACCATCTGGCCCTGGAGATTTGCCCAGCTGCATGTTCTGGATGGCACCTTCCACCTCCTGTTCTGTTATTTTATAGTTCAACATTAGCTTATTTTCTTGAGAGATTTTTTGAAGCCCATTTGTTTTTAAAAAATTGTCTAAGTCACACTCTTTCTGTGGCCCTTGTGTGTATAGCTGTTTAAAGTACCTCTGGAAGCATTTTCTAATTTCCACTGGATTCTGGATGTTCTTTCCTTCCACTTCCAAGTTGGTAATGGTGTTAAGTTTTTGTCTTTTTTTCATTTGCCATGCTAGCAGTTTTCCACATTTATTAGCCAATTCAAATGTCCTTTGTTTCATCTGTTTAATTTTCCATTCTATTTCCTGATTCATCATCTTCATATATTGAACTTGGTATAACTTTATTTCTCTCAGAATCTCTTGTGATTTTGGTTTCGCTCTCAGTTTCTTCTCCCCCTCTTTTATTTTTTCCAATATTTTATCTTTTTTCTCATTTTGAGTTCTCTTCTTTATTGCATTCTTTTGAATTAGAAACCCTCTCATAACTGCTTTGCTTGCGTCCCAGATTACTCTTTTTTCAATGGTGGTGTTCATATTTATCTCAAAGTAATCTCTCAAGGTTTTTTGGGCCTTCTTGGTAATTTCTTGATCTCTAAACAAGGTGTCATTCATCCTCCATCTGAAGGAGCCGGTAGGTGTTAGTTTCATTTCCATTTTCACGGCATTATGGTCGGAGCAGGTTTTAGGGCAAATTTCCACTTTTCGAGTCTTAGGTGCCAGTCCTCTAGTAATCCAAATTTGGTCAATTCTTGTCCATGTCATTTTGGCTTCAGAGAAGAAGGTTCCCTCTCTAGCCAGGGGGTTCTTTATTCTCCAAATGTCAATCAAGTCCATATTGTCAGTCAACTCAAAAAAGGTTTTTGGTAGTCTCTGAGACTTGTCCATATTTGTGGATACCACTCCATTCATGTCTCCCATCATTATAATGTTGTAATCCATATAGTCCATCAATGTCACATGCAACTTCTTGTAAAATTCAGATTTCCCCTCATTTGGAGCGTATACTCCTACTATCAGAAATTTTTCTCCTTGTGTTTGAATTTCAATTGCCACATATCTTCCTTGATCATCTTTAAAAATAAATTTAGGCGATAGGCTCTCTTTCGCATAAATTACAACTACTCTCTTTTTGACATTGTCCGATGAAATAAATTCCTGGCCCAATCTTTTATTAATCAGTACTTTCCTGTGGAGCCTTATCACATGGGTTTCCTGCAAACAAATCAGGTCCAATTGCTCCTTTTTCAATAGATGAAAGACTTTTTTCCTTTTCTCTGGGGAATTAAATCCATGAATATTCCAACTTAAGAGTTGCAGAGACATGATGTATTTATTTTGCTTTTCCTCCGACTGCACCAAGTAATTGCTCTTGTTCTGTTGGGTGGTATCACCTTCTCTAGCTTGTCCAACCCCAAAGGTAGTGATACTATGTCCTGTATTCCTGGTCTTAAAGCTCTGGGCTCTTTTCCAGTTTCTTTTTGTAAGTCTTAGAATCATAGAATCATAGAATCATAGAGTTGGAAGAGACCACAAGGGCCATCGAGTCCAACCCCCTGCCGAGCAGGAAACACCATCAGAGCACTCCTGACATATGGTTGTCAAGCCTCTGCTTAAAGACCTCCAAAGAAGGAGACTCCACCACACTCCTTGGCAGCAAATTCCACTGTCGAACAGCTCTTACTGTCAGGAAGTTCTTCCTAATGTTTAGGTGGAATCTTCTTTCTTGTAGTTTGGATCCATTGCTCCGTGTCCGCTTCTCTGGAGCAGCAGAAAACAACCTTTCTCCCTCCTCTATGTGACATTCCTTTTATATATTAGAACATGGCTATCATATCACCCCTTAACCTCCTCTTCTCCAGGCTAAACATGCCCAGCTCCCTTAGCCATTCCTCATAAGGCATCGTTTCCAGGCCTTTGACCATTTTGGTTGCCCTCCTCTGGACACGTTCCAGTTTGTCAGTGTCCTTCTTGAACTGTGGTGCCCAGAACTGGACACAGTACTCCAGGTGAGGTCTGACCAGAGCAGAATACAGTGTTTGAATTCCTCTTTGGTGGTTTCCCCCCTTTTCCATTTTTTGTACACATCCTTTTTTAATCTTAACTCAGTTAAAAGTTCTTTAGATAGCCACCCTGGCTTCTTTAGGCACCTTCCATGTTTCCGTCTCATTGGTATTGCCTGACGTTGTGCTTTTAGTATCTCCCTCTTAACAAACTCCCAGCCATCATGAACTCCCTTTCCTTTTAGTATTATTGTCCATGGGATCTCACCCAGCACTTCCCTAAGTTTTATGAAGTCGGCTTTCTTAAAGTCAAGAAATTGAGTCCTAGTATGCTTGGCTGCTCCTTTCCGCTGTATAGTAAACCTCAGAAGAGCATGATCACTCGTGCCTAATGATCCTTCCACTTCTACCCCACTAACCAGGTCATCAACATTGGTTAGGACCAGATCTAAAATGGCTGTTCCTCTTGTTGCTTCTCCCACTTTCTGGACAATGAAGTTGTCTTCTTCGTGATCTTTCAGAAATGTTTCTTTTTGTCCCACTGATCTTATTTTAAACTTTTTCCCTTTAAAGGTAAAGGATAGGCCTTGAGGGAATTCCCACCGAAAGATAATCCTATTTGCTCTTAGCAGGGCCACCAAGTCTCCATAGTTAGACCTGAGATCCAAGAGATATTTAGGGATGTCCTTAAATATTTCCACTTTTGATTCCTTTATTTCCAAGGTCTTCTGGAAGTGCAAGCTCAATATTCTGTCTCTCTCCTCTCTTGATCGGAGGGTAATCAGACAGTCTCTCACCCTGTCCTTTCTCCCCCCTCTTCCAAGTCTGAAGGCACTTAGTATCTTAAAATCTGGCTTGTCTGGTTCTAGATCCCAAAAGTCAGTAAATTCCTGCGTAAGAAAGTCACTCAGGTTATCTTTCTCAAGTTCAGGTACAGCCCTGACCCTTAGATTTATCTGTTTTTCTTTCAATTTGATCATAGACAGCAATGACTTATGGTCCTCCAGCTGCTTACATATCGGTGGAATCTTTTCCTCTATCTTTTCCTCTACAGCCAATGCTTTTTGCTTGGCCTCTTCAGCTGTTTTTCGATTCAAAGTAGATTCCTGCAGCAGTTTCTCAATAGATTCTGTATTTGAGTTCACCTTCTGCCCCAAGTTATTAATGCTTGTTGTATTTTGATCAATTTTAGTTGTCGCTTCAGCCACTTGTTTACTCAACTTTTCCAAAGATTCAAAAATTTTATCTAAGGCCGAAGATAAACCCCCTTCAGCTGCCATTCCTTTGGAGGCCACCTGGGCTAAATCTTCCCCTGGTGGGGCCGGAAGGCTGGGTGCTGATGGTCTATGCTGCTGCTGTCTAATTTTGCCAGATCTTGTTGTTTTTTCCTGAGTCGAGTCTGCCATAACACTTTATCTAAGAGTCAAGGTCAGTCCCACACTTGCTTGTTTATGGTGGAAAATTCCCCTTTAGTCTAGCCAATTCAGAGTGGAAAATTCCCTGGCCAGTTGTAACAATTTCAAAGTTCCTCTAGGGGGACACAGTAGCAGTTCCAAATTGTAACAATAAAATGACTATCCAACTTTCAAAGATCCCCCCTTAGCCGCAAATGGCAACAGTTTCAAAACCAGTGGGACTTTTCAAAGTCAATGTCAAAGTATCCCTCTTGCAGAGCTAGCTGTCAGAATGTTACATTGTCTTTTGACAGCGCGTTTCCCAATACGGCAGTATCAATGTCCCTTGACAGCCCGAGTCCAGGGTTTTAAGCGGTGGATTTTAGCTCCTCTTACTCTCTTTTTTGCAGGGAAATAACGTTCAAACCTTCTCCCCCCTCCTCCCCTGCAATCAAGGGGGGAAATCACTGTTTTGATGCTCGAATTATAATCCTTTACCAGCGTCTTTTAAAGCTTCCGCTTTCAAGTTCATTGCTTTACTCCATTTACAAGAACGGAAGGCAGACTTCCTGTTTATGCCTCTCCGCTTCGGTGCCGAATTATTCAAAAAAAATTGTAAAGTTCCCTTAATTCCGAAGTTAGCCTACTCACGGATCATTGTTTTACAGCCAAATTGTCCCAGGAAAAGGGCAGCGCTCTCCGGCAACAGCTGCGCGGCTTCACTCCACGGAAGAAGCAGACGACTCACAGCACCGTGCCACTTCCCCGCTCCGCTCCGGAGCCCGTTGCTGGTGCCCGCCGGTGCAAACGGTGCCCGCCGAGTCCCACGGTCACAGGCTTCACCCGCCTGTGATTTTTAAAGGGTCCCCGCTGCGCCGTAGCGGTACAGACCCGATTTCCGTAGAGCCGGTTCCCTCCAAATCAGAGGGAATCCGCCATTACCGATGGTGCCACCCCGGAAGCTTTTCCAAGGTTCAAGGAATTCTGTGCTTGGTTGGAAAATGTGCATGGTAAGAAGATAAAGACTCTTTTCACTGTTCGCGGGGGGAATTCACTTCTCAGCAGTTTGAAGCTTTTCTGACTGAGAAAGGAATTCAACAAGATTTGTCTAGTCCTCGTTTGCCATGGCAGAACGGACTTTGTGAGAGAGCAAATCAAACATTGCTTCAAGGGTTAAAAACCTTGCTGCATGATGCCAATCTTCCAGAGAGTTATTGGGCGGAATCTTTGGCCTGTTTTGTTTACAGTTATAATCGCAAATTATCTTCAGCGATTGGTTGTACCCCCTATGAGAAGATGTTTGGAAAGAAACCTTACATCAAACACATGAGAATTTTTGGTTCTGACATAAGCTCCAAGTTAGGCAAGCGTGGATTGCATGGTATCTTTCTAGGGTATCAGAAAGGTTCTTACAGAATAATGATGACTGACTCTAAGACAGAAGGTGCCATTCAAAATATGCAACTGGGTAAATCTCCAGGACCAGACGGCTTGACCTCTAGATACTACAGATCTTTAAAAGAATGGTTAATTCAACCTTTGAAAGAGGTCTGCAACGAAATAATGGAGGGGGAAAGAGCACCAGAGTCGTGGAAAGAAGCATATATTACACTTGTACCAAAAACAGAGACTGAAAAGACACAGCTTAAGAACTACCGCCCTATATCGTTACTGAATGTGGATTACAAAATTTTTGCAGATATTTTGGCTAAGAGATTTAAGAAAGTGCTGATGGAAGAGATACATAAAGACCAAGCGGGCTTTCTCCCAGGAAGACATTTGTCTGACAATTTGAGAAATATAATTGATATTTTGGAAAAATTAGAAGTGAATATAAACACCAAAGCAGTTTTGATATTTGTAGATGCGGAGAAAGCCTTTGACAATATTTCTTGGAATTTCATGAAGAAGAATCTCCAGGGTATGGGGGTAGGCCAAGGTTTTGAAAATGGTATAGGTGCAATTTATTCAGAACAAAAAGCTAAACTAATTGTAAATAATGTTGTGACGGAAGAACTTAAAATTGAAAAAGGGACACGACAAGGTTGCCCTATTTCCCCACTTCTTTTTATTTTGGTCCTGGAGGTTTTGCTGAATATGATTAGAAGGGACCAGTCGGTTAAAGGTATACAGGTCGGAACTAAACAGTACAAATTGAGAGCATTTGCAGATGACTTAGTATTGACGTTACAGGAGCCAGAATCTAGTACTAAAAGAGTTTTAGAACTGATTCAAGAATTTGGTCAAGTGGCAGGATTTAAATTGAACAAGTTAAAAACCAAGGTTTTAGAGAAAAATTTAACACCGTTTGAAAGAGAGAGGTTTCAGAATGAGACAGGTTTAACAGTGGTTAAGAAAGTTAAATACCTGGGGATTAACATGACAGCAAAAAATGGGAACTTATTTAAAGATAACTATGAAAAATGTTGGTCTGAAGTGAAAAAAGATTTAGAAATTTGGTCAAATTTGAAGCTTTCACTGCTGGGCCGTATTGCTGCGATAAAAATGAATGTATTGCCTAGAATGTTGTTTTCGTTTCAAACTTTGCAGATCGTGGACAAAATGGATTGTTTCAAGAGGTGGCAGAAAGATATTTCTAAATTTGTCTGGCAGGGCAAGAAGCCCAGAATAAAATTTAAAATACTAACGGATGCAAAGGAAAGAGGTGGATTTACCCTGCCAGACCTTAAACTTTACTATGAATCAGCAGCTTTTTGCTGGTTGAAAGAATGGCTACTTCTTGAAAACACTGACATTTTGGACTTGGAAGGTTTTAACAATGTATTTGGATGGCATGCATATTTGTGGTATGATAAGGTCAAAGCACATAAAGCATTTAGAAACCACATTGTCAGGAAAGCGCTATTTAATGTTTGGATAAGACATAAAGATTTGCTAGAAAACAAAACCCCAAGGTGGCTGTCACCAATGGAAGCGAAAGCCTTGAGAAAGGTCAATATGGAGGTCAAATGGCCGAAATATTGGGAAATTTTGGAACAAGACGGAGATAGACTGAAATTGCAGAGTTTTGAAAAATTAAAAAACAAAGTGCGAGACTGGCTTCATTATTATCAGATAATGGAGGCATTTAAATTGGACAAGAAAATTGGCTTCCAGGTGGAAAGATCTAAATTAGAAACAGAACTGTTAGAACCCAAAACTAAGAATTTGTCAAGAATGTATAACTTGCTGCTGAAATGGAATACTCAGGATGAAACGGTAAAATCGGCTATGATTAAATGGGCACAGGACATTGGACATAACATTATGTTCACTGACTGGGAACAGTTGTGGACCACAGGTATGAAATTTACGGCATGTAATGCCTTAAGAGAGAATATTATGAAAATGATATACAGGTGGTACATAACCCCAGTCAAGCTTGCAAAAATTTATCACTTGCCCAATAACAAATGTTGGAAATGTAAAGAAACTGAAGGTACATTTTTTCACCTTTGGTGGACGTGCCCAAAGATTAAGGCTTTCTGGGAAATGATATATAATGAATTAAAAAAGGTATTTAAGTATACCTTCCCTAAGAAACCAGAGGCCTTTCTCCTGGGCATAGTCGGCCAAATGGTGTTAAAAAAGGATAGAACTTTCTTTATGTATGCAGCAACAGCAGCAAGAATACTCATCGCAAAGTATTGGAAGACACAAGAACTTCCCACGCTGGAGGAATGGCAGATGAAACTTATGGACTATATGGAACTGGCGGAAATGACTGGTAGAATCCGTGACCAGGGAGAAGAGTCGGTGGAGGAAGATTGGAAGAAATTCAAAGACTATCTTCAGAAACATTGCAAAATTAAAGAATGTTAGAGTGATGTTGGACTGAAAATAAGTGGTTTCCAGCTGTACAGGTTAAAGTTAATGATAGACTAAGATTAAAGATTAGGATTAAAGATGTTTAAAGAAATGGAAATTTGACAATTAAGAGGGAAAATTATAATGTTATATTACACTAAGACTAAAGATTAGGTCTAAAGAAGTTGAAGTTATATATTTTAATATTATATTAAAGTTAAAGATTGGGATTAAAAAGGTGGAAAAGAAATTGCTGGACAAACAATTTGGATTGGAATACAAAAGAGGGAGGTATGAGGAAGTCCAGAAAATAAGTAAACTTAAAAACGGAAATGGAAAAGAGATATTGTTTTTAATTGTTATGTTTTTATTTTATTGTTGAATCTTGTTTTTTGTGTTTTTTTTATTTTCTTTTTGAGATTTGTATTGTGTATGTTTTTCTTTTCTTTCTTTGTTGTTCAAAACTTTAATAAAAATTATTTTTTTTAAAAAAAAGAAGTGTTGAGTACAATGCCAAGTGGGGGGAGAATGTGGGAATTTGCCAATGCTATCCTGATGACAGTGATGAAACTGAGGATAGGCAACAGCCACAGCAACAGCAGCAGCAACAGCCACAGCTGCCGCAACAACCCACACCCACTGATCAAGGTCCTGATCCTGAATCTGAGACTGAATCGGATGATTCAGAGGATTTCAAGAGTGCGAAAGCCTCTATGCGACCCTCTGAAAGCTCTGATCAAGAATTGGAGGAACCATTGTTCACTATAGGCCACTTTTCTCCTAAGAAGGAAGAGGATAGTGTTGAAGACTTACGGCTAATTCGCAGGTCTCAAAGAGCCACTAAAGGCAGACCTCCAAAGAGATTTGCTGATGAATTTGCTAAAACAGCAGTAGCAGCTGTGAAAAGCTCCAAGAAGGTATTTGAACCTTCAAGCTTCCAAGAAATCCAGGATTTGGATTCAAAGGAAGCTGAGCCATGGTTAAATGCCATGAAGGCTGAGCTTGATTCCTTAGAGAGGAACAAAACATGGGAGCTAGTTCCAGTAGTTCCAGGAATGAAAAGACTTGGAAGCAAATGGGTCTTCAAAGCGAAGACAGATCAAAATGGCAAGATAGTCAGACACAAAGCCAGATTGGTAGCCAGAGGTTTTGCACAGGTACCAGGTGAAGACTATCACGAGACCTACTCACCCACCGTGAGGTATGAGAGCATTAGGCTTATGCTCAAGCTTGCTGCAGAAGAGAATCTTCACGTTAGTCACCACGATGTGAATACAGTGTTTTTGTACGGATCTCTAGGTGAATCTCTTTATATGCTTCCACCTGATGGCGTACAGGTAAAACAGGGATTTGTTTGTGCTCTGAAGAAGTCCCTTTATGGTCTCAAACAAAGTGCACGGTGCTGGCACACAAAACTCACTGAAGTATTGTTTTCTCTAGGTTTTCAGCAAGGTAAAGCTGATCCATGTGTATTTGTCAAAGAGGAAGGGGAAAAGAAGCTGTATTGCTTGTTTTATGTTGATGATATTTTGTT
This sequence comes from Podarcis pityusensis, assembly GCF_964106645.2. NCBI lineage: Eukaryota > Metazoa > Chordata > Lepidosauria > Squamata > Lacertidae > Podarcis > Podarcis pityusensis. The sequence continues at coordinate 9,948,881 of NC_138045.1, forward strand.
CTTTTGGAAAGATGTCACAATGTACAATAACACCCTTGCTCAACTGAAAGAGCACTTTGACATGAAAGATCTTGGTGAGGTAACCAACTACCTATCTCTGGAAATAGAGAGAGATCAAGATGGTAATATTCTAGTACACCAGTCACGGAAAATTGCTGATGTGTTAAGCAAACTAAACCTGATGGATGCTAACCCTGTAGACACACCGATGACAACAGGTTATCAGGTAGATGACACTGAAGAAGCATTTTCTGACACTACACTGTACAGAAGTGTGCTAGGCAAACTAAACTTCATTGCCAGATGTTCAAGACCTGACACTGCTGTTAGCTGCAATTTGCTAAGCAGAAAAGTCAACAATCCTACTGTTAAGGATTGGAAAGCTCTGAAACGCATAACTCGCTATTTGAAAGGCACTATGCATTACAGACTGAGATTTAACAATCAGAAGTCTGGTGGTCTTGAGATACTTGCAGATGCAAGTTTTGGAAGTGACACTACAGACAGGAAAAGTACGTCTGGAGTTTGCTATATGTACAATCAGGGTCTATTTGATTGGTCATTGTCAGAGCTGGCTCCAGGTCCCAGCTCACAGAGGACCAACGCTAGCCGGCAGTAATGTACAAAAGTCTTTATTGAAGTACAGTTTCCATTTTCAAGCCGCAGCGCCCCAGCTCTACGTCTAGGGGTTAGATCGGCGAAGCTCCATCTGAGTCTCCGCCCCCTGTACACCAGTTTAAGATTCTAGCCTTACTCCACCTCTTCCGTCTCTCCTTTCTCCTCTGGGTCCTGCTACCCCCCGGGGTCCCTTCCTTCCTGGATTCTTCTGACGCTGACGTTGACCCCCCTGACTCCTCCCCCTCTTTTCGGCGGGCTTTGGGACCTGGCTCCCTATCCGGGCTGCCAACTGCGCCGCCCTCCTGTACATTTGAACTTGGCGCGCGCGCCCAGCCTTCAACCTTCCTCTCGACCGTTTCCTCGCTCCCCGATGGAGGCGTGGCCAATCCTGACTCATGTCCTCCCACTGGCAGTGCGCCGCCTGATCCCGATGCCTGGGACTCCTCCCCCCTACTGCACTCTGGTGTGGACGCTGGTCCTGATTTCCAACTGCTGCTCTCTGAGTCCCCTCTGGCCCCTTCTTCCTGGGGTGTCCCCCTAGGCACCCCCCTTGCTCTGACCATGGGAGCCCCTTTCTGTGAATCTTCCGATTCGCTGGAAAGACTCAGAGACCTCGGACCGCTGTCATCGCTAACATTTCCTTCGGACTCCTCCCCCTCGCTCTCTATTTCCTCCCTTTCCTGTGCCTCTGCTCCTGAACCCCTGACATCCATCCCCCCCTCGAAGCCCCCCCTTCCCCCCTCCCCTCCTTCAGGTGTGGGTACTGGGTGCTCCGTCGTTGTGGGGGTGAGTGCCGGATACAGTTCGTCCCCCGTGGCGTGCATCCAGCCGGATAAGTCCGGCTCGTCCTCCGTGCTCTCGCCGACCTCAATTTCCTCTGCTTCCATCTCTTTGCCGCCGTGCTCGAACCCAAGGTCCTCCCCCAACACGTCCATGTCCGTCTCTCCCCCGGTCTCCTCCGGGGACGTTGCCTGCCAAGGACCCCCCAGCCACTTCCTGCGCCACTGCTCCTCTGGTCGATCGTCCCACCAATAGGAACGGTCTGAGGCAGACCCCGAGGGTGATCCCTCCGGGGAACGTGTTTCTAGTGCTGGTTCCTCGTCCGAGGTGAACCCCTGGAATGTGCTGGCTGAAAATGTGGGTGTGAAAAGCCAGTCGTCGAAATACTCGGCTGGCATGGGCCTGTGTGGGAAAAGGGCATGAAACTCGTCCTTGAGAAGAGGTTCGTCCAAGGCATAGTCTGGCACCCAACTGTTGGCGCTGGCCGGGGTACCTTCTCTGGCGAGAAGATATTCTACTCCCTCTTCCCCCCATCTCGAGTCTAAAATCTCTGTGACTTCGTTGACGGGTTCCCGCCTTGGCGACCCCCCCCTTGTGGGCGTTTCCCTGAACGGGTCTGGTGCCGTGCCTGGCTCCTGAAATCTATGAGGTGCTTTGTAGGGCGTGAGCACTGATCTATGGAAAACTGGGTGCATTCTGGATCCCTCCGGCAGTGTCAACCGGAAGGCCACTGGATTGACCTGTGCCTCGACTTGGTAAGGTCCTAGCTGCTTATGCCCTAGCTTCTTCTTCGCTAAGGATCTGGCCGGCACTGCCTGGGCTGCTAACCAAACCCAGTCTCCCACCTGTATGTCTTCCCCAACCCTTCTGTGCTTGTCAGCCTGCAGTTTGTATGCGTGCTTTGCTAGTTCTAACTGCCTCCGAAGCTGTTCGTGAACCTCCTGCAACTCTGATGCTAAGGCTTCCGCTGCCTGTGGCTCCCCCTCCCCCGCTCTCGCTAATCCCGGGAAGGTTCTGGGATGCCTCCCGTTGTTGGCGAAGAACGGTGTCACCCCCGTGGACACGTGCTTCGTGTTGTTGTAGGCGAACTCAGCGAGCGGCAGGTAGTCCACCCATGTTGCCGGCTGCTGATTTGCGTAGCATCGCAGGTACTGCTGCATGATGGCGTTGACTCGCTCCGCTTGTCCGTTCGTCTGCGGGTGTCTCGCCGACGCTAGGTTGATCTTGACGTTCAGGAAACCCATCAGCTTCTGCCAGAAGTTCGAGATGAACTGTCGCCCCCGGTCGGACAGGATAGACCGTGGCAGACCGTGAACCCTGAACACGTGGTCTATGAACAGTTTGGCGGTCTGTTCCGCCGTGGCCACCTTCGCGCACGGAATGAAGTGGGCCATTTTGGTGAACATGTCCACCACCACTAGCACTGCCGTCTTGCCCCTCGAGCTGGGTAGATCCGTGACAAAGTCCAGGGCCACCCTCTCCCACGGTTCGAGCGGTGTCTGCAGCGGTTCGAGCAGTCCCGCCGGCGGTTTGTGCACTGACTTGGCCCTTTGGCAGGTGTCGCACCTCGAGACGTAATCCGCGACTTCCCCCCGCATCTTGGGCCACCAAAAATCTCTGGCTACTAATTCTACCGTCTTCTCTTTGCCAAAGTGCCCGGCGGTGGGTGCGTCGTGCAACTGCTGCAGTACTTTCGCGCGGAGGTCGTCTCCCGGTACGTAGAGGGCCCCTCTGTGGATGAGCAATCCGTCGCGTATCTGGAACTCGTCGTCCTCCGCCGTGCCCCTTTGCACCTCCTCCATCTTGGCTTGTGCGAAGGGGTCCTCCTGCAGTGCTCGACGTACAGCATCCAGGTCCACGGTTGCTGAAGCGCACGCCCACGCTTTCGGTGCGAAAATGTGCTTGGCCGCTGCTGGTGCCGCCTCCTCGAGGTATTGCGGCTTTCTGGACAGTGCATCCGCCATGATGTTGTTGTCGCCTGGGATGTACTCTATCCTGAAGTCGAAATCCGCAAAGAACTCCGCCCATCGTATGTGCCTCTGGTTCAGGAACCTTGCCGTGCGCCAGTACTCCAGGTTTTTATGGTCCGTGCGGACCTGCACTGTGTGTTTGGCTCCAATGAGGAAGTGCCGCCACGCCTTGAATGCTGCATGAATGGCCAGCAACTCCCTGTCCCAGATGGTGTAGTTCTGCTCTGACTTGCTGAGCTTCCTGGAGTAGAAGGCACACGGTCTCCAGTCCCCATGCGGGTCTTGCTGCAACAGTACTGCTCCCACGGCTCTGTCTGAGGCGTCCGTTTCAACCCTCATCGGTCTGCTGGGATTCACATGCAGTAGCTGCTCTTCGGACGAGAAGAGACGCTTGAGTTTCTGAAAGGACTGCTCCGCTTGCTCCGTCCAGATGAACTTCTTCTTCTTGGAGCTGAGCGTGTCGGTAATGGCCGCCGTCTGCATCGCGAACCCCTTGATGAACTTGCGGTAAAAGTTGGCGAAACCGACAAACCGCTGGACCTCCTTCCGATTGCGCGGGCTCTTCCAGTCCAACACTGAGCGAACCTTGGCGCTGTCCATGGCGAGCCCCTTGTCCGACAACTTGTAGCCCAGGAAATCTACCTCCTTCATGTCGAACTGGCACTTCTCCAGCTTGGCGTACAGCCTGTGCTCCTGCAGTCTCTGCAGAACTTCCTTGACGTCTCCCTCGTGGGTCTCCTCTGATTCTGAAAATATCAGGATGTCGTCCAGGAAGCAGACGCATTTCTTGTAGAGGAGACCCGCCAATACGTGATGCATGAAGGCTTGAAAACAGTGGGAGCCATTTTGTAATCCAAAGGGCATAACTCTGTATTCATAGGTGCCCAGGGGCGTGAACATGGCAGTCTTCCATTCGTCGCCCTCCCGTATGCGAATCAGGTTGTACGCCCCTCGCAGATCCAACTTTGTGAAAACGCGTCCTTTCCTCACCGTTGCGAGCAGGTCATCTATCTTGGGCATGGGAAAGGCTGTGGGCTTGGTTTTCGAGTTCAAAATTCTATAGTCCACCACAAGCCTTTTTTGGGGCGTGTCCTTCTTCTTCACAAAGAATACAGGACTGCCCCCCACTGCCTTCGACTCCTGGATGAAACCGCGCTTCAAGTTGAGGTCTATGAACTCCCTGAGTTCCTGCAGCTCGTCTTCAGACATGGAATACAGTTTCCCGGTTGGCAGCGTCGCCCCTGGCAGGAGGTCAATCTTGCAGTCATAGGACCTGTGGGGAGGCAGCTTGTCCGCTTCCTTCTCGCAGAAAACCTCCAAAAACGCTGCGTACTTGAGTGGCACTGCTTGCAGCGTGCCTAATTGTAGCTGCGGGTCATCCTCTTCCCCTTCCGGGCTAGGCAGAATGCAATGTTCCGCACAGTATGAGGAGCCGAAGGTCAGTTGTCGCTGGTACCACGCCAATGCTGGGCTGTGCCTGTGCAGCCAACTCATGCCTAATACTATAGGCGTGTCCGACAGTTGGGTGACATTGAAGCTGATGACTTCTCGGTGATTCCCAATTTGCATCACCATCGGAGGCGTTTGCTGCACCACCTGCCCCCCCAGCAATTCCCTGCCATCCACCGTGACAACCTTCAGAGGCAGCGTGGCTGGCAGGAGTGCTATGTTGTGCTCTTGAATGAAATCCAGTCCTATGAAGTCTGCGTTACTACCAGAGTCAATGGTAATCGGCACTTCCATAGTGAGTCCATTGGGTAGTTGGAGCGATGCTGTGAGCTGCACCACTGGTTTGGGCGGGAGGGGGTCTGTGGGCTGCAAAATCTCTGGGGACGGCTTCATTGACTTGTCTGGCTGGGCCCCAGTGCCTCTTCCTCCAGCCAGACTCTGTCGTTTCCCTGCTGTGGTTCTCTCTGCTGAGTTGCGTCTGTTACTGTTGCTGAGGCTGCAGTGTGCTTGTGGAGCCTCTGGGGACACTCTTTCGCCATGTGCTGAGCACTGTCGCAGATGTAGCACTTCCTGTTCCCTCTAGGAGGCTTCGCTTTGACTGCTCCCGGTGTTAGGGCTCTGGTTGCTGACCGAGCCCTGGCGCCTCCAATCTCCATCGGTTCCTCTCCCCCTCCCTGCGGAGGTGTGGATTGCGCACGCGCTGCATCCTTGGGAAAGAGGGGAGGTGCTCTCACTGGCGTACGTCCCCAACGTCCTTCTTCTCTGTTCCATGGACGTTCTTCCAGACGCACCCCAATTTGCAGCGCCCGCCGGACAACCTCCTGAGTGCTCTTTGGTCTCTCCCCCCTTGCAATCTCATCTTTCACATTTGCATTCAAGCCTTCCCAAAAAAGGTCTCTGGCTGGGGCAGAATCCTTCTCCCATCCCAGCGCATGGACTAATGCAAAAAAGCGGGAATGGTACTGCCTTACACTGGCTCTGCCTTGTTTGAGCCCATGTATGTCTTTTCTGGCGATATCAATGTCTATATTTGATAAAAAACACGAATCCATCGCTTTAATGAATGCATCCGCATTTTGGAGTGCCGGATCCTTATCTCTCCACAGATTGCGCAGCCACGCTTTAGCTTCCCCATGCAAATGGGACAAGATAAACCCCACCTTCTCTTGCTCATCTCTAAAGTCTTTATCCAGCAGTTCCAGCGCAAACAGCACGTCTGCTCGGAAGTTAGGGTACTGCTGCAAATTCCCATCGAAATGAGATACCAGGCTGCCTCCTCTTTTCCCCAGCCCAATCCCCTCTGATTTGGGTCCCGGTTGCCCCTGCTTAGCAAGCACTTCCAACCTGGCTTGGAGATCCCTGCAGGCGGCAGCCGCTTCCTCTTCCCTTTTCCTGGATGCGAGTACCTCCGCGTTGAGTTGTGTCACTGCATCTTGCAGGGCTGCTAGTTGCTGTTCTGTAGTCATCTTGCCTGACTTTTGTGAGCTCTCGAAGCACCAATCTTCTTCCCTCGCTGCGTCCACTCACGTTACGAGGTTTTTGGTGCAAAACTTTTGGAGATGGAGCTTACTGTCAGAGCTGGCTCCAGGTCCCAGCTCACAGAGGACCAACGCTAGCCGGCAGTAATGTACAAAAGTCTTTATTGAAGTACAGTTTCCATTTTCAAGCCGCAGCGCCCCAGCTCTACGTCTAGGGGTTAGATCGGCGAAGCTCCATCTGAGTCTCCGCCCCCTGTACACCAGTTTAAGATTCTAGCCTTACTCCACCTCTTCCGTCTCTCCTTTCTCCTCTGGGTCCTGCTACCCCCCGGGGTCCCTTCCTTCCTGGATTCTTCTGACGCTGACGTTGACCCCCCTGACTCCTCCCCCTCTTTTCGGCGGGCTTTGGGACCTGGCTCCCTATCCGGGCTGCCAACTGCGCCGCCCTCCTGTACATTTGAACTTGGCGCGCGCGCCCAGCCTTCAACCTTCCTCTCGACCGTTTCCTCGCTCCCCGATGGAGGCGTGGCCAATCCTGACTCATGTCCTCCCACTGGCAGTGCGCCGCCTGATCCCGATGCCTGGGACTCCTCCCCCCTACTGCACTCTGGTGTGGACGCTGGTCCTGATTTCCAACTGCTGCTCTCTGAGTCCCCTCTGGCCCCTTCTTCCTGGGGTGTCCCCCTAGGCACCCCCCTTGCTCTGACCATGGGAGCCCCTTTCTGTGAATCTTCCGATTCGCTGGAAAGACTCAGAGACCTCGGACCGCTGTCATCGCTAACATTTCCTTCGGACTCCTCCCCCTCGCTCTCTATTTCCTCCCTTTCCTGTGCCTCTGCTCCTGAACCCCTGACAGTCATGCAAGAAGCAAACAACAGTTAGCTTAAGTACTTGTGAAGCTGAACTGAATGCACTGTCTTATTCACTTAAGGATTGTGAATGGTTGTTACAATTGTGCAAAGACATGAAAATTCCTGTCAAATGTCCAATCCAGGTTTATCAAGACAACAAAGCATGTTTGGCTTTGCTGAATTCTGAAGGTTGTAAGCAAAGAATTTCTGAAGGTTGTAAGCAAAGAATTTACAGAATTTATGTACCAGCAACTGGCAATTTTCATATTACCAGAAGCATGATACAAACTGTAAATTGGAACGGAGTTGCTGTTTTCTAAGATACTAACGGTATAGATAATACTGAGGAAGATGTTGGTTTCTGCTTCCTCACTGAGCAGCGAATGCATGTCACAAGACATTGTTTTGCATTCCACAGTCAGAGTTACTGTTGGGTTCCCACGGGAATGGGAGACTGGATGTGACGTACACTGGTTTCCTGTTTTTCAGTGTTCTCTCGGTTTCTTTGTTAGAGAGACAGTTGCTTCTCTGCTCTCACAGAGGCAGGATGCATGTTTGTATGCTCTCAGCATAGCTTGTAAATAAAGTCAGCATGTGGCACATTACCTGCTTATCCTTCTGCTGTGTGACGACGCTCTGCTTGGGCTCAAGATAAGATGAGCCTGTATCAGCTTCAGAGGGGCCGAAGCTGGTCAAAATCTCACAGAAGAAGCAGGGAATGATAGTGATTCTGAATTAATGGAAGACAAAAAGCCTGTTGAATCTGATAATTTGTTTGATGATTTAAAGTTACAGGCACCCGAGGGGAGGTTAAGTTGTCTCGAGTTTTCTGACCGTGAGCTTAGCCTACAGGCATCTCTTCAGTCTGACAATGATGATTTACAACCTGAAACTAGTAGTTTACTGAGTCCCATTAAGTCTGAGGAATCTGACTCTCCTTCCGGACTGAAACGTTCAGATAGAAAGAGACAGAAGCCACAACGTTTTGCAGATGAACATTTTAATACTGTGTATGCCAATAAGGCGGGTTTTGAGCCAAAAAGCTACAATGATGTTTGGAATTTACCTAAGCATCAAGCTGTAAATTGGTATAAAGCTATGAACTCTGAGATAGCTTCTTTAAAAGAGCATAACACTGGGTCTCTTGTACCACAAACCCCAGATATGAGACTTATTGATTCAAAATGGGTTTATAGAGTTAAAATGAATGACAAAAATGAAGTCGTAAGGCACAAGGCTAGATTAGTTGCTAGGGGTTTTCAACAAATTCCAGGCGATGATTATGATTTGTGTTATTCACCAAGTATAAAATATGAAACAGTTAAGCTTTTGTTAAAAGATGCATCACAACGTGGACATTCTGTTTATCATTTGGATATAAAAACTGCATATTTGTTTTCAGATTTAAAAGAACACATTTTTATGCATGTTCCTGAAGGCATAGATGCAGCTGAAGGTTTGGTATGCAAATTAAATAAATCCCTTTATGGTCTGCACCAAAGTGGAAGGAATTGGCACCAAACTTTAGCAAAAGAATTGCTGGATATTGGTTTTTCACAAGGAAAGGCAGACAATTGTGTGCTTATAAAGGAAAGGGCAAACTCTGTAACAAAAATATGTGTGTATGTAGATGACGTGTTAATTTCTACAAAAACTAAACAGGAATATGAACAGGTAGTATCACAGTCACAGAAGAAATTTGATGTGGTGGAATTAGGCATAGCTAAAAATTACTTATCCATGCAAATTGAGAAAGGCAAAAATGGATCTTTTCTGGTTCATCAAACTGCAAAAATTGATGATCTTGTTGAAATGCTATGTTTAGAAAATGCAAATGGGAAGGAAACGCCTATGGTGTGTGGTTTCACCTTTACAGGTGAAGATAAGCCATTTCCTAACAAAACTTTGTATCGTTCTGCTATAGGCAAGCTAAATTTCATTCAAAGAATCTCGAGACCAGATATAACTTATGCTTTTCACTTTCTGGCAAAATTTGTGGAAAAGCCCACTATGCAATGTTTCTCTGCTCTTAAGAGAGTGGTAATGAACCTTAAACATACCAAACATAGGTTGCAGTTTACGTCAAGTATTGACAAAGGTTTTGAAATTTTCTGCGATGCATCTCATGCAGTGGAACAAAATAATTGCAGGGGTGTGTCTGGTATGGTGTTTTGTTATAACAGTTGTCCATTTGAATGGAAGTCCCAGACACAAACCATTATTTGTCTCTCCACAACGGAGAGTGAATTATGTGCATGCATTCAGACCATTCGTGATATAGAATGGTATCTGCAAGTATTTGCAGATCTACAGATTCAAGTAACACTACCAGTAAAAGTTTACCTTGATTCCCCAGAGTGGACTCACTATCCTATGTTCAGAGACCAATACGCAACGCACTAGAGTCTAGTGTAGATTACGTTTACAGTTTGTAAAGAAACTAATTGCTGACAAAATAATTGTATTTCAATATGTTCCAGGTGACAATCAAATTGCGGACATTTTTTCTAAAGCACTTCCAAAGGTTACACATGAAAGATGCTTTACGTTTTTGTTCCACAATAATGAACCGCAGGGGAAATGGTGAATGAGCTCTTTAAATTTGAAGGTTCATTATTGTTCCACAAGATGTGTATGTCTTTAAGGGCCAGAGCAAATAACGTGACCCAGTTTTACAGCTGTGAAGCAGTATAGCAGGTCTGTTAGGTTGTGTTATAATGTGTTATAGCTGTGTCAGCAATTGGGTATCGTATATAAAGAGCAGCACCTAGCTCTCTCAGTACCCTGGTGGATGGGTTGGGTCATGCTTATTGATATGTTTAGTGTAAAATGAGATTTTGTTTTTGTTATTAAAACCTTGCTAAAGTTATTTTTGTGTTCCTTGTAATGTGTGGTCTCCCCAGCACGCCTTCTGCAGTGCAACTAATCTGCAAATAGCCAACACACCTCTGTAACTGAGTGCCTGTGGGGAGCCCACAAATAGGACGTGAGTGCAATGACAGTCCTTTCTCCACCTGTGTTCCCCAGTAACCAGGATTCAGAGGCATATGGTCGCCATCTGTGGAGGCAAAGAATAAAAATCATGGCTAGTAGGCACTTGTTATTTAATTTATTTTAATTGGTGTACCCCACTTCTCACCACATGTGGGTCTCAAAAGAGCCCTTCCATCTATTGCCATAAAAGGTGTATTTCCTTTTCAAAGCCATCCAAGCTTTAACTATGGTTGCAAATTCCATAGTTAGATGCTGCTGCATAATCTTGATTTATTTTATCTGTTTTATTGGGTAGATTATTATCATTAGATATATAAATTTAAGCTTGTGTAACTTCTTAGGGACTTATTTTTTACTAAGTGGTCCAGAAATTTTGGGTTGTTTAACACACACACATGCACAGACACAAGCCTTGTTGGATGAGGCCCATCTAGTCCAGCATCCTGTTCTATGGAAAGTCCTATAGAAAGTTCACAAGTAGGACATAAGCACAACAGCACTCTCTCTCCCACCCATGTTCCTAACAACTGATGCTCAGAGCCATACCATTTCCCATACTGGAGGTGGTTCATGGCAATCATGACTGACAGCCTTTCCTTCTAAGTGACTTCCTTGGCACAAACACCATGCAAAGTAAATTTTTACTCTCTGAGATCTTTCTCGCTACTTTTAATGGTAACTTTTATTGTTGTTTTAGTGAATATTTTAATGAATACTTTATACTCATATGTAAACCACTTAGAGGCATTTTTTGTTTCAGCAGTATTACAGATGGGTGGATCTGTCAAGTTTGGGGAATTTCTTGCCCATTTTTATATGGAGTTTTGTCTAATATACACATTTTTGCAAAGTAAATTTCCCTAGTATAATGCATTTTGCATGTTATTTTCACTAATATAGGTATCATCATCACCTTGCTTAGATGCGTAAATGGGTTCTAAGCAGTTTACAACTGTAATACCAATACAGAATTTAAAAACACAATTAACAACAACAATGTCTGTCCTCCAAATGTCAAATTTATGCCAGTATAAATGTCATGTTTTCCCTGTTGGGAATCTGAATACGTGCAGCTTCACACAGAGTCAATTAAGAGTTGGCCGACAGCCAAGACAATGTAAAGGAGTAAAATCTGCATGGAGATATAGAGGCCTGGAAATAGCTCTTATCATTGCTCAAGCTCCCACACAGGCTTAATGATTTATGGCCTACTGACATGAATGTGAATGAGAGAGTTCGTGTTGGTCAGTGTGTTGTCTAAGAGTCGTGTGGTGAGAGAGCTAGTTAAAGATCCGTGTTCTGTTCTGTTCCGGTAAATAGTAACTTGAAGTCCACTGTAAATAATAAACACCTTTAAGTAACAAGTTACTGGTTCCTGCTTCGTCCATCCTGCCTGCTACCGATTGCTTTCGTGAACTCTGCTAAGGTCTGGCTAAGGTCCTGCAACAAGTCAGAAAGTTGCGAAACTCCAACATTCCCCATGCCCCAAATCTGAATTTGGTGAAGTTGCTGAGAATTCTTAGCTAGAACTTCCGGAGGCGGCGCCAGCGGTTAATGGCGGATTTCCTCAATCGGAGGAAATCGCGCCACGAAAATAAGGGTCAAATCCCGCTTCGGCGCAGCGGGGGACCCTAAAAAATCACAGGCGGGGGAAGCCTGTGAGCCTGGGACCCAGCGGGCACATTTGGCGCCCCCCCAACCCGGTAAAAAGCCCGGCAACGGGCTCAGAATCGGAGCGGGGGAGAGCGCTGTGCTGTGGGCTGTCTGCTCGTTCGTGGTGTGAAGCCGCAAGCTGTTTACCGGAGAGCGCTGCCTTTCTTCCTTGAAATTTGGACTTGAAAATCAACGATCCGTGAGTAGGATATAATCTAATTGGAACTGTACAAATTGGAATTTGGCCGAAAACGGAAAGAGGTATAAAAGGAAGTCTGCCTCTTTCCTTGTAGATAAAATAAAGCATTGAACTTGAAAGCGGAAGCATTGGAAAAGCACGCATAGTGGACTTGAATCCAACCATCTAAACTGGACTTTTCCCTCCTTAAACTGAGGGAAAAGGGGGGAGAATTGTGGATGTGATTTCTTCATAAAGAAGTGGAATAGAAGGGATTAAACCATCATTCAATTCCCTGGGAAGGATCTCCAGAGGTAACTTAGGAAAGAAAGAGAGGTACTGTCTTGCAATATATTTTGACAGCTAGTCCTGCACAGGAAATAAAAGTCTGGACATTTTATGTGAATATATATCTCCTGGTCCTAAGTTAATATTTTGTATAGACTGTTTTCTTCCTGAATAAACTGGAGGGGCTTAAAAAAGAAACTAAAGTATCCAAGGACTTTTATGACTGTTACAGTGTCCCCCTAGTGGAATTTGGAATTGTTACAACTTGTTATAATTGAAACTGTAGCTGGCTTGAGGAGTTCTCACACTGACTTGTTGGAAATTTCCACTGTTTGATTTTAACTACGTGACTGACCTTGAGCATTATCTAAAGGAATGGCAGATGGTAAAGAGAAAGCGGATGCATCGACTACAAGGTCGGGAAGGACTATTCGCACAGAAGAAGGATTACAAAGGAGATCTTCAGCCTCAGGCCCTTCTGGAACCTCAACAACAGCCTCATCGGCACAACTAAAAGTAAAAGGTACGACAAGTGATGACGCCTTTGCTCAAGTTTTGGCCAAGGTCAATGAATCTTTAAACAGAATAAGCCAACAAGTAGCAGAGGCATGTGACAAGATTGATCGAAATACAATAAGTATCAATCAAAATACAACAAGTACTAATCAGAATACTGCAAGTATAAATAATTTGGGCCAGAAAGTAAATACTAACACAGAGACTATTCAGAAATTACTAGAGGAATCGGCCTCAATACGCCAGATTGCTGAGGAGGCCAAAGAAATTGCTACAACTTCTGCTACAGAGGTTAAGGAGGTTCAAGAGGAATTACCAACACTGCACAAACAACTGGAAGACCATAAATTGACCCTGTCTATGATAGATTTGAAGGAAAAGCAAGTGAATTTACGGGTCAGATCGGTACCTGAGGTGGAAAAGGACAATCTAGCTGAATTTCTCACGCAGGAATTTTTGGACTTTTGGGATCCAGAATTGGCAAAAGACAGTTTCAAAATAGTAAATGCTTTCAGACTTGGGAGAAGAGGAGAGAAGAAGGTGAGAGACTGTTTGATTACTTTTCGAACAAAAGAAGAGAGGGATAAGATTTTGGGCCTACATTTCAAGAAGACACTGGAAATCCATCGGACAAGGGTGGAAATATTTAAAGATATTCCGAAATACCTTCTGGATCTCAGATCAAAATATAAAGACTTGGTTACCCTGCTGAGAAGGAACGGTATCAACTTTAGGTGGGAACTCCCTCAAGGCCTGTCTTTTAGCTACAAAGGAAAGAAGAGGAAAATAAGATCGGAAGACGACAAAGACAAATTTTGCAGAGACCACGGAGAAGACTTACAAAAAGAACTATTTCCGGAACCAAAAGACCGTTCGAAAGAAGGGATACCACCGACGGACGAGGAACAGGCACTGGGTGCAGTAGGAGGAGAACTAAAACAATAACATCATGGCCCTGCAACTTTTAACATGGAACTGTCGGGGTTTGAATTCCCCTCAGAAAAGGAAGTCAGTATTTCATATATTAAAAAAGGAACAATTGGACCTAATTTGTCTACAAGAAACACATATAACAAGATTACACAGGAAATTGTTGATAAATAAAAGACTTGGTCAGGAATTTATTTCGTCGGACAAAGTTAAAAAGAGAGGGGTTGTGATTTACGCAAAAGACAATTTATCACCGAAATTTGTTTTTAAAGATGACCAAGGAAGATTTGTGGCAATTGAAATTCAAATACAAGGAGAAAAATTTCTGATTGTAGGAGTCTACGCACCAAATGATGGGAAATCTGATTTTTTTAAGAAGTTGCATGAGACCCTGATGGACCATATGGACTATAACACGATTCTCATGGGAGATATGAATGGAGTGGTATCTACTTATATGGACAAGGCACAAAGACAGGTAGTCACCAAGGATGGTAGACTACCGAAAACTTTTTTTGATATGACAGACAACTTGGATCTAGTGGACATTTGGAGAATTAGAAACCCCTTGGCTAAAGAGGGAACTTTCTTTTCTGAAGCCAAAATGACTTGGACAAGAATTGACCAAATTTGGATAACTAGAGGAATGGCACCAAAGACAAGGAAGGTGGAAATCTGCCCGAAAATTTGCTCCGACCACAATGCTGTTAAGATGGAAATGAGACTAACACCAACTGGCTCCTTCAGATGGAAGATGAATGACACCTTATTTAGAGATGAAGAATTTCTTAAGAAGGCCCAAAAAACTCTGAGAGATTACTTCGAGATAAATCTTAGTTCCAACGTGGAGAAAAGAGTAACCTGGGACGCAAGTAAAGCGGTTATGAGAGGGTTCTTAATACAACAGAATGTGATAAAGAAAAGAACTCAAAATGAGAAGAAAGATAAAATATTGGACAAAATAAATGAATGTGAAAAAAGACTGAGAGTAAATCCCAAATCTCAAGAGATTCTGAGAGAATTAAAGCTATATCAAGTACAATATATGAAAATGATGAATCAGGAAATAGAATGGAAAATTAAACAAATGAGACAAAAGACTTTTGAATCGGCCAATAAATACGGCAAATTGTTGGCATGGCAAATGAAAGAGAGACAAAAACTAAATACGATTACGAACTTAGAAGGGGAAGGAAGGAATATACAGAACCCAGCGGAGATCAGAAGTTGTTTCCAGAAGTATTTTAAACGACTATATACTCAAGGGCCAATGAAAGAAACAGATTTAGACCAATTTTTGAAAACAAATGGATTACAAAAAATATCTCAAGAAAATAAATTAATTTTGAACCATAGAATAACTGAACAGGAAATAGAAGGTGCCATTCAAAATATGCAACTGGGTAAATCTCCAGGACCAGATGGCTTGACCTCTAGATATTACAGATCTTTAAAAGAATGGTTAATTCAACCATTGAAAGAGGTCTGCAATGAAATAATGGAGGGGAAGAGAGCACCAGAGTCGTGGAAAGAAGCATATATTACACTTGTACCAAAAACAGAGACTGAAAAGACACAACTTAAGAACTACCGCCCTATATCATTACTAAATGTGGATTACAAAATTTTTGCAGATATTTTGGCGAAGAGATTTAAAAAAGTGTTGATGGAAGAGATTCACAAAGACCAAGCGGGCTTTCTCCCAGGAAGACATTTGTCTGACAATTTGAGGAATATAATTGATATCTTGGAAAAATTAGAAGTGAATATAAACACTAAAGCAGTGTTGATATTTGTAGACGCGGAGAAAGCCTTTGACAATATTTCTTGGAATTTTATGAAGAAGAATCTACAGGGTATGGGGGTAGGCCAAGGTTTTGAAAATGGTATAAGTGCAATTTATTCAGAACAAAAGGCTAAACTAATTGTAAATAATGTTGTGAGGGAAGAACTTAAAATTGAAAAAGGGACACGACAAGGTTGCCCAATTTCCCCACTTCTTTTTATTTCGGTCCTGGAGGTTTTGCTGAATATGATTAGAAGGGACCAGTTGGTTAAAAGGTATACAGGTCGGAACTAAACAGTACAAATTGAGAGCATTCGCAGATGACTTAGTATTGACGTTACAGGAGCCAGAATCTAGTACTAAAAGGGTTTTAGAACTGATTCAAGAATTTGGTCAAGTGGCAGGATTTAAATTGAATAAGTCAAAAACCAAGGTTTTAGAGAAAAATTTAACACCGTTTGAAAGAGAGAGGTTTCAGAATGAGACAGGTTTAACAGTGGTTAATAAAGTTAAATACCTGGGGATTAACATGACAGCAAAAAATGGGAACTTATTTAAAGATAACTATGAAAAATGTTGGTCTGAAGTGAAAAAAGATTTAGAAATTTGGTCAAATTTGAAGCTTTCACTGCTGGGCCGTATTGCTGCGATAAAAATGAATGTATTGCCTAGAATGTTGTTTTTGTTTCAAACTTTGCAGATCGTGGACAAAATGGATTGTTTCAAGAGGTGGCAGAAAGATATTTCTAAATTTGTCTGGCAGGGCAAGAAGCCCAGAATAAAATTTAAAATACTAACGGATGCAAAGGAAAGAGGTGGATTTACCCTGCCAGACCTTAAACTTTACTATGAATCAGCAGCTTTTTGCTGGTTGAAAGAATGGCTACTTCTTGAAAACACTGACATTTTGGACTTGGAAGGTTTCAATAATGTATTTGGATGGCATGCATATCTATGGTATGATAAGGTCAAAGCACATAAAGCATTTAGAAACCACATTGCCAGGAAAGCGCTATTTAATGTTTGGTTAAGATATAAGGATTTGTTAGAAAACAAAACCCCAAGGTGGCTGTCACCAATGGAAGCGAAAGCCTTGAGAAAGGTCAATATGGAGGTCAAATGGCCGAAATATTGGGAAATTTTGGAACAAGACGGAGATAGACTGAAATTGCAGAGTTTTGAAAAACTAAAAAACAAAGTGCGAGACTGGCTTCATTATTATCAGATAATGGAGGCATTTAAATTGGACAGGAAAATTGGCTTCCAGGTGGAAAGATCCAAATTAGAAACAGAATTGTTAGAACCCAAAACTAAGAATTTGTCAAGAATGTATAACTTGCTGCTGAAATGGAATACTCAGGATGAAACGGTAAAATCGGCTATGATTAAATGGGCACAGGACGTTGGACATAACATTATGTTTGCTGACTGGGAACAGTTATGGACCACAGGTATGAAATTTACGGCATGTAATGCCTTAAGAGAGAATATTATGAAAATGATATACAGGTGGTACATAACCCCAGTCAAGCTTGCAAAAATCTATCACTTGCCCGATAACAAATGTTGGAAATGTAAAGAAACTGAAGGTACATTTTTTCACCTTTGGTGGACGTGCCCAAAGATTAAGGCTTTCTGGGAAATGATATATAATGAATTAAAAAAGGTATTTAAGTATACCTTCCTTAAGAAACCAGAGGCCTTTCTCCTGGGCATAGTCGGCCAAATGGTGTTAAAAAAGGATAGAACTTTCTTTATGTATGCAGCAACAGCAGCAATTCAAAGAAATTCAAGAAATTCAAAGACTATCTACAGAAACACTGCAAAATTAAGGAATGTTAGAGTGATGTTGGACTGAAAACAAGTGGTTTCCAGCTGTACAGGTTAAAGTTAACGATAGACTAAGATTAAAGATTAAGATTAAAGATGTTTAAAGAAATGGAAATTTGATATTAAGAGGGAAAATTTTAACGGTATATGATATTAAGACCAAGGATTAGGTTTAAAGAAGTTGAAGTTATATATTTTAATATTTTATCAAACTAAAGATTGGGATTAAAAAAGTGGAAAAGAAACTGCTGGACAAATAATTTGGATTGGAATACAAAAGAGGGAGGTATGAGGAAGTCCAGAAAATAAGTAACTTAAAAATGGAAATGGAAAAGAGATATTGTTTTTAATTGTTATGTTTTTTGTTTTTTTATTGCTGAATTTTGTGTTGTTTTTTGTGTGTGTTTCTGTTATATGTATTGTGTATGTTTTTTCCCTCTTTCTTTGTTGTTTAAAACCTTAATAAAAATTATTATTATTTTTTTTTTAAAAAAAAGAGAATTCTTAGCTAGAGATTCCTAGCTGCCTTACACTCCTCAGGGAGAATTCACTGTTAAACCGGATGAAGTCAATTGTATAGAGATGCTCAACCACCTCACCCCAAAACTAAATTAACTCTGGGCTTATTGTCTCCTTTCCACCCCCCACAATATTATTTTTTTTAAATGATATTTATTGAGAATTTTAAAATTACAAAGAGAAAAGAAGGAAAAATCAAAAGAAAGAGAAAAAGAAATAAAAAGGTAGATAAAAATAACAATTAAACAATACAAACCAATACAAACCAAAGTCAAAAAGAGAAAACAAAACACACAATACATCAAAATCAAAAAGCAAAAATAAACAAAAAATTAAAAAACAAATCCAATATTCCCAAATCCTTAACTTTCATTAACTTATTTCATCGACCTTCTCACACCTCCCTTTTTTGTATTCTAGTTGTTAATTATCTCAGCAAATCCTTTCCATCTTTCACAATATTCTGTCATTAAATTACCTTAATCTATTTTAACCTTATCTTACCATAAAAAATCCTAAAGCTTAAAACTTAAATCTTATTTATACCAAATTCTTTTAACCATAACATATTCTTACATAATTCTTTATAACATTTCTGCTAAAGCCAAATAATTTCATTCCAACATTTTTCTAATATTCATTAATTTTACGATAATTTTCTAAATAAATTTTTAAAACTTTCTTCCAATCTTCATCGTCTCTTCTTCCTGGTTTTGGGTTTTGTCAGTCCTTTCTATCCCATCCATCTAGTCCATCAACCTGGTGACCTTGTATCCGAAGTCTTTTCCATGTCCCTTCCGCAGGTCTTCTTCATGTTTATACCTGTACTTTACTTTGTCTTCTGCTGATCTTATTCTTAATTTCCTTCCTCTCACTCGGGGAGACTCCAACTTGACAATATCTTTTTCCCTTCTCGACAAGTCAGCCCATTTTCCATAGTCAACACTGAAATCCATGTAATATTTAAAGGCATGTTTCAAAGTCCCTCCTAAGTTAAGGGCCTCCACAACTCCAAACTCCCCCCGGCCCAAAGCCAGACTTGAAATGTCAAAACATCCCTGCATAGGGGGATCCATCCAGCCCCCCATCTCCAAGCCAAACAGAACTCCATCTCTCCAAATCTGACTTTTTCCAGGTTCATTCGTCAAATCCAACAACTCATGTTCCTGCTGGGCCGCAGCTCTCTCCATTTCTGCTACTTGAGGTTCAGCAACAACCTCCTCCTTTATCTGATCTGTCAAAGCACATTCCTGGATTAATTCCTGAGTGGGTTCTATATAGGTACCCACTGCCTGTCCAAAATTTCCGACCGCAACAGTCATCAAATCCATCTTCTCATGTAACTGTTCCAATAAAGCACTTGTCTTGCAAAGAGCAAGCACCAAAGCCTCCTCTAAGCACATTCTTGTTCAAGGTCGAAGTCTGGTCCCACGATCTTTAATCTCTACAGCTGCAAAGCTCCCCAGTTCGACTCTAATAACAGTTTCACAAGCTCCCTCTAGGGGAAACAATTTCTATTTGTATCCATCTTTTTTTTTTTTTTAAGCAGATCTAGCAACAAAGTTTTCCTTTTTCGGATATTTTGTTCCTTTTAAATGCGAAAGGGAACAATGGAGTCAATATGTTTCTCTTCTTTTGACTATCTGTCAAAAACGTTTGTCCACAGTCAATGAACTTCCCCAAAACGTCTGTCCTGACACCCCGCTCCCAGGTTCGAGACGGTGGAAATTTACCTTTCTTTACTCTCTCTTCTGCAGGTTTAGACAGTCTAAAAAAGGTTCCCCCCTCTTCTCCTGCTTCCAAGGGGGGTTCGGTAGTTTTAAATGATGAAAATTTAATCCTTTGCAAACGACTTTCCAGACTCTAGCTTGCCGTGTCTTTGCTTCAATCTATTTACAAAAGCGGAAGGCGGACTTCCTGTTTAGACCTTCCCGCTTCGGTGCCAAATTAAGAAATTTTCATAGTCCAATTTTCCCTTCTACTCACGGGCAGTTGTTTAAAATCCAACTGTCCACAGGAAAAAGTCAGTGCTCTCCGGCAACAGCAATGCGGCTTCACTCCGTGAAAAGAGCAGTCGATTCGAAGCACTGCGCCATTCACCCTACGTCGCTCCGGACCACCGAAACCGGGTTTCCCCGCGAGTAGGGGAGGCGCAAAAGGTGCCAGCCGAATCCCACGTCCACAGGCTTCTCCCGCCTGTGGTTTTTAGTGGGTCTCTGCCTCACTGCGGCGGTCCAGACCCTAATTCTCACGGAGCAGATTCCTCCCGATCAGAGGAAATCCGCCATTGCCAGAGGCGCTAACCCGGAGGTCCTCCACCCCCCCCACAATAAAGAACGACTTGGGGGTGAACAACACGAGTTTACCAGGAAGCTTGCTCCCCAATAAGAATGCTTATCAGTGCAGCCTTTGACAAACAGACGAATAATGTCCCGGAACTACTATGGCAGAGAGGGTTACAGCTAAAGTAGATAAACAGTTGTATTTTATTTTTAAAATGCTTAACTTTGGTTGGGTTGTGTGTTCTCTCTCTTATTTCTGCGGCTTCACTGTTGATTTTTCATTTTATCCCTTTTTGAAACACGGGTTTGTGCGTCAGCCTCGGCACAAACTCATGGAAAGGGGACTCACACAAATAAATAGGTGTCCCAAAGCTGAACACAATTAAAGCACCGTTAAGTGCCGGGGTTCTGCAGAGGAATCATAGAATTGTAGAGTTGGAAGGAACCTCAATGCAGGAATCTCAACTGAAGCATCCATGACAGATGTCTAATGAGCGTGTGTTTACATCACTCCATCTTAAATCTGATTGTTTTAAAACTGGCTGGATTGTGGCTGGTTAAGTAAATAAAATAGCTTCTGTCAGAAACAAAGTGGAGTGAAGTGCTCAAAAGTGGCTTGAGATGTTGGTTGGTCCACTGCAAGCAAAAACAAACCATTTCCACCCCATGGAGCAGGCGCAGTGGGTTGTTTTGGGTTTTTTTTTACGTTTTTAGTGAGAAATTGGCCTCTCCCTTCGGTTCCTTCATGTCAACTTCTTCCCAAGAGCCAGATGGCTCCGGGCAGGGCAAGTGGGAGAGGGGTTGTGGTAGGAGGCAGGCTGAATCGCCCCCCCCCCTCGAAATCGAAATGCGTTTACAGCGTCCTGAACCTCTCCACACTTTAATGGCTCCTCCAGCGCAAATTAATGCACTCCAGATGAGCCAAACTGTAAAACAAAGCACGCACCCTTCCCTTCCCCCACCCCACCGCCACACACTGCGCTGCTTGCCAAAGTTGGGGGAACAGGAATGCCACCACCCAAGACTAGGACCTCCCAAAGCTAAAGGAAGGGGAGCAATGTGGGTGGGGGCAGTGGCGGAGCTAGCCGCTCCGGCACCCGGAGGGGCGCACATGGCGTGCATCCGGGGGTGAGGCCATCCATCGGCGAGTTGGCAATCTGCCGGGGGGGGGGGGGCTGATCGGCGAACTGCCGATCCGCCTGGGGGTTGATCGGCGCGGCAGTGATCCGCCCAGGGAGGATTTTGTCACCCCCCTCTGGGATGATACCCAGGGCAAACCGCCCCCCCTTCCTACGCCCCTGCCAGATGGGTAGGGTATAAACAATAAAATTATTATTATTATTATTATTATTATTATTATTATTAGTCCAAGTCCTTGTTGTAATCCATTTGAGACCACTTGTTCCTTTACACTTAGCAGTGATTTTTTCCTTCCCTGTGGGAGCCAGCAGGTGGAACTCTTTTCCTGGCTCTGTGAACCAGACAATTTTTCCCCAAGTGATGTTGTATAATGGACAGTGATTCCTGTTTCTGTTATCCAGGAACCTTGCAGGAAATGACACCTTGAAACTGATGGGCTTTTGCTCAGTGCTGATGCAGGATGGAGGCTTTTACAGTAACCAGACTGCTTGCTTTGGGAATGGGAGCACTTGTTATTCCTTGATTTATTTATTTCCATTAATGCATTTCCTCAACCAGCTCTTAGATCTGCAGCCAAGTGTCTGAGAGACAGAGAGGAACGCCTCTTGGTCTCTAAACTCACCAGCTTAAGAAGATTGATCACTGGGAATTCTCCCCCAAAATGACAGGATCCCTGGCCTGGTTCCACTGAGACAGAGCAAAGCCCCCCTGACAAACATCAATCACTTCACTTCCCTGGACACTAACAGCCATTGCTCTCACTGCTCCTGGAGATTTTAACAGCTACGGGAGACTGAATTGAAAGTAACTGCACACTCTGCAAACCTTGTACATCACGCTGCTCCAGTAAGGATAGAAAAACTCCTGCCTTTTAGTCCACAGAAAAACTGCCTTCAGGCCTACCAGCTTAGACTGCTGCTGCAGCTTACCAGCTAACATCTTCACCTCATCCTTGGAACTCACTGCCACTAGAGCATAGACACCACCACATAGGCAAAACCTGACCATCTAGTTATACAAAACATGAGTCAGCTGCTCCTGAAATTTACCTCAGGAAATGGGAACACCAAACATTCAGCTTAAATGCCATAAAAACAGCTTTTATACCAGCTTAACCACCTGTGCCCAGGAATCACCTGGCACAGGCTTAGCATTAAATAAACAGTGTCAGTTGCTGACACACCACCAGTTATTTCAGCTGCCACCATTAAAGCAACCGTGGGAGTAGAACCTGGTCACTTGAACCCCTGCTCTCACTGAGCAGAACCTTTAGTCAGCCACTAAGCATCATTTGATGCCAGGGTTCTCCTAGAAAAAAACCATCTAGAAGGAAAGAAAACAGACAAACAGTCCCTACTCTAGATAGCAACCTCATTAAAGTAAACCACCACCTCTTGTGAAGGATAGAAAGCCAGCTCTTTACCATGGCCTTAAAACCACTTGAGCTATAGTCTAGAAACAAAAGTCCAGAAACTTTTGAGTCCCCTGGCAACTGAATCTGTCCATTCCCTGCCATTTCAGTACCAGTTTCTGGGAGTGAGATGGATGCCCTTTGTGGGCCTTCCACATCTTTCCCAGATGCACACACAGACTGAGACAAGCAAACTGTCAGCCTGCGGGGAAATACCCCCCCCTTCTTCCAGCCTAACTTCCAAAGCAGGAAAAAACAGATAACACAGTGTGAGATTTCCCTTCACATAGCTGAAAAACTATTAGTCACTCAGAAACTGCACACCTTGCCTCAGTGAAACAATAAAGACCTAACCATAACTTCAGCTGTAAACAAATCTGTGTTGCTGCCACCAAGAAACCAGCAGCTCCACAACAGCAGGCCCTCCAGTCAGTGTGACCAACTGTTCTGCTTTCATTTTGGGATTGAATTTCAGCGCTTTCTCTGGGAGACTCAATAAACACAATCACTGGTTCCCAGTACACCTCCCAGCATCAAACGTAGCAGTTTTTCTTCTCCCTGTTCTGGAAGCATGTCCTTACTGGGAAAGTCCAGGACAGTAGACAGCCTCACAAATGCATGCAATGCAAAATATGCAGCTGCACAATACAGGGCTTGAACTTGCAACCTTGGCATTATCAGCAGCACGCTCCAACCAACTGAGCTATCCAGGCTCCATGAGTAATTAATACTATGCTCCAAGCACTGAGTCATCCTGCCTAAGATGTCAGGTGGGCAGAAATAAGGAGCTGTCCCAATATGGGGGTCGAACTTGCAACCTTGGCATTAACTACACCAAGCTCCAACCAACTGAGCTAACCGTGCGGTTACCCCATATGGAAAAAAGCACACACCCGTAATTTGCCACAAATCACATACTTGCAAAATACAAAGGGGTCATCAAGGCCTCCAGTCCCCTTCCCTGCCCTCCTGCAATGCAGAAGCCCCTTTGTATGGTGAGCAGGCTACTAAGGGTGGGCATGCAGCTAGCAGACCGCCTAAGACACCCCCTTTCACACAGACTGCCAGCAAAATAAATCCATAAGCACACTCCACCCCCACTCCCCGCAAAAGGCAAGCATTTTTAAATTTTTTTTGTATAGACAGCCAATGACTTAAGAGCCCAAGATCCATGAAAGAAATCACCACAAAATTAAGTAGTGATGCAAGGAATGCTTATTACAGTGCAGTTGTACTTCCCCTCCCCAATCAGCAAAGCAGCCACGTGCCCCCAAAATGGCACCTGTCACATGTGGGCTACACTGTTATTAACAGAGGTGACTCCGGAAATTGCTGCCCTTGCCTGGCACCCTTCCGTGTTGTGCCCGCTCTGGGAGGGAGCACTGGAGTGGCCCTGGGCGTTTAAAAGCCCCAGTGGGTTAAAAGACCTCAGTGCGCTAATGTCAGTGCACAGCTCAAGTAAGCTGCGCCCTGCCATTGGTATGACCTGTGACCCGGAGTGCGCTAATGCCAGCACTCACCTCCAAAGGCTGCACCCTGCTACCGGAGTTTCGTTCCTGACCTTAACGGCCACGCTGCCTATTTGTCCCTCAAAGCACCTCTCTCTGGGTCTTCTTAGACGTCCTTCTCCATTGATGCTCTGGAGCCGACTACACTGCTGGCATCAGCGCAGGTCTCCTTTTGTCCTTTAGAAGTGGACTAGAGTGAAGACATTCACTCCTGGTCCACTCCCTTTGCCCCGCCCCCTCAGGCAGCTGCGGATAGGCCAATTTAAAATGGGTTTTGGTAGTAACCCAGAGAAAGACTCTGCAGCAACCAATGGGGGTGGGGTGGGGGAGCAACGACCAGCAGAGCAGTGTGGCTGTTAGGTTTCTGTTTATGCCACTATGCGGTTCATAGATTCACAAGACTCTGTTTACATTCCAGAGACATTCCAGGCTGTTGGAAGTCTCACGGAAGACGGGAGACAGATGTGATGTTACTGTTTCCTGTTCCTTTGTTTGTTCAGTTGCTCTCTGCTTTCACAGAGAGAGCATGTATATTTCTTTTCTGTCTGCGTAGTTAGAAATAAAACCTTGCAATGTAGCTCATAAATCTTGTCACTTCTGTTGCTTTGATACTCTGCATAATGGGGAACTTGCCTGGAGGTTTATCAAAGGCTCAGGTTGTTAATTTGCAGCGGAGGATGAGGGGTAGCTCGGTCGTAGCGGAGATTCTGACATTTTTGATTTCGGGCCCAGAAGAACGGAATGCAGCTTATCTTCTCTGAGTGTCAAGAAGATTGATGGGAGGTATGTGCTCATTGCCCCGGGAAGCCTGCCAGTCCCTAATTAATTGGCAATAAGGGTGGACTTTGATCTTCTAGCCAAAAAGCACTGATCGGCTGCGGCAGAAGATCAGCATAAGCAAAAGCCTCATGCAGTGTGCTTTTGGAACACAGCTGCTTGTAAACAGGCTGAGCCTGCTTTAAAGACACAGACATGGCCAATCAGGAGGCCCTTCAATACGCGATGGGGATTCCGAAGCTCTCAAGGGGGAACTATCAGGAATGGGTGCAGTATGCAGAAGCCCTGCTACGAAAAGAGGGTCTGTTTAATGTGATAACAGAAGGCCCCCCCCCCTCCAGTAATCCAGTTGCGTTTGCAAAGTAAAGAAAGGACTGGACCCTGATTAAAAACAAGACACGAGGCTTTGACCAGCAAGGCTCTCGGAGAAAAGTGCGTAAACCACACCCCTCACCAGGCCATTTTATTAGCAAAAGAATCTTTTACACAGTGCTTGTAAGAACCAATCATATTTCCTCTGAGCATTTCATCAAACCTCACGTGGGGAAAAAGTTACACTACAACACTAATTAGCATGCATATATTTTGGGGTAAATGAATCCCAAGCCGGAATTAAGATTGCCGGAAGAAATATCAACAACCTCAGATATGCAGATGACACAACCTTGATGGCAGAAAGTGAGGAGGAATTAAAGAACCTTTTGTTGTTGTTGTTGTTTAGTCGTTTAGTCGTGTCCGACTCTTCGTGAGCCCATGGACCAGAGCAGGCCAGGCACTCCTGTCTTCCACTGCCTCCCACAGTTTGGTCAGACTCATGTTTGTAGCTTCGAGAACACTGTCCAACCATCTCGTCCTCTGTCGTCCCCTTCTCCTTGTGCCCTCCATCTTTCCCAACATCAGGGTCTTTTCCAGGGAGTCTTCTCTTCTCATGAGGTGGCCAGAGTATTGGAGCCTTAGCTTCAGGATCTGACCTTCCAGTGAGCACTCAGGGCTGATTTCCTTAAGAATGGATGTGTTTGATCTTCTTGCAGTCCATGGGACTCTCAAGAGTCTCCTCCAGCACCAGAATTCAAAAGCATCAATTCTTCGGCGATCAGCCTTCTTTATGTATAGAAGAGTGACTAGTGGGGTGCCACAGGGTTCTGTCTTGGGCCCGGTCTTATTCAACATCTTTATCAATGACTTGGATGATGGACTCAAGGGCATCCTGATCAAATTTGCAGATGACACCAAACTGGGAGGGGTGGCTAACACCCCAGAGGACAGGATCACACTTCAAAACGACCTTGACAGATTAGAGAACTGGGCCAAAACAAACAAGATGAATTTTAACAGGGAGAAATGTAAAGTATTGCACTTGGGCAAAAAAAATGAGAGGCACAAATACAAGATGGGGGACACCTGGCTTGAGAGCAGTACATGTGAAAAGGATCTAGGAGTCTTGGTTGACCACAAACTTGACATGAGCCAACAGTGTGACGCGGCAGCTAAAAAAGCCAATGCAATTCTGGGCTGCATCAATAGGAGTATAGCATCTAGATCAAGGGAAGTAATAGTGCCACTGTATTCTGCTCTGGTCAGACCTCACCTGGAGTACTGTGTCCAGTTCTGGGCACCACAGTTCAAGAAGGACACTGACAAACTGGAATGTGTCCAGAGGAGGGCAACCAAAATGGTCAAAG
This sequence comes from Podarcis pityusensis, assembly GCF_964106645.2. Classification (NCBI taxonomy): domain Eukaryota; kingdom Metazoa; phylum Chordata; class Lepidosauria; order Squamata; family Lacertidae; genus Podarcis; species Podarcis pityusensis. The sequence continues at coordinate 9,975,521 of NC_138045.1, forward strand.
GCCTGGAAACGATGCCTTATGAGGAACGGCTAAGGGAGCTGGGCATGTTTAGCCTGGAGAAGAGGAGGTTAAGGGGTGATATGATAGCCATGTTCAAATATATAAAAGGATGTCACATAGAGGAGGGAGAAAGGTTGTTTTCTGCTGCTCCAGAGAAGCGGACACGGAGCAATGGATCCAAACTACAAGAAAGAAGATTCCACCTAAACATTAGGAAGAACTTCCTGACAGTAAGAGCTGTTCGACAGTGGAATTTGCTGCCAAGGAGTGTGGTGGAGTCTCCTTCTTTGGAGGTCTTTAAGCAGAGGCTTGACAACCATATGTCAGGAGTGCTCTGATGGTGTTTCCTGCTTGGCAGGGGGTTGGACTCGATGGCCCTTGTGGTCTCTTCCAACTCTATGATTCTATGATTCTATGATTCTATGTTTTTTTTTTAAATGATATTTATTAAAAGTTTAAGAATTACAGAAAAAAGAGAAAAAGAAAACAACAAAAAATTGACAAAACATACATTACAATACATAAAAGGAAAAGCATAAGAAACAATACAACAATACAGCAAAAAACAACAACAATAACATTAAAACACACATCCAATGTTCCATATCTTTATCTTTCATTTACTTGTTTCATCGACCTCCTCACACCTCCCTTTCTGTATTCTAATTTAATTAATTGTTTCTGCAAATTCTTTCCCTCTTTCTCAATTTTTGTTATATAATTTATCTTAACGATCTAACCTTTAATTAACTCAACAAATCCTTTCCATCTTTCACTATATTCTGTCATTCAATTGACCTTAATTTATTTAACCTTATCTTACCATAAAAAAAACCTTAAAACTTAAAACTTAATACTTATTTGTACATAACTCCTTATATCATTTCTACTAAAGCCAAATAGTTTCATTCCAACATTTTTCCTAATACTCGTTAATTTTACACTAATTCTCAAAATATTTTTTTAAAAAAAACTTTCTTCCAGTCTTCATCCAACGTCTCTTCTTCCTGGTCTCGGATTTTGTCAGTCCTTCTTGTCCATTCCATCTAGTCCATCAACCTGGTGATCTTATGTCCGAGGCTCTTAAGTCTTTTCCATGTCCCTTCTGCAGATCTTCTTCTTGTTTATACCTGCACTTTACTTTGTCTTTTGTTGATCTTTTTCTTAATTTCTTTCCTTTCTCATTGGGGGGTAGGTCTCAGGAGGGCTCCAATCCAAAAATATCTCCTTCTCCCCTCAGCAGATCAGCCCATTCCCCACAGTCCCATTCCCCACAGTCAACACTGTAATCCAGGAAATATTTAAAAGCATGTTTCAAAGTCCTTCCAAAATTAAGAGCCCTCACAACTCCAGACCCCCCCTGGTCCACTCCAGATTCAAACTTCAAGAACAGCGGCTTATGCTCCTGCAAGGCCTCGGATCTCTCCATTTGTGTTACTTGAGGTTCAACAGTAACCTCCTCCATTATCTTTTGCACTTGCGCTTGCCCTGTCAAAATAAGTTCCTGGGCTGGTTCCTGAATGGTTTCTATATGAGTATTCGCCGTTTGTCCAAAATTTTTAACTGCAACAGTCATCAAATCCATCTTCTCATGCATCTGCTCCAGCAAAGCGCTTGTCTTGCAAAAAGCAAGCACCAAAACTTCTTCTAAACACATTTTTATTCAAGGTCAGAGTCTGGTCTCACGATCCTAATCTTACAGCTGTGAAATCCCCAGATCGACTCCAGCAACAAATTAACAAGCTCCCTCTAGAGGAGACAATTTCTATTTGTATTCATCTATTGAAAGCAGGACCAACAAAAGAAAATTACTTTCATTTTTCAAATATTTTGTTTCTTTTGAATGCAAGAGGCAACACTGGAGTCAATTTGTTTCTCTTTTTTTACTATCTGTCAAAAGACGTTCCATTCACAGTCGATGAACTTCCCCATAAATTTCTGTCTCTGACACCCCGTTCCCAGGTTTGAAACGGTGGAAATTTATCTTTCTTTACTCTCTCTCCTGCAGGCTTAAACAGTCAAAAATCCCCCCCCCTTTTCTCCTGCTTCCAAGAGGGGTTTTGGTGGTAATAGCTGAAGGAAATTTAGACCTTTATATACGACTTTCCAGACTTTAGCTTACAAAGTTTTTGCTTCAATCTATTTACAAAAACGGGAGGCGGACTTCCTGTTTAGAACCTTCCCGCTTCAGTGCCAAACTAAAATGTTTCGTAATCCAATTTTCCGTTCTACTCACGGGTACTTGTTTAGAGTCCAATTGTCCACAGGAAAAAGTCAGCGCTCTCCGGCAACGGCTGTGCGGCTTCACTCCGTAAAAGTAGCGGTTGATTCAAAACACCGCGCCACTCACGTCGCTTCGGATCCCCGAAAAAGGGTTTCCCTGAAAGTAGGGGAGGCGCTCCTGGTGTCAGCCGAATCCCACGTTCCCAGGCTTCCTCCGCCTGGGATTTTTAGAGGGTCTCCGCCTTCGCCGCGGCGGCAAGACCCGATTTTCACGGAGCGGGTTCCTCTCAGTCAGAGGAACTCCGCCATTGCCGATGGCGCTAACCTGGAAGTCGCGATCAGCCTTCTTTATGGTCCAGCTCTCACTTCCATACATCACTACTGGGAAAACCATGGCTTTAACTATACGGACCTTTGTTGGCAAGGTGATGTCTCTGCTTTTGAAGATGCTGTCTAGCTTTGCCATCGCCTTTCTCCCAAGGAGCAGGCGTCTTTTAATTTCGTGACTGCTGTCACCATCTGCAGTGATCATGGAGCCCAAGAAAGTAAACTCTCTCACTGCCTCCATTTCTTCCCCTTCTATTTGCCAGGAGGTGATGGGCCCAGTGGCCATGATCTTCGTTTTTTTGATGTTGAGCTTCAGACCATATTTTGCGCTCTCCTCTTTCACCCTCATTAAAAGGTTCTTTAATTCCTCTTCACTTTCTGCCATCAAGGTTATATCATCTGCATATCTGAAGTTGTTGATATTTCTTCCGGCAATCTTAATTGCGGCTTGGGATTCATCCAGCCCAGCTGTCAGGGAACTGCAGGCAGCGAGGGAGGAAAGAATTAGAGGATACAGGGAACGATCTCCACTGCTCAGTACTGAGTCCTCCTCAGAAGACAGAGAAGAGGATAGTGGGTCTGGGGAGGAAGGGGTGCTTCAGAGAGAGGGGGATCCACGTCACAGGGGAAAATGGAAGGGGCTGAGCCGTTGGCTCTGTTGGTCTCGAGGGAGAGGGAAAAGAGAAAGTAGTTAGAGCAACGCGTCATGAGAGACGGGTCGCTTTGTTTATTCTGCATGTAATCTTGTCAGAAGAAAATAAAGAAAGGAATTTATGGCTGGCTGCCGGGAGTGTTTTTCTGCTAAGTGCAGCAACGCATGCAGCTGGCTAGCTGACACCAGCCTTTCGCATGATGAATTCTGCATATAAGTTAAATAAGCAGGGAGACAATATACAGCCTTGCCATACTCCTTTCCCAATTTTGAACCAATCAGTTGTTCCATATCCAGTTCTAACTGTAGCTTCTTGTCCCACATAGAGATTTCTCAGGAGACAGATGAGGTGATCAGGCACTCCCATTTCTTTAAGAACTTGCCATAGTTTGCTGTGGTCGACACAGTCAAAGGCTTTTGCATAGTCAATGAAGCAGAAGTAGATGTCTTTCTGGAACTCTCTAGCTTTCTCCATAATCCAGCGCATGTTTGCAATTTGGTCTCTGGTTCCTCTGCCCCTTTGAAATCCAGCTTGCACTTCTGGGAGTTCTCGGTCCACATACTGCTTAAGCCTGCCTTGTAGAATTTTAAGCATAACCTTGCTAGCGTGTGAAATGAGTGCAATTGTGCGGTAGTTGGAGCATTCTTTGACACTGCCCTTCTTTGGGATTGGGATGTAGACTGATCTTCTCCAATCCTCTGGCCACTGCTGAGTTTTCCAAATTTGCTGGCATATTGAGTGTAGCACTTTAACAGCATCATGTTTTAATATTTTAAATAGTTCAGCTGGAATATCATCACTTCCACTGGCCTTGTTATTAGCAGTGCTTTCTAAGGCCCATTTGACTTCACTCTCCAGGATGTCTGGCTCAAGGTCGGCAACCACACTACCTGGGGTATACGAGACATCCATTTCTTTCTGGTATAGTTCCTCTGTGTATTCTTGCCACCTCTTCTTGATGTCTTCTGCTTCTGTTAGGTCCTTTCCACTTTTGTCTTTTATTATGGTAATCTTTGTATGAAATGTCCCTTTCATATCTCCAATTTTCTTGAACAGATCTCTGGTTTTTCCCATTCTACTGTTTTCCTCTATTTCTTTGCACTGCACATTTAAGAAGGCCTTCTTGTCTCTCCTTGCTACTTTTTGGAAATCTGCATTCAATTTTCTGTATCTTTCACTATCTCCCTCGCATTTTGCTTGCCTTCTCTCCCCCGCTATTTGTAAGGCCTTGTTGGACAGCCACTTTGCTTTCTTGCATTTCCTTTTTGTTGGGATGGTTTTAGTTGCTGCCTCCTGTATAATGTTACGAGCCTCTATCCATAGTTCTTCAGGCACTCTGTCCACCAAATCTAAATCCTTAAACCTGTTCCTCACTTCCAGTGTGTATTCATAAGGGATTTGACTTAGATTGTATCTTACCGGCCCACTGGTTTTTCCTACTTTCTTCAGTTTAAGCTTGAATTTTGCTGTAAGAAGCTGATGATCTGAGCCACAGTCAGCTCCAGGTCTTCTTTTTGCTGACTGTATAGAGCTTCTCCATCTTTGGCTGCAGAGAATATAATCAATCTGATTTTGATGCTGCCCATCTGGTGATGTCCATGTGTAGAGCCGTCTCTTGTGTTGTTGGAAAAGAGTGTTTGTGATGACCAGCTTGTTCTCTTGGCAGAACTCTATTAGCCTTTGCCCTGCTTCGTTTTGAACTCCAAGGCCAAACTTGCCAATTGTTCCTTTTATCTCTTGATTCCCTACTTTAGCATTCCAATCCCCTATAATGAGAAGAACATCTTTCTTTGGTGTCATTTCTATAAGGTGTTGTAAGTCTTCATAGAATTGCTCAATTTCAGTTTCTTCAGCACCAGTGGTTGGTGCATAAACTTGGATTACTGTGATGTTAAAAGGTCTGCCTTGGATTCGAATCGAAATCATAGAATCATAGAATCATAGAATCATAGAGTTGGAAGAGACCACAAGGGCCATCGAGTCCAACCCCCTGCCAAGCAGGAAACACCATCAGAGCACTCCTGACATATGGTTGTCAAGCCTCTGCTTAAAGACCTCCAAAGAAGGAGACTCCACCACACTCCTTGGCAGCAAATTCCACTGTCGAACAGCTCTTACTGTCAGGAAGTTCTTCCTAATGTTTAGGTGGAATCTTCTTTCTTGTAGTTTGGATCCATTGCTCCGTGTCCGCTTCTCTGGAGCAGCAGAAAACAACCTTTCTCCCTCCTCTATGTGACATCCTTTTATATATTTGAACATGGCTATCATATCACCCCTTAACCTCCTCTTCTCCAGGCTAAACATGCCCAGCTCCCTTAGCCGTTCCTCATAAGGCATCGTTTCCAGGCCTTTGACCATTTTGGTTGCCCTCCTCTGGACACATTCCAGTTTGTCAGTGTCCTTCTTGAACTGTGGTGCCCAGAACTGGACACAGTACTCCAGGTGAGGTCTGACCAGAGCAGAATACAGTGGCACTATTACTTCCCTTGATCTAGATGCTATACTCCTATTGATGCAGCCCAGAATTGCATTGGCTTTTTTAGCTGCCGCGTCACACTGTTGGCTCATGTCAAGTTTGTGGTCAACCAAGACTCCTAGATCCTTTTCACATGTACTGCTCTCAAGCCAGGTGTCCCCCATCTTGTATTTGTGCCTCTCATTTTTTTTGCCCAAGTGCAATACTTTACATTTCTCCCTGTTAAAATTCATCTTGTTTGTTTTGGCCCAGTTCTCTAATCTGTCAAGGTCGTTTTGAAGTGTGATCCTGTCCTCTGGGGTGTTAGCCACCCCTCCCAGTTTGGTGTCATCTGCAAATTTGATCAGGATGCCCTTGAGTCCATCATCCAAGTCATTGATAAAGATGTTGAATAAGACCGGGCCCAAGACAGAACCCTGTGGCACCCCACTAGTCACTCTTCTATACATAAAGAAGGCTGATCGCCGAAGAATTGATGCTTTTGAATTCTGGTGCTGGAGGAGACTCTTGAGAGTCCCATGGACTGCAAGAAGATCAAACACATCCATTCTTAAGGAAATCAGCCCTGAGTGCTCACTGGAAGGTCAGATCCTGAAGCTAAGGCTCCAATACTCTGGCCACCTCATGAGAAGAGAAGACTCCCTGGAAAAGACCCTGATGTTGGGAAAGATGGAGGGCACAAGGAGAAGGGGACGACAGAGGACGAGATGGTTGGACAGTGTTCTCGAAGCTACAAACATGAGTCTGACCAAACTGTGGGAGGCAGTGGAAGACAGGAGTGCCTGGCCTGCTCTGGTCCATGGGCTCACGAAGAGTCGGACACGACTAAACGACTAAACAACAACAACAACAAAAGGTTCTTTAATTCCTCCTCACTTTCTGCCATCAAGGTTGTGTCATCTGCATATCTGAGGTTGTTGATATTTCTTCCGGCAATCTTAATTCCGGCTTGGGATTCATTTACCCCAAAATATATGCATGCTAATTAGTGTTGTAGTGTAACTTTTTCCCCACGTGAGGTTTGATGAAATGTTGAATAAGACCGGGCCCAAGACAGAACCCTGTGGCACCCCACTAGTCACTCTTCTTCAGGATGAAGAGGAACCATTGATGAGACCCTTTGGGTTCGGTCAGTCAGCCAGTTACAAATCCACTGAGTGGTAGCATAGTCAAGACCGCATTTTACCAGCTTCTTTACAAGAATATCATGGGACACCTTGTCAAATGCCTTCCTGAAATCAAGGTAGGCTACATCCACTGCGTTCCCTTCATCTACCAGGCTTGTAATTCTGTCAAAAAACGAGATCAGGTTAGTCTGACATGACTTATTTTTCAGAAATCCATGCTGACTATTGGTGATCACAGCATTCCTTTCTAGGTGCTCACAGACTGTTTGCTTAATGATCTGCTCCAGAATCTTCCCTGGTATTGATGTCAGACTGACTGGGCGGTAATTATTTGGGTCCTCTCTTTTCCCCCTTTTTGAAAATAGGGACAACATTTGCCCTCCTCCAGTCTGCCGGGACTTCGCCTGTTCTCCAGGAATTCTCAAAGATGACTGCCAGTGGTTCTGAGATCACATCTGCCAGTTCTTTTAATACTCTTGGATGCAGTTCATCTGGCCCTGGAGACTTGAATACATCTAAACTAGCCAAGTATTCTTGTACTATCTCCTTTGTTATTCTGGGCTGTGTTTCCTTTGCTGAATCATTTGCTCCAAATTCTTCAGGTCGGGCATTGTTTTCTTTATCGGAGAAGACTGAGGCAAAGAAGGCATTGAGGAGTTCAGCCCTTTCTGTGTCCCCTGTTTGCATTTCACCATCTTCTCCTCTGAGTGACCCCACTGTTTCTTTGTTCTTCCTTTTGCTACGAACATACCCATAAAAGCCTTTTTTGTTGCTTTTAACCTCTCTAGCAAGCCTGAGTTCATTCTGTGCTTTAGCTTTTCTGACTTTGTGTCTACACGTGCTGGCTATTTGTTTGAATTCCTCTTTGGTGGTTTCCCCCCTTTTCCATTTTTTGTACACATCCTTTTTTAATCTTAACTCAGTTAAAAGTTCTTTAGATAGCCACCCTGGCTTCTTTAGGCACCTTCCATGTTTCCGTCTCATTGGTATTGCCTGACGTTGTGCTTTTAGTATCTCCCTCTTAACAAACTCCCAGCCATCATGAACTCCCTTTCCTTTTAGTATTACTGTCCATGGGATCTCACCCAGCACTTCCCTAAGTTTTATGAAGTCGGCTTTCTTAAAGTCAAGAAATTGAGTCTTAGTATGCTTGGCTGCTCCTTTCCGCTGTATAGTAAACTTCAGAAGAGCATGATCACTCGCGCCTAATGATCCTTCCACTTCTACCCCACTAACCAGGTCATCAACATTGGTTAGGACCAGATCTAAAATGGCTGTTCCTCTTGTTGCTTCTCCCACTTTCTGGACAATGAAGTTGTCTGCAAGGCCAGTGAGGAATCTGTTTGACCTTATGCTCTTGGCTGAGTTTGACATCCAACAAATATCCGGGTAATTGAAGTCCCCCATTACTACTATCTCCCTTCCTTTTGCATGCTTGGCCATCTGTTCCAGGAAGGCATCATCTATGTCCTCCGTTTGGCTTGGGGATCTATAGTAAACTCCCACAATGAGGTCACTGTTATTCTTCTCTCCCTTAATTTTGACCCAAATGCTCTCACTTTGGCTTTGAGGTTCTAAATCTTGGATCTCTTCACAGGTATACACATCCCTGACATATAACGCCACACCTCCTCCTTTCTTGTCTGGTCTTTTTCTCTGAAATAGATTGTATCCCCCCATTATTACATTCCAATCGTGGGACTTATCCCACCAGGTTTCAGTGATGCCTATTATGTCATATTTAGTTTGCTGTACCAAGAGCTCAAGCTCATCTTGTTTATTTCCCATGCTTTGCGCATTAGTGTACAGACATTGAAGTCCATTAATCATTCCCCCGTGTCTCTTATTTAAGGATTTTTTCCTCCCACCACTAGGTCTGCGTGCTGTTTGCTCCATTTGGTCTATGACATTTGGATGATCATCTTCATCAATCGATAGACTCCTACCTTCAGGAGCACTTTCTCCCTCCCCCACATTAGTCAGTTTAAAGCCCTCCTGATGAGGTTTCTGAGATTTTTGGCAAAAACATTTCTCCCAACCGTTGTGAGGTGCAGCCCGTCGCTTGCCAGAAGTCCATCTTCAAGAAACTGCAGTCCGTGATCTAAGAATCCAAACCGTTCCTGTTTACACCATTTGCGAAGCCAGCTATTCACTTCCACTATTTTTCCCTCTCTCCCTGGGCCACGTCGTTCAACTGGGAGGACAGATGAGATGACAATTTGTGCATTTAATTGCTTCAACTTCGTGCCCAGAGCCTCGTAGTCTCTTTTGATCTTCTGGAGGCTATTGCTTGCAGTGTCATTGGTTCCCACATGAACCAAGAGGAAGGGGTATTTGTCAGTGGGTTTTATGATTCCTTGCAGTCGTTCAATTACATCTTGGATCTTAGCCCCGGGGAGACAGCACACTTCCCGAGACATCTTGTCAGGTCCACAGATCACTGCTTCTGTTCCCCTCAGTAGGGAATCCCCTATCACCACTACACGCCTCCTCTTAGGTTTGGTCGGGGTTCTTCCGTGAGCTGTCCGTTCCAAGGTCGCCTGCACATTCCCTGAGGACTGACTTTGCTGCTCGTCTTCATATACCTGATCGACTGTAATGAGGGAGAGATCCTCAAATGGAGTCTGCTCTTCGTCTTCCATGCTAGGGGAGAGGACCTCAAAGCGATTGTGTATTTCTAAACAATCAGAGCGAACCCTGGGCCTCCTACTTCTTTGAGTCACGTTTCTCCATATATCTGGCTCCTGTGATGGTGTACTAGCCTCCTTGTCAGGGGAGTCCCCTGTCTCCTCCTTGGTGGAGACGTTGTGCTCTGTTGCTTCCAAGAAAAGCTCCAGCTCCTTAATTCTTTGGAGCGTAGCTACACGTTCCTCCAGTTGCTGGACTTTGTCTTTTAAGAGGGCAATCAACATGCAATTGCTGCAGGTAAAGCTGCCTGCAACCTTTGGCAAGATGGCAAACATTGCGCAGGAACCGCAGGCAACTGCAGCTGTTCCCTCCCCCTCCATCTTGAAAATGTGTCGTTGGGGGTGGCTACAGCGGTCCTCCATCATAAAAAGTGTGAAGACAGGACAACTAACTCCCCCCACAAAAAAACCTAGGTCTCCCCCAACAAAGGTTTGAGACTAGCTCCCCTAAATCTAAAAGATGGATCAAACTGCTGCCCTGCAAGCTCTGATAAGCTCCTCCCACAGCTAATCACCTGCCTCAACAGAAACCCTGCCCCCTCTGACCTTTGCACAGGGAGAGCAGCTAATCAGCCACAAAGAAACACACACACACAAGAAAACCCTTTTTGCTCCTTCTTCAGCTGCTGCCCTGCAAGCTCTCATAAGCTCCTCCCACAGCTAATCACCTGCCTCAACAGAAACCCTGCCCCCTCTGACCTTTGCACAGGGAGAACAGCTAATCAGCCACAAAGAAACACACACACACAAGAAAACCCTTTTTTGCTCCTTCTTCAGCTGCTGCCCTGCAAGCTCTGATAAGCTCCTCCCACAGCTAATCACCTGCCTCAACAGAAACCCTGCCCCCTCTGACCTTTGCACAGGGAGAACAGCTAATCAGCCACAAAGAAACACACACACACAAGAAAACCCTTTTTGCTCCTTCTTCAGCTGCTGCCCTGCAAGCTCTGATAAGCTCCTCCCACAGCTAATCACCTGCCTCAACAGAAACCCTGCCCCCTCTGACCTTTGCACAGGGAGAACAGCTAATCAGCCACAAAGAAACACACACACACAAGAAAACCCTTTTTGCTCCTTCTTCAGCTGCTGCCCTGCAAGCTCTGATAAGCTCCTCCCACAACTAATCACCTGCCTCAACAGAAACCCTGCCCCCTCTGACCTTTGCACAGGGAGAACAGCTAATCAGCCACAAAGAAACACACACACACAAGAAAACCCTTTTTGCTCCTTCTTCAGCTGCTGCCCTGCTGAGATCATTCTATCATTTTTGAGATTGCATCCCAGTACAGCTTTTGCCACTCTTTTGTTCACTATGAGGGCCACTCCATTTCTTTTACGGGATTCTTGCCCACAGTAGTAGATATGATGGTCATCCGAACTGAATTCGCCCATTCCCGTCCATTTTAGTTCACTGATGCCCAGGATGTCAATATTTATTCTTGCCATCTCATTTTTTACCACATCCAACTTACCCAGGTTCATGGTTCTTACATTCCAGGTTCCTATGCAATATTTTTCTTTACAGCATTGGACTTTCTTTTCGCTTCCAGCCATATCCGCAACTGAGCGTCCTTTCAGCTTTGGCCCAGCTGCTTCATCAGCTCTGAATCTACTTGTACTTGTCCTCTGCTCTTCCTCAGTAGCATGTTGGACGCCTTCTGACCTGAGGGGCTCATCTTCCAGCGTCATAACTTTCATATGCCTGTTGTCTTTGTCCATGGAGTTTTCTTGGCAGGGATACAACGAGGGTGAAAGAGGAGAGCGCAAAATATGGTCTGAAGCTCAACATCAAAAAAACGAAGATCATGGCCACTGGGCCCATCACCTCCTGGCAAATAGAAGGGGAAGAAATGGAGGCAGTGAGAGATTTTACTTTCTTGCGCTCCATGATCACTGCAGATGGTGACAGCAGTCACGAAATTAAAAGACGCCTGCTCCTTGGGAGAAAGGCGATGGCAAAGCTAGACAGCATCTTCAAAAGCAGAGACATCACCTTGCCAACAAAGGTCCGTATAGTTAAAGCTATGGTTTTCCCAGTAGTGCTGTATGGAAGTGAGAGCTGGACCATAAAGAAGGCTGATTGCCGAAGAATTGATGCTTTTGAATTCTGGTGCTGGAGGAGACTCTTGAGAGTCCCATGGACTGCAAGAAGATCAAACGCATCCATTCTTAAGGAAATCAGCCCTGAGTGGTCACTGGAAGGACAGATCGTGAAGCTGAGGCGCCAATACTTTGGCCACCTCATGAGAAGAGAAGACTCCCTGGAAAAGACCCTGATGTTGGGAAAGATGGAGGGCACAAGGAGAAGGGGACGACAGAGGACGAGATGGTTGGACAGTGTTCTCGAAGCTACAAACATGAGTCTGACCAAACTGCGGGAGACAGTGGAAGACAGAAGTGCCTGGCGTGCTCTGGTCCATGGGGTCACGAAGAGTCGGACACGACTGAACGACTAAACAACAACAACAAATGTTGAGAACTACAAAGGGGTACTAAATAACTTGAGAACTACAAAGGGGTGGTAAATAAGTTGAGAACTACAAAGGGGTGCATCTGGCAACCCCAGAGCTGAGAAATAAACATGATAAGAAGGATGGCCAGAAAGACCAGATCACTACCACCTTCATGTGAGATCTGTTTCCTCGCTCCAAGATTAACATTTTAAGATTATATATAAGAAATTACATCAAAGAACTTGCCCACTATCTTTTATGGCCCAGGATGCCTGCCTGGCGAAGCAACTGCTTTGTACTGCTGTGTACGTGACGTGAGGAGAGAGAAATGGGCAGTAGAGGCAAATGGGCATCAAACGGGCATGAATGTAGAATCTTATGAGATTTAATCAGAAATTATCGTCAATATATCAAACCCAGTCAACACAATGCTTTCATCGTGGACACGATGGCTTGATGTATATTTTATAATTCCTCATGGTAATCCCATCTGACCCCTACATAATCCCAGAATGGGAGGCTAAGGATTCCAAAGCAAGGGGAACTCTGACGCTTATTGTGTCTCCTGAAGAGTTATGTCTTTTGCGTGACAAGGCCTCAGCCAGGCAGATGTGGCACAGTCTCCAAGAGTCACATTTAAGAACAGAAGTGGGTGTTTCTTTGTTCTTTTATGCCAAGTTGCATGATATGGCACTTGCTGAAGGAGCAGGTGTATGTGCTCACCTCATGGAATTGCAGAATCTCAGGCATGAGTTGCAGCAGCATGGAATCACCGTTCCAGAGGCTGTGTATTCCTTCATGATTCTACATTCTTTGGGTTCAAGTTGGGAAGTGATTGCCAGCCAGCTTGCTGTTTTGCCTACTGCGCAGCTAACGGTAGCGCATGTTACAGCTGTGGTGTTAAATGAAGCGGATCGCCGTAGTGCTAGCTGCATCACTAAGGGGGAGTCCTCACAGACGTCATCCCAGAATGCAGTGGAACCACTAGATGGCGCCAAAGCTTTGAAGGCAGTGAAATGCTACTCGTGTGGACGTCTAGGCCACGTGAAGAGGGATTGCAAACATCCCAAGGCCAAGGCAACAGAGCAGCGCAGAGAAAGCTCAACGCGTGGAAAAGGCAAAGGCAAAGATCCGAAGTCCAGGACAACGCAGAACAAGGCAATGGTCTCACGCTTCACTCCAAAGGTCCAGAAGACATCTAGATCTTTCTTCATCGTCGACTCGGGAGCTACCAGGCACGTTTGTCAAGACAAACATCTGTTTGTGTCCTTTACTCCGCAGGAAGGTGCGATTCACCAAGCGGATGACCACACGATCTCCAGTCAAGGCTATGGAATGGTTGTTCTTCACGGCTTGGATGCATCGATACGCAACATTCTTTTTGTTCCAGATGCTGCACACAACCTATTGAGCGTCTCGCAGCTGACTGAACAGGACATAGACGTTTCCTTCAAGAAGAGGAAGTGCACCATCACCAAGAAAGATGACTTTGTATTGCATGCTGATTATGTTGATCATTTCTTTGTATTGCATTATGATGATTCTGTTGATGTTGTGCAGGATGAAACTTGTTGTATTGCAGGTACTAACAAGGTATTGCATGCAGGATGTATTCATGATTATCACAGGAAATTTGGTCATTTAAACTTCGAGGCAGTTTCCAAAATGCCTGCCTTAGCTGAAGGTATGACTATTAAACCCTGCAGGTACCACATGAAGTGTAAGGCATGTGCAGCAAACAAGGTCAAAATGGCTGCAAAAGGTAAGGTGTCTTGTAGACAAGCTACAGAACCATACCAGGTAGTGCATGCTGATCTTGTTGGTCCACAAGCACCCTCTTTGGGTGGAGCCAGGTACTTCATGATCCTCATTGATTCATTTTCCAGGTATATTCATGTGTTCAATCTCAAGCAGAAATCAGAAGCGTTTCCTAGGTTCAAGGAATGTTCTAGGTTCTAGGTTTGGGAATGAAGGAATGAGTTTCTGTGCAGTCAGTTTGAAACTGACCCAAAATCCCCATTTTTCCTCCTCCAAGGGAGCATTTCTAAAATGCATTAACTTGAGCTTTTCAAGCTCAGGAAGCTTGAGCTTGAGTCAATGTATAAACAGAAAACCCAGCTGTATAAACAATTGCTCAAAGCCCTCTCCCTTATCAGTCCGTGACGGCAATGAGTGGCTTTGCCAGTTCCAGTAGAGCAGGGATGGCACATCTGGGTCTTATCTTACATCCTGACCACAAAGACCACAAAGACGCACAGACCTTGTCAAGTCTGACAAGAGACCCGGGAATGGCGCCAGGAGTTGGTGACCTCCTGCCCCAAGATAAGAGTATAGGAACAGGAATAACCTTTTATGGTCAAGAGTGCCGGAACAGGAATAACTGTTTATGGTCATGGATGTCAACTTACGTGTATAAGCTGACGTGCTTGAATTCCTGGGGAAGGGGGGAGAGGGTGCCTGGAGGATATATATACTGCATGAAATTTATCATTTCTTTGGACTTGTTGTGAACTGACCACGCAAGTGCTTTCTGCTATCCGGAGAGCAGAATAAACTATTTCTCTGAATCAACCTCGGTGTCATTTGACTTCCTTTCTCCCTCCCGGGAGCAACGCAGACCCCACCAGTCGGTAAAGTCTAATAAGGCTACACTGTGCTTGGTTGCAAAATGTGCATGATAAACAGGTGAAATGTTTATTTACAGATCGAGGGGGATAATTCACTTCTCAGCAGTTTGAAGCTTTTCTGACTGAGAAGGGAATTCAACATGATTTGTCAAGTCCACGGTCTCCTTGGATGAATGGACTTTGTGAAAGGGCAAGCCAAACATTGCTTCAAGGCTTGAAAACCTTGCTGCATGATGCTAATCTTCCAGAGAGTTATTGGGCAGAATCGCTCAGCTGTTTTGTTTACACTTATAATCACAGGTTATCATCACCAATTGGTTGTACCCCCTATGAAAAGATGTTTGGCAGGAAACCATTCATCAAGCACAGGAGAATTTTTGGTTCTGACATGTGGATTCACACACCACAAAGCTCCAAGTTAGGCAAATGTGGTTTGCATCATATCTTTCTAGGATATTAGAAAGGTTCTTACAGAGTAATGATGACTGACACAGTGCTGTCCTGATGACAGTGAAGAGTCTGAGGATAAACAGCAGCAAAACCCCACACCCACTGATGAGGGTTCTGATTCTGAATCTGAAACTGACTCAGAGGATTTCAATAGTGCTAAGGCCTCTCTGCGACCCTCTGAAGGCTTTGATCGAGAATTGGAGGAACCACTGTTCACTATAGGCCATTTTTCTCCTAAGGAAGAAGAAAGCGTTGAAGACTTACGTCTGATTCGCAGGTCTGAAAGAGCCACAAAAGGTAGACCTCCAAAGAGATTTGCTGATGAATTTGCTAAAGCAGCAAAAGCTGTAACTGTTGTTAATAGCTCCAAGAAGGTATTTGAACCTTCAAACTTCCAGGAGATCCAGGCTTTGAACTCGAAGGATGCTGAGCCATGGTTAACTGCCATGAAGGCTGAGTTTGATTCCTTAGAGAGGAATAAAACATGGGAGCTAGTTCCGACAGTTCAAAGGATGAAACTGCTTGACAGCAAATGGGTCTTCAAAGCGAAGACAGACCAAACTGGTAAGGTAGTCAGACACAAAGCCAGATTGGTAGCCAGAGGTTTTTCACAGGTACCAGGAGAACACTATCATGAGACCTATCATGAGAAGGCCGCTCCCTCCTCAGGCTAATTCCACCAGGCCTAGGGGGCGGGGCCCAGACCCACCTTCAACACAGCTTTAAGAGGCCTCATTGAGGCACTGGGACATCGCTGCTGCTGCACCGTGAGTGTTGGGGAAGGCCGCTCCCTCCTCAGGCTAATTCCACCAGGCCCAGGGGGCAGGGCCCAGACTCCCCTCTGATACAGTTTTAAGGACACTGGTGCTGCTGCAGCAAATGTTAAAAATGTTTTTATATATTTTAAAGTGTTTCAAAGGTTTTTTTACTTTTTACTTTGTTGTACCACCGTGAACAGTGGTTTTTATCTATGTATTTTTATTTTGTTCCGTTTTATTGTGGTTTGGGGTGGGGATTGGTTTTGTTTAGGTATAATTGTTTTTGTTTTGTTTTTCTATTTTGCAAATGGAGGCTAGTATGAGGCTTGGGATTGCTACTGTGGAGGGGCGAGGGAGGTATGGCGGTGGGGGCAGATGTTATAGGTGAAGGGGATTGAGATACGGATATGCTCGTACCCCTTCCAATCTGCGCCCCATCCCGAGGGACGAGGGTAGGGTGAGCAAGGATTACTCACCTCCGTCACTGGTGTTGTGCAATGCCAGGTCTATAGGCAACAAAACCGCCACTCTGCGAGATTTCTTTACCTCGCAGGGGGTTGACCTGGCTTGTGTGACGGAGACCTGCGTGCGCGAAGGGGAAACTGTTACCTTACGAGAGATAGCGCCCTCGGGTTTCTCCGTCCTCCACCAGTCACGGACTGTGGGCCGGGGGGGAGGGGTGGCATTATTAATCCAGGAAGATTGTTCTTTCAGGGCTCTACCATTGCCATCGATCCCCGGCATTGAATGTGTTGGCCTAGTGTGGGGCTCTGAGGTGAGCTTGGCTGTCTGGCTGGTGTACCGGCCACCTAGCGCACAGGCAGCCACCCTGTCAGGCCTGCTGGAGGCGGTGGCCGGCTGGGCCTTGGAGTTCCCTAACCTATTGGTATTGGGAGACTTCAACATCCATGCTGATGCCACTCCCTCCTCACAGGCTCTGGACCTGGTGTCTTCCATGGCGACACTAGGGCTCTCCCAGTTTGTTTCGGGCCCCACACATCAAGCAGGCCACACGCTGGATTTGATCTTTGGCGCCGGTATAGATGTGATCATGTCTCCTTCGATGAAGGTGCCATGGTCTGATCACTACACTCTGAAAGCCAGGATTGACTTTCCAACCCCCACCCTGCTTAGGTGGCGAGCCGATTTGGGCTCGCCCGCAGAGGCTGATGGACCCTGATAGATTCCGTCAAGCCTTGCGGGACATTGCTCCCCCTGGCGACTCATTGACTGAGCTTGTTGAGGGCTGGAATATCCAGCTCCTGGCAGCCATCGATGAGATCGCACCTAAGCGCCCTCTGCGCCCCCGCAGAAACCGGGCTCCCTGGTTTACCGAGGAGCTTCAGAAAATGAAGCGGGGCCTCAGACGGCTAGAGCGAGTATGGCGGGGTGCCTGTGACGGAGCCTCAAGAACATCTTATAGTGTTTTTATGAAAACCTATGAGATGGCGGTGAAGGCCGCTAAGAAGTCTTACTTCTCGGCCTCCATTGCATCCGCTAGCTCTCGCCCGGCGCAATTATTTAGTATAATTAGGTCTTTAACGTCCCTTGAAGGACAGCCAAATTTAAATAACAATCTGACACACGGCTGTGAGGCATTTGCGAGCTTTTTTGCGGAGAAGGTCCTGCTGCTCCGCCATGACCTCCCTGCCAATTTGGATACAATAAAGGAACTGTTGGGTGTAGTGAAGGGTTAACCTTCTGTGTCTCGAGGCTGAGGGGAGGCGCTTACAAGGGAAGTAAGCCAGGATGTGACGAAAGCAGCTTGGAATGCTGTGAGCTGAGTGAAAAGTGAAAGCAGTTTTGCTGCGTAGCTGCAAACAGAGGGAGAAGATGCAGCTTAAATCAGATGGAAGTTCTTGTTTGTAAATATGCTACTTTTGAGCAAATAAAGTGATATTAGGACAGAAGAAACGTGTGGGACTTAATTACCGCTCTTTCAAACACACGACCGCTGTGCAACTTTGCTATCTGCTAATTGCTTTATGACCGCTACAAAGCCACCCTGCGTAAACAGAAGCTACAGAGGCTCGCAGGGGAAGCGTGGCTGGGCGCCGAACAATAAAGCAATAAATCTACCTAACAAAGGTTATGGGTCAATGTGAAGCGTGTGAGAAAGGTCTTTGAAGCTTTATTTGCTGAACGTCAGTTTGATCGACTGCCAAGACTTCAAAGGGCAGATCGGAGGAGGCTGACGGAGAGGGAGCTGAGAGCCATGGCGTCTGGAGTGCCCAGTTTGGCTGCTGAGTGAGTACCTTTGGAAGAGCCAACAGAAGGGAGGCAATGGCTCAGCCCCGTGAACATGGCTTTGAGTTTAAACTGCCATGTCAGAAACTGACTAGCCAAAATTGGTTGCAGTGGAGCTTTCAAGTAGAGCTTTTGCTGGTGGGGGAGCAGCTTTGGGACGTAGTCCAGCCCACACAGAATGCAGCTGGGAAAGCAGAGGCTAAGAGGGCTGCAGAGCAAAGTGAAGTGGAGAAGTGTGTGCTTGCTTTTTTGGCAGAAAGTGTGGATGCTCAGCTGGTGCCTGTTGTCCTGGGTGCAAGAAGGCCAGAGGCCGCTTGGCTAGCACTCCGAGAAGCTTGTGGAGCTGGGGTGGGAAGCAAGGGCCGAGAAGTGGCTGCATCCGAAAGGGAGAGGCAAGATGGCGCCGGCCACATTCTTGAGAGCCGATACACAGCTGGGAGGAGCTGTGAGCCCCCACAGGGGGGCGAAGGGACTGTTGCTGTTGCTATTGCTGTTGCTAGCAATGCTGCTGGTGCTTTTGCTGAGCCTGGGAGCTGTTTGGATGCTGCAACGTGTCTGTGTGAGGAACCTGGAGAGAGGCCAAGTGTTGGGAGCCCTTTACCCATCAGAGGGGGTGCAGGAAAACGTCCTGGGGGCCCCGTGAGCAGTGGGGGGGCAGTGAGCAGTGAAAGCTCAGAGACGCCTCTTTCTCCAAAAGCTGCCAAGAGTTGTTTACGTCGTGAGTCGGAGCCTGGGAAGCTGAAAAGAGCTGGAGGCTTCAAGGCTGGCCACCTGCAGCAAGTAGAGATAAGAGCTTCAAAGTTGTGTGGGAACGCCGAGACAAGTCCAGTCTCCATGGCAACTGAGAGAGTTGCATCTACGGAAGCTGTGGGCAAGGTCGTGGGCAAGTCTTCCTGCCGGGGGGAGTCTGTTGCCGTGACAACCAGAGAGGACATCTGCAGGATGGGGGTAGCGAGGAGATTGTTGCCATGGCGACCCAGGAATATCAACAACAAGGTTTTTTCACTGTAATAATCGACAGTGGTGCCTCGAACTCGTTGGTGCCATCTCCTGGTCTTTTGAGCAATTGCAGGACAGTAAAAACTGAGAAATTTGTGACGATTGCAGATGGAAGCAGAAAAAGACTAACAGAGACAGGCCTTTTCTTCTGTCCTTTCCTTAAGCATGAAGTCAAAGCTTATGCAGTGCCCAGTTTAAGTAACTGTTTGTTAAGTGTGCATGATCTACTTATTGATAGTTTTCATATCTCTTTTGCAGGTGACAAATGTGAATTCTCCAAGGATGGGAAACACGTGTACACAGTGCAGTCTAAAGATAATTTGTTTGCTGTAAATGTGCCTTTTTCCACAGGAGAGGATGACACCGAAGATGCGAAGGGCCAATGTGTGAATGTAGCACCCCACCATGGTTGTTCACATATTTGGCACCGACGCTTTGCCCATTTGAATTGGAAATATCTCCAGAAAGCACCAGAGCTGACACAAGGGTGCAAATTTAATGTTTGTGACAAATTTTTAGATTGCAATGCATGTAAACAGGCGAAAATTGTGACATGCTCATATCCAAAGTCAGAGAGGCAGACCACACAACCATTTGAATTAATTCATGCAGATTTGTGTGGACCCATGTCTGTTGAGTCACTGGGAGGTTCGAAGTATTCTCTGCTTTTGATTGATGATTTTTCGAGGTCTGCTTGGACCTTCTCTCTGAAAACGAAAGGGGAGGTGGCTAAAATGATCAGGGATTGGATCACCGCAGTTGAGGTAACTTTTTCCACCAAAGTTTGTGGTTTTCAAAGTGACAGAGGTTCTGAATTCACTGGTTCTGCTTTACAGGATTTCTTTAGGGAGAAGGGGATTAACCACAGACTGACCGCTCCTTACTCTCCGCAACAGAATGGGCTGGCAGAGAGAAAGAACAGGACGGTGCAGGAAGCTGTGTCTGCGATCCTGTGGGACGCAGGGCTACCCCAGAAATATTGGTCTGAAGCTTGGAGATTTGTGGTCCATACGCAGAATAGAGTGTACAACTCTGGTGTAGGAAGCACACCGTATTTCTTACTGCATGGAAAGAAGCCTAAGGTACACTACCTTCGTGTGTTTGGTTGTGAGGCTTGGGTGCTTATTCCAAAGGCTCTCCGCAAGAAAGGTGAGCCAAGATCTAAAAGAATGATCTTTGTAGGGTATGAGCCTGGCTCAAAGGCCTGGCGGTTTGCGTACCCAAGTGGAGACCAGTCTAGGTTGGTTATCAGCAATAGCGCTGAGTTCTGTGAGCAAGCCGGTTGGAAATGTCTGCACGCTAATCCAGACGTGATTCCACAGCAGTTCTATGACTCAGATGTTGAGGAGGAAGAGGAACTTGTTGCTGGGGACCACGGTCCAGAGCGACAGAGTCCAAGGCAGGGACAGCTCAGGATCCCTCAGAGGGGGGAACCTAGAACACCTCCTCAGGCAAGTGTCAAGTTTGAGTGAAAGAGTGAGCCTTCTTCACCTGCTGGACCAGCTGTAAGGCCCAAGAGGCGCAGCAGGTCAGAGGGGGAAGACACTGAAGTTGAGGATGATTTAGCTGGACCCAGTGAAGCAGCAGGGTCACCAGGATTCACACTGAGGAGATCAGCGAGGACAAGGAGGCCTCCTGATCGGTACGACGCTTCAAGTGTCTGGGAAGTTCTGCAAGATGTGAACCTGAATCCTTCGAGGATATTCAGAGTTTACCTGAGGAAGAAGCAGGCAAGTGGCACAGGGCAATGGACAAAGAGATGAAGTCCATGAAAGATCTAGGTGTGTTCTCACTCAGAGTTGCCACCGGGCAAGCAGGCTGTGAGTTGCAGGTGGGTTTACCGCTTGAAACCCACGGACGCTGGAGAGCCGCAGTATAAAGCCAGGTTAGTTGCTCGAGGATTTACTCAGAGGAAGGGAATACACTTCACGGAGGTGTATTCGCCAACGTCATGAGCGGAGACTCTGAGAACGCTTTTAGCTTGTGCAGCACAGAGAGGCTGGAAAGTAAACCACTTTGATGTGGATGTTGCCTACCTTAACTCAGATCTCCAGGAGGAGCTGTACATGATTCCTCCTCCGGGGTTTGAGAACTTAAGGCAGGATGTTGTGTGGAGATTGCACAAATCCATCTATGGATTACGTCAATCTGCTAGAAACTGGAACATGTGCCTGAATGAAGCCTTAGAAGAGCTAGGTTTCAGGAGAAGTGTTGCTGATACTTGCTTTTATTTGAGAGGATCAGGGGCAACACAAGAGTATTTGCAGATTTGGGTTGATGACGTGCTGTTCTTCTCAGAAACAGATGAACAGGCGGAGAAGTTTGCCAAAGAGCTAGGTAAACGATTCAAGCTTAAACAGCTGGGTGCTGTCAAAACCTATCTAGATGTCAGTGTTGAGCGTGCACAGGATGGAAGCTTTTTGCTCAGCCAGAGAGGTAAAATTGAGCAATTGCTTCAGAAAATGAGGATGAGTGATTGTGCAGGAGTGAGAAGTCCTATGGAGACTAGTTTTGTGAAGGACAGCCAGCAAGTAGAACGCCCTGCGTTCGGAAATATTGAAGTGTTTCAGTCAGCCCTAGGGAGTTTGTTGTACTTGTCCCAGTGGAGCAGACCTGATATAGCGTTTGCTGTCAATCTGCTCAGCAGGGAAGCTTCAAACCCTAGTGTGCAAGCCTAGAATGGCATCAAGAGAGTTCTGAGGTATTTGCAGGAGACCAAAGACTTTTGTCTTAGGTTGCCAGCACAAGGAGAAGTCAAACTGACTTGCTTTGTGGACTCGGATTGGGCTAATCTTGAGGATCGCAAGTCTGTGTCTGGCCTAGTGGTGAAGTTTGGGAACTCAGTAGTTGGATGGAGGTCCAAGACGCAAAGTCTTATAGCGCTCTCATCCACTGAGGCTGAGTTTAGTGCTCTTTCAGAGGTGTGCAGAGAAGTAGAGTTCTATGCTTGCTTGGTGCAGGAACTCTGCGAAGTGGATTGTCAGCCGATACGTGTTTTCGAGCACAATCAACCATGCCTGCGTTTGGCAGAGTCAGGTCAGTTCAAGGCCAGAACTAAACACCTAGACATTCGTTTTCGGAATGTGTGCCAGAGTGTTCAGGAGGGATTAGTTGCACTGAAGTATTGTCCCTCTGCCAAGAACCTAGCTGATGGGTTCACGAAGCCACTCACCTTCCAAAGACATGGGGAGTTTTGCGAAGGTCTGGGTTTGGGACGACCAAGGGTCGATTCTCCCCTCAGGCACGAGACAAGAGGGGGTGTTGGGTGTAGTGAAGGGTTAACCTTCTGTGTCTCGAGGCTGAGGGGAGGCGCTTACAAGGGAAGTAAGCCAAGATGTGATGAAAGCAGCTTGGAATGCTGTGAGCTGAGTGAAAAGTGAAAGCAGTTTTGCTGCGTAGCTGCAAACAGAGGGAGAAGATGCAGCTTAAATCAGATGGAAGTTCTTGTTTGTAAATATGCTACTTTTGAGCAAATAAAGTGATATTAGGACAGAAGAAACGTGTGGGACTTAATTACTGCTCTTTCAAACACACGACCGCTATGCAACTTTGCTATCTGCTAATTGCTTTACGGCCGCTACAAAGCCACAGTGAAATAAAGATAGTTTAAGCCAATTGAGTATGGTCACCCACACTCAAGCCTCCACTTTTGCGAAGCTTGTCTCTAGCCTTAGAGTAGCATTAGAGACACATTTTGGGACTTGAAGGACTGACCTTAGAAATTTGGATTGCACAAGTTCTAGTGGTGCAAAATTGGAAAAGGGACCCAACTGGGCACCATAGAGAAGTTGTGCTATTGGCTTGGCTTCAAATAATTTGAAAAAAAGCTTTTATGTAGATCAGAGGTTTTCAACCTTTTTGAGTCCACAGCTGCCTTGACCAGCTACATTCTTTCTGCAGCAACTCTGTGGGGCTCAGAAGCCCAGTTAGGTCCCCCCTTGCTTGCCCAGCTTGCCTCCCCTCCCCCTTTCTCAAACACCCTCCCTTCTGGAATGTTTCCTCAGCCTCCTCTCCCCTCTCCTTGGGAGTCCTCTGCGTAGCCACCCTTGGTCTGAGCTCCTGCCCCAAAGAGAGGTGCCTCCTCACACTGTCCCACAGGGGCCTGGGGAAAGGATGCCCCCAGCCTTAGTGGCCCGATGGAGATTGGCCAAAGGTGAGCATGAAGCCAGCACCTTACTTACCTTGGGAGGCAGCAGTGGCAGCAGCGGGTGTTTCTGGGCCTGCATGGTGTAAAGCTCCCCTTCAGCACCAAGCACTCAGCTCCCAGGCAGGTACTGCACACAGCAAGCACAAGAAAAGCCAGTGTGGTGCCTGCCTGCCTAGTCTCCCACTTCTCCATCAGTTCCTAACAGCAAGGGCTGGTGGACTGGCTGGCTGGGCTCCCTCACCCGCGTGCTTACTTCTGAGCTCCTGGCAACCAGCACCCCCTAACCAGCCCCAGAGGGTCCATTCACCTGGGGAGCTTGTAGCCAGGGTTGATGCAACAAACATCTACGTAAACCTTTGGGAGGCAGAGACGCAAGAGGGCATCAGACGAGGTTGGGAAGGAAAGGGACAGAGACCAGTGTTGCCTGCAGTACACCTGACTATCATTCAAGGCACCCCAGGGTGCCACGGCACACTGGTTGAAAACCACTGATGCAGATAATCACTTAGTGGTGAGACCACATTTTGAGCAACAAAGTGGATATGCAGAAAGGCCTGCTGCACACTTGAGAATTGTGGGCCCTCCAGCAAGACATCCAAGAGTGACTGATGTGGTGGGGCAGTGCTGTGGAAAGTTGGCAGGGGGAGGCTTCCAGTTTGCTGCGAAGGGAAGAAGGAAGCCAGAGAAGCTGCTGCAGCGACCCAGCTGCTGATTTGAAGCTTAGGAGTGGTTTGGAGGCAACAGACACTCCATAAAAGATCCTAGGGATGACCAGGAAGGGAGGGGTCCTGCTGCAACCTAAAGCAAGCTCCCAACAGGTCCGTCTGGTTCTGTTAGGAGCCGGGTGGCCCCAACAATCAAGCCACGGTTGCTGGACTCAAATGCACTTCTACAACAGGCTGCCACAAGATTCCTCTCCCGGAGCGACAAATTCCCTGCAATTCAATCAAATTAAATAAGGATTATTTTTATTTTATTCAGAATAATTTGGCTGGCGTATCAGAGAACAAAAAGGGAGTCTTATCCAGAATTGGTTGCTGTCCTGTATGGAAACAAGCTGAAATAAAAAAATTAAGGTCATATATATATATATATATATATATATATATATATATATATATAATGTTCATAAATGCACCAATCAAGCACGTACATTGATATATAAACCACATGTCTGAAACCCCACAGAAAGTCCTGAAACCATTTTGTCCCTCCCAAATTGACCTCAAACATTTCTCTGCAAGGTCGAAGGAAAATGGAAAAGCCTCCCCATTGTCTCCTCCTTCACAAATCCTGTCTTAAGGGTATGTCTGTGTATGAATAGGGTGAGCCTGTGACCTGGCTCAGGAACTAAGTATTTATCATTTTAAATACTTAGGCTCCCCAGGGTATGCAATCAAGTGAGCATTAACAGGTAAACCTGTCAGATGAGATAAACAAGTCACTCAGATTTCTGCTGTAGACCGCCTTTTCTGTGATGTAGGTATGATGTATCTGGGGGGTGGTCTTGAGCTACGCCCCTTCTGTGATGTATGTATGATGTTTCTGGGGGTGGTCTTGGACTCCAGGGCGGGCAATTTAAAATGCCTATATAAGGGCAGGTAACCTTTGTTTGGGGTCCTCCTCCTTTCCTGCGTGTGAGGGGAGCACCCTGTTGCAACTGTTCAATAAAGATCAGGCTTACGAGCTGTTTTGCTTCTCAATATTCTCTGGTTGGCCTCTTATTTTCTCCGACTGATGGAGAACCTACAAAGGACTCTATAAGGGCTCTTGTGTTCCCCATAAGGGAATAAGGGCAGATTTTTGTTTATTAAGCTGTTTGAAGAAACAAAGGTAAACAATATAAGACTGCCATCGGAATCAAGGAGGGGGAAGGGTTGCAAAGCTGGATGACTGAAAGACTGAGTTAAAAACACACACCCATGATTTAAAGGATTTTTAGCCACTGCTTCTACACCATTAAGAATACGTTGATAAATGTTTGGCTTTTTGTTCTTGAAAGGGGAAGGAGATTGTGTAGCTTATAAAACTAAAAAAAGATATTGGACTTTTCTCACTCCCCACCCCTTGTACTTTTCTTTCTCTTACTAAACTCACAGTAACTGGGTTCTTATCTCCCTTGATTAAAGTAAAAGTTATTGGAGGACTTATTATGAGATCTCTGAGGAGGTCTGCTTTTGTTTTGTTTTTTCTTTCCATATTATTTGGACAATATACTTAAACCTAAAACCCTGCTTGGACTTTGTGGAATGACTTAACATTACACATATTATAGACTGTAAATATCAATACCTTTTTTTCCTTTTTTCCCCTTTTGGGAACTCCTGCACAATTTGAATTAGGATTATCCTTTTTCTCCTTTTTGACAGGATTGTGATGGATGTACAATTAAGGCTTGAATTGTTATATATGTTGGTTTGTGAGCTTCTACTCTTGGGTTTTCATTTCTTTCTTCAGCAAAGTTCCTTTTACAGAAAAAAATTCCTGCATCTTTTACTTCTTTACAGCATCAGCAACATTCCAGCTATCTCTTAGTGAAATTCTCATTACAGGAATAAACATCATTTAGTTCTGTTTCTCAGAGTCTTTATTATTTACAAAACTTTACACTGGTGATTAATAAATAACAAATAAAGCAACATAATCTTTTTATCTTTTAGCCATCTGGCCAGAGACCTAATGCTGTCTCATTCACATACTCATTTACACTGACCCAGACTTAGTTGATCACGCGTCCTAATAAGGACACCTGTTGCTGGGGAAATTTTCCATTGCCAAGCAACTTGTTGAAGACTATTTTTCTTTCCTTTTTTTGGTTAGATCGTTTTTATTAATTTTCCAATAAAAGACATCCAATTAACATATCAAATCATAATCCAATAAAAATAAAAAACTAAAATAAAAAAGGTCGAATTATCTTCCAAATTGTAATTATTAATTTTACAGCTTCCCATAGTCTGAACCTTGAAGCATGTCCAAACTCAGTCCTGCCTCTCATCGGTATTTCCATATTTCCACATCTCGATTTTAACTCTCCAAACTTCTTTGTCTCTTGCTCTGTGATCCTCAATCATGTCAGAAATCATATAACCTTTCGTCCGTCAAATACAGATTTGTTTGTGTAGTATACTTTTTCAACTGTCTTTTTGCTGGCGCAGCTTTATCTGGCTCCATTCCAATCCAGGCTGTTATGCAACTCTCTGAAGTTTAATGTCATGGCAACTCCCAAATTGTTAATCCTTCCCTTCCAAGCTGTTGTCAAAACCTTCATTTTAAGATTTAGAAATATAGTACCTTTCACCTTATTAAGTTGTTCTTCATAATTATTAAGCAGACTGTTTGCTGTATTGCAATATATCAGTCATTTGGCGATCGATCAGCCTTCCTGGAAACCACTCAGTCCTCCCTCCGGGCCCTAGAGGGGGGCTGCTAGACATCCATTAAGGGGAGGATTTCAAATATTCCAATGCTGCGTAGTACTGGGGAGCGCCATTTTATTCCTTTGTTCTCCTATCTTTAACAAGCATTCCAAGTCTTTAAAAAAGCTGCGCATGAATCCCAATTGTAAATAAAAGTCCATCTGTACTCATTTTATTTTTAAAAGTAATTTAAGTTCTTAATGAGGCTTGGCATAAGAAACCAATTGTTGATATTAAGGAAAGAGGAAAAAGAAAACTTACCAAACGCCTCCGCAATCCACACACCATGATGAGAATCTCTTTGAAGTCCGAGCTCATACACCAGAGACTGTACAATTCTGCAGGTTTTTTCCCCAGCTTCTTCGATCCAGACCATGTCTGTTTGTTTTTCAAATCTATTTATTTTCCCAAAGAGATGTTCCCGGCTACAGGAGTGGCATGGAAGAGTGCCAGCTGTGACCGTGCTCTTTTTGACCCAGTGTCCTGCCGGCTGCACCTTAATGCACGCCAGCAATCTCAGACAATCCGCGGGTCTTCGAGACAGTCCTCCCCTACCCTGGGGAGGCTGCCAGGGCTAATTACCCCCATATCAGCCCTGAATTATTGGCATGGCTGGGGAGTCAGCCGTTTCCCACCACTGGAAACAGGAAGATTTGAAGACACTTATGTACTGAGTTGAATAGGATCCAAACTGCAGCAGTCTGATTGGTCCTAGAACAATAGGATCCAAATTGCAGCAGTCTGATTGGTCCTAGAACAATAGGATTCAGAATGCAGCAGTCTGATTGGTCCTAGAACAATGCAGCAGTATGATTGGTTGGCAGGAACCACCCAATCATGCTCCAGATATAAGTGAATCCACAACTTGATTGGCTTACAGTAGAATTCCAGAATTAGCCAATCTTGTGCAGCCCATTGTGTAAATAATGTATATAAAGCAGATACTTTGAGGGGACTTTCATTCATTCCTCCTCACCACTATGAGCTGAATAAAGAGCATGAAATCACTTTGCGACTCTGAGTATATTTCACTGGCGACGAGGATGGGATCCCGCTGAGCTGACTGCCACACACAGCACCGCAGCACTGCCACCTGCCGCACCCCTGCCTTGCACCGTATATCCAGGCTTCAGCTCCGGGACACAAGGAACTCAGAATGGAAACCGACAGCAGCTTCTCGCCGTTCAACCCAGCATCTGGAGACTGGGAAGCGTACGTGTCAGAGTTGCTTCCAGATCCTAGCTCACAGAGGATCACGCTAGCCAGCGATCATTAAATAAAAGTCTTTATTGAGTTACAGTTTCCATTCTCAAGCTGCTGCGTGCAACCCTACGTCTAATGGTTAGATCGGCGAAGCTCCATCTGAGTCTCCGCCCCTTGTACACCAACTTAATATCCTAGCCTTGCTCCACCTTTTCCGCCTGACTGTTCTTCTCTGGGTCCCTCTGCCCCCCGGGGTCTCTTCCTTCCGGGATTCCTCTGACGCTGACCCCCCTGACTCTTCTCCCTCCTTTCAGCGGGCTTTAGGACCTGGCTCCCTTTCCGGGCTGCCTACTGCGCCACCTTCCTGTGCATTTGAACTTGGCACGCGCGCCCAACCTTCCACCTTCCGTCTGACCGTTTCTTCGCTCCCCGATGGAGGTGTGGCCACTCCTGACTCGTGCCCTCCCCCCTGTTGTGAGCTGCCAGCGCTTGATCCCTGGCGCCCTTCCTCTTCCCTGCTCTCTGGCGGTGACGCTGGTCCCGATTTCCAACTGCTCCCCTCTGAGTCCCCTCTGGCTCTATCTTCCTGGGGTGTCCCCCTAGGCTCCCCCCTTGCCCTGGCCACTGGTGCTCCTTTCTGTGAATCTTCTGATTCACTGGAAAGACTCGGAGATCTCGGGTCGTCGTCATCACTCATCTTTTCTTCTGCCTCCTCCCCCTCGCTCTCTGTTTCCTCCCTTGCCCTTGCCTCTGCTCCTGAACCCCTGACATCCATCCCCCCCTCGAAGCCCCCTCTTCCCCCCTCCCCTCCTTCCGGTGCGGGATCTGGGTGCTGCCGTGTCAGGGGGACGAATGTCGGATACAGTTCGCTTCCCGTGGCGGGCCGCCATCCGAAGTCTTCCGGTTCTTCCTCCCTGCTCTCGTTGACGACGGTCACCTCCGCTTCCATCTCTGTGCCGCCGTGCTCGAAACCCGGGTCGTCCCCGAAAACGTCCATGTCCGTCTCTCCCTCGTTGCCTTCTGGAGACGTTGCTCGTCCTGGACCCTCCAGCCACCTTCTGCGGAACTGCTCCTCTGGTCGATCATCCCACCAATACGAGGGTTCTGAAGCAGATCCCGAGGGTGACCCCTCCGGGGAACGGGCGTCTCGTGTCGGTTCCTCGTCCGAGTCGAACCCCCGGAACGTGCTGGCTGAAAGCGTGGGCGTGAAAAGCCAGTCGTCGAAAAAGTCTGCTGGCATTGGCCTATGTGGGAAGAGGGCATGAAACTCTTCTTTGAGCAGAGGTTCGTCTAAAGCGTAGCCCGGCACCCAGCTGTTGGCACTGGCCGGGGTGCCCTCCTTGGCGAGAAGGTATTCTACCCCCTCTTCCCCCCATCTGGAGTCCAAAATCTCCGTGACTTCGTTGATGCGCTCCTCCTGTGCCACTCCCCCTTGCCCGGTTCTCTCTCGGAGCGGACCCGGTGCCGTTCCTGGTTCCTGAAACCTGTGAGGTGCCTTGTAGGGAGTGAGCACCGATCTGTGGAACACCGGATGCATTCTGGAACCCTCCGGAAGAGCCAGCCTGAAAGCCACCGGGTTGACCTGTTCTTCGACTTGGTAGGGCCCCAGTTGTTTATGCCCTAGTTTCTTCTTCGCCAACGACCTGGCCGGCACTGCGTGGGCTGCTAACCAGACCCAGTCTCCCGCCTGGATCTCTTCGCCAACCCTTCTGTGTTTGTCCGCTTGTACCTTGTATGCGTGTTTAGCCAGCTCCAGGTGCCGCCGCAGCTGATCGTGGACCTCCTGCAACTCCGACGCGAACGCATCTGCTGTCTGCGGCTCCCCCTCCCCCATTCTTTCCAGTCCCGGGAAGGTTCTGGGGTGCCTCCCGTTGTTGGCGAAGAACGGCGTGACCCCCGTGGACACGTGCTTCGTGTTGTTGTAGGCGAACTCGGCGAGAGGCAGGTAATCCACCCACGTCGCAGGCTGTTGATTCGCATAACATCTCAGGTACTGCTGCATGATGGCATTGACTCGCTCCGCTTGCCCGTTGGTCTGCGGGTGTCTAGCCGACGCCAGGTTGATCTTGACGTTCAGGAAGCCCATCAGCCTCTGCCAGAAGTTCGAGATGAACTGTCGCCCTCGGTCGGACAGAATAGACCGCGGCAGACCGTGAACCTTGAACACGTGGTCTATGAACAGTTTGGCGGTTTGTTCCGCCGTGGCCACCTTCGCACACGGAATGAAATGTGCCATCTTGGAGAACAAGTCCACCACCACCAGCACAGCCGTCTTGCCCCTCGAGCTGGGCAGATCCGTGACAAAGTCCAGGGCCACTCTCTCCCATGGTTCGAACGGAGTTTGCAGCGGTTCCAGCAGTCCGGCCGGCGGTCTGTGCACTGGTTTGGCCCTCTGGCAGGTGTCACACCTCGCCACGTAGTCCGCGACTTCCCCTCTCATTCCGGGCCACCAGAAGTCTCTGGCTACTAATTCCACCGTCTTCTCCTTGCCAAAGTGCCCGGCAGTGGGCGCGTCGTGCAGCTGCTGCAGTACCTTGGCGCGAAGTTCGTCTCCCGGCACGTAGATGGCCCCTTTACGGATGAGCAAACCATCTCGCAGCTGGAACTCGTCGGTCGCTGCCGTGCCCCTGTGCACCTCTGCCATCTTTGCTTGCGCGAAGGAGTCATCCTGCAACGCTCGTCGCACCGCATCCAGGTCAACTGTTGCCGCCGCGCACGCCCACACTGTCGGTGCGAAGATGTGCATGGCGGCCGCTGGCGTTGCCTCCTCCAGATACTGTGGCTTACGGGAGAGAGCATCCGCCATGATGTTGGTGTCCCCCGGGACATACTCTATTCGGAAGTCGAAATTCGCAAAGAACTCAGCCCAACGTATCTGCCTCTGGTTCAGGAACTGTGCCGTGCGCCAGTGCTCTAGATTCTTGTGGTCCGTGCAGACCTGCACCGTGTGCTTGGCGCCGATCAGGAAGTGCCTCCACGCTTTGAACGCTGCATGAATGGCCAGCAACTCCCTGTCCCAGATGGTGTAGTTCTGTTCGGACTTGCTGAGCTTCCTTGAGTAAAACGCTCCCGGCCTCCAAACCCCCTGCGGGTCTTTCTGCAGCAGGACTGCTCCCACGGCTCTGTCCGAAGCGTCTGTCTCCACCCTCATCGGCCTGCTGGGGTTGACATGAAGCAGCTGCTCTTCCGACGCGAAGAGACGCTTGAGTGCCTGAAAGGACTGCTCCGCCTGCTCTGTCCAGATGAACTTCTTTTTCTTGGAGCTGAGCGTGTCCGTGATGGCCGCTGTCTGCATCGCAAAGCCTTTGATAAACTTGCGATAGAAGTTCGCGAAGCCGACAAACCGTTGGACCTCCTTCCGGTTGCGTGGGCTTTTCCAATCCAACACTGCTCGGACCTTGGCGCTGTCCATGGCGAGCCCTTTATCAGACAACTTGTAGCCCAGGAAATCCACCTCCGTCACGTCGAATTGGCACTTCTCCAGCTTGGCGTAAAGCCTATGTTGCTGTAGCCTGCTCAGCACTTCCTTGACGTGTCTGTCATGCTCCTGCTGCGATTCCGAAAAGATCAGGATGTCATCCAAGAAACAGACGCACGTCTTGTAGAGGAGCCCCGCCAACACGTGATGCATGAAAGCTTGAAAAACGTGGGAGCCATTTTGCAATCCAAAAGGCATAACTCTATATTCGTAGGTGCCCAGGGGCGTGAACATGGCTGTCTTCCACTCATCTCCTTCCCGCATGCGAATGAGGTTGTATGCCCCTCGCAGGTCCAACTTGGTGAACACTCTGCCCTTCCGTACCTTTGCGAGGAGGTCGTCGATTCGGGGCATGGGGAAGTCCGATGGCTTGGTCACACTGTTCAAGATGCGATAGTCCACTACAAGTCTTTTTTGGGGCGTGTCCCGCTTCTTAACAAAGAATACCGGACTGCCCCCCGCTGCCTTGGACTCTCGGATGAAACCGCGCTCCAAATTATGATCTATGAACTCTTTGAGTTCCTGCAGTTCGTCCTCAGACATGGAATACAGCTTCCCTTTGGGCAGCGCCGCCCCCGGCAGCAGGTCAATTTTGCAGTCATATGGTCTGTGGGGGGGTAGCCTGTCTGCCTCCTTCTCGCAGAAAACCTCCAAAAATTCTGCGTACTTGTGGGGAACCGCTTGCAGCGTGCCTAGCTGCCGCTGTGACTCCTCTTCCTCTCCTTCCTGCCTGGGCACGATGCAGTGTTCAGCGCAAAAGGAAGAGCCGAAGGTCAGCTGCCTCTGGTACCAAGCCAGCGTCGGGCTGTGCTTGTCCAGCCAACTCATGCCCAATACAATGGGCGTGTCCGATAGTTGAGTGACATTGAAGCTGATGATTTCCCTGTGATTCCCAAGTCGCATCACCATTGGTGGCGTCTGCTTCACCACTTGCCCCCCTAGCAGCTCCCTGCCATCCACCGTGACAACCTGCAGGGGCAGCGTGGCAGGCAGCAACTGTATAGCGTGCCGGTCGACAAAGTCCTGCCCTATAAAGTCCGCATTGCTTCCGGAGTCAATGGTGATTGGCACGTCCATGGTGATTCCATTGGGCAGCTGGAGCGACGCGGTGAGCCTCACTACTGGTTTGGGCGGGAGGGGGTCCATGGGCTGTAAAATCTCTGGGGACTGCTTCACTGACACGTCTGGCTGGGCCCCAGTGCCTCTTCCTCCAACCAGACTCCGTCGTTTCCCTGCTGTGGTTGTCCTTGCTGCGTTGCTGCAGTTACCATTGCTGAGGCTGCAGTGTGCTTGTGGAGCCTCTGGGGACACTCTTTCGCCATATGCTGTGGATCATCGCAGATGTAACACTTCCTGTTCCCTCTAGGAGGCTTCGCTTTCACTGCTGCCGGTGCTAGGGCTCTGGCTGCTGACTGAGCCCTTGCACCTCCAACCTCCATAGGTTCCGCTCCTCCTCCTGGCGGAGGCGTGGATTGCGCACGCGCTGCTTCTCTGGGAAGGAAGGAGGAGCCCCTGGCTGGTTCGCGCCCTCCACGCCCTTCGCCACTGCTCCACGGACGTTCTTCCAGCCGCACCCCCACCGCCAGCGCCCTCTGAACGATCTCCTGCGTGGTCCGGGGTCTCTCTCCCCTCGCAATTTCATCTTTAACCGAGCCGTGCAATCCCTCCCAAAACAGGTCTCTTACAGGAGCCGAATCTCTGTCCCATTCCAGAGCACTGACCAAAGCGAAAAAGCGGGCATGGTACTGCCTTACGCTGGCCCTCCCTTGCTTCAGTCCATGTATCTGCTTCTGAGCAAGATCCACGTCAATGCTTGATAAAAAGCACCCATCCATCGCTTTAATAAAGGCATCCGCATTTTGGAGCGCCGGATCCTTATCTCTCCACAAATTGCGCAGCCATGCTTTAGCATCTCCATGCAAATGGGACATGATGAATCCCACCTTCTCTTGCTCATCTCTAAAGTCTTTGTTCAGCAGTTGCAGTGCACACATTACATCTGCTCTAAAGTTGGGGTACTGTTGCAAATTCCCATCGAAGTGAGAGACCAGACCGCCTGTTCGTCTCCCCAACCCAATCCCCTCCGGTTTGGGTGTCAGTTGCCCTTGCTTCGTAAGCACTTCCAACCTGACCTGGAGATCCCTGTAGGCGGCAGCTGCGTCCTCCTCTCTCTTCCTGGATGCAAGAGCCTCGGCATTCAGTCGCGACACTGCTTCTCTGAGTTCCGCTATCTGCTGTTCGGCCGTCATGTTGTCTGCCGTTCGTGAGCTCGCTAGTAGGCACCCGCTTTCTCTCCTCTCCGCGAGGCTGTAGATGCCCACAATTTATGAGATGGAGCTTACTGTCAGAGTTGCTTCCAGATCCTAGCTCACAGAGGATCACGCTAGCCAGCGATCATTAAATAAAAGTCTTTATTGAGTTACAGTTTCCATTCTCAAGCTGCTGCGTGCAACCCTACGTCTAATGGTTAGATCGGCGAAGCTCCATCTGAGTCTCCGCCCCTTGTACACCAACTTAATATCCTAGCCTTGCTCCACCTTTTCCGCCTGACTGTTCTTCTCTGGGTCCCTCTGCCCCCCGGGGTCTCTTCCTTTCCGGGCTGCCTACTGCGCCACCTTCCTGTGCATTTGAACTTGGCGCGCGCGCCCAACCTTCCACCTTCCGTCTGACCGTTTCTTCGCTCCCCGATGGAGGTGTGGCCACTCCTGACTCGTGCCCTCCCCCCTGTTGTGAGCTGCCAGCGCTTGATCCCTGGCGCCCTTCCTCTTCCCTGCTCTCTGGCGGTGACGCTGGTCCCGATTTCCAACTGCTCCCCTCTGAGTCCCCTCTGGCTCTATCTTCCTGGGGTGTCCCCCTAGGCTCCCCCCTTGCCCTGGCCACTGGTGCTCCTTTCTGTGAATCTTCTGATTCACTGGAAAGACTCGGAGATCTCGGGTCGTCGTCATCACTCATCTTTTCTTCTGCCTCTTCCCCCTCGCTCTCTGTTTCCTCCCTTGCCCTTGCCTCTGCTCCTGAACCCCTGACAGTACGCCTCCTGTTTCACCTTCCTCCTAGAAGCCAAAGGGGTCACCGATGAAGAAGACGCCAAGAAGAGGGTGATATTCTTCAGCATCTGCGGAGAGGAGACGTTTGAAATCGCCCGGGCTCTCCTTGCGCCTGAAGACGTCGCTGCTGTTCCATACAAAACAATAATGGAACAGCTGAAGGGGCACTTTTCGCCACAGCCCTCAGTGGTGGCTCGTCGAAATGCCTTCTACGCAAAGCGGCAAGCCCCTGGGGAAACCATAACTGGGTTTGTGACCTCTCTCCGCCAAGCCGCCCGGTTCTGCAACTTCTCAGAGCTGGAGAACATGCTTCGGGACCGCCTCGTCGGTGGCCTGAAGGATGAGAAGCTGCAACGACGCCTCTACGCTAAGAAGGACCTAACGTTCCAGGTCACTCTGGAGGAGGCCCTGGCAATGGAAGCTGCCAAGAGGTTGACGCAAGAGGCACGGCTGAGCCTGCCATCTCAACCGAGGGTCCACCACGAAGACCTCACCGACGACTCAGGATCTGACAGGGAGGAGGTGCACCGAGTACAGCAGCGCACTCAAGCAGCCCACATACCACAGCTGCCTCGACGAGAAGGAGGGAACTGCGCAAGCTGCAGGGAAAATCACGAGAGGAGGACCTGCCGTTTCCGCAACGCAGAGTGCAGGCAGTGCAGAAAATCGGGACACATCGCCCGGGTGTGTCGAGCTCGGCCCACACGACGCCAGGCATCAGATGACCAATCCAAGAGCCCCAGGTCCCGGGGCCCAACGCACCAAGGCAACTCGACGGAGCTCACGGACTTCCAGGTATACCAGTTGCCCCACCCCAACGTAGAGAAAAATTATGTAGAGGTACAGATATAGGGGACCCCATGCCGCATGGAGCTTGACACAGGTTCAACTCTATCCATAATCTCGGCAAGGACCTTAAGGAAACTGTGTCCTACTGGGGGTCCCAAACTCAGGCCGGCCCCATTCACCCTCCGGGACTTCCAGAAACGTAAGGTCCCCACAATGAGGGTGGGGACCTTCAGGGTGCAATACCGAGGGCGGACGCGGCAACTGGACTTGCTTGTGGTCAAGGGCCCCTACATTAGCTTACTGGGATTGGCATGGTTTGGACCACTGGGGCTAGCCATCACCGGGGTGAACCACACTACCTTACAAGTGGACGTGGACGCCATATGCAAGGAATTTCCAGGGGTTTTTTATGGGAAATTGGGACAGTATACGGGCCCCCCCATTGCTCTACAGCTTGACCCCGCAGTACGACCGGTCAGGCTCAAGGCCCGCCGGGTTCCGTTCGCCCTGAAACCCCGTATAGACGAGGAATTGGACCGGCTCGTGGAGCAAGGAGTGCTGGAGCTGGTGCCTAATGCCCCCTGGGAAACCCCGATCGTCACACCCGTCAAGCCTAATGGTTCGGTCCGCATCTGCGCAGACTACAAATGTACCATAAACAAGGCCCTCACGGCCCATGCATACCCAGTGCCAGTGGACAGCCATGTCCTTGCCACCCTGGCTGGGTCGAAAATTTTTGGCAAGCTGGACTTGGCCCAAGGATATCAACAGCTGCCAGTAGATGAGGCCACAGCAGAGGCACAGATGATTGTGACGCACAGAGGAGCGTTCAGGGTAAAGCGGCTGCAATTCAGTGTCAGTGTGGCACCAGGCATATTCCAGAATCTAATGGACTCGCTCCTTAAAGGGATTCCTGGTGTCACCCCCTTCTTCAATGATGTGTTGATTGCCGGGCCCACACCAGAGGAGTTTGAGGACCACCTCCGCACCGTTCTGCACCGTTTCCAGACGGCGGATCTCAAGGTGAAGCGGGAAAAATGTCTACTAGGAGTGCCTCAGGTGGACTTTCTGGGATTTATGGTGGACGCAGAAGGGGTCCACCCGACTGGGGACAAGGTACGGGCCATTTGTGATGCCCCAGCGCCCAAGAGCAAGGCTGAACTTCAGGCCTTCTTGGGACTATTGAACTTTTACCATTCCTTCCTTCCCCACAAGGTGGCGGTAGCGGAGCCCCTACATAGACTCCTGGACAAGCGGGCCCCTTGGGTGTGGGGCCAGCGCCAGGAGGCTGCATTCCAGGCAGTCAAGGACTTGCTTGTCTCAGACTCGGTCTTGGCACACTTCGACGAGAGGCTGCCGGTGGTGCTAGCATGCGACGCCTCGCCCTATGGCATTGGCGCTGTCCTGGGACACCAACTCCCAGATGGAAGAGAGGTACCGGTAGCATACTTTTCCCAGACACTCAATGCAACCGAGCGGAACTACTCGCAAATAGACAAGGAGGGGCTGGCAATCGTGAAGGGAGTAAAAAAATTCCATGATTTCTTGTACGGGCGGCCCTTCACCGTAGTGACTGACCACAAGCCGTTGCTTGGCTTGTTTGCCCCCGAAAAGCAGACCCCACAAGTGCTGTCTCCTCGCGTCCTCAGGTGGTCAATTTTCCTTGCCAGCTACCAGTATGCACTGATTCACCGCCCGGGGAAGGCGATGGGCCATGCGGACGCCCTCAGCAGGCTACCACTACCGGAAACAGGCCCCGACCCAGCACCTGCACAAGAGGTTATGAGCCTGGAGCTGCTTCCCGACCGCCCCATTCAGGCACAAGAAGTTGCACACCATTCCAAGAAAGACAGGGTCATCTCCCGGGTCCTGGACTGGGTGTGGAGGGGATGGCCCAGCAGCAGCCCTGGGCCAGAATTCGCTGGCTACACAACCCACAAACATGAACTGTCGGCCCACAAGGGGTGCCTGTTATGGGGAAGCAGGGTCGTTGTTCCCCAGCCCCTCCGCAAAAGGGTCATCACAGCCCTACACGAGACACACCAAGGGGTAGTAAGAATGAAGGCCCTTGCCAGGAGTTATGTGTGGTGGCCAGGGATCGACGGAGAGATAGAGGCCTGGGTCAAACACTGCCAGGCCTGCCAAGAATCCCGCCCAGATCCCCCAAGGGCCCCAGTCCAGTCCTGGGAGTCCGCCCGAGCACCATGGTCACGCCTGCATGTGGACTTCGCTGTCCCCTTTCAGGGGAAAACATTCTTCATAGTGGTGGACTCCTACACCAAATGGCTGGAAGTCGCACTGGTACCGTCCACTTCTACATCCGCAGCCATCCGGGTACTATGCAGGCTGTTTGCAACCCACGGGCTCCCTGACACTCTCGTCTCAGACAACGGGACTGCATTTACGTCAGGATAATTCCAAACCTTCACAGCGCAGAACGCCATTCCACCCTGCCACCAATGGCCAAGCAGAACGCATGGTGCGGACCACCAAGGACACCCTTCGCCGCATGACGCAAGGGGATTGGGAGTACCGCCTTGCCACATTCCTCCTATCACAGCACAGCACCCCCAGCTCAACGACTGGCCGGAGCCCCGCTGAACTACTAATGGGTCGGTGCCTTGCAATCAGATTGGACCGCCTTCACCCCGATAGAGCTCAGGATGAGGCAGTGGTGGGGGAAGGCAGGAACCCCCGGACCTTCGAGGCCCGGGACCCAGTGTATGCAAAGAATTTTGGGGCAGGCCCAGCATGGGTACCCGCCACAGTCACCAGGGTCACTGGCCCCGAGTCGTACGAGGTGCTAACGGATGGGGGGCAATGCTGGCGCCGCCACTGCGACCAGATACGGCGACGATTCCCGGGAGAAAACCAAGAGGAGGAAAGGTCAGAGGAGTCCCAAGGGAACAGAGGGGCAGTGAGGCCCATAGAGCAGGAGGGGCCAGCAGGAGAGGCAGAATCAGTAAATACAGAGAGGACCCGTGAGGCCGAAAGGACACCGGAACCAGAACCACGACTGAGCGAGCCGGTTGCGCCAGACCAAACAGGCCCATCGCAGCCAGCATCCTTGGAACACGAGCCAGAACCTGAACCCCGGACCAGGGAACACCACAGGCCGCAACGCACACGTAGGCCGCCGGCGTACCTCGAGGACTATGAATGCGACCTCCCGGGCAGGACTGGAACTTAGAGGGGAGGGGTGTTATATACTGAGTTGAAAAGCATCCAAACTGCAGCAGTCTGATTGGTCCTAGAACAATAGGATCCAAATTGCAGCAGTCTGATTGGTCCTAGAACAATGCAGCAGTATGATTGGTTGGCAGGAACCACCCAATCATGCTCCAGATATAAGTGAATCCACAACTTGATTGGCTTACAGTAGAATTCCAGAATTAGCCAATCATGTGCAGCCCATTGTGTAAATAATGTATATAAAGCAGATACTTTGAGGGGACTTTCATTCATTCCTCCTCACCACCACTATGAGCTGAATAAAGAGCATGAAATCACTTTGCGACTCTGAGTATATTTCAAAGACCATTTTTCAAGTTTCTTCTAGAAAATTCCAACAGCCCTCCTAACTTGAAATGCTGTCTTGAACACCTGGTAATCCCCCCCCCTTTACTCAGTAAGGCCCAATTCCATATTCAGCATTTTAAGTTTTACAACAAAGGCTTTGTAAAAATGTCTGCAATCATAAACTCTGTGGAACAATACCTGAGCTTGATCCAACCTTTTAAAATGCACTCTTTCACATGTGCATAACATATATCTAAGTGTTTTGTTTTAGGTCTACATTTTTCTGATTCAGTCATATTTATACATGATTGATTATCCTCAAATATTGTTACACCTTCTGGAAAATTTAAATGTAGATCATTGAAAAGTTATCTGAACCATTCCACCTCATTACAGGCTAGAGATAGTCTAATATATTCCGCCTCAGCACTTGATACTGCTACCAAACTTTGCTTTCTGGAGTACCACTCAATGGGAGTTTGTTTATACATAAATGCAGTCCCAGATGTGGACTTTCTATCTGTAGAGGTTCCCCAATCTGCGTCAGTATAAACATAGAAATCACCACAACTTTGTTCAGATAGTTTAAGTTTATAATGAAATGTTAGGAAAACATTCTTTAAGAAACAGATAAAAGTTCCTGGAAGCTTTAAAGAATTTTTCTTTAGTGTGTAGGAGTGGCACTCTAGGCTTGATTGTTGTCAACTGGAGGTGCAAATAAAGGGAGGAAGTTGCAGGCTGCAATTTCCGCACGAGGAAAGTGTTGGCGATCGGCCCCCTCAGGAAAGGCTGACTCCTCTTCCCAGACACAGGGGCCTCTCTCCGGTGGTCTGCCTCTGGCTGGTCTTCGCTCAGTCCAGAGAGACCGGTGATAAGCGACACCTCCCTTTTGAGAGATGCACACTCACTTTCCCCTTGCATCTCAGCAGAAAAAAGAAACAGTCTGAAAGTAGCCTAGGATTCTACTTTATTCACAGACTGTACACTGTACACAGAGCTAGTACAAACATGCCTGCTCTCTCAGCCTCCGTACAACTCACTGCTTCCTCCTCTGCAGCAACAACAGGAAGGTCTCAAGTTACACTGAGAACACAACCCTGAGAACAGCGTAGGACATCCTGTCTCACGCTCAGTAACATCAGAAATATCACATGATGTAAACAATGTGCTGCTATCACACAGCTGGTGAGTACACAAATCCCAACAGAAAGCACACACACACAAACACGCTTTCAACACACATGCTGACAAGAAGTTTGGAAGTAAGACAATGTGTGCTGCTGATACTGTGAGTTTTGCTGTGTCAGGATTGTTAATTACTGGACTGAGATTATACCGTGCTGGAGAGATAATGAAGGAATGTAAATAGCTTGTATATAATAGTAACAGAATTGCTTGTGCAACCAGTCAAGCAATAAAGAAGCTCTTGACTGAAGAATTTGAGTATGACTCCTGTTCTTGTCCTGTGCCTCCAGGGAAAACTCTGCTACAAACAGTAAGAAGTGGTTTTACTGAAGTGCCACCACACAAGCAGAAAAGTGCAGCAGAAGTGTGTGGGCGGTAACCTCTAATAGGTTACCAGATCTGAGTGGGCAGGGACAGAGCGTGAAAGCGAACCCAGAGACGGGAAGCTCCTCAGCATTTCTCAAGGAGCTGGCTGTGGCAGGCGTCAGCAGGGAGTGTCTGCTTGAGACCAGGAGCCGAACAATCTTTCAAGCCGCATGTGAGTAAAGACTGAGTAAAAAAGCTGAAAGCTGAGTGGAGCCATGGCTGGAATTGGGGCAGGAGCTCAAGGTGGAGCATCCTACTTTCCAGTAGAGAAACTGGGGGAATCCAATTACATGTCATGGAGTTTGCAAATGCAAGCGTTTCTAAAGAACAGTGTTTGACTATTGTTGTTGAACCTCCTGTAAAGGAGGAGGATGAAGAATTAGATGACACAGACCAAAGAATGGAGGATAGAACATACGCTGATCTAATTCTGAGTCTAGAGAAATCTCAGTTATCTCATGTGCACGAACTTAAAACAGCAAGCGAGATTTGGAAAGCTCTGAGAACGATACACATTAGAGACACTGCTGGAAGCAAAATTACTCTAATGAGGGCTCTGTACAGACCAAGACTGAGTGAGGGTGAATGTGATTCAAAACACATTCAAAGGTCCCTAATGAAGGTGTGGGGGAAATATATTGGAGTCAAAAACTCTGTGGTGGGTACACCTATAGAAGCATTAGCACTCAAAGCAGCAACTAGAAGAGACACATGGCCAATGTACAGAGAATTGTTAAAGGAAGAACAAGGAAGGCCAAAATTGAAAGAATATGATGAGATAAAGGAACATTTACAAAGCTGGCTGCATTACAGGCAACTAAATGGAACATTTAAGCAAGATTGTAAGAAAGGATTTACATATTCAGTTTCCAAATTCCAAAAGGATATCATAGATGACAATACCAAATAATTAAAAAAGGCTTATGGTATACTGTTGGAATGGGAAACTAAAGATGAAGAAGTTAAGTCAGCAATGATCAAATGGGCGCAAGATTTAGGGCATAAAATAATGTTTGAGGATTGGACAAGGCTCTGGAAGATACGGTAAATATTAAGTTTACGGATTGTACCTTAATAAAAGAGAATTATATGAAAATGGTGTATAAGTGGTATATCACACCAGTTAAATTAGCAAAGATGTATAAAACAAAACACAAAATTTGCACTCCTTGGCAGGTTTTGAATAAACATACACAAATTTATTGACTGTGAACATAATAGACAGATAATTTAAGGATCTATACAATTTTACAATATGCAGAGAATAACATGTGTTGAGAAATCAGAGAGGAGCTGAGGGAAGTCTTGGGGGGAGGGTTTTTTGGGGAGGGGGAGAAAAAAAGGGAAATGATGAAGATGATATGTTCTGATAATTTGTTATGTTGAAATTCTTAATAAAAATATTTTTTTAAAAAAGAACAAAAGATTTACTGGAGATGTAAAGAAAAGGAAGGGATGTTTTATCTAATAATAATAATAATAATAATAATAATAATAATAATAATAATTTATTATTTATACCCCGCCCATCTGGCTGGGCTTCCCCAGCCACGCTGGGCGGCTTCCAAAATTTTTTTTAAAATACTGTAATACATCAAACATTAAAAGCTTCCCTGAACAGGGCTGCCTTCAGATGTCTTCTAAAAGTCTGGTAGTTGTTGTTCTCTTGAACATCTGGTGGGAGGGCGTTCCACAGGGCGGGCGCCACTACTGAGAAGGCCCTCTGCCTGGTTCCCTGTAACTTGGCTTCTCGCAGTGAGGGAACCGCCAGAAGGCCCTCGGTGCTGGACCTCAGTGTCTGGGTAGAACGATGGGGGTGGAGAAGCTCCTTCAAATATACTGGACCGAGGCTGTTTAGGGCTTTAAAGGTCAGCACCAAAACTTTGAATTGTGCTCGGAAACGTACTGGGAGCCAATGTAGGTCTTTCAAGACCGGTGTTATATGGTCTCGGCGGCCGCTCCCAGTCACCAGTCTAGCTGCCGCATTCTGGAATAGTTGTAGTTTCCGGGTCACCTTCAAAGGTAGCCCCACGGAGAGCGCATTGCAGTAGTCCAAGCAGGAGATAACCAGAGCATGCACCACTCTGGCGAGACAGTCCGCAGGCAGATAGGGTCTCAGCCTACGTACCAGATAGAGCTGGTAAACAGCTGCCCTGGACACAGATTTGATCTGTGCCTCCATGGACAGCTGTGAGTCCAAAATGGACAGCTGTGAGTCCCAGGCTGCGCACCTGGTCCTTCAGGGGCACAGTTACCCCATTCAGGACCAAGGAATCCTCCACACCTGCTCGCCCCCTGTCCCCCAAAAACAGTACTTCTGTCTTGTCAGGATTCAACCTCAATCTGTTAGCCGCCATCCATTCTCCAACCGCCTCCAGGCACTCACACAGGACCTTCGCCGCCTTCACTGGTTCTGATTTAAAAGAGAGGTAGAGCTGGGTATCACCCGCATACTAATGAACACCCAGCCAAAAACCCCTGATGATCTCCCAGCGGCTCCATGTAGATATTAAAAAGCGTGGGGGAGAGGACGGAACCCTGAGGCACCCCACAAGTGAGAGCACCCAGGGGTCTGAACACTCATCCCCCACCACCACTTTCTGAACACGGCCCAGGAGAAAGGAGCGGAACCACTGTATAATAGTGCCCCCAGCTCCCACCCCCTCAAGACGGTCCAGAAGGATTTTATGTTTGATGGTATCTGTCAGGGAACTGACATCGGAGCCAGAGGCGGAGGCTAGGCTCTCAAGCGATGCTGGAGAAGGGCCCAGCAGGGGGAGAGGCGGCTCACCAGCTGGGGAAGGAAATCAGCGTAACACCAGGGATAAAGGGGGGCAGATGGGGGAATCGGCGAGGGGGCTCCAGGACTCCTCGCCAGAGATCAGCGAGGAGAGCACGGGTCCTCCGCTACCCACGCCCTCCCTGCGCAGAAGACTTCCGCGCAGGGAGAGTAGGAGGAGACTTGGAGTCAAACAACTTTTATGCTGGAAAAGGTTTAAGAAACGCCCACTGACGGATTCTGCTAGCGACTGAACAGCCACAAAGTGTAGGGCTGTCCAGACAGAAAAGGTTTAACAAGGCAACCTAGCCAGGAGTGGCACCAACTTGCGCACGAGCAACCCCTACATTTATGACAGCAATCCGTCAGTCCTTGACGTTGCTTGTGCGCAGCGACAGGCAGGCAGCAGAATGAGCCAAACTGGAGAAGCCGGCGCCACGGAGGGAGCAGCTGGAGTGCAAAATCTGGTGGAGAGGAACCGAGATTTGGAACAGCATGTGGCTCTTCTCACGGCGCAGTTGGAAGAAAGGCGGGCTCACGATGCACAGGTCAGACCCACCCCCGTAGCAAGGAAGGTACCGGGACTGGTACACAAGTTTGGGGGGAAGCCCCAGGACTACAACGTGTTCCGAACGGAAATAGAATACGCTTTGGAACTGCAGCATAAGGATTTTGCGGATGATGGGGAGAGGGTGGCCTACATTGTCGGGCATCTGCAGGATGGGGCCAGGGAATGGATCAGACCCCTAATGGCAACGCAAAATGCCGCCTTGAAAGACCTGAGGAAATTCTTCCAGGCGATGGATGCGATGTATTCCAGTGATGTGCAGCAAAGTGTGACTCGGCGGGAACTGATGGGTTGTAAACAGGGGAACCAGTCAGTTAGAGACTACTGGTCACGCTTTGCCATGTTAGTCCACCGGCTCGGGTGGGAATTGGACTCTGAACCCATTCAGATGTTGTTTGAGGAGGGGTTGTCCCCAACGGTGAAGGACGAGCTTTCCCGCGCGCCCCGCCCACAGTCGATGGATCAGCTGACCAAGGCTGTGCTTGCAATTGGCGTAAGACAGGAAGCGCGGGCTCAGGAGAAGCGCGAAGGGAGAGGGGAACGTTGCCATGACTACCGCATTCCTGAAATACCGAGGCAGCCTTCCCCGCCGGCGGAGCCAATGGAAATTGATGGCGCGTGCGCGCGGGAGGTTTCAAACTCCAGTGAAAGTCGCAAAAGGGAGGGAAAGGATTGGAAAACTAATAAGAAGTGTTTCCTCTGCCAGCGGCCAGGACATTTTGCCAGGGTCTGCCCTCAAAGAAAGGCCTGGCAAGGAATGGTGGGAGCTGCTGGAGGTGAGGAGGAGGGGGAAAGGGGGCAGGAGCAGGGAAACGCCAACGCTTGGCTGCCACTCAGCGGGCACAGCAGCCAGGCCAGCAACCAATAGAAGTGCCCCAGCCAGACCCCCCCAGCCTAGCCATAGAAGTGGTGCTAGAACTCCCGAATGGGCACCCAGTCAAGGTGAAGGGGCTGTTGG
Organism: Podarcis pityusensis; assembly: GCF_964106645.2. Taxonomy (NCBI): domain Eukaryota; kingdom Metazoa; phylum Chordata; class Lepidosauria; order Squamata; family Lacertidae; genus Podarcis; species Podarcis pityusensis. The sequence goes on from NC_138045.1 coordinate 10,020,003, forward strand.
ATTCAGGCAGTTCCTGCAATTTCTTCAGCAAGGACTTCGCCCTAGAGCAGCAGCTCCACCTGCTGCCCCTGGATTTTCCCTTGAAAGTGACCACCATTGATGGCAGGGAGCTTCTGGGAGGGGAAGTGACGCACCAGACCCCACCAATGAGAATGAGGGTTTCCAAGCACCCGGAGACCATTGCCTTTCACGTAGCCACACTGGCAGGACCCCCAATAATATTAGGGATGAGCTGGCTGGCACTACATGATCCAGTAGTGGCATGGCATCAGCGGACGGTCACCTTTGGGTCAGCCTACTGCTTGGAACACTGTCTAAGGGGGGAAACCCCAAGGATGACCGTGGCCAGGGTGGCTGGGATAGCTGTGGAGCCGAAAGGGGAGGTGCCACCACAATATGCTGACCTGCAGGAGGTCTTCAGCGAGAAGGAGGCGGATAGACTACCCCCCCCATAGGCCCTTTGACTGTCAAATCAACTTGCTCCCAGGGGCGCAGCTGCCGGTGGGTAAACTGTATGCCATGTCGGACAGGGAGATGAAGGAGTTGCGGGAATTTATTGACAAGAACCTGAAAAGAGGTTTCATAAGAGAATCAAAGGCGGTGGGGGGCAGTCCGGTGTTCTTTGTGGACAAAAAAGATACTAATCAACCCAGGCTCGTTGTGGACTTCAGGGCCGTCAATTTGGTGTCAGAACCCGTGACCTTCCCAATGCCCAGGATTGACGACATTTTAACACGGGTGAGGCAGGGAAAATTTTTTACCAAGCTGGACCTCAGGGGAGCATACAACTTGATTAGGATGAGGGAGGGGGACGAATGGAAGACCACAATGTTCACACCCCTGGGGGCCTTTGAGTACTTAGTTATGCCATTTGGATTACAATCGGGCTCCGCCTGTTTTCAAGCTTTCATGCATCACGTGTTGGGGTCCCTGCTGTACAAGAACTGCGTAGCCTTCTTGGACGACGTCTTAATCTATTCGGACAATGAGAAGCAACATGTCAGTGACATCAGGGAAGTGCTAAAGAGACTGCAGAAGCACCAGTTGTGGGTCAAGCTAGAAAAATGTCAGTTTCACGCCAGAGAAGTCGAGTTCCTGGGGTACAAGTTGTCAGGCAAAGGCCTAGCTATGGACCCAAGCGAGGTGCAAGCGGTGCTGGAATGGAAGGCCCCCAAAACCCGGAAGGACGTGCAGAGGTTCCTAGGGTTCAGCAACTTCTACAGGAAGTTCATCAAGAACTTCTCCCACTTGACAGCGCCCATCACAGATTGTCTGAGTAGCAAAAAGAAGTTTGTCTGGACAGAAAGTGCCCAGCAATCCTTTGAAAGACTGAAGAAGGCATTCGCTTCGGAAGAGCAGCTCCTGCACGTTGATCTGGAGAAACCCATGAGGCTAGAGACCGATGCGTCCGACAGAGCCATTGGGGCGGTTCTTTTGCAGCCAGAGAGGAGAGGAGCAAGCAGGAATGGAAGCCGTGTGCCTTTTTCTCGAGGAAGCTGAGCAAGTCGGAGCAAAACTATACGGTGTACGACCACGAACTGTTTGCGATCTAAGCGGCGTTTCGCCGATGGAGACATCTGCTGATAGGGGCACGGCACAAGATCCAGGTTTGTACTGATCACAAGAACTTGGAATACTGGAGGACCGTGCGAGTACTCAACCAGAGACAGATTAGATGGGCACAGGAGTTCTCCAAGTTTTCCTTCGAAATCTGATACGTGCCAGGAGAGGAAAACGTAAGAGCAGATGCTCTCTCCCGGAAGCCGGAGTACATGGAAGGAGAGGGACTGCCGGAGATACGACACGTGATCCCCGAGGACCGATGGGTGTGTGTGGGAGCCTTGGTTGGGAAACGAGAACTGGCCGGGCTTACTAGAAACGACGTGTTCGCTCAAACTAAAATCCGGGAACTCCGAGATGGAAGAGAAAACCAAGGGGGTTTTGAGGAAAAGGAAGGGGTGCTGTACTATAAGGGGGCTCTGTATGTACCGGGGGAGACCCTGAGGGGAAAGGTACTCAAACAACTCCACGACAACCCCACAGCTGGGCACTTTGGACAGCACAAAACCATGATGCTCGTCACCAGGCAGTTCTGGTGGCCAAGGGTGAGGGAGGATGTACGGGAATATGTACGGGGGTGCGACCGCTGCCAAAGGGCAAAGGGGGAGAGGGCTGCCCCCGCAGGGTTACTGGAACCCTTACCCACGCTGGGAAGACCCTGGGAGGTGGTGTCCATTGATTTTATGACCGATTTGCCCAAGTCCCGGGGGAAGACAGCAGTCATGGTAGTAGTCGATCTATTGACAAAGATGTGCCATTTCATAGCTTGTTCACATGCGGTGACGGCAGAGGAGACAGCCAAGTTGTTTGTGGATCACATCTTCAGGTTGCATGGGACGCCCTCGAGGGTCATCTCCGACCGCGGGAAACAATTTACTTCCCGGTTCTGGAGGAAGCTCATGAGCCTGCTGCAGGTAGAGGTGAGCTTCTCGACGGCGAGACATCCGGAAACCAACGGGCAAGCAGAAAGAGCAAACAGTGTACTTCAGCAATACCTACGCTGCTACGTCAGCGAGAGGCAGAACGATTGGGTAGAGAAACTAGCGCTGGCTGAATTTGCGTACAATAACGCTGAACATGTGTCCACGGGAATGAGCCCGTTCATGGCCAATTATGGGTGTCACCCCAGGGCCTTCCCGGGGAGTGGGGAGGAAGGGTGGAGCGTACCGGCGGCAGAGCAGTTTGTGGAAGAAATGGAGGCCCTGCACCAGCAACTTAAGATGAACTTAGAACGGGCCAAGGAAATTTACAAGAGGCAGGCAGACAAGCACCGTAGGGAAGGGGAGACCATACGGGTGGGGGACCGGGTGTGGTTGTCAACCCAAGGGTTACCCTTTAAGGGGGGGTGCAAGAAGTTGCAGCCAAGGCGGCTGGGGCCGTTTGAGGTAACACAGCAGGTGAACCCCGTGGCATTCAAGCTCAAGTTGCCTGACAGCATGAAGATACACCCGGTGTTCCATAGGTACCTACTCTCACCGTACAGGGAGGGGCGGGGAGTCCCGGGGCGGGAAGGCAAAGTCACCACACACCTGCAGATAGAGGAGAGGGAACACCACAACCGGGCCACGGAAATACTCGATTCAAGGTGGCGAGGGCGCCAGGTGGAGTACCTGGTAGCTTGGGAGGGAGAACACGGGTCGGAAAACACGTGGGTTCCCGCGGAGGCAATCAATGACGGGTATCTTGTGGAGGAATTCCACAGCCTATTCCCGGACAAACCCAAACAACTAGCGAGATTCTGGGAGGAGCATTTTGGAACCACAGACGATGAGGAGGATTTTGTGGGTTTTTCTGCCTCCGAAGAGGAGGGAGGAGAGGCTTCGGAGAAAGAAGAATCAGACTGGGAGGCCCACCCCGCGGGGAGAGATCGGAGCGGGTGGTAAGCGGGTTTTGAATCCTCAGAGGATGGCGACAGCTCCTTCCGGGGATTCCCCGCATCGGCGGCCGAGGAAAGGGACGAAGTTGGATCAAAAGGTCGGGCCGGGGTGAAGGGGGTCCTGGGGGGGAGGTGGATGTCAGGAAACTGACATCGGAGCCAGAGGCGGAGGCTAGGCTCTCAAGCGATGCTGGAGAAGGGCCCAGCAGGGGGAGAGGCGGCTCACCAGCTGGGGAAGGAAATCAGCGTAACACCAGAGATAAAGGGGGGCAGATGGGGGAATCGGCGAGGGGGCTCCAGGCCTCCTCGCCGGAGATCAGCGAGGAGAGCACGGGTCCTCCGCTACCCATGCCCTCCCTGCGCAGAAGACTTCCGCGCAGGGAGAGTAGGAGGAGACTTGGAGTCAAACAACTTTTATGCTGGAAAAGGTTGAAGGAACTCCCACTGACGGATTCTGCTAGCGACTGAACAGCCACAAAGTGTAGGGCTGTCCAGACAGAAAAGGTTTAACAAGGCAACCTAGCCAGGAGTGGCACCAACTTGCGCACGAGCAACCCCTACATTTATGACAGTATCAAACGCCGCTGAGAGATCCAGCAGAACTAGGAAACAGCTCTCACCTTTGTCCCTAGCCCGCCAGAGATCATCAACCAGTGCGACCAAGGCAGTTTCAGTCCCATGATGAGGCCTGAATCCCGACTGGAAGGGATCCAAATGCTCCGCTTCCTCCAGGTGTGCCTGGAGTTGTTCAGCAACCACTTGCTCAATCACCTTGCCCAAGAATGGAAGATTTGAGACTGGGCGATAGTTGGCCATCGTGGCCGCATCTAAAGATGGTTTTTTAAGAAGCGGTTTAATAACCGCCTCTTTCAGTGGGTCTGGGAAGGCTCCCTCACGGAGGGAAGCATTCACCACCCTGCAGAGCCCATCGCCCAGCCCTTCCCGGCTCGCTTTTATCAGCCAGGATGGGCAAGGATCAAGGAGACAGGTGGTTGGTTTCACTCGTCCAAGCAGCCTGTCCACATCCTCGGAGGTAACAGATTGGAATTGATCCCACGCAACTTGACTAGACAGGACTCTAGCACTCTCCTGCCCCGGCCCTGCTCCCATGGTGGAGTCTACTTCTTCCCGAATCTGAGCGATTTTATCTGCAAAAAAACTTTGCAAAATCATTGCAGGAGATCATGTGGCCCGTACTGGGCCCCGATGTCGCAGGTGGTTCCGCTAAATTGTGAACCACCTGAAAAAGTCTCCTGCTGCTGTTTACTGCAGATGCAATAGAGGCGGTGAAGAAAGTCTTCTTCGCCGTCGCTATTGCCACTTGGTAGGCTCGATGTTGAGCTCTAACCTGTGTCCGGTCAGATTCGGAATGAGTTATCCGCCACCGGCGCTCTAGCCGTCTCAACGATTGTTTCATTGCCCTCAGATCCGTGGAAAACCACAGGGCTGTCCGGGCTCCATGCAATCGGAGAGGGCACTTTGGAGCCAAACAGTCAATAGCCCTGGTTAACTCCACGTTCCAGCGGGCCACCAGGGAATCATCTGAAAGGCCATCAACATGGGATAAAGCATCCCCTACCACTCTCTGGAAACCATTTGGATCCATTAAGTGACGGAGGCGGACCATCCAAATCGGTCCCACCTCCCTGCAGAGGGGATGGGTTGCGGAGAAGTCCAGTTGCACCAGGAAGTGATCTGACCATGGCACTTCTTTCGTTGCGCTTTTAGTTAGTGTCAGATCACCAACATCCATAGAGGTAAACACCAGGTCTAAGGCATGTCTGCGGCTATGCGTTGGGCCAGACTTATTCAGGGACAGCCCCATGGAGGCCATGCTTTCCACGAAGTCTCGAGCGGCCCCTTGTAAGGTCATGTTGGCATGGATGTTAAAATCCCCTAGGACGACCAAACTAGGTGTCTTCAGGAGAACATCCGCCATGACCTGAAGCAGCTCGGGCAGGGAATCCTTGGTGCAGCGGGGAGGTCGGTACACCAAAATGAATCCTGTACTGCCTCTATTGCCCAACTTCCAGAACATGCACTTGGAAAACTGGGTCTTCCCAATAGGACGCCTGGTGCAAACTAATGACTTCTTAAAAATCACTGCAACCCCCCCTCCCCGCCCACATGACCTGGGTTGCTGTGCATAAGAGAAACCTGGTGGACAAGCAGCAGCAAGGAAAGGCCCATCTGCTTCATCCAACCAAGTCTCTGTTACACGTGCCAGGTCAAGTCCTCCATCCATGATCAAGTCATGGATGGCAGTGGTCTTATGAATCATTGACCTGGCATTGCACAGCAGCACCTTCAGGTCATGTGGGTATCCCTTGCTGATTCTAGTATCCAACCAGTCAGGACCAGACCCGGAGGCAGGGATAGTCCTCAGACAACGACTAAACCTGCCTCCTCTGTAATGACATGGTCTGGTCTTAGCGTAACTCCTCCTCCTACCCGTGATCACTGAGATTGGTTGTCCCAGTGCATCCCCCCCTGTGGAACATGCCCCAGCCATTTTGTTGGCTGGGACCCACTCCCCGACAGCCCTGACCCCTCCCCTTAAGAACAAAATAACACCTTAAAAACAAACAAACCAATAACACAATACAAACAAAAAACTGTAAAAATTACAAAAACATCAAAATCAAACAAATTCCCAAGCCCATCCAAACATCCATCCCACCCCCCCACATACAAAAAATTCAAAAGAAAAGTTTTAAAACATTTTTAAAAGCACTCTGCGCCCCTCCAGCAGTAACACCAACTGTCCTAGTGAGGCCTGTCAGGCCCCGCCCTGGGCGAGGTGGTGAGTGGCAGGAGCAGGGCCCTCAGGCACCCACACAGGGGAGTCCTCCTGGGCAGCAAGCAGTCTGTGGTGGGAATGTAAGATTGTAAAAAATTATTGGGAAATGTTTTATAACAAATTGAACAAAAATATTAAAATAACATTTGTAAAGAAACCAGAAGCTTTTCTTTTGAGTATTTTAGGACAAGATGTGAAGAAAGAGTTGAGGACACTATTTATGTATGCGACAACAGCAGCAAGAATTTTAATAGCGCAAAACTGGAGGACGGGAGAAATACCATCCAAAGCACAATGGCACGAAAAGTTGATGGAATATGCAGAATTAGCAAAATTGACAGACAAATTGCGTGAAAAAGATAATAGTAACTTTGGAAAAGAATGGGAACCTTTTGTAACATATTTGCAGAAACAATGTAAAAGTATGGATTCTTCAGCAGGGTTTAAATAAACATATAGAATGTAATTAGAGAGAACAAGAGAGATAACAATGTGATAATATACTACAATATATAAGCAGCAGAATGCAACAAATGGCTCAACAAACCAGAAACGGAAATGGAGAGAAGCCAAGGGGGAGAGGGGAATTTACAAAACGATTGTTTGGTTAAGTTGAATAATGTATGATATATGTAGGAAAACTGATTAAAACTGATTAAAACAAAACACCTTCAAAGAATGCATGACCTTTTTTCACAATTGAATGAACTTGGTGAACACTTTACGGAGCAGCAAATGGTTTACATAGTGCTGTCTTCACTTCCTGAGTCGTGGGATAATTTAGTGATGACGTTAGAGGCTATTCCAGAAGGCCAACTTACAATGCATTTCTTAATGGGGTGTTTACTGGACAAAGAGGAGAGGTGCCAAGAGAGGAAGGTGTTAGGATATTTCCGTTCCACCTTAAAAGGGAGCAGGCTTTGTGAGTCAGAGTCTGCGTATTTCCTGTTCACAGGATGTTTATGTTTTCTGTTGCTTTCGTTTTCTCTGGTGTCGCAGACACTAAAGCAGTCGGTCATGTTTTTCTGTGTTCTGATCAACGCTGAATAAACTTGCAAATAATGCTCTCCTGGGTGCAACTTTTGCTGTGCATTATCTGCTGATAGAGCGTGCATGAGTCTGGAATGTGGCAAGATATTTTCTAGAAACTCATGTCGCTGCGTGCCTACGGGAGGTCGATGGATCGTCCGGCAGACGGCTTGGGGGCCTTGATGGACTTTATCTCCCTGGCAGTATCCCAACAACAGGTTTCGGGCCCAGATTCACAGCACTTACAGGAGGGTAAGACTGCGACAGACTGCTGAAAGGTATGTGGAAGAAAAGCGAAAGTGAGGCTTTTCTGTTTGCCGCGGCAAGGGCCTTTGAACTCCGGCAGATTAATGGATCTGGGAGCCGCGCCCAAAGGCTTCGTGATTAATGGGAGCAGAGATAAGACGTCTCTGAAGTGAATAAGACTCACGGCTCAAATAGAAACCTGGAATGGAGTTTTTCCAGGCTTCTGAGGCTGCTGAGTGCCCAAAGCTAAATCGGCACAATTATGGGACCTGGGCTGTGTGGTGTGAGAGCTTGCTGCGTCAGTTTGGAGTGTGGCATACTGTGTCTGAAGCCCCTCCAGTTCCTCTGACAGATAGATGGGAGGCCGAAAATTCGAAGGCGATAGACATAATCGTCTTGTCCGTCTCTCTGGAGGAAATAAAGACGCTTGCTGGCAATCTGACTGCACGTAAGATGTGGCATGCTTTGAAGATAGCCCATTTGCCAGTCATCCCAGCCCAGAGTTTGACTGCATCGGAGGTCCTGGCTGTTTCCCAGAATGCGAGTGAATGCAGGGATGCCGAGGGCACCGGTTGCAAGCTGCAGGGGGAGGTGACTGTCACGTCATCCCAGGCAGCATTCCAGCCTCCAGGGGGAGCCAAGGAGTCGGCAGCTGAGAGCTCTGTTTCTCATGGGAGCCAAGGTCATCGCCTTTGCAGAGGCCGGAAGGGCAAAGGTAAACAGAGGCAGACGCCTGCAGATGGCCAGAAGCAGAGGGAGGGTGAAGAGCCCACGCCAGAGAAAAACAAGGCATTGTTTACTGGCACAACTTCACCAAAGGCTAAAGGCAAGTCTGATGGCCAGGAGCAGGGGGGCAAGCTGCAAAAGCCCACGCCGGTGGAAAACAACGTTTTGTTTGCTGGCACAGCTTCACCAAAGGCTAAAGGCAAGTCTGATGGCCAGGAGCAGGGGGGCAAGCTGCAAAAGCCCACGCCGGTGGAAAACAAGGTTTTGCTTGCTGCAAAGGCTGCACCAAAAGCCAAGGCCAGGTTTGTTGTTGATTCAGGCTGTACCCGCCATGTGTCGAAAGACCGCCATCTTTTTATCTCCTTCAAACCTCAAGAAGGTGAGATCCACCTGGCTGACGGAAAGACGTTGCGAATCGCAGGAGAAGGGACTGTGAAACTGGCAAGTCTGCACACGACCATCAAAGATGTACTGTATGTTCCAGATGCTGCAGACAATTTGCTCAGTGTCCCACAGCTGACTGGGCGTGGTTTTGAGATTTCCTTCAAGAGGAGCGTCTGTGTCATCAGAAAAGGCAAAGAGGACACTTTGCATGCAAAGTTTATGGATGGCTTGTTCTGTATAACTTATGATGACAATGGTGCTATTGTGTCTAATGCTGATTCTTGTTGTGTTGCACAAACTAACAAAGTTCTTCATGCAGGATGCATTCACGATGCACACAGAAGGTTTTGCCACCTCTCTTGGAAGGCACTGGCCAAGATGCCAGAGATGGTTGAGGGTTTGAACATCAAACCCTGTAAGTTTCACATGAAATGTGTATCTTGTGCAGAGAACAAGGTGAAGGTTGCTCCAAAAGGCAAGGAGTCTAGCAGGCAGGCTTCCAAACCCTACCAGCTAGTGCACGCAGACCTGGTTGGTCCACTTGCGCCCTCTTTGGGTGGAGCAAGGCACTTCATGGTTCTAATTGATTCTTTTTCCAGGTACATTCATGTGTTTATGCTCGAGCAGAAATCGCAAGCGTTTCCTAAGTTCAAGGCATTCTGTGCTTGGTTGGAGAATGTTCACGGTAAACGTATTGGCTGTCTGTTTACTGATCGAGGCGGGGAGTTCACTTCTCAGCAGTTTGAAGCTTTCCTGACTGAGAAGGGAATCCAGCATGACTTGTCAACGCCTAGATCGCCATGGATGAATGGGCTTGCGGAGCGAGCAAATCAAACATTGCTGCAAGGAATGAAAACATTGTTGCATGATGCCAATCTCCCTGATAAGTATTGGGGGGAGGCTCTGTCGAATTTTACTTACACTTATAATCGCAGATTGTCATCACCTATTGGTTGTACTCCCTATGAGAAGATGTTTGGTAAGAAACCCAACATTAAGCACATGAGAATCTTTGGTTCTGACATGTGGGTACACACCCCACAGAGCAACAAGCTTGGGAAGCGTGGGGCACATGGTTTGTTCATGGGGTACAAAAAAGGTGCATACAGGGTATGGATGACTGATTCTAAGTCCATTAAGTTCACAAAGAGTGTTGAGTACAATCCTAAGTGGGGGGAAAATGTGGGAATTTTCCAGAGTTACCCAGAGGAGGATGAAGGTGATGTCAAAGAAGCAGCTAAAGCTGAGGAAGCTGCTGAGGATGATGATGACGATGATGATCAGAGTTCGGATTCCAGTTCAGTGGGCGGCGCTGCTGCTGGTGTCAGTGACAGTGATGACACAGCAGACTACAAGAGCGCAAAGGCCTCAGTCAGACCATCTGATGCGTCTGACAATGAACTGGAAGAACCACTGTTCACCATTGGTCACTTTTCTCCTAAGAAAGAGGAGATGAGTCCAGAAGACTTGCGTCTAGTACGCAGATCTGAGAGAGCGACCAAGGGCAGACCTCCAAAGAGATTTGCTGATGAGTTTGCTAAGACAGCAACTGCTGTTCTTAGTAGCTCAGAGAAGGTGTGGGAACCTTCAAGCTTCAAAGAGGTTCAGGAGTTAACCTCTAAAGATGCTGAGCCTTGGCTTAATGCCATGAAGGCTGAAGTTGATTCCTTGAACAGGAACCAAACTTGGGAGCTGGTACCGGTAGTCCCAGGAATGAGACTGGTTGGCAGCAAATGGGTCTTCAAGGCCAAGACAGACCAGAATGGCAAGGTTGTCAGACACAAAGCCAGATTGGTTGCCAGAGGTTTTTCACAGGTACCAGGACAGGATTACCACGAGACCTACTCACCCACCGTCAAATATGAGAGCATTCGGCTGATGCTCAAGATGGCTGCGGAGGAGAAACTGCATGTTTCCCATCATGACATTAATACAGCTTTTTTTGTACGGGGTTCTGGGGGAGGAGCTGTTTATGCTTCCACCTGATGGGATGCAGATACAGAAGGGAATGGTCTGTAAACTGCGGAAATCCTTATATGGTCTCAAGCAGAGTGCCAGGTGTTGGAACACAAAACTCACTGAGACGTTGCTTTCTCTAGGTTTTCACCAGGGCAAAGCTGATCCGTGTGTGTTTGTCAAGGAGGAGGGGCAACACAAACTGTATTGTTTATGTTTTGTTGATGATCTTCTGATGTTTTGGAAGAATCAGGCTTTGTACCAAAGCACCCTAGCTCAGCTGAAGGAGCACTTTGACATGAAGGATCTTGGTGAAGTATCCAACTATCTTTCTCTGCAGGTGGAGAGGGACCAAGCAGGTAATTTTCTGGTACACCAAACACAGAAAATTGCTGATGTATTAACCAAGTTGAATTTGGTTGATGCAAACCCAGCAGACACACCGATGGTGACAGGTTACCAGGTAGATAGTACTGCTGAAGCGTTTTCTGACACAACGCTGTACAGATGCATTCTAGGCAAGTTGAATTTCATTGCTAGATGCTCAAGACCTGACATTGCTGTAAGCTGTAACCTGCTTAGCAGACATGCTAACAATCCTACTGTTCAGGATTGGAAAGCTCTGAAGCGCATAGCCCGCTATTTGAAAGGGACTTTGCACTACAGGCTGAGGTTCACCAGTCAGAAGACTGGAGGTCTTGAAATCTTTGCAGATGCAAGTTTTGGAAGTGACACCACGGATGGTACAAGCACTTCTGGAGTATGCTACATGTACAACCACTGCCTGTTTGACTGGTTGTGCAAAAAGCAGACGACAGTGAGCCTAAGTTCCTGTGAAGCAGAGCTCAATGCTCTGTCATTTTCACTCATGGATTGTGAATGGTTGATGCAACTGTTTAAGGACATCGAAGTTTCTGTGAAATGTCCTGTACAAGTGTATCAAGACAATAGATCGTGTTTGGCTTTGCTGAACTCGGAGAGTTGCAAGCAAAGGACCAAGTACTTGCAGATTAAGCTACATCGTGCAAGAGAGTGTATTCAGAAAGGACTCATTCAGGTGTCCTACATGCCAGGAAATGAAATTCCTGCTGATCTGTTGTCTAAGGTTGTTAACAGAGAACAACTTAAGGTTTACGTACAAAGGTTGCAATTGGGTTGAACCACAGGTACTACAGGTTACACGGAAAGGGGGAGGATGTTAGGATATTTCCGTTCCACCTTAAAAGGGAGCAGGCTTTGTGAGTCAGAGTCTGCGTATTTCCTGTTCACAGGATGTTTATGTTTTCTGTTGCTTTCGTTTTCTCTGGTGTCGCAGACACTAAAGCAGTCGGTCATGTTTTTCTGTGTTCTGATCAACGCTGAATAAACTTGCAAATAATGCTCTCCTGGGTGCAACTTTTGCTGTGCATTATCTGCTGATAGAGCGTGCATGAGTCTGGAATGTGGCAAGATATTTTCTAGAAACTCATGTCGCTGCGTGCCTACGGGAGGTCGATGGATCGTCCGGCAGACGGCTTGGGGGCCTTGATGGACTTTATCTCCCTGGCAGTATCCCAACAGAAGGAAGCAACACCTCAATTTAACTCCGGAAAGGGGAGGTGGCCCAGAAATGCAGCTGAAGAGGAGCGGCAACTTAAAGAGGTCAGTGACCACGCAGAGGAAGCAGCTTTTACAGTAAGATGCTATCAATGTGGGTCAACCAAGCATTTAATACGGCAATGCACAGTGACTGTGTGAGAAAGCAAGAGAAAAGGGTGGTCTGCTTTTGCTGGGAAGCGAACAGAAAGGAAGAGTTGACTCCAGTATGTTTCTGCAGCAGTTTGAGGCACCAGCCAGGAGGTTGGAGAGGACTGGATTTTGGACAGTGTGGCAACAAACATTTTCGTGAAGTCTGCACAAGCCCTTGTGGAAAAGCAACCTTGTAAATCTGTAAATGTAGTGCTGGCTGATGGAATGGTGCATGAGTCAGCTGGAAAGGGCAGTGTGAATGTTAACTGTTTAAACAACAAATTTACCAATGTTTTATGTGTGCCAAGTTTAGAGAATAATTAGTTATCAGTGGCAAGTCTTGTAAAGCAGGGGCTCAAGGTGACTTTCTCTAGTTCAGGATGTAAGATAGAGAAAGCGGGAAAAGTGGCTACAGTGTCACTAAAAAATGGTTTGTTTGTGTTAAAAGACCAGCTAGTGAGTGAGTCTGGGGCATGTGTAAAAGCCTGTAATAGAGCTTTGCACAATGAGTGTCAGCATTTGTGGCACCATCAGTTAGGACATGCAAATTTCCACAGCATAGCAAAAGTACCTGAATTGTGTAAAGGAGTAAAAATGAAAAAAATGTTCACATTTCCTTGATTGCAATGCATGCAAAGAATCAAGGAGTAAATGTGGGTCTTATTCTAAAGGTGACAGAGTCGGCAAGTGACCATTTGCCTCAATCCATTCTGACCTTTGTGGGCCTTTCGCTGAGTCAGAAGGAGGAGCATCTGGTGGATGATTACAGTCATTTCACGTGGGTATATTTACTAAAACATACAAGTGAAACTTTCCAAGTAATCAAAATTTGGGTTAACTATGTAAAGAGACAGTTTCCTTACAAAGTGGTTCAATTACAGAGTGACAGGGGAGGTGAGTTTATGTCTGAAGCCTTGCAGGCATGGCTGAGAAAACGAGGAATCAGTCATCGTAAATCAAATCCATTTTCACCCCAAGTGAATTCGGTTTGCAGAACACAAAAATAGATCATTGCAAACAATGCTAGATTCTATGTTGTGTGATTCTGGCTTATCCAGAAAGTTCGGGGGGGGGGGGAGGCAATCCTTTGTGCCAGTTACATACAGGACAGGTTGTTTCATTCTACAATAAACAATACTCCTCATTTTTTGCATTATGGAAAGAAAACTTATTTGGATCATGTTAAAACTTTTGGTTGTTGGGCTTGGGTTCACATTCCAAAGGGACAGAGAAGGAATGGAGATCCCAAGGCAAAAAGACTTAGGTTTGTTGGATATCAGAGTTGGTCACAAGGATATCGTTTTGCACTAGGGCGTGGCAGAGTTGTGATATCAAGACATGCAGAATTTTGTGAGCAAGATAATTGGGCTCGTCTGCATGCACATTCAGAAGTTGTTTTGTCTTCAAATAATACAGATAAATTTGTGAAGTCTGAGAAGGAAAAGCCACAAATTACATAGAATCATAGAGTTGGAAGAGACTACAAGGGCCATCGAGTCCAACCCCCTGGCAAGCAGGAAACACCATCAGAGCACTCCTGACATATGGTTGTCAAGCCTCTGCTTAAAGACCTCCCAAGAAGGAGACTCCACCACACTCCTTGGCAGCAAATTCCACTGTCGAACAGCTCTTACTGTCAGGAAGTTCTTCCTAATGTTTAGGTGGAATCTTCTTTCTTGTAGTTTGGATCCATTGCTCCGTGTCCGCTTCTCTGGAGCAGCAGAAAACAACCTTTCTCCCTCCTCTATGTGACATCCTTTTATATATTTGAACATGGCTATCATATCACTCCTTAACCTCCTCTTCTCCAGGCTAAACATGCCCAGCTCCCTTAGCCGTTCCTCATAAGGCATCGTTTCCAGGCCTTTGACCATTTTGGTTGCCCTCCTCTGGACACGTTCCAGTTTGTCAGTGTCCTTCTTGAACTGTGGTGCCCAGAACTGGACATAGTACTCCAGGTGAGGTCTGACCAGAGCAGAGCACTATTACTTCCCTTGATCTAGATGCTATACTCCTATTGATGAGGCCCAGAATTGCATTGGCTTTTTTAGCTGCCGCGTCACACTGTTGGCTCATGTCAAGTTTGTGGTCAACCAAGACTCCTAGATCCTTTTCACATGTACTGCTCTCATTTTTTTTCCTTTTTTTTTAATTAATATTTATTAAAGTTTCAGAAAGAATAAAATCACATTAATAAACAAGAAAATTTTAACAAAAACAGAGAAAAATACACCATACAAAATACAAAGTACAAAATAGAAAAAAGTAAGAAAAGAAAAAAGAAAAAAAAAGAAAAAACAGTTAAAAATAATTCCGTCCTTTCATAACCTCTTTTAAATTTTCTTGTTTCCCGCACTTCCTCATACCTCCCTCTTTTGTATTCCAATTCAGTTTGTAAACCCAGCAATTTCTTACCCTCCTTTTTAATTCCAGTCCTAAATCTTAATATATTATGACATTAGATTTTTACCTATTTGAACCAATTTTTCCATTTCTCTTAGTCTTTTTGGTCCTAATCCTTAATCTTGATACATTTATAGCTTTAAAACCTGTTCAGCTAGAAGCCACTTAACTTCAATCCAACATCACTCTAACATTCATTGATTTTGCAGTGTTTCTGTAAATAATCTTTAAATTTCTTCCAATCTTCTTCCACCGACTCTTCTCCCTGGTCACGGATTCTGCCAGTCATTTCCGCCAATTCCATATAGTCCATCATTTTCATCTGCCATTTCTCCAGTGTGGGTAGCTCTTGTGTCTTCCAATACTTTGCGATAAGTATTCTTGCTGCTGTTGTAGCGTACATAAAGAAAGTTCTGTCCTTCTTTAACACCAATTGGTTGACTATGCCCAGGAGAAAGGCCTCTGGTTTCTTCAAGCAGGTATATTTAAATACCTTTTTTAATTCATTATAAATCATCTCCCACAAAACCTTAATCCTTGGGCACGTCCACCAAAGGTGAAAGAATGTACCTTCAGTTTCTTTACATTTCCAACATTTATTATCGGGCAAATGGTAGATTTTTGCAAGCTTGACTGGGGTTATGTACCACCTGTATATCATTTTCATAATATTCTCTCTTAGGGCATTACATGCCGTAAACTTCATACCTGTGGTCCATAACTGTTCCCAGTCAGCAAACATAATATTATGTCCAACATCTTGTGCCCATTTAATCATAGCAGATTTCACCGTTTCATCCTGAGTATTCCATTTCAGCAGCAAGTTATACATTCTTGACAAATTCTTAATTTTGGAATCTAACAATTCCGTTTCCAATTTTGATTTTTCCACCTGGAAGCCAATTTTCTTGTCCAAATTGTATGCCTCCATTATCTGATAATAATGAAGCCAGTCTCGCACTTTATTTTTTAATTTTTCAAAACTCTGCAATTTCAATCTATCTCCATCTTGTTCTAAAATTTCCCAATATTTCGGCCATTTGACCTCCATATTGAGCTTTTTCAAGGCTTTCGCTTCCATCGGTGACAGCCACCTTGGGGTTTTATTTTCCAATAAGTCCTTATATCTTATCCAGACATTAAACAAAGCTTTCCTGACAATATGATTTTTAAATGCTTTATGTGCTTTGACCTTATCATACCACAAATATGCATGCCATCCAAATACATTGTTAAAACCTTCTAGATCCAAAATGTCAGTGTTTTCAAGAAGCAGCCATTCTTTCAACCAGCAAAAAGCTGCTGATTCATAATAAAGTTTAAGGTCTGGCAGGGCAAATCCACCTCTTTCCTTTGCATCTGTTAGTATTTTAAATTTTATTCTGGGCTTCTTGCCCTGCCAGACAAATCTAGAAATATCTCTCTGCCACCTCTTGAAACAGTCCATTTTGTCCACAATTTGCAATGTTTGAAACAAAAACAACATTCTAGGCAATACATTCATTTTTACCGCAGCAATACGGCCCAGCAGTGAAAGCTTCAAATTTGACCAAATTTCTAAATCTTTTTTCACTTCAGCCCAACATTTTTCATAGTTATCTTTGAATAAATTCCCATTTTTTGCTGTCATGTTAATCCCCAGGTATTTAACTTTCTTAACCACTGTTAAACCTGTCACATTCTGAAACCTCTCTCTCTCCATTGGTGTTAGATTTTTCTCTAAAACCTTAGTTTTTAACTTGTTCAATTTAAATCCTGCAACCTGACCAAATTCTTGAATCAGTTCTAAAACCCTTTTGGTACTAGATTCTGGCTCCTGTAACGTCAATACTAAATCATCTGCAAATGCTCTCAATTTGTACTGTTTAGCTCCGACCTGTATACCTTTTACCAACTGGTCCCTTCTAATCATGTTCAGCAAAACCTCCAGGACCGAAATAAAAAGTGTTGTGTTGAAAATCACGACAGACGAGTGGCAGGTGTCATATGAGAGGCGTCTTCTCTGGGGCGAGCCCCGGGAACTCTCTTTTATTGAATATTACAAACATTGCCACAGGTGTGCTTGTGGCTGATTGGTTGATAGAAACACAAAGCAACTTGTTGCTGATTGGTTAACATAGGTACAAGGCGGGAATTACATATGACCATTTATCACTAATAGATCAAAGGATGAGAAATGGAGCTGGAACTAGACAGGCATGAATCCTCCTAATTAAATTATAACTAAAGATTGATATTGAAAGAACATAACATGAAAGAATACAACAATCACGTTCCGTAGATGTGGTCAGCAATGCATTAAGAACAGGTCAGGATACACTGTTTCATGAACTCAATGGGAACTGTTCAGAACATTCTCAGACTCTTGTGCAGAAGCAGAGAAAAGATTATGAGCGAGACTTCCCAGAATGCAAGAGAAAAGAAGCAATAGTTCTCATAGTCCCATAATGCCACAGTTATGTGCAGTAAGAGAACTGCAGAAAGAGAACTTCCCTTCATCTCCCCCTTTCTTTTCTTGTTTGCGAGGCGTTCTGGGTAAATAAGGCAAAAATACTTCGGGATACGTGGTGTGCCAGCGCATGCCCAAAATAAGTTCGCCAGGGTCGATGGGACAAAAATACTTCAGGATACGTGGTTTGCCAGCGCATGCCCAAAATAAATCCGCCCACATCTCCCCTAAAGGTTACTGTTGGTGTTGCCATTTTGCAAAGTAGGCAGCAAGGAGTTTATTGGGTGGTTGAGGGGGAGAGAGAAGCCGAGAGAAAAGACTTATGAGGCTAGGAACGCATTGAAGGAAGCAGCATAGCAAAATAAGTATACAAATTATGAAAATAGCATATTGAAAAAGACCACGAAGCCAAGTAAGTTTAGGCAGCCAAGCAGTAAGCCACTGGGTGAAAGAATCCCAGAGGCCAGAAAAACCAATGTCCTGTTTATTGTGATGTGTAAGATTTTGCAAATGAGAGATTTGACTTTGAATGGCTCTAGAATTGTCAGTAATATTGAAACAACACATGTCATTCACTTGTTCACAGCCATAATGATGAAGCATGAGCAAATAGTGATAGCAGCACGATTTCGTAAAAGTCCATGGTGGAGTTCACTGTTCTTTATTCAAAAGGTGAAGAGCTTGTGAAGTAAAATTCAGAGTTTTTGCTTCAGAATAAGCTAAAGGAATAATGTTCATACGATTCCGTACAGCCAATCCAGGGACTCCTAAGAGAGAAACAACTAAAGAGATATATTCAGACCTACTGGGAAGAGAGACAAAAGCATCACAATCATTAGTCAATTCAATATTGCGGCGATATCGAGAGCGGGTCAAATGATGCTTTTTGGGTAAAATTAAGGAACAAACGGCTTAAACAGCAAGGTGTGCCATGGCTGATGTATTGGCACATGGTAGGGGAATTCAGCATTCCTTGTGGTACGACTTTCCATTGGTACCGTTCCGTGGGCTGACTGTTATTTAACACAGGAACAGTAAAAGCAAAGAATTTACGATCTTTCTCCTGTAGGGGGATGGAGAAAAAACAATCTTGCAAATCTATTATAGCCAATTGATAAGAATGTGGAATCACATTTGGATTAGGCAGACCACACTGCAAAGGCCCCATGGGTTCAAGGATTTGGTTTATTTTCCTTAAATCCTGGAGAAATCTCCATTTGCCACTCTTCTTTTTTATGACGAAGATGGGTGTATTATAGGGGCTAACTGAAGGCTCAATATGGTCTGCCGATAATTGTTCATTCACTAATTGTTTTAAAGCAAGTAGCTTTTCTCCCGTTATGGGCCATTGTTCCACCCATACAGGACTGGTAGATTTCCAGCTGAGGGGAAGTGCAAGCTTACTCATTAAATTGAATGGTAGCTTGTAATTGTTGTAGTAAATCTCTTCCCCACAGATTGAGGTGGATTTTCAGCACACAGGGCTGGATGTATGCAATGGTTTCAGAGCTATCAGGCAGAGAAACAGGCAGCCACTGTACGCTTTTGGAAGAGGTTTGGGGGCCACCCACACCCCAGACTGCAGAAGCAGACTCAAGGGGCCACGTGGGGTCCCAGCAACTACTAGAAATTACAGAAACGTCTGCGCCTGTGTCAATCAAGCCTTCCAGCACAATACCATTGATTTTATACTTACGAAGAAGTTTCTTTTCACCAATCCTCTGGACTACAGCTAACAGCTGTGGAGGGAAAGAAGAGAGCTCGTGCAAATTAGTATCCATAATAGAAGCAGTAGGATGAGAAGGGAGCACCACCAAATGCGCCCAAGACTCACCCTTTTTTAATTGCATGGGCATATGGCTCCAGAGTTGAACCATTATTGTGCCTACATAGGCAGGATCCAGAACTCCTGGAATAACCTGGATTCCTTCTTTTGCCGCAGAAAATTTGGGTAAAATTAAACCTGCGACTTTAGGAGGCAGGGGGCCTGCCAATTGAGTGGGCATAAGCACAATTTCACCAGGCAAAACAGAGCCTTTGGTCTCTTGATTGATCAAATCAATGGAAAATTCAGAGGGTTCATTTTTGGAAAAGTTTGCAGCAGCGGAAACTAAAGGTGGAAAACTCTCTAATTGCCCTGGCCCGAGAGTGGGGCCGCAATGGAGTTTCCCGGACTCCTTCATTGATTAGCCCAATGATAGCCTTTTCCACATTTCGGGCATTTTTTGGAAGGTCTAGTTTTGTTGGCAGCACCATCCTTGTTGGCCCCCCCGCCAGGGGCTCTGCATTGCTTGGCAAAATGGCCTGGGCGCTTACAATTAAAGCAATTACCTGTAGGTCTATTAGTAGCTTGGATTGCGCCGGCAGGCAAAGACATCGCATGGCTCTGGCTACCGACATCCGCACAAGCTTGAATCATATCGGCCAGGTCATATTTAGGGCGATGTATGATTGACTGCAATGCTTTCTTGCAATCGGTGTTTGCGTTTTCAAAGGCCAATTTTTTCATCAATTCATTTTGAGCTGTAGTGTTGTCAATCTGCCTAGTGACTGATTCTTTCAATCTATCTATAAACTGATGGTATGGCTCCGAATGCTGTTGCTTAATATTAACAAAGGAGCTCAGCGGTTGCCCTGAAACAGGGACTTTCCGAAAGGCGCGTTGTACACAGGTCGCGGTGCGACTAAAATGTAAAGGTGTCAGCGTCGCCTGGGCTGGTATGTTATCATACTGACCAGCGCCATAAAGTTGACTGGCTGTATGCTGCGGATCAGACAGGGCTGATGCGCTATGTTTAAATTCACTCTCAAACACCACATACTGAGCTGGGGATAAAAGCATGTGCATCAGGTCTTTCCAGTCCTGAGGTAGCATTATGTAACCAGTTGCTATGCCCTCTAGCATTCCTGTTACATAGGAGGATTTTAGACCAGAATCAGCAATGGCTTTCCTTAATTCTCTCATTACAGAATAAGGAAGTGACTCATAAAAAACCTGCTGTTGAGCAGTTCCAGGGTTTGAATAGGTGATAGGGAAAGCAGACGGCATTTCACCTGGCCACTCAGACTCCTCCTCTAAGGACAGGAGCCCTTTCTGCCTGGCCAAAGAAAGCGCAGCGCGCACAGCTCCTATAGAGCAAACAGGGGCTGTGGCAGGCGGAGGAGGGATGGGGGGGGGAGGATGCAGGCTGAGGCGGAGGGATGGGGGGGAGGATGCAGGCTGAGGCGGAGGGATGGGGGGGAGGATGCAGGCTGAGGAGGTTGAGACGCAGGGAGGGATTGGCTGAGCTGCAAAGGAGAAGGAGGCAAAAGCTTTGGGTAAGGTGGGGGATTGTCTGCGATGGCTAGAAGTGCAGGGGCCGAGGGAGACACCCCTAATTTAGCAATGGCGTCTGCACATTTCTGCCAAGTGAGCAGACAATGAATCGGAGCCCTTGGTTCTGTAAAAAGGGTCTTTCCGATCTTTTGCCAAGTCTCTACTTCCAAAGAGCCTTTCTCTGGATAGGAGGGATATTGGCAAGAAATCTCACATAGCAATTGTTCAATTTCTTTTAAGGAAATATTAACACCCACCGCTCGCTGTCTAACTAAATAAAGCAATTCTTTAGCATGCTCCTTTTGGAATTTAGTCAATTCCCCTCCCATACTCACGAAGTAGCGCGCTGAGACTTTTCCAGTCGAGTGAAGTATGAGGGCTGGCTGCGTAAGGGATCTGGCACGTCGGGGTCACCAGATGTTGGGTTGAAAATCACGACAGACGAGTGGCAGGTGTCATATGAGAGGCGTCTTCTCCGGGGCGAGCCCCGGGAACTCTCTTTTATTGAATATTACAAACATTGCCACAGGTGTGCTTGTGGCTGATTGGTTGATACAAACACAAAGCAACTTGTTGCTGATTGGTTAACATAGGTACAAGGCGGGAATTACATATGACCATTTATCACTAATAGATCAAAGGATGAGAAATGGAGCTGGAACTAGACAGGCATGAATCCTCCTAATTAAATTATAACTAAAGATTGATATTGAAAGAACATAACATGAAAGAATACAACAATCACGTTCCGTAGTGGGGAAATTGGGCAACCTTGTCCTGTCCCTTTTTCTATCTTAAGTTCTTCCGTCACCACATTATTTACAATTAATTTAGCCTTTTGTTCTGAATAAATTGCACTTACACCATTTTCAAAGCCTTGGCCTACCCCCATACCCTGTAGGTTCTTCTTCATAAAACTCCAAGAAATGTTGTCAAAAGCTTTCTCCGCGTCCACAAATATCAAAACTGCTTTAGTATTTATGTTCACTTCTAGTTTTTCCAAAATATCAATTATATTCCTCAAATTGTCAGACAAGTGTCTTCCCGGGAGAAAGCCCGCTTGATCTTTATGAATCTCTTCCATCAACACTTTTTTAAATCTCTTAGCCAAAATGTCTGCAAAAATTTTATAATACACATTAAGTAATGATATGGGGTGGTAGTTCTTAAACTGCGTCTTTTCAGTCTCTGTTTTCGGTACAAGTGTAATATAAGCTTCTTTCCACGACTCTGGTGCCCTTTCCCCCTCCATTATTTCATTACAGACCTCTTTCAAGGGTTGTACTAGCCATTCTTTCAAGGATCTGTAATATCTAGAAGTCAATCCATCCGGTCCTGGAGACTTACCCAATTGCATGTTTTGAATGGCACCTTCTATCTCCTGTTCAGTTATTTTATAGTTCAACATTAATTTATTTTCTTGAGAGATTTTTTGTAATCCATTTGTTTTCAAAAATTGATCTAGATCAGTTTCTTTCAGTGGCCCTTGTGTATATAGTTGTTTAAAGTACCTCTGGAAACAATTTCTAATCTCAGCTGGGTTCTGTATATGCCTTCCTTCCACTTCTAAATTCGTAACTGTATTTAATTTTTGTCTTTTTTTCATTTGCCAGGCCAACAGTTTCCCACATTTGTTAGCCGACTCGAATGTCTTTTGTCTCATTTGTTTAATTTTCCATTCTATTTCCTGATTCGTCATTTTCATATATTGTACTTGGTATAGCTTTAATTCTCTCAGAATCTCTTGAGATTTTGGATTTGTTCTCAATCTTTTTTCACTTTCCTTTATTTTCTCCAATATTTTATCCTTCTTCTCATTTTGAATTCTCTTCTTTACTGCATTCTGTTGTATCAAAAACCCTCTCATAACCGCTTTACTTGCGTCCCAGATTACTCTTTTTTCCACGTTGGTATTCATATTTATCTCAAAATAGTCTCTCAAGGTTTTTTGGGCCTTCTTTAACACTTCTTCATCTCTAAATAAGGTGTCATTCATCCTCCATCTGAAGGAGCCAGTTGGTATTAGTTTCATTTCCATCTTGACAGCATTATGGTCGGAGCAAGTTTTCGGGCAGATTTCCACCTTTCTTGTCTTTGGTGCCATTCCTCTAGTTACCCATATTTGGTCAATTCTTGTCCATGTCATTTTGGCTTCAGAAAAGAAGGTTCCCTCTTTAGCCATGGGGTTTCTTGTTCTCCAAATATCAACTAAGTCCAAGTTGTCTGTCATCTCAAAAAAGGTTTTCGGTAGTCTACCATCCTTGGTGGCTACCTGTCTTTGTGCCTTGTCCATATGTGTGGATACCACACCATTCATATCTCCCATCAAAATCATGTTATAATCTAGATAATCCATCAAAGTCTCATGCAACTTCTTAAAAAAGTCAGATTTCCCCTCATTTGGTGCATAAATTCCTACTATCAAAATTTTTTCTCCTTGTGTTTGAATTTCAATTGCCACAAATCTTCCTTGGTCATCTTTAAAAATAAATTTCGGTGGTAGTCTGTCCTTTGCGTAAATCACAACTCCTCTTTTTTTTACTTTGTCCGATGAAATAAACTCCTGACCAAGTCTTTTATTTATCAATAATTTCCTGTGTAACCTTGTTATATGTGTTTCTTGTAGACAAATCAAGTCCAATTGTTCCTTTTTTAATAAATGAAACACAGATTTCCTTCTCTGGGGTAAGTTCAAACAATTACAATTCCAACTTAATAGTTGCAGGGCCATGATGTAATTATTTTGGTTCTCCTTCAACGGCACCCAGTGCCTGTTCCTGTTCCGTCGGTGGTATCACGTTTTTCAGGCGGTCTTTTAGTTCCAGAGATAGTCCTGGTGTGTCTAAAGTTTCTCTTACAATTGCTCTTAACTCTCCTGTAACTTTCTTCTGTAGGTCTTCTCCATGGTCTCTCCAAAATTTGTCTTTGTCGTCTTCCGATCTTATTTTTATCTTCTTTCCTTTGTAACTAAAGGATAGGCCTTGAGGAAATTCCCACCTAAAGTTAATTCCGTTACTTCTCAACGGGGTAACCAGGTCTTTATAGTTAAACCTGAGATCCAGAAGATATTTCGGAATATCCTTGAATATCTCCACTTTTGACTGTTGTATTTCCAGTGTCTTCTGGAAATGCAAACTCAAAATCTTGTCTCTCTCTTCTTTTGTTCAGAGGGTGACCAAACAGTCTCTCACCCTGTTCTTTCTCCCTCCTTTTCCAAGTCTAAAAGCACTCACTATTTTAAAACTATCTTTCCCCAAATCTGAGTTCCAAAAGTCTAGGAATTCCTGCGTAAGAAATTCAGCTAAGTTGTCTTTCTCCACTTCAGGTACAGCCCTGACCCTTAAGTTCACTTGTTTCTCCTTCAACTCGATCATGGACAGGATTGACTTATGGTCTTCAAGTTGTTTATGTAGCGGTGGTATCTTATCTTGAACCACTGTAACCGTAGCTGTAGCAATCTCTTTAGCCTCTTCGGCAATCTTACGTGTCGAAGCAGATTCCTGTAATAATTTCTGAATAGTTTCTGTATTAGTATTTACTTTCTGTCCCAAATTATTGATACTTGCCGTATTTTGGTAAATACTTGTTGTATTTTGATTAATCTTATCCGATGCCTCGGCTACTTGTTTACTTATTCTATCCAAAGATTCATTAATTTTAGCCAGTGCCTGAGCCAGGGCATCGTCACTTGCCATACCTTTAGTTTTAGGTTGTACCGATGAGGTTGCTGTTGGAACTCCGGGGGGGCCAGATGCCGAAGCCCTCCTTTGCAATCCACCGTCTGTGCGAACTACTCTGCCAGACCTTGTTGCTTGTAACAAGTCTATCTTCTCTTTCCCATCTGCCATAACCCTCTAGATAAAACTCAAGGTCAGTCACACAGTTAGAGTCAAAGTTGTTTTGGAATGGAAAGTTCCAGGAAATTGTTGTGGGAGATTTCCTCAGGCCAGCTGCAGTTGTAACTAATTCCAAATTCCACTAGGGGGACACTGTAACAGTCATAAAGTTCTTAAAGTAATTTACTTCTTCCTTTAGTCCCCCAATTCACCAGAAAGATAACAATTTATCTTAGGCTGTTACTTTGAGACCAGGAGATACCTATCAGCAATATTGTAACCAAGTTGTATTTCAAAAGCAGAGCTAGCTGTCAAAATACGTTCAAAGACAGTACATTCTCTTAGACTTCTTACTGACACTGGGAACCCGTTCCAGGGATTTTGAGCGATGGTTTTTGTCTCCTGTTCCTCTCTTTTTCTTAGGGAAATAACGTTCAAGGCTTCCCCCCCTCCTCCCCCAAATTGAGGGGGGAAACTCACGGTTAGATGATCGGATTGTAATCCTTTTGCGCGACCTTTACAGCTTCCGCTTTCAAGTTCAGTGCTTTGTTCTATTTACAAGAGCGGGAGGCAGACTTCCTTTTTATACCTCTCCACTTCGGCCAATTACTTCCAATTTTGTACAGTTCCTTTAATTTTGAAATTATCCTACTCACGGATTGTTGTTTTCGGAGCCAAATTGTCAAGGAAAAAAGGCAGCGCTCTCCGGCAACAGCTACGCGGCTTCACTCCACAGAAGAAGCAGACGACTCACAGCACAGCGCCACTTCCCCTCTCTGTTCCGGAGCCTGTTGCCGGGTTCCTTTGCAGATTGGGGGGGCGCAGAAGGTGCCCGCCGAGTCCCAGGGTCACAGGCTTCCCCCGCCTGTGATTTAAGGGGTCCCCGCTGCGCCGAAGCGGTAACAGACCCTATTTCTGTGGAGCGGGTTCCCTCCGAGTCAGAGGGAATCCGCCATTTCCGTTGGCGCCACCTCCGGAAGTGTACTGCTCTCAAGCCAGGTGTCACCCATCTTGTATTTGTGCCTCTCATTTTTTTTGCCCAAGTGCAATACTTTACATTTCTCCCTGTTAAAATTCATCTTGTTTGTTTTGGCCCAGTTCTCTAATCTGTCAAGGTCGTTTTGAAGTGTGATCCTGTCCTCTGGGGTGTTAGCCACCCCTCCCAGTTTGGTGTCATCTGCAAATTTGATCAGGATGCCCTTGAGTCCATCATCCAAGTCGTTGATAAAGATGTTGAATAAGACCGGGCCCAAGACAGAACCCTGTGGCACCCCACTAGTCACTCTTCTCCAGGATGAAGAGGAACCATTGATGAGCACCCTTTGGGTTCGGTCAGTCAGCCAGTTACAAATCCACTGAGTGCTAGCATAGTCAAGACCGCATTTTACCAGCTTCTTTACAAGAATATCATGGGGCACCTTGTCAAATGCCTTGCTGAAATCAAGGTAGGCTACATCCACTGCATTCCCTTCATCTACCAGGCGTGTAATGCTGTCAAAAAACGAGATCAGGTTAGTCTGACATGACTTGTTCTTCAGAAATCCATGCTGACTATTGGTGATCACAGCATTCCTTTCTAGGTGCTCACAGACTGTTTGCTTAATGATCTGCTCCAGTATCTTCCCTGGTATTGATGTCAGACTGACTGGGCGGTAATTATTTGGGTCCTCTCTTTCCCCCTTTTTGAAAATAGGGACAACATTTGCCCTCCTCCAGTCTGCTGGGACTTCGCCTGTTCTCCAGGAATTCTCAAAGATGACTGCCAGTGGTTCTGAGATCACATCTGCCAGTTCTTTTAATACTCTTGGATGCAGTTCATCTGGCCCTGGAACTTCTGAAAGTGACAGTGATGAGGAATCTGGTGATGAGGGTCCCAGTACACATTATCCAAAAGCTGAGCCAATCTCTCCCAAGCAGGATGAAGCAGAGGGGAAAGATAGGTCAGAGGGGGAAAGTGTTCAAGTTAGAAGATCACAGAGGAGCAATCAAGGGGTACCACCAGAAAGGTTCACTGTGCAAGAATTTAAAGCTTTTCACATGAAATGTCAACCTCATGATTATGAGGAAGTTTTAAAGTTACCACACCGGGAAATGGTAATGTGGAAAAATGCAATGAAAGAAGAAATGAAGTCTTTTACAGATCATAATGTGTTTACCATTGAGCCATTGCCAGAAGGAAAAAAGGCAGTGGGTTGTAGATGGGTGTATAAAATAAAAAACTTAGCTGACAGAAGGTTGAATGCAAGTGAGCTGTGCAGGAGCAAGCTGAAAAGCAAGTCTTGTGGAGCCTCTTTTTATTGGATAAAATACAGTTGGAAAAAGAGGTAGTGAAACCACTCTGAACTTTAACATATTCCATCTAAGCACATTCTAAGCATTAGCTAATACACGTGTCAGCAGGTGTTTCCTGTAGGCGCTGTGAGAGTGGATTGCGTCTATGTTCCTTGTTATGCTTTAGGCCAAGCGTTCTGTCTAGTAAGCAGATCATATGAAAGGACAAAAGGTCAGGGGAAAAACCCTGTCTACTTGCCAAGAGGCCACAAGTTCATGGAGCATGGGTGCAAGGCTCCTTGGCACGCTGTAGCATGCCAGGTGTGAGGTGTGCCTCAGCACAAGCGGAGCCTAATCTCCACAGATGGTAGTACTAAATGCAA
Organism: Podarcis pityusensis; assembly: GCF_964106645.2. Taxonomy (NCBI): domain Eukaryota; kingdom Metazoa; phylum Chordata; class Lepidosauria; order Squamata; family Lacertidae; genus Podarcis; species Podarcis pityusensis. The sequence continues at coordinate 10,046,966 of NC_138045.1, forward strand.
AACAAGACTGGTAGCCTTTACGCAAAGAAAAGGTGAAAGTTTTGATGAAACTTTCCCCCCAACTGCAAGGAGTGTGTGTGTGTGTTTGTTGCTGGCTATTGCAGGACAATGTGGGTTTAAAGTGAATCATTTTGCTGTTGAAACAGCTTGCCTTAATGCAAGTCTTCGAGAAGAAATATTTATGAATCAAGTACCTGGTTTTGAGGCGGGTGAACAGGGTTCAGTATACAGACTGCATAATGCAATCTATGGGCTTAAACAATCTGCCAAGTATTACAATGAATGTCTTGACTTTGCTTTGTAAAATATTGGTTTTAAAAGAAGTATAGACGATAACTGTATGTACACCAAAGGAACGGGTGATAAATGTAAATTATGTTTGTCTTATGTTGATGATTTACTTTATTCTGCTAAGAGTGATAAGCAGGTAAAGGAGTTTGCAGAACTAAGGAAACAGTTCAAAGTAAAAGATTTAGGACCAGCAAAGAACTATCTTGGTCTAGAAATCCAGAGAACCAGTGATGGAAGTTTTTTGTTAAGTCAAAGAGACAAAATAATTGAGTTGCTTGAAAGGAACAACATGCAGAATTGTAAAGGTGTGAAAACCCCAATGGAAATAGGTTTTTTCAGGCTTCCGGTTGATCGTGCCACCATCACAGTCGGAGGTCTCTTCATAGGAGGAGACCTTGGTACATCAAAGGCAGGGGAAACCGCTCCAGTGCAGCAGACATCCAGGAAAAACCTCAAATTGAGCATTTTGAGGACATGGGATCTGGCAGGCGTCAAAAGCGGGCTCCCCCCCTCCCCAGTAAGCTCTGTTTTCAGCTCCGAGAGCGAGGGGGTGGGAGCTGCAACACAATGGATAGAACGCTTCCTTTGATGGTACGAAGCTACGAGACTATGAGGCATTATCAGTCAATTCTTCCAACGCTAAAATCATTTAAGGACTGTACCGTGAGTACTTTTTACATTTGGATTAAAATTTGGAACAATTTGGAGATGGGTAAGGGAATTTAAAAACGGAAGTCAGTCCCTACCCGCTGATAGAATGGGAAAGCAGAGGCGTTTCCGAAGCCAAGAGAAAGGACTTAGAGACTTTTAAACTTCCAAAGACTGAATCTATTAACCCCCCAAAAGCAGGTGAAGGGAAGAAGAGAATTTAACATTACTGAAATACCTGCGAAAGTTTTTTAAAAGGACTTTTAAAAGCCGCTTGACTCTCTGGAATCGGTGACCCAGTCAGAGCGGCGAGCAGCCATTGTGATGTAACAATAGAAGGCATCCTGTTACTTTCGTTTCCTACTTGGTTACTTTGAAGTTCTGCAGCGGTCTGAGCTGAAACATTTTAACCCTTCAAGTGAAAATTGGCAACATACCCCATTTGAATTGCTTGAGTAGTGAAAAAGGAAAATAAGTAAGAACGGCAGGCTGGAAAAATTGGGACTGTATTTTAACTGTCTTGTTCCACAAACTGGAGCTGTTGTATGACTACTAGCTCATTACTCCTGACTCTGTGGAAATAAAAGTATCTTTGAGCTTGGAAATCTGAGTTACTAGCGGTGTTATGGTGGGTGAGCCTGGGAAAAAGCCACAAACAAGAAGAGAATCTAAAGACCAGGCTTTCCAAGAGCAAATATTGGAGTTTATGAAAGATAATAAGCAGGGTTTGCCGAGTCTTGCAACAGAAGTCAGAGCTAATACGCTCTGTCTCCAAGAATTAAAAAAAGACTTTGAATTCTGCGCAAAGATCTCCAAGAGGTCAAAACAGAAGTTGCAGGTTTGCAGAAAAGAGTATCAGAGATCGAAACAGTTAAACTTTCGGACTTAGAAAAATCACAGGAAGAGGCCCAAACAGCAATAGCTTTTTTACAACTTTGAGAGGCCTACCAGAGATTGAACAAGGAAATTTGAAAGAGTGTTTGGTCCAGGAATTTGTATCCTTTTGGGATCTAACAAAGGAAGAGGTGGAATCTACAATTGTAAAGGCCTATAGATTTGGACCTAGAGGAAAAAAGGACTCAAAAATTTTAAATGATTGGGATTGTGTTACAAGAAGAATTTTGAAGTACAACAACATTCAATTGTTTTATTTAAAGAAATCCCAAAAATTTTCTTGGCAAAAAGAAATAACTATTTGGATCTTACAAGTGCTTTGAGAAGAAAAAACATCTTCTTTCAATGGAAATTTCCACAAGGCCTTTCATTTATATATCAGCAAATGAAACATCGAATCAGGTCAATTGAAGAAAAGAGAAAATTTTTGGAAAAGAACACTAGTGATTTTGGATTTGACACAGGAGCAGGAGTTGGATCAGCCACAGGTGCAGGTTAGAGATCAGGATTAGGACTTGGGGCAGGAATCGGACCTCCAGATTTGGACTGAGATAACACGGCATTAAGAATTTTATCTTGGAATGTTAATGGACTTAATTCATGGCCTAAAAGAAATAAAATTCAACATGTGCTGATAAAACAGAATTTAGATGTGATATGTTTACAAGAAACTCATGTAATAAGAACCCACAGGAAAGTTCTGCAAAATAAAAAATTAGGTCAGGAATTTATCTCTTCAGATAAGGTTAAAAAAAGAGGTGTTGTGATTTATGTTAAAGAGAAATTCAGTCCCAAAATGATCTTCAAGGATGATGTTGGAAGATATGTTGCAGTGGAATTGACAGTACAAGGCGAAAAACTCTTGATGCTTGGAATCTATGCACCAAATGAGGGCAAGTCGGAATTCTTTAAAAATTTACAGGCTATTCTTATGGACTACCTGGATCACAAAATTGTCTTGATGGGGGATTTGAATGGGGTAGTCTCAACAATGATGGATAGAACTCAAAGGCAAAAACTTACTAATGATGGGAGGCTACCAAAGACGTTTTTTTGAGATGGTGGACAATTTTGACCTGGTGGATATTTGGAGATTGAGGAATCCAATGGAGAAAGATTTTACTTTTTTTTTTAGATGCAAATCTTTCATCTAGCCACCTGGATTATATATGGCTAACTAAAGACTTGACTCCAAGAGTGACTAAATCTGAGATCTGCTCAAGGACTTGTTCCGATCATAATGCTGTGTTAACAGATTTAAAATTGTCTCTACATGGTTCTTTTAGATGGCAGATGAATGATGCTTTACTCAGAAATGTTTTGATTGTTAATAAAGCTCAGAAGACCCTAAAGGACTATTTTGAATTGAATCTGAATCCTGAAACTGAAGCAAGGGTCATATGGGATGCAAGTAAAGCGGTAATGCGAGGTTTCCTGATTCAACAGAATTCTATTAGGAAGAAAGCACAGAATGAGCAAAAGGAAAAAATCCTGTCTCAGTTGAAGGAGAAAGAGAAAAAACTGAGATGTAACCCCAAAAATCAACAGATTCAAAAGGAGATTAAGGCTTTACAATCCCAGTATTCACAAATCAAGAAATTGAATGGAAAATTAAATTGATGAAACAAAAGACTTTTGAATCGGCAAATAAATGCGGAAAATTACTGGCTTGGCAACTGAAAAAGAGACAGAAGGAGAGTACAATAATTAATATTATGGAGGATGGAAAGAATATTAAGAACCCAGTAGAGATCAGAAAATGCTTTCAAAAGTACTATAAACAGCTTTACAAAAAAGAAAAAGAAGAAAAGGCAAAAATGGAACAGTTTTTGGATAAAAATGGATTGCAGAAAATTCCAACAGATAAAAGGAACCTACTAAATGAATGGATTACAAGACAAGAAGTTGAAGTGGCAATTGCCCAAATGCAAATAGGCAAAGCACCGGGACCTGATGGCTTTATATTCCAATATTATAAAATATTTAAGGATTGGCTGATACAACCATTGATGGATGTTTGTAACAAGATATTACAAGGGGACAAAGCACCCGAGTCCTGGAAAGAGGCATTTATCACTCTGATACCCAAACCGGATACAGATAGAGCTCAAGTAAACTACCAACCAATTTATTTGTTGAATGTGGATTATAAAATACTTGCAAATATTTTGGCTACAAGATAAGCACATACATAAAGATCAATCAGGTGTTTTACCTGAGAGGCATATGAAAGCTAATATTAGGAACATAGTGGATGTGTTGGAAAAGTTAGATGTAAAAAGGAACACTAAAGCAATGTTAATGTTTATTGATGCAGAGAAAGCCTTTGATAATGTTTCTTGGAGTTTTATGAAGCAGAACTTATGTAAAATGGGGATCGGTCAAAAAATTTTAAATGGTATTAATGGCTTTGAACAAAAAGCAAAAATTATAATTAACAATGTGGCCTCAGAAGAAATTAAGATTCTCTCTTAAGAGAGAATATTATGAAAATGATTTACAGGTGGTACATGACACCAGTCAAGCTTGCAAAAATCTATCATTTGCCCGATAATAAATGTTGGAAATGTAAAGAAACTGAAGGTACATTCTTTCACCTTTGGTGGACTTGCCCAAGGATTAAGGCTTTCTGGGAGATGATTTATAATGAAATGAAAAAGGTATTTAAATATACCTTTCTGAAGAAACCAGAGGCCTTTCTCCTGGGCATGGTTGGCCAATTGGTGCCAAAGAAGGATAGAACTTTCTTTATGTATGCTACAACAGCAGCAAGAATACTTCTTGCAAAGTATTGGAAGACACAAGATTTACCCACTCTGGAAGAATGGCAGATAAAGGTGATGGACTATATGGAACTGGCGGAAATGACTGGCAGAATCCGAGACCAGGGAGAAGAGTCGGTGGAAGAAGATTGGAAGAAATTTAAAAACTATTTACAGAAACACTGTAAAATTAAAGAATGTTAGAATGATGTTGGATTGAAGTTAAGTGGTTTTTAGCAGCAATGTTATAAAGGAATATGTAAAAATGGATTGTTAACAGGTGATAATCTAAAGTTATAATATACTAAGATAAAAGATTAAGCTAAAATCAAAGAGGGAAAGGAATTGCTGAACTAACTAATTGAAATGGAATACAAAAAAGGGAGGTGTGAGGAGGTCAGGGAAACAAGCAAATGAAAGATAAGATATGGAAAAATTGATTTGTTTTTAACTGTTTTTACTTTGTATTATCATTTTCGTTTTTTTTTCTTTTCTTTTACTTTTTTCTCTTATTTTTGTAATACGCTGAAACTTTAATAAATATCTTATAAAAAAAACAAACAGAAGAAATTAAGATTGAGAAGGGAACCAGGCAAGGGTGCCCACTTTCCCCCTTGCTTTTTATTTCTGTCCTAGAGGTGCTGTTGAATATGATAAGGAAAGACGAGGAAGTTAAAGGCATAGTAGTGGGAACTAAACAATATAAGTTAAAAGCCTTTGCTGATGATTTGGTATTAACTTTACAGGATCCTGAGATCAGTGCAATCAAAGCACTGAAAATAATTCAAGAGTTTGGACAAGTTGCAGGTTTCAAATTGAATAAGAATAAAACCAAAGTCTCAGAAAAAAATTTAACGATACATGAAAAACTTAATTTAGAGGAAACCACAGGGTTGAAATTTGTGAAAAAGGTGAAGTATCTGGGTGTATATATTGTTGGGATACTGCCAGGTAGATAAAGTCCATCATGGCCCCCAAGCCGTGTCCGGACGTCCATCGATCTCCCGTAGGCACGCAGTATCAGCAATTAGCGACATGAGCTCCAGAAATAGCCTGCCACATTCTAGAGCCGATGCACACTCTCTATCAGCAGATAATGCACAGCCAAAGTCGCACTCAGGAGAGCATTATTTACAAGTTTTATTCAGCGTTGATCAGAACAAAGAAAAACATGACTGCCTGCTTCAGTGTCTACGACACAGAGAGCGAAAACAAAAGACACAACAGAAACATCCTGTGAAACAGGAAATGCGCAGACTCTGACTCACAAAGCCTGCTCCCTTTTAAGGTGGAACGGAAATATCCTAACATCCTCCCCCTTTCCGTGTAACCTGTAGTACCTGTGGTTCAACCCAAATGCAACTTCTGTACATAAACCTTAAGTTGTTCTCTGTTAACAACCTTAGACAACAGATCAGCAGGAATTTCATTTCCTGCCATGTAGGACACCTGAATGAGTCCTTTCTCAATACACTCTCTTGCACGATGTAGCTTAATCTGCAAGTACTTGGTTCTTTGCTTGCAACTCTCTGAGTTCAGCAAAGCCAAACAGGATCTATTGTCTTGATACACTTGTATAGGACATTTCACAGAAACTCTGATGTCCTTAAACAGTTGCATCAACCATTCACAATCCATGAGTGAAAATGACAGAGCATTGAGTTCTGCTTCACAGGAACTTAGGCTCACTGTCGTCTGCTTTTTGCACAACCAGTCAAACAGGCAGTGGTTGTACATGTAGCATACTCCAGAAGTGCTTGTACCATCCGTGGTGTCACTTCCAAAACTTGCATCTGCAAAGATTTCAAGACCTCCAGTCTTCTGACTGGTGAACCTCAGCCTGTAGTGCAAAGTCCCTTTCAAATAGCGGGCTATGCGCTTCAGAGCTTTCCAATCCTGAACAGTAGGATTGTTGGCATGCCTGCTAAGCAGGTTAGTGCTTACAGCTATGTCAGGTCTCGAGCATCTAGCAATGAAATTCAACTTGCCTAGAATGCATCTGTACAGCGTTGTGTCAGAAAACGCTTCAGCAGTACTATCTACCTGGTAACCTGTCACCATCGGTGTGTCTGCTGGGTTTGCATCAACCAAATTCAACCTGGTTAATACATCAGCAATTTTCTGTGTTTGGTGTACCAGAAAATTACCTGCTTGGTCCCTCTCCACCTGCAGAGAAAGATAGTTGGATACCTCACCAAGATCCTTCATGTCAAAGTGCTCCTTCAGCTGAGCTAGGGTGCTTTGGTACAAAGCCTGATTCTTCCAAAACATCAGAAGATCATCAACAAAACATAAACAATACAGTTTGTTTTGCCCCTCCTCCTTGACAAACACACATGGATCAGCTTTGCCCTGGTGAAAACCTAGAGAAAGCAATGTCTCAGTGAGTTTTGTGTTCCAACACCTGGCACTCTGCTTGAGACCATATAAGGATTTCGGAAGTTTACAGACCATTCCCTTCCGTATCTGCATCCCATCAGGTGGAAGCATAAACAGCTCCTCCTCCAAAATCCCGTACAAAAAAGCTGTATGAATGTCATGATGGGAAACATGCAGTTTCTCCTCTGCAGCTATCTTGAGCATCAGCCGAATGCTCTCATATTTGACGGTGGGTGAGTAGGTCTCGTGGTAATCCTGTTCTGGTACCTGTGAAAAACCTCTGGCAACCAATCTGGCTTTGTGTCTAACAACCTTGCCATTCTGGTCTGTCTTGGCCTTGAAGACCCATTTGCTGCCAACCAGTCTCATTCCTGGGACTACCGGTACCAGCTCCCAAGTTTGGTTCCTATTCAAGGAATCAACTTCAGCCTTCATGGCATTTAGCCAAGGCTCAGCATCTTTAGAGGTTAACTCCTGAACCTCTTTGAAGCTTGAAGGTTCCCACACCTTCTCTGAGCTACTAAGAACAGCAGTCGCCGTCTTAGCAAACTCATCAGCAAATCTCTTTGGAGGTCTGCCTTTGGTGGCCCTTTCAGATCTGCGTACTAGACACAAGTCTTCTGGACTCATCTCCTCCTTTTTAGGAGAAAAATGACCAATGGTGAACAGTGGTTCTTCCAGTTCATTGTCAGACGCATCAGATGGTCTGACTGAGGCCTTTGCGCTCTTGTAGTCTGCTGTGTCATCACTGTCACTGACACCAGCAGCAGCGCCGCCCACTGAGCTGGAATCCGAACTCTGATCATCATCATCATCCTCAGCTTCTTCAGCACCATCTGCTTTTTTCACATCACCTTCATCCTCCTCTGGATAACTCTGGAAAATTCCCACATTTTCCTGCCACTTAGGATTGTACTCAACACTCTTTGTGAACTTAATGGATTTAGAGTCAGTCATCCATACCCTGTATGCTCCTTTTTCGTACCCCATGAACAAACCATGTGCCCCACGCTTCCCAAGCTTGTTGCTTTGTGGGGTGTGTACCCACATGTCAGAACCAAAGATTCTCATGTGCTTGACGTAAGGTTTCTTACCAAACATCTTCTCATAGGGGGTACAACCAATAGGTGATGACAATCTGCGATTAGAAGTGTAAACAAAAGTCGACAGAGCCTCCCCCCAATACTTATCAGGGAGATTGGCATCATGCAACAATGTTTTCATTCCTTGCAGCAACGTTTGATTTGCTCGCTCCGCAAGTCCATTCATCCATGGCTATCTAGGCATTGACAAGTCATGCTGGATTCCCTTCTCAGTCAGAAAAGCTTCAAACTGCTGAGAAGTGAATTCCCCGCCCCGATCAGTAAAGAGACAGCCGATACGCTTACTGTGAACATTCTCCAACCAAGCACAGAATGCCTTGAACTTAGGAAACGCTTGCGATTTCTGCTCGAGCATAAACACATGAATGTACCTAGAAAAAGAATCAATTAGAACCATGAAGTACCTTGCTCCTCCCAAAGAGGGCGCAAGTGGACCAACCAGGTCTGCGTGCACTAGCTGGTAGGGTTTGGAAGCCTGCCTGCTAGACTCCTTGCCTTTTGGAGCAACCTTCACCTTGTTCTCTGCACAAGATACACATTTCATGTGAAACTTACAGGGTTTGATGTTCAAACCCTCAACCAACTTAGGCATCTTGGCCAGCGCCTGCCAAGACATGTGACAAAATCTTCTGTGTGCATCATGAATGCATCCTGCATGAAGAACTTGGTTAGTTTGTGCAACACAACAAGAATCAACATTAGACACAGCAACAACACCATTGTCATCATAAGTTATACAGAACAAACCATCTATAAACTTTGCATGCAAAGTGTCCTCTTTGCCTTTCCTGATGACACAGACGTTCCTCTTGAAGGAAATCTCAAAGCCACGCCCAGTCAGCTGTGGGACACTGAGCAAATTGTCTGCAGCGCCTGGAACATACAGGACATCTTTGATGGTCGTGTGCAGACTTGCCAGTCTCACAGTCCCTTCTCCTGCAATTTGTAACGTCTTTCCGTCAGCCAGGTGGATCTCACCATCTTGAGGTTTGAAGGAGATAAAGAGATACCGGTCTTTTGCTACATGGCGGGTGCATCCTGAATCAATAATAAACCTGGCCTTGGCCTTTGGAGCAGCTTTTTCAGCAAGCAAAACCTTGTCTTCCACCGGCGTGGGCTTTTGCTGCTTGCCCCCCTGCTCCTGGCCATCAAACTTGCCTTTAGCCTTTGGTGAAGCTGTGCCAGCAAACAAAGCCTGGTTTTTCCCTGGCTTGGGCTTTCCACCCCCCTTCTGCTTCGGGCCATCTGCAGGCATCTGCCTCCGTTTACCTCTGGCCTTCCGGCCTCTGCAAAGGCGATGACCTTGGTTCTCACGAGAAACAGAGCTCTCAGCTGCCGACTCCTTGGCTCCCCCTGGAGGCTGGAATGCTGCCTGGGATGACATCACAGTCAGCTCCCCCTGCAGCTTGCAATCGGTGCCCTCAGCATCCCTGCATTCACTCGCATTCTGGGAAACAGCCAGGACCTCCGATGCAGTCAAACTCTGGGCTGGGATGATTGGCAGATGGGCTACTTTCAAAGCATTCCACATCTGACGTGCAGTGGTGTTGCCAGCAAGCGTTTTAATGTCCTGCAGAGAGACGGACAAGACTATTACGTCTATGGCCCTCAAATTCTGGGCTCTCCATCTATCTGTCAGAGGAACTGGAGGGGCTTCAGACACAGTATGCCACACTCCAAACTGACGCAGCAAACTCTCACACCACACAGCCCAGGTCTCATAATTGTGCCGATTTAACTTTGGGCACTCAGCAGCTTCAGAAGCTTCAGAAGTGTGAAAAAACTCCATTCCAGCTTTTCACTTGAGCCGTGAGCCCTATTCACTTCAGAGACTCCTTATCTCGGCAGCCATAAATCACGAAGCTTGCTTGGCGCAGCTTCCAGACCAATTAGGCCAGCCGGACATCAAAGAGACTCTGCCGCGGCAACGAAAAGCCTCACTTTCGCTTTTCCTCCACATACCTCTCAGCAGTCCGTCGCAGTCTTACTCTCCTGTAAGTGCCGTGAATCTGGGCCCGAAACCTGTTGTTGGGATACTGCCAGGGAGATAAAGTCCATCATGGCCCCCAAGCCGTGTCCGGATGTCCATCGATCTCCTGTAGTCACGCAGTATCAGCAATTAGCGACATGAGCTCCAGAAATAGCCTGCCACATTCTAGAGCCGATGCACACTCTCTATCAGCAGATAATGCACAGCCAAAGTCGCACTCAGGAGAGCATTATTTACAAGTTTTATTCAGCGTTGATCAGAACAAAGAAAAACATGACTGCCTGCTTCAGTGTCTACGACACAGAGAGCGAAAACAAAAGACACAACAGAAACATCCTGTGAAACAGGAAATACGCAGACTCTGACTCACAAAGCCTGCTCCCTTTTAAGGTGGAACGGAAATATCCTAACATATATGACTGCAAAAAATTTGAATTTGTACATAGACAATTATGAAAAGTTATGGAAGGATATCAAATAGATTTGGATATTTGTGTTGGGATAACGCCCGGGAAGGCCGCCACCTTCCTAAGACACCGAGGAGTCTCTCTGGTGGTCACCCTCTGGCTGTAAATCTTCCTCAGTACAGAGAGACCGGTGATAATGCCGATCCTCAAAAGTGGTAAACAACCCTTTGAGTCCTGTCAGATGGACTGTGGCTCCCGTGTCGACAACAAAAGCATTCCAGGTTGACGCTGACGTCTCCGGTGTTGTAGTAAAGTTAGTGTTTGCTTAGAAGCTGTTCTTTGGTCAAGCAACGAGAGTGAGGCCTTGTGGGAAACCAGCAAGCCACAAGGACCATGGGAAATAAGTTTTGTCCCTTTAACCCCAGACCAGCAGGCTCCCAGGGTGTGAAAGGTTTATTATGGGAAAGGAAATCGCTGATTTAATGAAAGGTTTGACACCTGGGTCCGAAGTTATGTGCATTCCCTCAGTGATGTTATCTGCCTTTGATTGCCTGGGAATGTGCATCTGCATAGGCTCCACGGAAAGGGAGGAAACCCCTTTGATTTAGGCTCTGGGTTCTTAATTGGTCCAGCTGCCAGAAGTTAGATTGATTAACCCGCAAGCCGGTCATTGGAGAATTTAAAAATAATCAAGAGTTATGATTGGTTTTGGGGGTTCCGACGCCACGTGCAAATTGGGGATAAAAGATCTTGGGAATGGCTGGGAAAGTGCGCTCTGCAATCCGCAAATCGCCCGGCTGCTAAAACTCCACCTAAGTAGTCGTCCTTTCGTCCTTTGTGATGGAGAATTGTTGAAAACCTTTGAATGCGGAACAAGGAAGGACTCTAACTATTCTATATGTCATTTAGTCGTGAGTGTGTAAGTCAGTTAGATTCCACAATGTTGTTTTTTTCCTTGCTTGTAACTTACTAAAGATGTGCCTGCTTTTTAGCATGTTTTCTTATGTTCTTTTAAAATAAATTTTAAAGAAAGAAACTGTTTTGGTTTGTGTGCCTTTCCGGGGGAAAAGCTAATTCCTAGCCTTATGCTAATTCCTAGCCTTATTCTCTCTACCGTAGAATTTCTGTCTGCAAGCCTGTGGATACAACTTGTGGAGTGGGGATAACCAGCAATAACTGGGCACAGCCTTCTCCCTGGGTTGTGGCTCTGAGTTCCCCGGGACAAAGGGAGTGGTGGCAGCCTTACCGGTTCTATTTTGTCCTGTTTCTGTGAAAAGTAAACGTGTCTGCCAGCCCTGCTCAAGAAACCTAGTCTGGCCGGAGAGCAAAGACAGGTGAGGGAGGGGTGAGCGGCTGGAGGCAGTTTACCACATGTTGGCAGTGTTGTGGGATCGAGCTTCCCTGCGGAAAGGCACTTTGATTTTTTAAAATTGGCACGTATTTTTTGTGGGTTACAGGTGTTTTTTTTTTTTGGATAGAGATAGTTAGGAGAGATGGAGGCCGCAACTTCTCAAGAATGCACAATGAAAACGTTAGACGAGTGGGGATTGGTGGGAGAAGGCAGTTCCCTTCCTGTGGAGACCAACCCCCCCCCCAAGCCTTAAGCCCCAGAGCGGAATCCGCCTCCTGGTTTTCGGAAGACCCCGACTCAGAGGGGGAGCTGGTGGACGCCAGTGTGCTGAGTACTGTCCGGAAGGGGCGGCGGGAGTCCTGTATTGTGGAAAGAGCAAGGGGCACGCCACTTACCCAAACCCTGTCACCTCGTGAGGAAGTGGAAGCTGAGATGGCCTCCACACGTCCTAGGGGGAACTATCTTGTTTACACAGAGCCTAAAGAGATGGACTTCTCAGAGGCTTATGATGTGGAGTGGATACGAGATCTGGTGAATGGTGGATTCCGTTGCCGAGAGAAATATCCAAAGATGGGCCGGTCCATCCTGATGGGGCCGAGAGTCAGCCGGATGGCGTATGACTACCAAGACCTGCCGCACCAGCTGCAGGAGGTGACTGTGGGAGACTGCCGCCGAGAGGCGCCCGCGTCCGACGTCCGCTGGATGGTGAGACAGCGTTCGCTCAGTCCGGGTAGAGTCTACTCGCCAGTCAGAGCTCAAGAGGTGCGCGTGCTGGTGCGACGGTATGTGGCAGAGGAAGAGGAGGAGTTTTTTCAGAGACCTGTGCGTGGCTACGCAACGGCAGCAGAACCGCTACGCGGATGCCTCAATACCCTGCACCGAGGTATGAATTTATTCCCGCGAGGGGGGAGAACACCGCCAACAGTCCCCTCCAGGACTGACTTTGAGTACTCTTAATTGGAGGGTATTTCCGAAATATCAGCCCCCCACTGACGTTCTGAGTTATCTGACTCTTTTTGAAGTAACTTGCCAAGACATGGGGATTGCTCTGAAAATGTATATGGCAATCTTGCGTGCCCTAGTCTGTGGCGATCTGGCAGAGCTTATGGGTCATCTCCCCTCATCCGAACTCAATGACTATGAGAGCTTCAAAAAGCTGGTCATGCAGAGGCATGGATTGCACCCCGAGAACTATCGAAAGGCTTTTTGAAAACCAGAGAAATCTGGTCCCACTGACAATATTGCGGTTTACTCAGCAAAAATGGCTCAGAACTTTGAACTGTGGCTTGCAGCGGAGAGGGTGGATGATTTTGGAGGGCTCAAACAGCTTATATTAATTGAGCAACTGATGCATTACCTGCCCTCAGAGATTGCTAGTCTGGTTGTGGACCAAAAGCCACGATCGTTAGCGGAAGCCACCGCACTTGCTGAGTCTTTTAGGCTTAACCGCTCCCATCTGACCCACAGGGGACCAAGTAACGCGTACAAACCAGCAGCTTCGACGGGAAAGTCTGCTCCCCCCATTAAGGAACAAAGCAAAGGTTTCCCTACGCCTGCAAAAGACTATGCTGCAGCAGGTGGGGAACGTGCTAAATTGTCTCCAAACTCCGGACTGTGCTTCTTTTGTAAAAAACCGGGGCACGTGAAAGCGGCTTGCCCCCAGCTGAGTAACAAGAAGCCTCCCGTTCTAACCTCCACCCCTGCCGTGCGTCTGATCCATCGGCCAGAGGAAGACTGGGAGGAGGAACAGCCAAAACCTGGAGCGGGGGAGAGCCCGGCCCTGGAGGAGAAGGGTGGGGTGGCTCCTGGTGTCAATGTTTCTGAAACACCTGCAGTCCCTGTAACCGCTGTTACCGTGGGGCCTGTGAGTACCGGGGGTAATCTGAAAATACCCCATGTGAATTGGGCAAATCTGGAGTTCTCAGCCCCTATTGAAATCAATAAAACCATTGTGAACTCTTACCGGGTCTGATATTACCAGCGTATCTAAGAATCTGGTTCTACCCAGCCAGATGCAGGCTAAACCCTTAAAGATTAGTCCTTATGGGGTGGAAGAGATTTTTCAGCCAACAGCAATAGTCCCCCTTAAGTATAAAGGATATAGCGGGGACCATCTTGTGATTGTCCATGACCCAGAAGTTTGCAAAAGTCCGGTTTTGGTCGGGAATGATCTTGGGTTCCAAGTCTACCTGCAGCAACAATTAAACGTGAATCCCATAACCGTAGCAACTCCCCCCACTTCATTCTGGGCAGCCAAAGACTCGGCTGAGTCAAGCACAGGGCTGGATGGAAAACCCGGAGGGGAGGGAGAGCTATCCACCTTTAATTTGGAGCCCATGAAGGACTTTGATGCTTCTGTTGAACTGGGGGACATGGGGGAATTTGCAGCAGAGCAAAGAGCAGACCCCTCCCTGCAGGGTTGTCGGGAGGCGGTTGAGGCTCCCCTCCGAGGAGCAAAGAGGGCCCAATTTGTGTATCAAAAGGGACTTTTATATCGCCAGTTTGTGCCAAAAAAGGTGAAGGACAAAGACTTTGTTTTACAGCTGGTGGTTCCGGAAAAGAAGCGGTCAACCGTCCTTAGCCTAGCCCATGAAGACTGCTTAGCAGGACATATGGGGTTGCAGAAAACGTTAGAGAGACTAAGTCGTTATTTTTACTGGCCTGACGTATATCAAACTACTAAAGCGTATGTGCGTTCTTGTGTTATATGCCAGAAAGTAGGTAATGATTGTGATAACTTGCCCAATGAGTTACAAAGTGTCCCCTTGGAAGCGAATGTTCTGGAAAAATGGGGAATTGATTTAGTGGGTCCCTTACCAAAAACCCGCTCAGGAAAACAATATATGTGTGTATTAATAGATTATGCATCTCGCTATATCTGGGCAACAAGTCTAGCCAACACTTCTGCTAATAATTTGGTAAAAGCTCTGATTTCTGCTTTTTGCTCCCTAGGGATTCCTAAAGTTTTGGTGAGCGATTTGGGGACTAATTTCATGGCTAAGTTAACCCAAGAGGTTTTGCGATTGTCTGAGATTCACCACCATACCTCCATTGCGTATCAGCATCAGGGGAATGGGTTGGTGGAAAGAGTGCAAAATACCTTAATTCAGATGCTGCGCAAATATGCCCTGGCCCATAGTTCCAGTTGGGACCAGGATTTACCTTTGGTGGTGGCTGCTTATAACGATGCACACCAAAGAAGCCTTGGGTTCGCACCCAATCAGTTAATTTTTGGAAGGCTTCTGAATACCCCTCTCTCAATGCTTCGAAAAGAGTAGGAAGGGTCTGAGTAAGATATAAAGCTGCCTTCTGTCAGTGAGTATTTTGCCCAATTAAAAGGATCTCTGGCAGATATTTGGCAATTGGCCAAAGAGAACTTAGAGAGTGCCCGACAAGATCAAAAGAAGGTACATGATGTTAGAGCAGTGTGCAAACAATTTGAGGTGGGAGACCGGGTATGGATTCTGAGGCCATCTCGCCCTCACAAGCTGGCTGTGAAATGGCAAGGTCCGGGTGTTGTGGAGGCGAGACTGAGCTCTTTGTGTTATCTGGCAAGCTGCAAGGAATTGCACCCCACAGCTCGCGAGTATCATGTTAATTCCCTGAAAGAGTATGTTGAACAAAAGATCTCTGTGCTGGCCATCACGTGGAGTCGAGAAGAGGTACCTGCTTCACCTGTTGATCTTTTAACTGAGTACAAACAGGCTGGAGATATTTCTGATGTGTTGCAGCTGCCTACTTTAAGTGAAACTCAGGCTAAAGAGCTTTACGAAGCACTGCAGCCTTACAGCAACACTTTTAGCACCAAGCCTGGCAGGACTCATTTGGCCCAGCATCATTTTGTTACGGGGGGAAACCCCCCCTATTTCCTCACGTCCTTACAGAGTTGGTGAGGCTCATGCACAGAATATTGAGTCTGAGCTGAAAGAGATGCTGGAGTTGGGAGTTATAGAGCCTAGCAAAAGTGCCTGGGCTTCCCCCATTGTACTGATTCCGAAACCCGATGGTACCATTCGCTTTTGTGTGGACTATCGGAAAATCAATTTGGTCACTGTTCCTGATGTGTTTCCCTTACCTAGGATTGACACGTTAATTGAGAAGCTGGGACGTGCGAAATTCATTACAGTCATGGATTTGACAAAAGGGTATTGGCAAATCCCGCTGTCCCCAGAAGCTTCTGAAAAATCTGCCTTCATTACTCATGTAGGCTTGTACCAGTTTAAAGTGTTACCGTTTGGATTGCGAAATGCTCCTGCAGCCTTCCAACGGTTGATTAATTCTTTGATCCATGACATGAGTGAGTTCTGTTGTGCCTATTTGGATGACCTAGCCATTTTTTCTGAATCGTGGCCAGAACACCTTAAACATGTGCAGAAAGTTTTGGCCCGTTTACAAGAGGCAAATCTGACTGTCAAAATGCCAGTTCGCCCAAGGAGAAGGGGTGTATCTGGGGTTCAGAGTGGGGTTGGGAAACATAAAATCTTTAGAGGCCAAGGTGCAATGCATTCAAAATTGGCCCCGCCCCGTGGTGAAAAAAGATGTGCAGTCTTTTATAGGGCTGGTAAATTACTACAGGAGGTTTGTTAATCATTTTGCCACATTGGCTACTCCTCTTACCAACCTTTGTAAGAAATCTTTGCCAGTCAAAGTAGATTGGACTGATGAGTGTCAAAGGGCTTTTGATCTGTTAAAACATGCCCTTGTGAGCTCCCAAGTTATGTTGGCCCCAGACCAGAGACGTCCGTTTGTGGTGCAAACTGATGCCAGTCAGACTGGGCTGGGAGCAGTTTTGCTCCAAGAAGATAAAGAGGGAAATTGGCGTCCCGTGGTTTACCTGAGTAAAAAATTGATAACCCGGGAGCAAAATTATTCAACCATCGAGAAAGAGTGTTTTGCTTTGGTCTGGGCTCTGACCAAGTTGCGTCCTTACTTGTGGGATAACACCTCTGAAGTTCAAACTGATCACTCCCCACTTTGTTGGCTGGAGAGAGTAAAGAAATCCAACCAGAAATTGCTCAGGTGGAGTCTAGCCTTACAGGATTTTCAGTTTAAAGTCACACATATTGCTGGGAAGGACAATGTGGTTGCTGACACCTTGTCTAGGATGTACCAATCTGTTAAATGAAGTATTGATATGTGTTTTGTCTGAATCCTCAGCTGAAAAAACTATTGATGATTATTGTCCTGAAACTGTAAATATCAGTCTGGGGGATGCTGCTAATGATTTTGGAGCTGCTAATCCCCCCAGACTGGAAAAACTACCTCAATGTATATACTTTTGTTGGATGAAATTGCGGGACTTAACCCTGTAATTTCATCTTAGAGGGGAGGGTGTAGTAAAGTTAGTGTTTGCTTAGAAGCTGTTCTTTGGTCAAGCAACGAGAGTGAGGCCTTGTGGGAAACCAACAAGCCACAAGGACCATGGGAAATAAGTTTTGTCCCTTTAACCCCAGACCAGCAGGCTCCCAGGGTGTGAAAGGTTTATTATGGGAAAGGAAACCGCTGATTTAATGAAAGGTTTGACACCTGGGTCCGAAGTTATGTGCATTCCCTCTTTTTAGCATGTTTTCTTATGTTCTTTTAAAATAAATTTTAAAGAAAGAAACTGTTTTGGTTTGTGTGCCTTTCCTATTTTTTTTTTTTATTATATTTTTATTGGTTTACAAATACAAAAAAAGAAAACAAAGTTGTACATTCAAACTTCTTAATTACCTCTTAATTCCATTTTTTTGACTTCCCTCAATTTGTCCGAACTTCCTTCATTTTATAACTTTTAACACAATCCTACTTATTGTTATTTATTCTGGTAGCTTCAATTTCATTGTTTATACTTAATATTAGATTTTCACATCACAGAGCTTCCTTAAAACTTACAAACGTAATCTGGTTATCACTTAGTTTTTGCAAATATTGAATAAGCTTCTCCCAATCTTCTGTAAATCTTTGATCTCGTCGATTCCGAATCCTTCCTGTCATTCTGTCCAATTCCGCATAGTCCATCATTTTGGCTCTCCAATCTTCTATCGTAGGCAGCTCCTCTTGTTTCCATTTCTGGGCCATCAATATTCTTGCTGCAGTCACTGCGTATAAAAATAACTTCTTCTCTTTCTTGTTTATCTCATTCCCTGTAATACCTAGTAAAAACGCTTCTGGTTTCTTAGTAAATGTATATTTCAACATTTTCTTCAATTCATTATAAATCATTTCCCAGAAGCATTTTACCTTCTTACACTCCCACCACATATGAAAGAAAGTGCCTTCCTTTTCTTTACATTTCCAACATTTGTTACTTATCTTACACATTTTTGCTAACTTTACGGGGGTTATATACTATCGATACATCATCTTCATAACATTTTCTTTTATAGCAGTACATGCAGTGAATCTTAAACCATCTTTCCAAAGTCTTTCCCATTCCTCCATTTGTATAGTATGTCCTATATCTTTGGCCCAATCAATCATCACAGATTTTACCTCCTCATCCTTCGTATACCATTCCAGCAATATCTTACACATTTTTGCTAAGATCTTACAATCATTATTTAATATGTCAGTCTGAAATTTGGATTCTTTATCAGCAAAGCCCCTTTCATTTAAATCTTTTCTGAACATCTCATTAATTTGAAAAAAATGCAGCCAGTCATTCACATGATTCTTGACTTCTTCAAATGGTCTCATTTTCCATTTTCCTTCACTTTTACATATTAATTTCTCATATGTTACCCAACCCCCTGTCATATTGACTTTCTTCACGCTCATCGCTTCCAGCGGTGATAACCAATAAGGTGTTTTTTGTTCCAACAGATTTTTGTATCTTTCCCATACTTCAATCAAGGACCTTCTTATAATATGATTTTCAAAACCTTTGTGGACCCGTTTCTTATGGTACCACAAGTACGCGTGCCACCCAAATCTATTATCAAAACCTTCTAAGTCTAACACATCCGTATCTTGTAATTTTATCCATTCCTTTAACCAACAGAGGCAAGATGCTTCATAATATAATTTCAGGTCTGGCAGGGCGAAGCCTCCTCTTTCTTTTGCATCTGTTAAAATCTTAAATTTTATCCTCGGCTTCTTACCCTGCCAGATATACCTTGAAATTTCTCTTTGCCAGTTTTTAAAAATTGCTGCCCCCTTGATTACTGGAACTGTTTGGAATAGAAATAACATCTTTGGTAGCACATTCATTTTTATCGTTGTAATTCTTTCCCAAAAGGAAAGTTTCATTCTTCCCCATACCTCAAGGTCCCTTTTAATCTTATTCCATGTTGGAACATAATTGTTCTGAAACAAGTCAATACTCCTGGGGGTTAACCAAACCCCTAAATATTTTACTTTCTTAACCACTTCTATCTCAGTTTCCTGCTGTAATCTATTAACTAACTCCTGATCAATATTTTTAGTAATTGCTTTAGTTTTTTTCTTATTCAACATAAATCCTGCCAATTGTCCAAACTTATCAATTTCTTTCAATACTTCCGATACTGTATTCATAGGATCTTCCAAGGTTAATACCAAATCATCTGCGAAAGCTTTAACCTTATATTCTTTTCTGCCCACCTTTACCCCTTTAATTTGCTCATTACTCCTGATTGCCCTTAAAAACACTTCTAAGACTGCGATGAACAACAGTGGTGATAACGGACATCCCTGTCTTGTGCCCTTGGTTATCTTTATATTTTCCGTCATCACATTATTAACTATCAATTTAGCTCTTTGGTCCATGTATATAGCCTTAATACCATTTAAAAACATTTGCCCTATTCCCATCATTTCAAATTTTTTTAACATAAATTCCCAAGAGATATTGTCAAAAGCCTTCTCAGCGTCAACAAATATTAACATAGCCTGTTTGTCATTTTTAACATTCAGATATTCCATCACATTAATTATATTTCTAATGTTATCTTTCATTTGTCTGCCCGGCAGGAAACCCGCCTGGTCTTTATGTATTAACTCCTTCAAAACTTTCTTCAATCTGTTTGCTAATATGTTTGCAAATAACTTATAATCATTGTTCAAAAGCGAGATCGGTCTGAAATTTTTAACTTGACTTAAATCAGAGTCTTGCTTGGGAATTAAAGTAATGTATGTTTCTTTCCATGTCTCTGGTATTTCTCTATTTGCTAGAATGTTATTCATAACTTCTTTCAAAGGTACAAGTAGGATGTCCCTTAATTCTTTGTAATATCTTACACTCAGTCCATCTGGTCCCGGCGTCTTTCCAGTTTTCATATCTTTTATTGCATTTCTAATCTCCTCAAATTCAATCTTCTCATTTAAATTATCTCTTTCATTTGTCGGAATTTTCTGCACCCCTTTCTCTTTTAAATAGTCCTCTATTTTTTTTATATTGACCTTTTCTTTTCTCTTGTATAATTGTCGATAAAAGTCCACAAATCCTTTTCTTATACCTTTTGGATCATCAATCTCTTTATTTTCCACTATTATTCTATGTATAGTAATTTTGCTCTTTCCTTTTTATCTGCCAAGCAAGCAATTTTCCCGATTTGTTTGCAAATTCATAATTCCTTTGTCTCATTCTTTTAATATTATATTCCACTTCTTTATTAATTATCATTGCAAATTGTGCTTGTAACGCTTTGATGTTGAGTTTAATTTTTTTGTCACCTGGGCTAGTAACCAATTTCTTCTCATTCTCCATTATCTGCTTTAAAATTTCTTTTTTTCCTTTTTCTCTTAGTTTGTTCTTAATTGAATTCTGTTGAATAAAGAATCCTCTCATTACTGCTTTACTAGCGTCCCAAACTGTAGTTATTTTTGTTCCCTGATTCATATTATTTAAAAAGTAATCCTTCAAGCAGTTTTGTGCTTCTTCTGCAACTTTTTGATCGTCAAAAAGATTTTCATTTAGTCTCCACCGGAAGGATTTTTCTTCATATCCTTTCAATATACATTTTATTGGGTTATGATCCGATAAAACCATTGGTTGAATTTCGATCTTTAAAATTCTTGATGTAAGCTCATTCGTTATCCAAATCTGCTCGATTCTTGACATTGATTGGTTTGCCTCTGACTGGTAAGTAAATTGTTTTTCTAAAGGGTGTTTCAATCTCCAAATGTCTATTAAGTTGCAATTCTCTACCATTGAAAAAAAAGACTTTGGTAATTTCCCTTCTTTAGGTTTACCCGCAAATCTTAGTCTGTCCATTTCCATCGACACAACTGCATTCATATCACCCATTATGATAATCTTTTGGTCCATATATTCAAATAATTTTTCTTCTAAATCTTTAAAAAAGTCCATTCTATTTTCATTTGGTGCATATACTCCAACAATTATTAATTTTTCTCCTTGCCATTTAACTTCCACAGCCACAATTCTACCCTCCTCGTCTTTAAAGATTTGTTGAGCTTCTAATTTGTTTTTAATGTATAATACAACTCCTCTCTTTTTAGTTTTGTCTGATGAAATAAATTCATTTCCTAGTTTATTTATTAAAATTTTTCGATGTTTTCTCATTACATGTGTTTCTTGTAAGCAAATAATGTCCAAGTTTTGTTTTTTTAAATAGTGTACAATTTTTATTCCTCTTCTTTTCCTCTTTCAAACCTTTAACATTCCAAGACCATAATTTCAACGCCATATTGATTTCTTATTAATTTTAAAATATAAGTCTTTAAATTTTATTTCTCCTCCCTTTCTTCTCCCTCCTCTCCCTCTTCCTCTGATTCTTGTGAAGCTCCTCCTCCAGCTCCTGCTTCTGCCAGTGCTGCTCCTTCTTCTTCTCTTCCCAGCTCTTTCTATCTTCTTAGAAATTTGTCCATTTCGTCCAATCTTGTTATCCTGTGTTTCTTTCCTTTATATGCAAATGAGACTCCTTCTGGGAATTCCCATCTGAACTCAATTTTGTATTTCCTCAGAGCTTGCACCAGCTGTTGGTATTGGTTCCGTTTTTTTAACAGCCGAAGTGGGACGTCTTTAAAAATAATTATGTTGGATCCATCGATGTTCAATCTTTTCTCCCTATTCTTTTGTAAAATTAAATTTCTCATTTCTCGATCTTTAAATATAACCAAACAGTCTCCTGGAAATTTCTTAGCCTTCGTTGTTCTCACTTTAATTCTGAAAGCATTTTGTATTGTCATTGCAACGTCCTCTTCCTGCATCTCCAACCATATAGCAATTTCTCTTATCAATTTCTCCTTTATCTCTTCTCCTTGGGCTTCTGGCACCAGTCTAAGTCTCAAATTATTCTCCTTCTGTCTCAGTTCATTCATCGCAATAGCATCCCAAAGTTCTTCTTGTGTCTTATTAACTTCAGCTACTTCTGCTTTAATTTTCTCTTCTTGCTTTTTAATCTCCTTGACTTCCGTTTTAACTTTTTTGGCCCCTTCTTCCAGATTCTGCATCAGTTTTATCATATCTTTCATCTGCCCCTTCATTTCCTTAACTGTTTCATCAATTTTTTCCACTGTAACATCTATCTTTTTGTCCATCAGCTCCAATTTAGTTTCTATATTTTTTCACTTTTTTGTATCTCTGATTTAAGTTCTGTCTTAAGATCTGCAAACATCTTCATCAGATCTCCTTTAATATCAGGTTCTTGTCTAGAACTCCTCCTTTCTGCTGATGTCCCTCCATCAGCCTTCTTCTGGGTATAAGACATTTTATAAATTTAATTAAATTAATTTTATGATTTTTAATGCAACGCCGAAGTTGACCACCAGGGAGCAGCGTCTGCTTTAAACCTAATGTCAATGCTGTTAGAACTGTCTTTTTATGGGGCACCAGGAGCGCCCCCCTACTCACCGGGAACCCCTTTTTGGGGTGCCGGAGCGAAGTGGGGTGAGTGGCACGGTGCTGCGAACTGATTGCTACTTTCACGGAGTGAAGCCGCACAGCCATTGCCGGAGAGCGCTGACTTTTTCCTGTGGACAATTGGATTTAAAACAAGTACCCGTGAGTAGAAACGGAAAATTGGATCAAGAAATATCTTAATTTGGCATCGAAGCGGGAAGGTTCAAAACAGGAAGTCCGCCTTCCGCTTTTTGTATATAGCAAAAACCTCGCAAGCTAAAGCCAGGAAAGTCGCTAAAAAAGTTTTAATTTCCTTCATTTATAATTACTGAAACCCCCTTGGAAGCAGGAGAAAAGGGGGGGGGACTTTGTTTAACGCCTGCAGGAGAGGGAGTGAAGAAAGATAAGTTTCCACCGTCTCTAACCTGGGAACGGGGTGCCAGAGACAGAAATAGTCGGAGAGGTTCATTGACTGTGAATGGAATACTTTGACAGATAACTAATGTTGCCTTTTGCATTCTAATGAAACAAAATATCTGAAAAATGAAAGTAATTTTCCTTTGCTGGACTTGCCTTAAAAAAATGGATACAAATAGAAATTGTCCCCTCTAGAGGGAGCCTGTTAAATTGTTGCTACAGTCTACTTGAGGACTCAACAGCTGTCAGATTAAGATCGTGGGACCAGACTTGTCTGACCTTGACTAAATATGAGCTGGAAGGAAGTTTGGGTGCTTGCTTTATGCAAGACAAGTGCCTTGCTGGAACAGATGCACGAAAAGATGGATTTGATGAATGAGAAAATGGACTTGATGACTGTTGTGGTTAATAACCGTGGACAAACAGGGAACATTGAGACAGAAACCATTCAAGGACCAACTCATGAACCTGTATTGACTGGGCAAGTGCAGAAGATAATGGAGGAGGATGCGGTCGCACCTCAAACAATACAAATGGAGAGACCCGAGGCCCTACAGGAGCATAAGCCGCTGTCATTGAAGATTGAAGTTGGAGTGGGCCAGGGGGAGCCTGGAGCTGAGGAGGTTCTGAACTTTGGAGAGACTTTGAAATATGCTTTTAAATACCTTTTGGATTACACTGATGACTGTGGGGAGTGGGACTGTGGGGAATGGGTGGCTTTGATGAAGGGAGATGGAGACAATTTTGGATTGGAATCCCCCAGAGATCTGCTCCCCAATGAGAAAGGGAAGAAATTAAGAAAGAGACCAACAAAAGACAAGGAAAAGGGCAAGTATAAACAAAAAGAAGATTTGCAGAAGGGGCATGGAAGAGACTTAAGGGCCTCGGACATAAGACTTCCAGGTTGATGAACTAGATGGAATGGACAGTAAGGACTGACACGACCCGAGACCAGGAAGAAGAGACGCTGGATGAAGATTGGATGAAAATTTATAAAGAAAATTTTTTATTTAGGGAATTAGCCTAAAATGAATGAATATTAGGGAAAATGTTGCAATGAAACTATATGACTCTAGCAGAAATGACATCAGGAGTTATGGATAACTGAGTATTAAGTTTCAAGCTTTAAGGCATTTTATGGTAAGACAAGGTTAAATAAATTAAGGTAATTTGAATAACAGAATATGGGGAAAGATGGAAAGGATCTGTCGAGTCAATTAATAGGTTAAATTGATAAGATAAATTATTTAATAAAAATTGAGAAAGATGGAAAGAATTTGCTGAAATAACTAACTAAACTAGAATACAAAAAGGGAGGTGTGAGGAGGTCAATGAAACAAGCAAATGGAAGTTGGAGATATGTAATTCGGGATTTGTGTCTTTTTTATTTCCTTTTTTGTCGTATTGTTGTATTGGTTTTTATGTTTTTGCGTTTTTTTCTTTTTTTATGTATTGCAGTTGTTCTTTATTCTCCCCCCCCCCTGTAATTCTGAAATTATTAATAAATATTATTATTATTTTTTAAATAGAACTGTCTTTTTATGTCTGTCCGATAGGGGGCGTTTCAAGCTTATCCAACAAACATTAGTCTAGAGAAATTCAAATAAAAACCAGACCCCAATAAAGTCTCAAAATCTTCCCGCCACTTGTTTGGCCAAATCCGAGGTAATAATTATAGTAAAAAATAAAAGAGCATACAGGAAATCCAAGATATAGTCTTAAAATTCATTCAGATCCTTCCAATCCTTAAAATCACGGTAGCAAAGAAAAACCAGGAGAAAATACATCCACAAATCCAAACATAAAAAAAAAACTAAACCCCAAAAAGAACGAATCCAAAAAAAAAAGAAGACCCCTTCCCAAAAAATGGGGGGGGGGGGAATCCAATCCAAATCTGGGAGGAAGAGAGAAACAGCTACAAATTCCTTCCAATGTCCCAAAAATAAAATAAATTAAAAAGACGTTGTTTTCTTCTGAGAGGGAGTTGAGTTACCGGGGGGCGGGGGGTGAACATAAATCCTTTACGTAAACTTTCTCAAATCATTCAAATTATATCCAGTTCCAGACTCCAATCAAAAATTAAAGGTAAATAATATTTCTTCTCCTTATTTTAAACAGTACTACCCGGGTAAGGGTAGCTGAAAAAATAGCTGAAAAAAGCCGCGTTTCAACTCATTGCGCAGTTCATTTAAAATCGAAAGTAAAATGATCAAACTCCAGATCCTTTCTCGGCATCTTAAACAATCACCAGTTCAAATAGAAAGGGAATTAATCCCCTATCCCCTCTATCTTCTTTACCCCTCAAAAATTGTTTTTTATGTAAGTCCCTTAAAAATATAATGCAAAAAAGAAAAATAATACAACAGGATAGTTCCAATCGCCAAAGTCTCCGCTTGTTTTTTACTCACGGTAACGATTCGCCCTGATAATAGTCCTTGTGTGCGCTTCGGAATTCAGACAAAATTGACCTCCTTTTTACCCTTTGTCTGCTTCGAATTGGGTCCGAATACTCAAAATTTATTCTTTTCGCAATCCCCAAACGATTTCTTTTGTTTTGGAAAGCTGATCGCTTCAGTGGGCAGGCTCGGAGCTGCGCTCCTAGAGGCTGGCAATGGCGTCCCGCTGCAAGCCCTTCTACCCCGCCGCTCTCGTCTCCTCTTTAAAGAAGATACCTGGCGGCCGAGGGAACCGCTATCACGCAGCGTCGGGATCCTTACCCCCTGAATATCCTTTCAGGAGGGTTTTGGGGGGCTCAGGCGCCCTTTTAGCACCCCCTTTTGTCCTCTAGGAGCTGGCCTCCCTCTCCCGAGGAAAAGCCCGCTTGCTGCCACCTCGCGATTTAAAGAAAGAAACTGTTTTGGTTTGTGTGCCTTTCTGGGGGGAAAGCTAATTCCTAGCCTTACGCATGGTTGTGCTCTACCGTAGAATTTCTGTCTGCAAGCCTGTGGATACAACTTGTGGAGTGGGGATAACCAGCAATAACTGGGCACAGCCTTCTCCCTGGGTTGTGGCTCTGGGTTCCCCAGGACAAAGGGAGTGGTGGCAGCCTTACCGGTTCTATTTTGTCCTGTTTCTGTGAAAAGTAAACGTGTCTGCCAGCCTTGCTCAAGAAACCTAGTCTGGCCGGAGAGCAAAGACAGGTGAGGGAGGGGCGAGTGGCTGGAGGCAGTTTACCACAGGTGTAATCAAAGCTAGACCTTGCTTGGACTGGGGCTTAGCACGCTTTCTGCTACTGGCCCCTCCTTTCTCTGAGCTCCCTTCGGCTCCTTTGGAAAATTGGCCCTTTCGACAGTTTTTCAGTTGATGGCCAACAATTCCACAATTGTTACACCTTAAGAACAACTGCCTGCTCTTCTTGAGCAACTGTGGGGGGTGGTGGTGGTGGTGGTGGTGGTGTCAGCTTCATTCCGGAGCGGACAGAGGCTGGGAATTTAAGCAAGCCAAGAGAGATAAGGACACTGGAATGTGAACTGGAATGTGAGAGGGAGGAGGGGCAGCCGAGTAGCATAGCTTCAGAAAACGTCAGAGAGCAAGCAGTAGATAGCTCAGAGACAGAAGGGGAGAGGCCGGGAATAGCTAGCCCAAAGACTCGAAGGCGGGAAAAGGTCAGTGAGAGGAGGGGAAAAGAGCGGAAGCGAAAGGGTTTTTTCTGCTGTTGGAAGAAGAGGAAGGGGCGGAGTTTAGACTCGGCAACTGCTAATTTGGAGTCAGACACGGATTGAAGGAGCGATTTATGTGTTTGAGCAATAAACCTGAGATAATTACTGCCGGTGTCTCGCTTCTGTGGGAGAGCCAAGCCATTACAGGGTGGCTATCTAAGCTCCCCACTCCCCACTGAGAGGTAGCAATCGCAGCCAATCAATCGTTCTCATTCAAGAGAGCGGTACAAATCCGTGGCACGGTGAGATCTTCTCGCATATGAATGCGACGTAATGCATCCCACATATCACGTGCGTGGGGCTGATCCTGAATGGATCAGTTGCTCATCTGATACACACAGAATTATCGCAGCTTTAGCTTGCGTGTCGCGATCATTCCAGTGCCTCCCAGGCACTGCAGGAATGGCGTTCTGAATAACATCATATATTCTCTGACGCACAAGCAGGGCCTCCATTTTTAGGACCCAGCTCGCATAATTGCCATCTGTGAGAGGAGGGCAAGACAACAACCCAACTCCCTGTTTGGAATCCATCTTGGCTCCAATTAACAGCTCTTCAGCTCCTTCTAGGTAGCAAGCTGTAAATCTTCAAGCAGGCTTTGGGCAATGAAGACCTGCTTCTTTGAGGTTTATCAGCCTCAATAAATCAAACTGGTTACTCACAGTTCCAAGTGGTAAGCAGCCCAAAGCCTCCGTCCGTGTCCGGCAGGAATGCAGCTCTTCATAGCTGGTCCAAGACTCCCCCGAACCAAGGACACATTGTGCTTCATCTCAAAGAAACAGCAGAGATCCGATGGAACGCAACCAACCATCGAAACCATCCTCTGCTACCATTTGTTGGAAAAAAGCCCGGGAAGGCCGCCACCTTCCCAAGACACCGGGGCGTCTCTCCGGTGGTCACTCTCTGGCTGTAAATCTTCCTCAGTCCAGAGAGACCGGTGATAAGCGACCCCTCCCTCCTGAGAGGAGCATGCTCGTCTTCTGGCATCTCATTGCAGAAGAAAGAGACAATCAGTAGCTATAAACTACTTTATTTCACAGTCTATATACAGAGACTCCATCAGCATGTCTGCTCTCTCTCAGCAGCAGTACAGAACAACATCACAATCAGAAGTGAAAGTAACTTCTCACAGTAATGAGACTTCCTTTCTCACGCTCTCAGACACTCACATGATATAAACAACCATAGTGCTACTTGCTGAGCAGCTGGTGAGATAAAAAACCTAACAATTTGGACAAGGTTGAAATTATCTTTGTTGGGCCGAATTTCAGCAGTAAAGATGAATGTATTGCCTAAGTTATTATTTTTGTTTCAAATACTTCCTATCATTGACAAGTTTAATTGTTTTAAGGAATGGCAAAAGGTATTATCTAACTTAATCTGGCGGGGGGGGGGAACCCCCAGAATTAAGTTTAAATTATTAACAGATGTGAAAGAGAGGGGGGCTTTCTCCCTGCCAGATTTAAGGATGTACTTTGAAGCAGCAGCCTTTTGCTTGCTGAAAGAATGGTTTTTATTGGAAGATACAGATGGTTTAGATTTGGAAGGTTTTTGATAATGTATTTGGTTGGCATGCATATTTATGGTATGATAAGATAAAAGCCCCCTTCATGGATCACTGCCTTGCCGTGGTGAAGGGGCTTGAATAACTCAGAGAAGCTATGAGCTATGCCGTGCAGGGCCACCCAAGATGGACAGGTCATAGTGAAGAGTTTTGACCAAACGTGATCCACCTGGAGCAGGAACGGCAAGCCACTCTAGCATCCCTACCAAGAAAACTCCATGGACAAAGACAACAGGCATATAAAAGTTATGACGCTGGAAGATGAGCCCCTCAGGTCGGAAGGCGTCCAACATGCTACTGAGGAAGAGCGGAGGACAAGTACAAGTAGATTCAGAGCTGATGAAGCGGCTGGGCCAAAGACGAAAGGTCGCTCAGTTGCGGATATGCCTGGAAGCGAAAGGAAAGTCCAATGTTGTAAAGAAAAATATTGCATAGGAACCTGGAATGTAAGAACCATGAACCTTGGTAAGTTGGATGTGGTAAAAAATGAGATGGCAAGAATAAATATTGACATCCTGGGCATCAGTGAACTAAAATGGACGGGAATGGGCGAATTCAGTTCGGATAACCATCATATCTACTACTGTGGGCAAGAATCCCGTAAAAGAAATGGAGTGGCCCTCATAGTGAACAAAAGAGTGGCAAAAGCTGTACTGGGATGCAATCTCAAAAATGATAGAATGATCTCAATATGAATCCAAGGCAGACCTTTTAACATCACAGTAATCCAAGTTTATGCACCAACTACTGGTGCTGAAGAAACTGAAATTGACCAATTCTATGAAGACTTACAACACCTTATAGAAATGACACCAAAGAAGGATGTTCTTCTCATTATAGGGGATTGGAATGCTAAAGTAGGGAATCAAGAGATAAAAGGAACAACTGGCAGGGCAGCCAATAGAGTTCTGCCAAGAGAACAAGCTGGTCATCACAAACACTCTTTTCCAACAACACAAGAGACGGCTCTACATATGGACATCACCAGAAGGGCAGCATGTAAATCAGATTGATTATATTCTCTGCAGCCAAAGATGGAAAAGCTCTATACAGTCAGCAAAAACAAGACCTGGAGCTGACTGTGGCTCAGATCATCAGCTTCTCCCCTCCCCCCCCCCAAATTATTTATTGATTTTTCAGAATTTTAAACAAACAAACATAAATCTTAGAAGAAGAAGAAGAAGAAGAGGAGGAGCTTGGTTTTGATATCCCGCTTTATCACTCCCCTTCAGGAGTCTCAAAGCGGCTAACATTCTCCTTTCCCTTCCTCCCCCACAACAAACACTCTGTGAGGTGAGTGGGGCTGAGAGACTTCAGAGAAGTGTGACTAGCCCAAGGTCACCCAGCAGCTGCATGTGGAGGAGCAGAGACGCGAACCCGGTTCCCCAGATTACGAGTCCACCGCTTTCACCACTACACCACACTGGCTCTCTTAGCTGTACTTACTCCAATCTTAGTAACATTGTTAAGTGACTTCCTGACTTCCTCGCATCCCCCTGGCTGATCATTGTAACAGTTTTCCAAAACCAAATTTCTCATAAAAGTTAACTTAATCGCTTAACATCTTTCTTTCTTTTCATTTTAACTTTAAACATATTATTCTCTAACATCGCATATTTAAATCCTAAGCCTATCTGGTATTTGCAAGTTTTTCCAATTAAGTTATCTTAACATATTTAACTAAATAGTCTTTAAATTTCATCCATTCCTTCTTGTACTCCTCCTCCTTCTGGTCGTGGACTCTTCCAGTCAGGTCGGCTAGCTCCGAAAAATCCATCATCTTCATCTGCCATTCCTCCACTGTTGGGACTTCTTGTGTTTTCCAATTCTTAGCTAACAAAATTCTAGCTGCAGTTGTGGCATACAAAAACAATCTAACATCTTTCTTGGGCAATTCCAGACCTACTATTCCAAGAAGAAAGGCCTCTGGTTTCTTAGTACAGTGGTGCCTCGCAAGACGAATCCGTTCCGCGAGTCTCTTCGTCTTGCGGGTTTTTTCGTCTTGCGAAGCAAGCCCATTAGCGGCTTAGCCGGCTTAAAGATCAGCTGATAAGCGGCTTAACGATCAGCTGATAAGCGGCTTAAAGATCAGCTGATAAGCGGCTTAACGATCAGCTGATAAGCGGCTTAAAGATCAGCTGATAAGCGGCTTAAAGATCAGCTGATAAGCGGCTTAGCCATCAGCTGATAAGCGGTTTAGCGGCTTGGGAAAAAGGGGGGGGGGGGAAGGAAAAAAAACAACAAGGAAAAAAACCCCGCAGGAACTCGCAAGACATTTTCGTCTTGCGAAGCAAGCACATAGGAAATTCGTTTTGCGAAGCACCTCCAAAACGGAAAACCCTTTCGTCTAGCGGGTTTTCCGTCTTGCGAGGCATTCGTCTTGCGGGGCACCACTGTAAATGTATATTTCAACATTTTTTTCAATTCATTATAAATCTTCTCCCAGAAGTCTTTCACCTTGGGGCAGGTCCACCACATATGATAAAAGCTACCCTCTTTTTCTTTACATTTCCAGCATAGATTATGATATATCTTTGCTAATTTTACAGGAGTTAAGTACCATCTATACATCATTTTCATAATATTTTCCATACATGAACTTAACCCCTTTCCTCCACAACCTTTCCCAGTCTTCAAACATTATGTTATGTTCTACATCTCTTGCCCAATCTATCATCACAGATTTAACTTGTTCATCCTTTGTATGCCACTCCAACAGTAAATTATACATTTTAGACAAATTTTTAACTTTAGAGTCCAACAACTCTGTTTCCAACTTAGTTTTTTCCGAAGCAAAACCATTTTTCTAGTCTAATTTATAAAGTTCATTGATCTGGTGGTAATGTGACCAATTTATTTTATCTTTAATTTGATCAAATGGTTTTCATTTATATCCTTCTTTATCTTCCAATAACAGATCAGAATATCTCAACCACTTGGTTTCCATATTTAACTTTTTCTGGGCCTTTGCCTCCATCTTTGGCAATACATTCATCTTAACCACTGAAATCCGGCCCATTAATGACAGTTTTAAATTTGACCAGTTCTATAGTTGGGGCACCTTGCACAGTCCTGCTGTCTCTCGGTGTCTAATATTCTTTGCCTGACCGTAGCTTTTGCCTGGCCCAACCCCAGGCTCAGAAGGGCTTGAGGGGCAAAACCCAATTTCTGGAGGGTGTTCAGGACTGCAGTCTGCCAGCCCGACTGGAATTGGTCACAGAGGATCAATGGGGCTATCCCTCTGGGGAGCAGGTTCAATGTCAGCCATTTGTAAATTGATGTTAGGCAGATGCTAGCCTCCACTCTCATCATCCCCGTTTCCAGTCTAACCCATGCGTTTGAGACACATCTGGGGACTTGGAGGAGAGCTCTAAGAAGTCTGGATTGAACTCTCTCAAGTGGGGAGAAAGCAGAGGAAGGCGGGCCCAAAAAAGGAACCATAGAGGAGTTGTGCCAAAGTTTTGGCCTTGTATAATTTTTGAGCTGCGGGGACAAAGAAGCCCCCTTGTGCTCTGAAGAATTTAAGGATACAATTTGCGTTTTTCCTCACTGAACTCCCGATGGAGTTTGTGTAGTTTGTTGGTTCCTGAGGCCTGTACCACCATTCCTAGATACTTGTAGTTTGTGACTTGTTCTAATTTATGGCCTTGGAGTTCCCAGCTTCTAAGCTTTGGTTTTTTCCCAAAAGCGAGTATCTTGGTCTTTTGATAGTTGATTTTGAGACGTTCAGATTCGCAGTATGCTGCAAGCTTTCTTGGTGTTCTTTTGAGTCCAATGGGGGTTCTAGATAGAATTACCGCATAATCGGCATATAGCAGGACCGAAATATGCCGATTTGCAAGCTTCGGTGGGTGGAGTTCTGAGTCATTGAGTGCAGATACTAAGTTATTTAGATAGAAATTGAATAGTAGAGGGGCCAATAGGCACCCTTGCCTGACTCCTTTGAAGGTTTTTATTGGGTCCGTTAGGTGTCCTAGGTGGCTGCACCTGACTCTAAGAGCCGTGTTTGCATGCAGTGCCTGAATTAGGAGCAGGAGCCTTCTATCTATATTGGTACCCTGTAGTCTGTCCCAGAGTCTGGTTCTGGAGACTGTATCAAATGCTGCTTTTAGGTCGACAAAGGCCGCGTATAGTGAGGCCTGCCCTCCTGATTTGTATTTGTCGATGAGATGAAGCCCGCTTGTTCTATTGCCAGGATATCTTCATTCTCTAGCCATTCTGTAAACTTAT
Organism: Podarcis pityusensis; assembly: GCF_964106645.2. Lineage (NCBI taxonomy): Eukaryota > Metazoa > Chordata > Lepidosauria > Squamata > Lacertidae > Podarcis > Podarcis pityusensis. Next base: position 10,079,426 of record NC_138045.1, read on the forward strand.
TAAGGAGGTGCTTTGAGTAGAGTTTACTAATCACACTTAATAAGCTAATTGGCCTATAATTCGCTGGGTCCCCTCTGTTGCCCTTTTTATAGATTGGGACTATTATGGCTGTTCCCCATTCCCTTGGGATGCGGCCAGTGTCATCTATGTAAGTGAAGAGGGTGGCTAAGAAAGGTGCCCACCAATCCGCCTGTGCTTTTATCATTTCTGGTGTAATGCCGTCTGAGCCTGGGGCTTTGGCCGTTTTCAGTTGGTTTATATATGATTTCACTTCAGTTATTGAAACTGGAGGCCATTTAGCCAGTTGTTCTATATTATAATTCCGTAGTGGAGGTTCAGCATCCTCGTACAAAGATTGGAAGAATGAGACCCAAAGGCTAGGGGGAATTTGTGAGGTTAAGGGGGAAATAGCTTTATGGGTGCCAGAAGCTACCAGTTTCCAGAATAGTGTCTGATCTTTTGCTTTTGCCGCACTAATTAATTCTAGCCAGCATTTTCAGGTATAGGCATTCTTTTGGTGGAGTATTAGGTCTTTATACTCTTTTTTTAGGGCATGGACAGCAAGATAGGCTTGGCGTCTGACAGAATTTTCGGCTGTCAGGGCAGCTTTGTAAGCATTTTGCAGGGCTTTCTTTGCCTCAAAGCAGGTGTAATCAAACCAGGGTTTATTTGATGTTATTGGTTTAGTTGGCCTTTTTTCTGTGGTATTAAAAAGATAGGGTTTTAATTGTTGGAGCAGGCTCTCATACTTGGAAACTGGGTCCTCAGGCCTAGGATTATCCCCAAAGTCAGTTAAAATTGTACAGAGTTTTTCAGAGGTTAGAATCTTCTTCAGTTTGGAGTCAAGTGCAGGGGTCCATTTGACTCGGCAACCAGGTCACTCTAATGCGGTGATCTCTGCAGGGTATACTGTTCTCAGGAAGGGCGACTCGTTTAACGGAGACACCTGGAGGTGCAAAGGGAAATGGTCCCCCTCTATGAATGGGAGCACTTTTAAATTCACTATTTTTGTTAGCAATTCGCTGTCCGCCAACATATAATCAATTGTGCTGGATCTTACCACAGACATGAATGTATATTCCCCGGGAATGTCGCCCCTGGTGCAACCATTTAGGATATGAAGACTTAGCTGCCTAGAGAATTTGAGGAGGCAGGCTCCAGCAAAATTTGAATGTTGATCCTTTGACTGCCTTGGTAGTTGCAAGGCCTCTGGGCCAAAGTCATCAGGGTACCCTATTATTTGCCTGTATTTGGTTTCAATTTTTTTTTTTTATGATATTTATTGAGAATTTTAAAGTTACAAAGAAAAAAGAAGGAAAAAACAAGAGAAAGAGAAAAAGAAAGAAAAAAGTAGATAAAAGTAACAATTAAACAATACAAATCAATAAAAACCAAAATCAAAAAGAAAAAACAAAACACACAATGCAACACAATAAAAAAAAAACAAAAAACAAGAAATTTAAAAACAAATCCAGTATTCCCAAATCCTTAACTTTCATTAACTTGTTTCATCAACCTCCTCACACCTCCCCTTTTTGCATTCTAGTTGTTAATTATCTCAGCAAATCCTTTCCATCTTTCACAATATTCTGTCATTAAATTACCTTAATCTATTTTAACCTTATTTTACCATAAAAAACCCTAAAACTTAAAACTTAAATCTTATTTAAACCAAATTCTTTTAACCATAACATATTCTTACATAATTCTTTTTAACATTTCTGCTAAAGCCAAATAATTTCATTCCAACATTTTTCTAATACTCATTAATTTTACGATACTTTTCTAAATAAATTTTTAAAACTTTCTTCCAATCTTCATCCATCGTCTCTTCTCCTGGTCTCGGGTTTTGTCAATCCTTTCTATCCCATCCATCTAGTCCATCAACCTGGTGACCTTATATCCGAGGCTCTTAAGTCTTTTCCATGTCCCTTCCGCAGGTCTTCTTCATGTTTATACCTGTACTTTACTTTGTCTTCTGCTCCTTTCACTCTGGGCTGGGAGACTCCAACTTGACAATATTTTTGTCCCTTCTCGACAAGTCAGCCCCTTTTCCATAGTCAACACTGAAATCCATGTGGTATTTAAAGGCATGTTTCAAGGCCCCTCCAAAATTAGGGGCCCCCACAACTCCGAGCTCCCCCCGGCCTAAAGCCAGACTTGAAAAGTCAAAACATCCCTGCATAGGGGGGTCCATCCAGCCCCCCATCTCCAAACCAAGCAGAACTCCTTCTCTCCAAATCTGACTTTTTCCAGGTTCATTCGTCAAATCCAACGACTCATGTTCCTGCTGGGCCACAGCTCCCTCCATCTCTGCCACCCGAGGTCCAGCAACAGCCTCCTCCCTCATCTCATCTGTCAAAGCACATTCCTGGATTAATTCCTGAGTGGGTTCTATATAGGTACCCACTGCCTGTCCAAAATTTCCTATCGCAACTGTCATCAAATCCATTTTCTCATGTAACTGTTCCAATAAAGCACTTGTCTTGCAAAAGGCAAGCACCAGAGCCTCTGAGCACATTCTTGTTCAAGGTCGAAGTCTGGTCCCACGATCTTTAATCTTTTACAGCTGCAAAACTCCCCAGTTCGACTTTAATAACAATTTCACAAGCTCCCTCTAGGGGAAACAATTTCTATTTGTATCCATCTTCCCTCCCCCCCTTTTTTAAAAAAAGCAGATTTAGCAACAAAGTTTTCCTTTTTCGGATATTTTGTCAATATTTTGTTCCTTTTAAAAGCGAAAGGGAACAATGGAATCAATATGTTTCTGTTCTTTTAACTATCTGTCAAAAACGTTTGTCCATAGTCAATGAGCTTCTCCAAAACGTCTGTCTTGACACCCCGCTCCCAGGTTCAAGACGGTGGAAAATTACCTTTCTTTACTCTCTCTTCCGCAGGTTTAAACAGTCTAATAATAATAATAATAATAATAAATTTTATTTATATCCCGCCCTCCCCAGCCGAAGCCGGGCTCAGGGCGGCTAACAACACTAAAATAGTGCAACATTATAAAACATCAAAGAATTAATTAAAATCAAAATTGATGGCAACCATAAACTAAAGTATTGTAAAGATTGCCAAAGGAGGGAGTCAGGCTGCGCCCTGACCAAAGGCCTGGTGGAACAGCTCTGTCTTGCAGGCCCTGCGGAAAGATGTCAAGTCCTGGAGGGCCCTTGTCTCTTGTGACAGAGCGTTCCACCAGGTTGGAGCCACAGCCGAAAAAGCCCTGGCTCTAGTTGAGGCCAGCCTAACCTCTCTGAGGCCTGGGACCTTCAAGATGTTTTTATTTGAAGACCGTAAGTTCCTCTGTGGGGCATACCAGGAGAGGCGGTCCCGTAGATACGAGGGTCCTAGGCCGTATAGGGCTTTGAAGGTTAAAACCAGCACCTTAAACCTGATCCTGTACTCCACCGGGAGCCAGTGCAGCTGGTATAGCACCGGATGAATGTGATCCCGCAGCGAAGACCCCGTAAGGAGTCTCGCTGCGGCATTCTGCACCCGCTGGAGTTTCTGGGTCAGTCTCAGGGGCAGCCCCACGTAGAGCGAGTTACAATAATCCAGTCTGGAGGTGACCGTCGCGTGGATCACAGTGGCTAGGTCAGGGCGAGAGAGGTAAGGAGCCAACTGCTTAGCTTGGCGGAGATGAAAAAATGCCGCCTTTGTTATAGCTGCAATCTGCGCCTCCATGGAGAGGGAGGTATCGAAGATTACACCCAAACTCTTAACGGACGGTGCTGGCATTAATTGCACCCCCGCAAGAGATGGGAGTTGCCCCCTCAATCCCATATCGTCCCGTCCCAGCCAGAGGACCTCTGTCTTCGAAGGATTTAACTTCAACCGGCTCCCACGTAACCATCCAGCCACAGCCTCCAAGCATCTGATCAGTGTGTCTGGGGCCGAGTCAGGATGGCCATCCATCAGCAGATAGAGTTGGGTGTCATCAGCATACTGATGGCAGCCCAGCCCAAAACTCCGGACAAGCTGGGCGAGGGGGCGCATAAAGATGTTAAAAAGCATCGGGGAGAGTATCGCACCCTGGGGCACTCCACACACCAAGGAGTGGCGGGATGACAGTTCCCCCCCAAGCGCCACCCTCTGTCCCCGACCAGAGAGAAACGAGCGCAGCCATTGAAGGACTGTGCCCTGGATCCCCACGTCGGCAAGGTGGTGGTCCAGGAGTTCGTGATCGACCATGTCGAAGGCTGCTGACAGGTCTAGAAGAATCAGCAGCCCCGACCCGCCTCGATCCAGCTGCCTGCGGAGATCATCTGTTAGGGCGACCAGAGCCGTCTCGGTCCCATGACCAGCGCGGAAGCCGGACTGGAATGGATCCAGAGCCGATGTTTCATCCAGAAACCTACCAAGCTGTTCAGCAACCGCTCTCTCAATCACCTTACCCAGGAATGGAAGATTCGAAACTGGGCGGTAATTGGATAGATCTAAGGGATCTAATGATGTTTTCTTTAAGAGCGGACGCACCACTGCCTCCTTCAGTTCCCCTGGGAATGTCCCGGTGCCAAGGGACAGATTGATGATATCCCCCAGGGGGGCCCGCACCTCGTCTGGACACGCTCTAATCAGCCAAGACGGGCACGGGTCGAGAGGACAAGTGGTGGGCTTTCCAGCTCGGAGGAGTCTGTCCACATCGGCTGGGGATATCCGGTCAAAGTGGTCCAATACTGGACCCGAGGACAGTCGAGGGGCCTCCAGTTCCTTTATTGTATCCAAATTGGCAGGGAGGTCATGGCGGAGCGACAGGACCTTCTCCGCAAAAAAGCTCGCAAATGCCTCACAGCTGTGTGTCAAATTATTATTTAAATTTGGCTGTCCTTCGAGGGACGTTAAAGACCGAATTACACTAAATAATTGTGCCGGGCGAGAGCTAGCGGATGCAATGGAGGCCGAGAAGTAGGACTTCTTAGCGGCCTTCACTGCCATCTCGTAGGTTTTCATAAAAACTCTATAAGATGTTCTTGAGGCTCCGTCACGGGCACCCCGCCATACTCGCTCTAGCCGTCTGAGGTCCCGCTTCATTTTCCGGAGCTCCTCAGTAAACCAGGGAGCCCGGTTTCTGCGGGGTCGCAGAGGGCACTTAGGTGCGATCTCATTGATGGCTGCCAGGAGCTGGGTATTCCAGCCCTCAACAAGCTCAGTCAATGAGTCGCCAGGGGGAGAAAGGTCCCGCAAGGCTTGACGGAACCTATCAGGGTCCATCAGCCTCCGCGGGCGAGCCCAAATCGGCTCACCACCTAAGTAGGGTGGGGGTGGAACATCAATCCTGGCTTTCAGAGCATAGTGATCAGACCATGGCACCTTGATCGAAGGAAACATGATCACATCTATACCGACACCAAAGATCAAATCCAGCGTGTGGCCTGCTTGATGTGTGGGGCCCGAAACAAACTGGGAGAGCCCTAGTGTCTAAAAAAGGTTCCCCCCTCTTTTCCTGCTTCCAAGGGGGGTTCAGTAATTTTAAATGATGAAAATTTAGTCCTTTACAAATGACTTTCTGAACTCTAGCTTGCCGTGTCTTTGCTTCAATCTATCTACAAAAGCAGAAGGCGGACTTCCTGTTTAGACCTTCTCGCTTTCGGTGCCTAATTAAGAAATTTCATAGTCCAATTTTCCGTTCTACTCACGGGCAGTTGTTTGGAATCCAATTGTCCACAGGAAAAAGTCAGCGCTCTCCGGCAACAGCAATGCGGCTTCACTCCGTGAAAGAAGCAGTCGATTCAAAGCACCGCGCCACTCACCCCACGTTGCTCCAGATCCCCAAAACAGGGTTTCCCTGCGAGTAGGGGGGGCGCAAAGGTGCCAGCCGAATCCCACGTCCACAGGCTTCTCCCGCCTTTGGTTTTTGATGGGTCTCCGCCTCGCCGTGGCGGTTCAGACCCTGTTTTCCACGGAGCGGATTCCTCACGATCGGAGGAAATCCGCCATTGCCAGAGGCACCAACCCGGAAGTCTGTGTCTTTGGTTTCTAAACTGGGGTCATCAGGACCTAACCTTGCGTTTAGGTTGCCCACCAGCAGGACCTTTGCTCCCAGATAGTCTGTTAGCAGTAACCTGACAAGAGTCCAGTCTATTCCAGATGCCCTCAATATCTGTTTTTTTGCTTGTTGGGGGGATATCATAGAATCATAGAATCATAGAGTTGGAAGAGACCACAAGGGCCATCGAGTCCAACCCCCTGCCAAGCAGGAAACACCATCAGAGCACTCCTGACATATGGTTGTCAAGCCTCTGCTTAAAGACCTCCAAAGAAGGAGACTCCACCACACTCCTTGGCAGCAAATTCCACTGTCAAACAGCTCTTACTGTCAGGAAGTTCTTCCTAATGTTTAGGTGGAATCTTCTTTCTTGTAGTTTGGATCCATTGCTCCGTGTCCGCTTCTCTGGAGCAGCAGAAAACAACCTTTCTCCCTCCTCTATGTGACATCCTTTTATATATTTGAACATGGCTATCATATCACCCCTTAACCTCCTCTTCTCCAGGCTAAACATGCACAGCTCCCTTAGCCGTTCCTCATAAGGCATCATTTCCTCTGGACACGTTCCAGTTTGTCAGTGTCCTTCTTGAACTGTGGTGCCCAGAACTGGACACAGTACTCCAGGTGAGGTCTGACCAGAGCAGAATACAGTGGCACTATTACTTCCCTTGATCTAGATGCTATACTCCTATTGATGCAGCCCAGAATTGCATTGGCTTTTTTAGCTGCCGCGTCACACTGTTGGCTCATGTCAAGTTTGTGGTCAACCAAGACTCCTAGATCCTTTTCACATGTACTGCTCTCAAGCCAGGTGTCCCCCATCTTGTATTTGTGCCTCTCATTTTTTTTGCCCAAGTGCAATACTTTACATTTCTCCCTGTTAAAATCCATCTTGTTTGTTTTGGCCCAGTTCTCTAATCTGTCAAGGTCGTTTTGAAGTGTGATCCTGTCCTCTGGGGTGTTAGCCACCCCTCCCAGTTTGGTGTCATCTGCAAATTTGATCAGGATGCCCTTGAGTCCATCATCCAAGTCGTTGATAAAGATGTTGAATAAGACCGGGCCCAAGACAGAACCCTGTGGCACCCCACTAGTCACTCTTCTCCAGGATGAAGAGGAACCATTGATGAGCACCCTTTGGGTTTGGTCAGTCAGCCAGTTACAAATCCACTGAGTGGTAGCATAGTCAAGCCCGCATTTTACCAGCTTCTTTACAAGAATATCATGGGGCAACTTGTCAAATGCCTTGCTGAAATCAAGGTAGGCTACATCCACTGCGTTCCCTTCATCTACCAGGCTTGTAATTCTGTCAAAAAACGAGATCAGGTTAGTCTGACATGACTTATTTTTCAGAAATCCATGCTGACTATTGGTGATCACAGCATTCCTTTCTAGGTGCTCACAGACTGTTTGCTTAATGATCTGCTCCAGAATCTTCCCTGGTATTGATGTCAGACTGACTGGGCGGTAATTATTTGGGTCCTCTCTTTTCCCCTTTTTGAAAATAGGGACAACATTTGCCCTCCTCCAGTCTGCCGGGACTTCGCCTGTTCTCCAGGAATTCTCAAAGATGACTGCCAGTGGTTCTGAGATCACATCTGCCAGTTCTTTTAATACTCTTGGATGCAGTTCATCTGGCTCTGGAGACTTGAATACATCTAAACTAGCCAAGTATTCTTGTACTATCTCCTTAGTTATTCTGGGCTGTGTTTCCTCTGCTGAGTCATTTGCTCCAAATTCTTCAGGTCGGGCATTGTTTTCTTTATCGGAGAAGACTGAGGCAAAGAAGGCATTGAGAAGTTCATCCCTTTCTGTGTCTCCTGTTTGCATTTCACCATCTTCTCCTCTGAGTGACCCCACTGTTTCTTTGTTCTTCCTTTTGCTACGAACATACCCACAAAAGCCTTTTTTGTTGCTTTTAACCTCTCTAGCAAGCCTGAGTTCATTCTGTGCTTTAGCTTTTCTGACTTTGTGTCTACACGTGCTGGCTATTTGTTTGAATTCCTCTTTGGTGGTTTCCCCCCTTTTCCATTTTTTGTACACAGTTGATACCCAGATGATACCCAGCTCTACCTCTCTTTCAAATCAGGACCAGTGAAGGCGGTGAAGGTCCTGTGTGAGTGCCTGGAGGCGGTTGGAGGATGGATGGCGGCTAATGGATTGAAGTTGAATCCTGACAAGACAGAAGTATTGTTTTTGGGGGACAGGGGGCGGGCTGGTGTGGAGGACTCCCTGGTCCTGAATAGGGTAACTGTGCCCCTGAAGGACCAGGTGCGCAGCCTGGGAGTCATTTTGGACTCACAGCTGTCCATGGAGGCGCAGGTCAATTCTGTATCCAGGGCAGCTGTCTACCAACTCCACCTGGTACGCAGGCTGAGACCCTACCTGCCCGCGGACTGTCTCGCCAGAGTGGTGCATGCTCTGGTTATCTCCCGCTTGGACTACTGCAATGCGCTCTACGTGGGGCTACCTTTGAAGGTGACCCGGAAACTACAATTAATCCAGAATGCGGCAGCTAGACTGGTGACTGGGGGCAGCCGCCGAGACCACATAACACCGGTCTTGAAAGACCTACATTGGCTCCCAGTACGTTTCCGAGCACAATTCAAAGTGTTGGTGTTGACCTTTAAAGCCCTAAACGGCCTCGGCCCAGTATACCTGAAGGAGCGTCTCCACCCCCATCGTTCTGCCCGGACGCTGAGGTCCAGCGCCGAGGGCCTTCTGGCGGTTCTCTCATTGCGAGAAGCAAAGCTACAGGGAACCAGGCAGAGGGCCTTCTCGGTAGTGGCGCCCGCCCTGTGGAACGCCCTCCCATCAGATGTCAAAGCAATAAATAACTACCTGACATTTCGAAGGCATCTTAAGGCAGCCCTGTTCAGGGAAGCTTTTAATCTGTGATATTTTACTGTATTTTTTGTTTCTATGGAAGCCGCCCAGAGTGGCTGGGGAAACCCAGCCAGATGGGCGGGGTACAAATAATAAATTATTATTATTATTATTATTACACATCCTTTTTTAATCTTAACTCAGTTAAAAGTTCTTTAGATAGCCACCTTGGCTTCTTTAGGCACCTTCCATGTTTCCGTCTCATTGGTATTGCCTGAAGTTGTGCTTTTACTATCTCCCTCTTAACAAACTCCCAGCCATCATGAACTCCCTTTCCTTTTAGTATTACTGTCCATGGGATCTCACCCAGCACTTCCCTAAGCAATATAAGCATTGATAATCAGTAAACTGCAGTTTCCCCAGGATATGAGTAGGGTCATTGCTAGGTGGTCTAGGGGGGACAGTTCCTTACAGGTGGCGCTTAGGCACAGTGAGATTAGGATGCATAACCCCCCCTTGAGCCTCCCTGGTCCTCTGCCTGCAACCACTCTCACTGCATATGTATAGTATCCTTCCAATGATGGGTTTTCAGCCGCCAACGTCTCTTGGAGAGCGATGATGTTAAAGTTTTGACAGTAGAAGGGAATGTCTGTAGAATGGGAGAGGCATTTGGACCAGCCGGCAACATTGCAGGAGATGATGTTTAGGGCAGCAGTTGATTCTTGGGTTTTTAGATTCCAGGCTCTCATAGCTGTTTTCTGACGCTGATTCCTCAGGTCCTTTGAGTTTGGCTTGATTGAGCCACAATGCGGAGGAATGGGGGAGCCTTTTAAGGGGAACAGTAATTTGGGGGTATTAATTTGTCCGTCCAGGCAGACACCCGCTGAGACCTTATTTCATTCCTCTGCATGAATAGCTTCTAGGATTCCCAGGCAGTCCATGAAGATTGAGCCAATTCCCGGCGCTGGCACCACTAGTTCAACTTGTTGCGATTTGGATAGGGCTATTGGAGGGGGTGTAGGAGTGCCCGTTTCTTCTGGACACAGATATCGACAAGTTGTCCATTCCTCGTTGGTTAAAGGCTTTGATTTGCAATTGATGTAATTAAATTCCATGGGAGGAGGCGGGGCTATATGCAGAATTCATCCTGCTACCTGTCCGAACTCCTGTATCATCTCCAGTGCTTTTACTGCACTGGAGTCTGGATCTTGAAGTGTCAACACCAAGTCATCAGCAAAGGCTTTTAATTTATATTGTTTGGATCCTACTACTATATCTTTAATTTGTTCTTCTTTCCTTATCATACTTAACAAGACTTCCAGGACCGAGATAAAAAGCAGAGGGGAAAGTGGGCACCCTTCTCAATTCTAATTTCCTCCGATACCACATTATTTACTATGATTTTAGCTTTTTGTTCATAATAGATCGCATTAATCCCATTTAAGAACTCCTGACCAACCCCAATACTTTCTAAATTATGTGTCATAAAACTCCAAGATACATAATTATCAAAGGCCTTCTCCACATCAATAAACATTAACATTGCTTTACAGTTTTTTCTTGCTTCCAACTTTTCCAAAATATCTACTATATTCCTAATATTGTCTTTCATATGTCTTCCAGGCAGAAAACCTGCCTGGTCCTTATGAATATATTCTGACATGACCTTCTTCAGCCTATTGGCCAATATATTAGCAAAAATTTTGTAATCCACATTAAGTAGAGAGATTGGTCTATAATTTTTAACATTAGATCATCTTGATCTTGTTTTGGAATCAGAGTAATATAAGCTTCCTTCCAGGTTTCGGGTGCTTTGTCCCCCCTATTATCTTATTGCAAACTTCTACCAATGGCTAAATAAGCCAGTCTTTCAATGTCTTGTAATATTTTGCTGATAAACCATCTGGTCCCAGGGCCTTGCCAAGTTGCATTGAGTTTATTGCATGTTCCACTTCCTGTCTTGTAATTAGTCCATTTAGTAGGATCCTTTTACCTTCGGGAATCTTCTTCAAACCATTAATTCTGATAAATTGCTCAATTTTAACTTTATCTTCGTTATCCTTTTTGTACAGTTGTTTATAATATTTCTGAAAACATCTTATGTCCACAGGATTCTCTACAGATTTTCCTTCTGATACAATATTTGTGACAATACTTTGTTTTTGCCTCTTTTTTAATTGCCAAGCTAAAAGTTTCCCACATTTATTTGCAGATTCAAAGTTCCTTTGTCTCATCCTCAATTTCCATTCTATTTCTTGGTTAATGATCTGTGAATATTGGGTCTGTAAAGCTTTAATTTCCTTTTGAATCTGCAAATTCTTTGGATTACTTCTAAGGATCTTCTCTTTGTATTTTAGTTGGTCCAAAATTTTCTTTTTTTTTCATTTTGCATCTTTCTCCTAATTGAATTTTGTTGAATGAGGAATCCTCTCATTACTGCTTTACTGGCGTCCCAAATAACCCTTGTTTCCATTCCCTGGTTCATATTAATCTCAAAATAGTCCTTTAGGGCTTTTTGGGCTTTATTTACAATTTGATCACTCCTCAACAAATCATCATTCATTCTCCATATGAAAGATCCCTGTACGAACATTTTCACTTCCATAAAAACTGCATTATGGTCTGTGATGGGACGATGAGCTGCTTGTGTGTAAAATCCTAGTCCCTCAGAGTTTGGTCAAGTTTGCAAACCTCTGTCTGTAACGGAGCCCCTTAAACATGGCTCCGTCAGTCGCTGGCAGATTCCGACAGTGGTTGCTTTCGGAATCGCTTCCAACATAAAAGCTCCTTAACGGAAACACGTCTTCTGGACTCTCTGCGTGACAGTTTCCGGCGAGGAGTGGGTGTCCCTACAGGAGGTCCTGAAACCTCCCCACTGTTTTCGCTGGAAGTGTCTCTGAGCCATCCCTCCAGCTCCCTTTCCCTCAGCTCAGCTCCTCTCCCCCTACTGGTTCCCTCTTCAGCTGCTGAGTCTCTCCCAACCTGTGTGAGCCCTTTCACTTCCCTTCCTTCCGATGGCAGTTCCCTGACATCCACCTCCCCTCCAGGGCCCCCTTCATCCCCTCTCGCCCCCTCCTCTACGGGCGGTGAGGAGGCAAAACCCCGGAATGAACTTCCTTCATCTTCCGATGTCCCGAACACTTCTCTCCACCTGTTGCGGTTCCTGGTCTCGAAGTACTCCTCCTCCTCAGAGTCCATCTCCCCTTCCCCTTCCGATTCCGAGAATCCTTCCAACTCCTCCTCCTCATCGGTGGTCCCAAAGTATTCCCTCCGGAACCTCTCCACAGGCTGAGGTTTCCTTGGGAACCTTTGATGGAACGTTTCTATCAATACCTCGTCATTGATATCTTCTGCCATTACCCAAGTGTTTTCTGACTCCGGTTCTCCTTCCCACGCTACCAAATACTCCACCTGATCCCCCTTCCATCTGGCGTCGAGGATTTCTGCCACATGGCTGCTGCATTCCCTTTCTTCTATGACCGGTCCCCGAGTGGCCATCCCTTCTCGTCCCCCCTCATACGGTGACAGTAACGACCTGTGAAATACTGGGTGCAGTTTCATGTGGTTGGGTAACCGGAGCCTGAAAGCCACTGGGTTGACCTGTTGAATGACCTCAAAGGGACCCAATCTCCTGGGTCTTAATTTCTTACAACCTCCTTTGAACGGCAACCCTTGGGTTGACAGCCACACCCTATCTCCCACCCTTATGGTTTCACCTTCCCTTCGGTTCTTGTCTGCCTGCCTCTTGTATTCTTCCTTCGCCCTTTCTAAGTTGAGTTGGAGCTGACGATGGATTGCTTCCATTTCTTCTACAAAATGCTCGGCTGCCGGGACACCCCATCTCTCCCCTTCTCCCCCTGGGAAAGCCCTGGGATGACACCCATAATTAGCCAAGAAGGGGCTCATCCCTGTGGACACATTCTCGGCATTGTTGTAGGCAAATTCCGCCAGCGCCAACTTTTCTACCCAGTCATTCTCTCTGTCATTGACATAACACCTCAGGTATTGCTGGAGGACCCCGTTTGCTCTTTCCGCCTGCCCGTTGGTTTCAGGGTGCCGGGCAGTCGAAAAGTTGACCTCCACCTGCAGTAAGCTCATGAGCTTCCTCCAGAACCTGGAAGTAAATTGTTTTCCTCGGTCTGAGACCACCCTCAATGGCACTCCGTGCAACCTAAAAATGTGTTCTACAAATAACTTCGCTGTCTCTTCCGCCGTGACTGCATGCGAGCAGGCTACAAAGTGGCACATCTTTGTTAGTAGGTCTACCACCACCATGATGGCTGTTTTCCCCTTGGACTTCGGCAGATCAGTCATAAAATCTATCGACACTGCCTCCCAAGGTCGTTCTGGGGTTGGTAAGGGTTCTAATAGCCCCGCCGGTGCCCGCCTCTCCCCTTTGGCTCGCTGGCATTGCTCACACCCTCTTACATACTCCCGTACATCTTCCCTCACCTTAGGCCACCAAAATTCCCTGGTGACCAACCACATGGTTTTGTGTTGTCCAAAATGCCCCGCCGTGGGGCTGTCGTGCAACTGCTTGAGTACCCTCCCCCTTAAGTCTCCTTCAGGGATATACAGTGCCCCTTTGTAATACAAAGCTCCATTTCTTTCCTCGAAACCCCCTGGTTCCTCTCCCTCACCCCTAAGACCTCTGAGCTTATTCTGGGCGTATTCATCATTCTCTGTTTCCTCTACCAGTTCTCTTTGTCCCACCAATGCCGCCCCACACACCCAGCGGTCCTCTGGAATGACATGTCTCTCTTCGGGTGCTCCCTCCCCCTCCAAATATTCAGGTTTGCGTGAGAGAGCGTCCGCCCTAATGTTCTCTGGGCCTGGCACGTAACAAATCTCAAAGTTAAATTTGGAGAACTCCTGGGCCCATCTCACTTGCCGTTGGTTGAGCACTCGTGCCGTCCTCCAATACTCTAGGTTCTTGTGGTCAGTGCACACTTGCACCTTATGTTGTGCGCCAATTAGCAGGTGCCTCCATCTCCGGAACGCCTCATGAATGGCTAGTAGTTCTCGGTCATACACCGTGTAGTTCCTCTCGGATTTGTTCAGCTTTCGCGAAAAAAAGGCACACGGTCTCCACTCTGACTCCTCCTTCCCTGGCTGCAGAAGCACCGCCCCAATAGCTCTGTCTGATGCGTCAGTTTCCACTCTCATCGGTTTTTGTAAATCCACATGCAGGAGTTGTTGTTCCGAGGCGAAGGCCCTTTTTAGTTCCTCAAATGCTCGCTCCGCCTCCTCAGTCCAAACGAACTTCTTCTTACTGCTGAGACAGTCCGTAATGGGCGCCGTCAGGTGGGCAAAGTTTCGGATGAACTTACGATAGAAGTTCCCAAATCCTAGGAACCTCTGCACATCCTTCCTTGTTTTGGGTGTTTTCCATTCCAGCACCGCCTGGACCTTGCCGGGATCCATGGCCAATCCCTTGTCTGACAGGCGATACCCCAGGAATTCCACCTCCTTGGTATGAAACTGACACTTCTCCAGTTTCACCCACAGCTGGTTGGCTTGCAGCCTGCTCAACACTTCTCTGACGTCTCTCACATGCTGCTCCTCATTCTCAGAATACACCAACACGTCGTCTAAGAAGGCCACACAATTCTTGTAAAGCAAAGGCCCCAGGACGTGGTTCATAAACGATTGAAAGCACGCGGAGCCTCCTTGTAGGCCGAAGGGCATAACTAAATATTCAAATGCCCCCAAAGGGGTGAACATGGTGGTTTTCCATTCATCCCCCTTCCTTATTCGTATCAGGTTGTACGCCCCCCTTAGGTCCAGTTTAGTAAAAATCTTTCCCTTCCTGACCCTTGTCAAAATGTCGTCAATCCTGGGCATAGGGAAAGCCACTGGTTCTGACACTGCATTTAAGGCCCTGAAGTCACACACAAGCCTCGGCTTGTTCGTGTTTTTTTTATCCACAAAAAACACTGGGCTGCCCCCCACCGCCCTGGACTCTCTGATGAACCCTCTCTTCAGGTTCTTGTCAATGAACTCTCTTAGCTCCTGCATCTCTCTGTCTGACATGGCGTACAGCTTGCCTACAGGGAGCTGTGCCCCAGGGAGTAAATTGATTTGACAGTCAAAGGGTCTATGCGGGGGTAGTTGGTCAGCTTCCCTTTCGCTGAAGACGTCGCGGAGATCTGCGTATTGTCGTGGTACCTTCACGTTCTCCGTTACTTCAGTCCCTGCTAGGGTGGCTTGGGCCCCTGCCAAACCCTTTCCCTCTTTGCAGTGTTCTAAGCAATGTGCTGAACCAAAAGAAACCACTCTCTGATGCCAGCCCACCAGCGGATCATGTAACGCTAGCCAGCTCATCCCCAATATAATGGGAGCTCCTCCCAAGGTGGCCACATTAAACGCTATCAGTTCGGTGTGCCTTGCCACCTTCATTATCATTGGGACGGTCTGCAAGCTGACTTCTCCTCCCAACAGCTCCCTGCCATCGATCGTGGTCACCTGCAGGGGGTTGCTTAAAGGGATCGTCTGTATCTGGTGTTCAGCTGCAAACTCTTTGCTCATGAAATTGCAGGAGCTGCCTGAGTCCAACAGCGCCTTTATCTTTAGAGGGTGTCCGTTTGGCAGCTCTAGCGCCACTTCTATCACTAGGGCGGGTTTAGGAGGTTCTGGCGTGGGCACTTTCACTGCTCTTTGGCCTGGCTGCTGTGCCCCGACGGTGGCAGCCAGGCGTTGGCTTTTACTTGCTTCGGTATTTCTTCCTCTCTTCCCTCCACAGCTCCTACCATCCCTTGCCATTCCTTCCTCTGGGGGCAGACTCTGGCAAAGTGACCTGGCTGTTGGCAGAGATAGCATTTCCGGGCGCCTTTTCCCTCCTTCTTTCCCCCCTCACTGGGCTTTGAAACTGCGCGCGCGCGCGCTGTTCCGATTTCCATCGGCTCTGCCGGCGGGAAAGTTGGCTCTGGAATGTCTGGAATGCGGAACTCCTTCCAACGTTCCCCCTTCCCTTCCCGCCTCTCCAATGCTCTCGCCTCCTGGCGCGCTCCTATGGTCAGCGCTGATTTGGTCAGCTGGTCCATAGACTCCGCCCTGGGCGCCCGGGAAAGTTCGTCTTTCACAGCCGAAGAAAGCCCTTCTTCAAAGAGCATTTGAATGGGTTCCGCCGATAGATCCCACCCCAATTTATGGATCAACATGGTGAACTCAGTCCAGTACTCACGGACAGATCGGCTCCCCTGTTTGCAAGCCATTAACTGTCTGCGGACCACTCCCTGTTCAATATCGCTGGAAAACATCAGATCCATGGCGCGAAAGAACTTCATCGTGTCCTTTAGGACGTCACTATTCGCTGCCATCAGGGGTCTAACCCAGTCTCTCGCCCCCTTTTCAAGATGCCCAATCACGAAAGCCACTCGTGATTCCTCGTCAGGGAATTCATCAAACTGCAGATTGAGGGCATATTGCATCTCTGTCCGAAAGCCATGATAGTCTTTGGGCTCCCCCCCAAACTTCTGCACCAATCCTGGTACCTTTCTGACGAGCTGGGTGTCTTTCCCCTTTTTGTCTGCATCCTGAGCCCTCCTCTCCTCAAGCCTCGCCGTCTGCAGCGCTAGCTGGACCTCCAACACCCGGTACCTTTCTTCCAGGCTTGGACCCGCTCCAGCTCCTGCTTCTCCGGTTCCGGCTGGGTTGCTCATGATGCCTTCTCCTGCACAAGCTGCTCACGAAGACTGTCGGAATGCTGTGATGGGACGATGAGCTGCTTGTGTGTAAAATCCTAGTCCCTCAGAGTTTGGTCAAGTTTGCAAACCTCTGTCTGTAACGGAGCCCCTTAAACATGGCTCCGTCAGTCGCTGGCAGATTCCGACAGTGGTTGCTTTCGGAATCGCTTCCAACATAAAAGCTCCTTAACGGAAACACGTCTTCTGGACTCTCTGCGTGACAGTTTCCGGCGAGGAGTGGGTGTCCCTACAGGAGGTCCTGAAACCTCCCCACTGTTTTCGCTGGAAGTGTCTCTGAGCCATCCCTCCAGCTCCCTTTCCCTCAGCTCAGCTCCTCTCCCCCTACTGGTTCCCTCTTCAGCTGCTGAGTCTCTCCCAACCTGTGTGAGCCCTTTCACTTCCCTTCCTTCCGATGGCAGTTCCCTGACATGGTCTGAGCAAGTTTTAGGGCAAATTTCCGTTTTTGATACTTTAGGAACCAAGTCTCTGGATATCCATAACAATCGATTCTCAAAAATGACTGATTTGCATCTAAATAGAATGTGAAGCTTTTTTCAGTTGGATGTCTGACTCTCCATATGTCTGACTGATCAAATTTATCAGTTATTTCAAAAAAAGTCTTAGGTAGTCTGCCAGCATTCAATATTTTCTGTCTCTGAGTTCTATCTATTAGAGTAGATGCCACTCCATTCAAATCTCTCAGTAAAATTAGTTTATAATCCAAATGTTCCAAAAGACTTGTTTCCAAGTTCTTAAAGAATTCTGCTTTGCCATCATTAGGTGCATAGATTCCCAGTAACAAATATTTTTCACCTTGTGCTGTAATTTCCACTGCAATGTATCTTCCCTCCTTGTCTTTAAAAATCAATTTGGGATTCCATTTTTCTTTAACATAGAAAACCACTCCTCTTTTTTCACTTTATCTGAAGAAATAAATTATTGACCAAGTTTCTTATTCAATAAGATTTTTCTATGTAGTCTTGTAATATGTGTTTCCTGTAAACAGATTACATCCAAATTCTGCTTTGCTAAAACGTGGTAAACCTGCCTCCTTTTCTGCGGAGAGTTTAAACCATTTACATGTCATGAATAGATTCTCAAAGCCATGGTGATGAATTAAGGGGTCACTGCTCCCACCCCCTGACAGCTGTGGGCTTTCCAATCCAAGTTCAACCGAATACTTTTGCAGGAATCTGTCTTTCTCTCCAACCATCTTAATTATTTGCTTTCTTCCTCCAAATTTGAAGGAGAGACCATCTGGGAATTCCCACCTGAAGATGATATTTTTCCTCCTCAAAATATTGGCCAAATCTGTGTAGTTGGATCTCAGGCTCAGGAAGTGTCTAGGAATCTCTTTAAAAAGGACAATGGCTTTGTCCTGTATTTTAAGAACTTTTTTGTAATGGAGCCCCAAAATGGTGTCTCTTTGTTCTCTGGTCCTGAGGACCACTATACAGTCATAGGTAATTTTTGAATCTTTTTTGGGGCCAAATCTATAGGCCTTTTCTATCCACAGGTCTGCTTTTTTTCAAGTCCCACCACGCCACAAATTGATCTATCATCCACTCCCTGAGTCGATCTTCTTCCTGTTGAGGGACACCTCTCAATCTTAGATGAGATTCCTGTTCCTTCATCTGAAGAAATGCAATCAAATTTGAGTTTTCATATTGTAGTCTTTCCAAATCAGTGACTCTGACTGTCTCCAACTGTGTCAACCTTGTCTCATGACTTGTAACCTCAGTCTTCACCTCTTTCAATTCCACACTCAAATCTTCAAACTTTTTATTCAGTTTTTCTATTCCCTCTGAGTTACGATTTGTATTGTCTTTAATTTCAGACAACAATTGCATTACAGTGTCCTCAAAGGCTGCACTTCTAGAGGTTCGTCTTACTGCTCCCTTGTCTGTTTTATCAGCACGCTCAGAAGTTTCATGGTGAATCCCACAGTAAGCAGAGAAGAGAACAAAAACAGGTTCCCACCACAGTCTCACAGAAGTCAGTTGCAGGGAGCCAGCAGCCTCCCAGCTCCTTATTACTAAAAGACAGGCTGCAGGGGGGGGGGAAATTCCAGTCCCTTTTGGTATTTAAAAGGCAATTCTGGATGTCACAGTGGAGTCTAGCCTTTCCCTGCCGGGAGGTCCGCTACACAATAAAGGAGCTTCTTTAAATTAATACACAGTCTCCCAGGGTTTTTAGAGCTTAAAATCCCCCCTTGCTTCACTGCGCTGGGGCTCTTTCAGCCGAAAGAGCTCCCGTCTGCCATAACCGGGTGACCAACTGGAAGCCTCAGATTATCAGCTTCTTATAGCAAAATTCAAGCTTAAACTGAAGAAAGCAGGAAAAACCACTGGGCCGGTAAGATACAATCTAAATCAAATCCCTTACGAATACACACTGGAAGTGAGGAACAGGTTTAAGGATTTAGATCTGCTGGACAGAGTGCCTGAAGAACTATGGATGGAGGCTCGTAACATTATACAGGAGGCAGCAACGAAAACCATCCCAATGAAAAAGAAATGCAAGAAAGCAAAGTGGCTGTCCAACGAGGCCTTACAAATAGCGGGGGAGAGAAGGCAAGCAAAATGCGAGGGAGATAGTGAAAGATACAGGAAATTGAATGCAGATTTCCAAAAAATAGCAAGGAGAGACAAGAAGGCCTTTTTAAACAAGCAATGCAAAGAAATAGAGGAAAACAACAGAATGGGAAGAACCAGTGATCTGTTCAAGAAAATTGGAGATATGAAAGGGACATTTCGTACAAAGATTACCATAATAAAGGACATAAGTGGTAAGGACCTAACAGAAGCAGAAAACATCAAGAAGAGGTGGCAAAAATACACAGAGGAATTATACCAGAAAGATATGGATGGCTCGTACACCCCAGGTAGTGTGGTTGCTGACCTTGAGCCAGACATCCTGGAGAGTGAAGTCAAATGGGCCTTAGAAAGCACTGCTAATAACAAGGCCAGTGGAAGTGATGATATTCCAGCTGAACTATTTAAAATTTTAAAAGATGATGCTGTTAAGGTGCTACACTCAACATGCCAGCAAGTTTGGAAAACTCAGCAGTGGCCAGAGGATTGGAGAAGATCAGTCTACATCCCAATCCCAAAGAAGGGCAGTGCCAAAGAATGCTCCAACTACCGCACAATTGCACTCATTTCACACGCTAGCAAGGTTATGCTTAAAATTCTACAAGACAGGCTTAAGCAGTATGTGGACTGAGAACTCCCAGAAGTGCAAGCTGGATTTCAAAGGGGCAGAGGAACCAGAGACCAAATTGCAAACATGCGCTGGATTATGGAGAATGCTAGAGAGTTCCAGAAAGACATCTACTTCTGCTTCATTGACTATGCAAAAGCCTTTGACTGTGTGGATCACAGCAAACTATGGCAAGTTCTTAAAGAAATGGGAGTGCCTGATCACCTTATCTGTCCCCTGAGAAATCTCTACGTGGGACAAGAAGCTACAGTTAGAACTGGATATGGAACAACTGATTGGTTCAAAATTGGGAAAGGAGTACGGCAAGGCTGTATATTGTCTCCCTGCTTATTTAACTTATATGCAGAATTCATCATGCGAAAGGCTGGACTGGATGAATCCCAAACCGGAATTAAGATTGCCGGAAAAATATCAACAACCTCAGATATGCAGATGACACAACCTTGATGGCAGAAAGCTAGGAGGAATTAAAGAACCTTTTAATGAGGGTGAAAGAGGAGAGCGTAAAATATGGTCTGAAGCTCAACATCAAAAAAAACGAAGATCATGGCCACTGGGCCCATCATCTCCTGGCAAATAGAAGGGGAAGAAATGGAGGCAGTGAGAGATTTTACTTTCTTGGGCTCCATGATCACTGCAGATGGTGACAGCAGCCACGAAATTAAAAGACGCCTGCTTCTTGGGAGAAAAGCAATGACAAACCTAGACAGCATCTTCAAAAGCAGAGACATCACCTTGCCAACAAAGGTCCGTATAGTTAAAGCCATGGTTTTCCCAGTAGTGATGTGAGAGCTGGACCATAAGGCTCATCGCTGAAGAATTGATGCTTTTGAATTCTGGTGCTGGAGGAGACTCTTGAGAGTCCCATGGACTGCAAAAAGAACAAACCTATCCATTCTGAAGGAAATCAGCCCTGAGTGCTCACTGGAAGGACAGATCGTGAAGCTGAGGCTCCAATACTTTGGCCACCTCATGAGAAGAGAAGACTCCCTGGAAAACACCCTGATGTTGGGAAAGATGGAGGGCACAAGGAGAAGGGGACGACAGAGGACGAGATGGTTGGACAGTGTTCTCGAAGCTACCAGCATGAGTTTGACCAAACTGCGGGAGGCAGTGGAAGACAGGAGTGCCTGGCGTGCTCTGGTCCATGGGGTCACGAAGAGTCAGACACGACTAAACAACAACAACAGCTAAGCGTAACTGACGACAGTGCCCTGACCCCTTTTCAACAATGTGGAAATACGGAAAACGCAAAGCTAGCAACGAGGTAAGGGCAGCAAAAGGTTGGGGGGGTATAAGGGCGAAGGAAACCAGGCCGCTGAGAAGCTGACCTCCCACACAGGCTACTTTGAGAAACAGGGAAAATTTAAACACCCCCACAGTACCCTCAGCTGCTGGAATGCAATCAACGGTAGAAAAAGAACCCAAAGAATGTTTAAGGCACAGTCTGTTAGGATATTTCTGTTTCACCTTAAGAAGGGGGCAGGTTGTTGTGTCACAGCCTGCGTATTTCCTGTTCACAGGAAGTTTATGTTTTGTACATTGCTTTCGTTTCTCTCTCTGTGCCTGAGACATCGAAGCAGGCAGGCATGTTTTTTCTTTGTTCTGACCAACACTGAATAAAGTTGTAAATAATGCTCTCCTGAGTGCACCTTTCGTTGTGCGAACTCTGCTGATAGAGCGTGCACGAGCTCTGGAATGTGGCAAGCTATTTCTGAGGCTTCGTGTCGCTAATTGACTGATACTGTATCTACGGGAGATCGATGGATCGTCCGGAGGCGACGTGGAACCATGATGGCCTTTGTCTCCCTGACAGTATCCCAACAACAGGTTTCGGGCCCAGATTCACGGCACTTACAGGAGAGTAAGACTGCAAAAGACTGCGTTGAGGTATGTGGGAAAAGCGAAAGTAAGGCTTTTCTGTTGCCGTGGCAGACAGCCTTTGATGTCCGGCTGGCTAATTGGCCTGGAAGCCGCGCCAGAGGCTTCGTGATTAACGAGCTGCCGAGATAAGAAGTTTTTGAAGGCATAAAGGCTCACGGCTCAAGTAAAAACCTGTGTCAGGGAACTGCCATCGGAGCTAGAGGCGGAGGGAAGGCTCCAAAGGGATGCAGGAGAGGGTCCCAGTAGGGAGAGAGGCAGCCCATCTGCTGGGGAAGGAAATCAGCGTAACACCCGTGGAGAAGGGGGGCAGGTGGGGGAATCAGGGAGGAGGCTCCAAGACTCTTCGCAGGAGACCAGAGGGGAGAGTACGGGTACTCCGCTGCCCACACCCTCCCTGCGCAGAAGACTTCCGCGCAGGGAGAGTAGGAGGAGACTTGGCGTCAAAGAACTTTTATGCTGGAAAAGGTTTACGAAACGCCCACTGACGGATTCTGCCAGCGACTGAGACAGTCACGATGCTGGAGGCTGTTCAGTCAGAAAGGGTTAACCAGGTAACCTAGCCAGGAGTGGCGGCAACTTACGCACGAACAACCCCTAAACCCATTACAGCAATCTGTCAGTCCCCGACGTTGCTTGTGCGCAGCTCCAGAGAGGCAGCACCATGAGCCAGACCGGAGGAGCCGGAGAGACGGAGCAAGCAGCTGCAGTGCAAGGTCTGGTAGAGAGAAACCGAGATTTGGAACAGCATGTAGCTCTCCTGACGGCGCGGCTGGACGAAAGACGAGCTCAGGATGCTCAGGTCAGACCCACCCCCATCGCAAGGAAGGTACCGGGGCTGGTACACAAGTTTGGGGGGAAACCCCAGGACTACAATGCTTTCCGAACGGAAATAGAGTACGCTTTGGAACTGCAGCATGATGACTTTGCTAACGAGGAGCAACGGGTGGCCTATGTTGTGGGGCATCTGGAGGGCGGGGCAAGGGAATGGATTAGGCCCCTTATGGCGACGCAAAATCATGCCTTGAAGGACCTTAAGAAATTCTTTCAGGCGATGGATGCGATGTATTCCAGTGAAGTCCAGCAAAGTGTGACTCGGCGAGAACTGATGGGGTGCAAGCAGGGGAGCCAGTCAGTTAGAGACTACTGGTCGCGCTTTGCAATGTTGGTCCACCGTCTCGGGTGGGATCTGGACTCTGAACCTATTTAAATGTTGTTTGAGGAGGGGTTGTCCCCAACGGTGAAGGACGAGCGGTCCCGCGCGCCCCGCCCACAGTCGATGGATCAGCTGACCAAGGCTGTGCTTGCGATTGGAGTGAGGCAGGAAGCGCGGGCTCAGGAGAAACGCGAAGTGAGAGGGAAACGTTGCCATGACTACCGCATTCCTGAAATACCAAGACAGCTTTTCCAGGAGGCTGAGCCAATGGAAATAGGTGGCGCACGCGCGAGGTTTCAAACTCCAGTGAAGGTCGCAAGAGGGAGGGGAAGGAATGGAAAACCACCAAGAAGTGTTTCCTCTGCCAACGGCCGGGACAATTTGCAAGGGTCTGCCCTCAAAGAAAGGCCTGGCAAGGGATGGTGGGGGCTGCTGGCTGTGAGGAGAAGGGGGACGAAGGGCAGGCGCAGGGAAATGACAGTGCCTGGCTGCCAACCAAAGGGGCCAGCAGCCAGGCCAGCAACCAATAGAAGTGCCCCAGCCTGACCCCCCCAGGGCAGTGATAACCCAGTCAAGGTTGAGGGGCTGCTGGATTTGGGCAGCTCCTGCAATTTCTTTAGCAGGGACTTCGCTTTGGAGCACCAAATACACTTGCTACCCCTGGATTTTCCCTTGCAAGTGACCACCATTGATGGCAGGGAACTTCTGGGAGGGGAAGTGACACACCAGACCCCGCCAATGCGAATGAGGGTTTCCAGGCACACGGAGACCATTGCCTTTCACGTGGCCAAACTGGCAGCACCCCCAATAATACTGGGGATGAGCTGGCTGGCACTGCATGATCCAGTAGTGTCATGGCATCAGCGGTCAGTCACCTTTGGGTCAGCTTACTGTTTGGAACACTGTCTGGGGGAGGAAACCCCCAGAATGACAGTGGCTAGGGTGGCTGGGCTGGCGGTGGAAACAAAGGGAGAGGTGCCGCCACCACCATACGCTGACCTAAAGGAAGTCTTCAGCGAGAAGGAGGTGGACAGACTACCCCCCCATAGGCCCTTTGACTGCCAAATCAACTTAATCCCAGGGGCTCAGCTGCCGGTGGGTAAGCTGTATGCCATGTCGGACAGGGAGATGCAGGAGTTATGGCAGTTTATTGACAAGAATCTGAAGAGGGGGTTCATAAGAGAATCAAAGGCGGTGGGGGGCAGTCCGGTGTTTTTTGTGGACAAAAGCGGGACTAACCAGCCCAGGCTGGTAGTGGACTACCGGGCCCTAAACTTGGTATCTGAACCCGTGACCTTCCCAATGCCCAGGATTGACGACATTTTAACACGGGTGAGGCAGGGGAAAATTTTCACCAAGCTGGACCTCAGGGGAGCGTACAATTTGATCAGGGTAAGGGAGGGGGACGAATGGAAGACCACCATGTTCACCCCCCTGGGGGCTTTTGAGTACTTAGTCATGCCATTTGGATTACAATCGGGCTCCGCCTGCTTTCAAGCATTCATGCACCACGTGTTGGGTCCCCTGCTGTACAAGAACTGCGTAGTCTTCTTGGACGATGTCTTAATCTATTCAAACAATGAGAAGCAACATGTCAGAGACGTCAGGGAAGTGCTAGAGAGGCTGCAGAAGCACCAGTTGTGGGTCAAGCTGGAAAAATGCCAATTTCACTCCAGAGAGGTCGAGTTTCTGGGGTACAAGTTGTCAGACAAGGGACTGGCTATGGACCCAAGCAAGGTGCAGGCAGTGCTGGAATGGAAAGCCCCCAAAACCCGGAAGGATGTGCAGAGGTTCCTAGGGTTCAGCAACTTCTACAGGAAGTTCATCAAGAACTTCGCCCACTTAACGGCGCCCATCACAGATTGTCTCAGTAGCAAAAGGAAGTTCGCCTGGACAGAAAGTGCCCAGCAATCCTTTGAAAGACTGAAGAAGGCGTTCGCTTCGGAAGAACAGCTCCTACACGTTGATCTGGAGAAACCCATGAGGCTAGAGACCGACGCGTCCGACAGAGCCATTGGGGCGGCACTTTTGCAGCCAGGGAGGAGCAAGCAGGAATGGAAGCCGTGTGCCTTTTTCTCGAGGAATCTGAGCAAGTCGGAGCAAAACTATACGGTGTACGACCGCGAACTGCTTGCGATCTATGCGGCGTTTCGCCGATGGAGACATCTGTTAATAGGGGCGCAGCACAAGATCCAGGTTTGTACTGATCACAAGAACTTGGAATACTGGAGGACCGCGCGAGTACTCAACCAGAGACAGATTAGATGGGCACAGGAGTTCTCCAAGTTTTCCTTCGAGATCCGATATGTGCCGGGAGAGGAAAACGTAAGAGCAGATGCTCTCTCCCGGAAGCTGGAGTACATGGAAGGGGAGGGACCGCCGGAGATACGACACGTGATCCCCGAGGACTGATGGGTGTGGGGGGGAGCCTTGGTTGGGAAACGAGAACTGGCCGGGCTTATTAGAAACGACATGTTCGCCCAAAGTAAAATCAGGGAACTCCGAGACGGAAGAGAAAACCATGGGGGTTTTGAGGAAAAAGAAGGGGTGCTGTACTATAAGGGGGCGCTGTATGTACCGGGGGAGACCCTGAGGGGGAAGGTACTCAAACAACTCCACGACAACCCCACAGCTGGGCACTTTGGACAGCACAAAACCTGTTACGATATTGAAGCAATGCAGCTGCTGGTAGCTTGAAAACAAAACATAATGGGAATGTTGGGACTGTTCCGTGGGAAACAGAGGGACAGTCAATTCACAGTGCAGAGGGCACCGGAATTAGCTCAGAGTGTAATATGAGCTGGACAGGAAGTGTTTGTTCTCTCTCGACTGCTGGAGCTTGAAGAGAGCAGTCATGATTTTTGTAACGCTGCAAAGACAGAAATAAAGGCATATAAATACGTTTCTGTCTATCTCTTTCCCCTGCCGGGGGGGGGGGCAGGAAAGAGGGGTGTGTTCTTCTCACGCTGAGAAGGATCGCCTATTGCGACCTCTGCCTGGATCTTGCTGGGAAAGCAAACAGGGAGGTCAACAGGAGACCAAGCCGGGTGCCTGGGAGAGTTGCCAGTTTATCCTGATAAAGGCTTGATTTCCAACAAAACCATGCTGCTCGTCACCAGGCAGTTCTGGTGGCCAAGGGTGAGGGAGGATGTACGGGAATATGTACGGGGGTGTGACCACTGCCAAAGGGCAAAGGGGGAGAGGGCTGCCCCCGCAGTGCTAATGGAACCCTTACCCACGCCGGGAAGACCCTGGGAGGTGGTGTCCATTGATTTTATGACAGATTTGCCCAAGTCCAGGGGAAAGACAGCACTCATGGTAGTAGTCAATCTACTGACTAAAATGTGCCATTTCATAACTTGCTCACATGCCGTGACGGCAGAGGAGACAGCCAACTTGTTTGTGGATCACATCTTCAGGTTGCATGGGACGCCCTCGAGAGTCGTCTCAGATCGCGGAAAACAATTTACTTCACGATTCTGGAGGAAGCTCATGAGCTTGCTGCAGGTTGAGGTGGGCTTCTCGACGGCGCGACACCCGGAAACCAACGGGCAAGCAGAAAGAGCGAACAGTATACTCCAGCAATACCTACGCTGCTACATCAGCGAGAGACAGAACGATTGGGTAGAGAAACTAGTGCTGGCTGAATTTGCGTACAATAACGCTGAACATGTGTCCACGGGAATGAGCCCGTTCATGGCCAATTATTGGTGTCACCCCAGGGCCTTCCCGGGGAGGGGGGGAGGAAGGGTGGAGTGTACCTGCGGCCGAGCAGTTTGTGGAAGAAATGGAGGCATTGCACCAGCAACTCAAGATGAACTTGGAGCGGGCCAAGGAAGTTTATAAGAGGCAGGCAGACAAGCACAGTCGGGAGGGGGATGCCATACGGGTGGGAGACCGAGTGTGGTTGTCAACCCAAGGGTTGCCCCTAAAGGGAGGGTGCAAGAAGTTGCAGCCAAGGCGGCTGGGACCCTTTGAGGTAACACAGCAGGTGAACCCTGTGGCATTCAAGCTCAAGTTGCCTGACAGCATGAAGATACATCCGGTGTTCCATAGGTCCCTACTCTCACCGTACAGGGAGGGGCGGGAATTCCCGGGGCGGGAGGGAGGAGTCACCACCCACCCGCGGGTAGAGGAGAGGGAACTCCACCACCAAGCCACGGAAATACTCGATTCTAGGTGGCGAGGGTGCCAGGTGGAGTACTTAGTGGCTTGGGAAGGAGAACCCGAGTCAGAAAACACTTGGGTCCTCGCTGAGGCGGTCAATGATGGGTATCTAGTGGAAGAATTCCACAGCCTGTTCCCAGACAAACCAAAACCACTAGCGAGATTCTGGGAGGAAGAATTTGGAACCACAGACGATGAGGAGGAATTTGTGGGTTTTCCTGCCTCCGAAGAGGAGGGAGGGGAAATGTCAGAGGGAGAAGAATCAGACTGGGAGGCCCACCCCGCGGCAAGATATCGGAGCGGGTGGGAAGCGGGTTTTGAATCCTCAGAGGAGAGCGACAGCTCCTTCAGGGGCTTCCCCGCATCGTCGGCCGAGGAAAGGGACGAGGTTGGATCTGAAGGTCGGGCTGGGGGCGGAGGGGGTCCTGGGGGGGAGGTGGATGTCAGGGAACTGCCATCGGAGCTAGAGGCGGAGGGAAGCCTCCAAAGGGATGCAGGAGAGGGTCCCAGTAGGGAGAGAGGCAGCCCATCTGCTGGGGAAGGAAATCAGCATAACACCAGTGGAGAAGGGGGGCAGGTGGGGGAATCCGGGAGGAGGCTCCAAGACTCTTCACTGGAGACCAGCGGAGAGAGTACGGGTACTCCGCTGCCCACACCCTCCCTGCGCAGAAGACTTCCGCGCAGGGAGAGTAGGAGGAGACTTGGCGTCAAAGAACTTTTATGCTGGAAAAGGTTTAAGAAACGCCCACTGACGGATTCTGCCAGCGACTGAGACAGTCACGATGCTGGAGGCTGTTCAGTCAGAAAGGGTTAACCAGGTAACCTAGCCAGGAGTGGCGGCAACTTACGCACGAGCAACCCCTCAACCCATTACAACCTGGGATGGAGTTTTTAGAAGCCTCAGATGCTGCTCAGTGCCCAAAGATAAATGGCCAAAATTATGAGACTTGGGCAAGTTGCTGTGAGAGCTTGCTGCGACAGTTTGGAGTGTGGCATACTGTGTCTGAAGCCCCTCCAGTTCCTCTGACAGATAGATGGAGGGCCCAAGATTCAAGGGCCATAGACGTAATTGTCTTATCCGTCTCTCTGGAGGAAATTGCCACACTGGCTGGCAACACGACAGCACGTCAGATGTGGAATGCTTTGAAGGTAGCCCATCTGCCGGTCATCCCAGCCCAGAGTTTGACTGCATCGGAGGTCCTGGCTGTTTCCCAGAATGCGAGTGAATGCAAGGATGCCGAGGGCACCGGTTGCAAGCTGCAGGGGGAGCTGACTGTGATGTCATCCCAGGCAGCATTCCAGCCTCCAGGGGGAGCCAAGGAGTCGGCAGCTGAGAGCTCTGTTTCCCATGAGAGCCAAGGTCATCTTTGCAGAGGCCGGAAGTAAACAGAGACAGAAGCCAGCAGATGGCCCGAAGCAGAAGGGGGGTGGAAAGCCCACGCCAGTGGAAAACAAGGCTTTGTTTGCTGGCACAGCTTCACCAAAGGCTAAAGGCAAGTTTGATGGCCAGGAGCAGGGGGGCAAGCAGGAGCAGCCCAAGCTGGTGGAAGACAAGGTTTTGCTTGCTGGAAAAGCTGCTCCAAAGGCCAAGGCCAGGTTTGTTGTAGATTCGGGACCGACCGCCATTTGGCAAAAGATAAACATCTTTTTATCTCCTTCACGCCTCAAGATGGTGAGATCCACCAGGCTGATGGAAAGACATTGCGAGTTGCAGGAGTTGGGAATGTGAGACTGGCAAGTCTGCACGCTACCATCAGAGATGTACTTTATGTTCCAGGTTCTGCAGACAATTTGCTCAGTGTCCCACAGCTGACTGGGCGTGGCTTTGAGATTTCCTTCAAGAGGAGCGTCTGTGTCATCAGGAAAGGCAAAGAGGACATTTTGCAAGTTTATAGATGGCTTATTCTGTATAACTTATGATGACAATGCTGTTGCTGTGTCTAATGTTGATTCTTGTTGTGTTGCACAAACTAACAAAGTTCTTCATGCAGGATGTATTCACGAGGCACACAGAAGGTTTGCTCACATGTCTTGGCAGGCACTGGCCAAGATGCCTGAGTTGGTTCAGGGTTTGAACATCAAACCCTGTAAGTTTCACATGAAATGTGTATCTTGTGCAGAGAACAAGGTGAAGGTTGCTCCAAAAGGCAAGGAGTCTAGCAGGCAGGCTTCCAAACCCTACCAGCTAGTCCACGCAGACCTGGTTGGTCCACTTGCGCCCTCTTTGGGTGGAGCAAGGTACTTCATGGTTCTAATTGATTCTTTTTCCAGGTACATTCATGTGTTTATGCTCGAGCAGAAATCGCAAGCGTTTCCTAGGTTCAAGGCATTCTGTGCTTGGTTGGAGAATGCTCACAGTAAACGTATCGCTGTTTGTTTACTGATCAAGGCGGGGAGTTCACTTCTCAGCAGTTTGAAGCGTTCCTGACTGAGAAGGGAATCCAGTATGACCTCTCAACGCCTAGATCGCCATGGCAGAATGGACTTGCTGAGCGAGCAAACCAGACATTGCTTCACGGCCTAAAAACCTTGTTGCATGATGCCAATCTCCCTGAGAAGTTTTGGGGGGAGTCTTTGTCCATGTTCGTTTATTCCTATAACAGGAGACTGTCATCACCTATTGGTTGTACTCCTTATGAGAAGATGTTTGGTAAGAAACCTTACGTCAAGCACATGAGAACCTTGGGTTCTGACATGTGGGTACACACCCCACAGAACAGCAAGCTTGGGAAGCGTGGGGCACATGGTTTGTTCATGGGGTACGAAAAAGGTTCATACAGGGTATGGATGACTGACTCTAAGTCCATTAAGTTCACAAAGAGTGTTGAGTACAATCCTAAGTGGGGGGAAAATGTGGGAATTTTCCAGAGTTACCCAGAGGAGGATGAAGGTGATGTGAAAAAAGCAGATGATGTTGAGGTAGAAGAGGAAGCTGAGGATGATGATGATGATGATGATCAGAGTTCGGATTCCAGCTCAGTGGGCAGCGCTGCTGCTGGTGTCAGTGACAGTGATGACACAGCAGACTACAAGAGTGAAAAGGCCTCAGTCAGACCATCTGATGCGTCTGACAATGAACTGGAAGGACCACTGTTCACCATTGGTCACTTTTCTCCTAAGAAGGAAATGAGTGAAGAAGACTTGTGTCTAGTACGCAGATCTGAAAGGGCCACCAAAGGCAGACCTCCAAAGAGATTTGCTGATGAGTTTGCTAAGACGGCGACTGCTGTTCTTAGTAGCTCAGAGAAGGTATGGGAACCTTCAAGCTTCAAAGAGGTTCAGGAGTTAACCTCTAAAGATGCTGAGCCTTGGCTAAATGCCATGAATGCTGAAGTTGATTCCTTGAATAGGAACCAAACTTGGGAGCTGGTACAGGTAGTCCCAGGAATGAGACTGGTTGGCAGCAAATGGGCCAAGACAGACCAGAATGGCAAGGTAGTCAGACACAAAGCCAGATTGGTTGCCAGAGTTTTTTCACAGGTACCAGGACAGGATTACCATGAGACCTACTCACCCACCGTCAAGTATGAGAGCATCCGGCTAATGCTCAAGATTGCTGCAGAGGAGAAACTGCACGTTTCCCATCACGACATTAATACAGCTTTTTTGTATGGGGTTTTGGGGAAGGAGCTGTTTATGCTTCCGCCTGATGGAATGCAGATACGGAAGGGAATGGTCTGTAAACTTCCGAAATCCTTATATGGTCTCAAGCAGAGTGCCAGGTGTTGGAACACAAAACTCACTGAGACATTGCTTTCTCTAGGTTTTCACCAGGGCAAGGCTGATCCATGTGTGTTTGTCAAGGAGGAGGGGCAAAACAAACTGTATTGTTTATGTTTTGTTAATGATCTTCTGATGTTTTGGAAGAATCAGGCTTTGTACCAAAGCACCCTAGCTCAGCTGAAGGAGCACTTTGACATGAAGGATTTTGGTGAGGTATCCAACTATCTTTCTCTGCAGGTGGAGAGGGGCCAAGCAGGTAATTTTCTGGTACACCAAACACAGAAAATTGCTGCTGTATTAACCAGGTTGAATTTGGTTGATGCAAACCCAGCAGACACACCGATGGTGACAGGTTACCAGGTAGATAGTACTGCTGAAGCGTTTTCTGACACAACGCTGTACAGATGCATTCTAGGCAAGTTGAATTTCATTGCTAGATGCTCAAGACCTGACATAGCTGTAAGCACTAACCTGCTTAGCAGGCATGCCAACAATCCTACTGTTCAGGATTGGAAAGCTCTGAAGCGCATAGCCTGCTATTTGAAAGGGACTTTGCACTACAGGCTGAGGTTCACCAGTCAGAAGACTGGAGGTCTTGAAATCTTTGCAGATGCTAGTTTTGGAAGTGGCACCACGGATGGTAAAGCACTTCTGGAGTATGTTACATGTATAACCACTGTCTGTTTGACTGGTTGTGCAAGAAGCAGACGACAGTGAGCCTAAGTTCCAGTGAAGCAGAACTCAATGCTCTGTCATTTTCACTCATGGATTGTGAATGGTTGATGCAACTGTTTAAGGACATCAGAGTTTCTGTGAAATGTCCTATACAAGTGTATCAAGACAATAGATCCTGTTTGGCTTTGCTGAACTCAGAGAGTTGCAAGCAAAGAACCAAGTACTTGCAGATTAAGCTACATCGTGCAAGAGAGTGTATTGAGAAAGGACTCAATCAGGTGTCCTACATGGCAGGAAATGAAATTCCTGCTGATCTGTTGTCTAAGGTTGTTAACAGAGAACAACTTAAGGTTTACGTACAGAGGTTGCAATTGGGTTGAACCACAGGTACTACAGGTTACACGGAAAGGGGGAGGATGTTAGGATATTTCCGTTTCACCTTAAGAAGGGGGCAGGTTGTTGTGTCACAGCCTGCGTATTTCCTGTTCACAGGAAGTTTATGCTTTGTACATTGCTTTCGTTTCTCTCTCTGTGCCCGAGACATCGAAGCAGACAGGTATGTTTTTTCTTTGTTCTGACCAACGCTGAATAAAGTTGTAAATAATGCTCTCCTGAGTGCGCCTTTCGTTGTGCGAACTCTGCTGATAGAGCGTGCACGAGCTCTGGAATGTGGCAAGCTATTTCTGAGGCTTCGTGTCACTAATTGACTGATACTGTATCTACGGGAGATCGATGGATCGTCCGGAGGCGACGTGGAACCATGATGGCCTTTGTCTCCCTGGAAGTATCCCAACACAGTCAGCAACGACCACGTGGCGCCTATAAAATGGCGAATACCCCATTGCACCAGCAACCCCCAGTTGTGATTTGAGGACCCGATCCCCGCTTGGAGAATGAAGAAACGTGGACACAGTATATTAGGTTAATGGGCAAGAAAAAGGCCACAACTTTATTGATTACAGCATGTGAGAAGGTATTGGCTTAGGCATTGGACCACAGAAAATTTGACTCCACCCACTGATGAGGGGTTAACCACCAGTAGGGGGAGCCTGTTGATGCCAATACAACTATAAGCTCTCCCCTGATGTCACCAAGGGTCTTGCATGTTGGGATTTCAGACCCCATCAGTTGCCACGCTGGCAGGAAACAGCAGGAGCTGTTTACATCAGGTGGCGTCTCACAGCGTGAGAAGGGAAGTGAGCCTCTGTTCTCAGGCTGACTCACTGTGTGCTGGGGAGGAGTCTCTCCCAGTCCTTCCGCTCTCGGGATAGAGCAGGGTTGTGTGGCAAAACCAAGAGCTTGACTGCTCAGACATGCAGTCTTATGTGTTGCTGTTTGTTATGCAGTAAATAAAAGTAGTTATGGAACTACAAACTGCTTTTCCCCCTTTGTCGCTGTACAAGGGAAATTGGTATGCTTCCTCATAAGAGAGGCTGCCTATGTTACCGGTCGCCCTGGACTGAAAGGAAGATTCCTGAACGGCAGCCAGGGGTTCGGCCACTGGAATTCGCCTTTGAAATGTTTTCGGGAGGCTGGCACAGTTCCCGGGCAGGCGATGTTCCAACAGTGCCATGGCCCCCCGCCACACAGGGCATCGGACAGGATCCATGACCGCCGGATTCCTTTAACGGAATACCCGTAAATGAAGGGGTAGGTGATGGCCACACTTTGCCCTTCCATACACCAACAACACATTCCAATGCCTAACCGCCACCCGAGCCCAAGAGGCTCGCCGCCAGTACCCTCACAGCTGCAACCAATCCCTAAGACTTCTAACAATGTCGGCCAACCATGTCGTTGCCGCGATCTGAAAGATGAACACCATCATCCCGGAACAAGGCCTGGTCGTCAATCCGGATCTCATCATGAGGGATAACTAGGCCATTCATGAAGCACACTTTGCGCGCTACCATGCGATTTAGGAGTTTCCTGGATTTTTCCATGTCCATAATATTATGCGAACTGCGCCACACCCTTCTCTTCAAGAGTGAGGACCAAAACAAGGCTGTACTGGGAAATAAAGCAGCCAACTCATCCAAGTCCTTTTTTATGTCCAACAACAAGTCCACACTCCTCCTGTTGGCCAGGTCATTCTCCCCCAGCTGAATGATTAAAATGTTGGGGGGGCCAAACACAGCGACTTTTCCTTTCAGCAGTGGCATGAGTTCTTCCCATCGCATGCCACGTCTAGAAAACCAGGAAACTCGCACCCACGATGGTAGCCCCAAGTTAGGAGTGAGGCCGAAAATTGCAGACCGGACGCGGGCCCAATGGACGATACTGTGACCGCAGATCCAAACTGAGAAGATGGGTAAGAAGTAGGTAATGAATGGCGTTCAAAGCGTACTATCGGATGTAACCCTTGTACACATCAGACTTCCAGCGGTCCATTTCTTTAATCCTATCCGCGGGGAGGCGCATATGCGCAGCCGTTGTAGCAGCACCGATCCTAAACAAATGTGAAGCATAATCCTTGGGAGAGAAGCCTCATGCATCTATAGCTTTGCAAAGAACCCGTGTGAACTGGTGCCTCATCAACCGAGACCTGTCCTCGTGAATAAGGAGCGGGCTAGGACCCGGAGGTCTAAGATATAAGTATTGTCTGGTGTCCTTCACCGGGCATGGGCCCTGGTGACCGGAAGCTGTGAGCTTGACTAAGGTACCCCTACCGCCCTGGTCGGTCTTGGATTGACGTACATGCACAGTCAAATCCGAGCTGGACAGTCGGATATCCTCCAAGAGGAGGCCGCGTGTTGTGCCACTTGAGGTTGCCTCCGCTACCACCTCACCAACCCTAAAGGCACCAAAGAAGGCAATGGCGTATGCCGCAGAGAACAGCTGTGCCTCGTACTTGGACCAGCAGATAGACCTAAGTTTCAGGCGGATTTGGGAGAGCAACTTGTAGGAGATGGGCTTGCGGCCTTCATTCCTCGGGGGTTGCAGCCTATTCCAACCCTCGATTGCCCTGAGGACCATGAAGTCACAACATGGGTCAACAGCAAATATGGATCTACTAAAGAACGTGATGGCGGCTGTGCGTATCTTTAAGGTTTTTGAGACTCGACCCAGACCATGAAGGTGTGTCAAGTATTGCAGGACGTCATCAATGGAGGGTGGAACGTTAGGGGAAAGGGACGATACTTTAAACCTGAAACCCATGAAGTCGCACCATACTTTCTTATAAGACCTGAGGGTAGAGGGTGCAACAGACGCTAATATTCCCTTGATCACTTCGCGTCTCCAAGGTTCCATAGGTGATCCGGAAAGGGTTCTGGCAGCAGCTGAGCCCAAGGTGCTAACGACCGGAAGTGAGGCACCTGGAAACGAGATAAGGCATCCGCTATATCATTATTAACCCCCGGTATGAATTTAGCCGAAAAAATTATGTTACGTTCAAGGCACTGGAGCACAAATGATCGAAGTAGGCGAGACACCCTCTCGGAATGCGATGACTGTTTAGCCAGTATGTTAACCACCGCCTGGTTATCAGTTCTGAAGCACACCCGGCGATTCCGGAACTCTTCGGTCCATATGTGAACAGCCACAACTATGGGAAAAAACTCCAGAAAAGTGAGATCCCGCGTGATGGCCTCCCCTTGCCACTCCGCTGGCCATTGTTGCACCCACCAAAGTCCCTTAAAGAACAGACCAAAGCCCAGGGACCCTGCTGCATCGGAGTGGACCTGGAAATCAGAGGCCAAATTAAGGATTTCCTGCCATAGGGAGACGCTGTTGTAGTGTTCCAGAAATCTGATCCACATCTCACGGTCTGCCTTGACCGACTTGGGGAGTCTTACTCTATGGTGCGGATGTTTGAGGCCTGCTGACAGCCTGGCTAAGCGGGAGCAAAATGGGCGGCCCGGTGAAATTACTCTACACGCAAAATTGAAATGATCTAGCAAGGACTGGACCTGTCTAAGAGTGACCTTTTTTAGTGGAAGGGTTTGACGAGTTGTTTCCTTAAGGGCAATTATTTTCTCCTCTGGCAAGTGGGAGGATTGAGCTACTGTGTCAAGCTCTATACCCAGGTAAGTAAGGTGCATTGTGGGTCCCTCTGTCTTATCTGCCGTGAGGGGAACTCCCAGCTCCCGGGCCAAAGCTGAAAAGGCCTCCAGAAGGGAGGCACATTCGCCGGTATTGGGCTTCACAACGAGTAGAAAGTCATCGGGTAATGATTCACCCCAGGTGAGGTGGTTCTGTAGCGCAAGGCCCAGTCCAAAAAGGTGCTAAATGTCTTAAAGGCCGAGCAGGCTACAGAACAACCCATCGGCATAGCCTTGTCAATGTAATATTTCCCTTGAAATTTAAATCCCAGCAAATGGAAGTCATTGGGATGAACCAGCAATAGACGGAAGGCTGACTATGTCACATTTTGCCAAGAGTGCCCCACGACCAAAACTCTGGATAAGTCTTACTGCCTGAACGAAGGTGGCATATTTTACTGAGCACAATTCCGGTGGAATGGCATCGTTTACTGAGCCACCCTTAGGGTAAGAAAGGTTGTGGATTAATCTGAACTCACCAGGGGTCTTTTTGGGTACAATACCAAGTGGCGAGATGTGCAGGTTTGGGATAGGGGGGTGCACGAATGGACCAGCCACCCTCCCTGCAGCCACTTCCTTAGCTATTTTCTTTTCTGCAACCTCAGGGCTTTCCCTTACTGACTTCTGGTTAGGGGAATCCTTTGCAATTAAAGAGTCGGTTACTGGTATTCTGAAACCCTCTGAAAAACCCTTCCAAAGAAAGGATGCTGCACTTTCGTCCGGATAGCTAGACCAGAGGTTGCGGAGAGGAGGGAGCTGGATCGGGGGAAATGCTAGACCCAGAGGGTCCCTATCGTCTGTTCCCTGCTGCGGGGGCTCCTCTGGAACTAGAATGGTGGAACCCCCGACCTCCCCGAAAGGGCTGCTTCCTTTATCACACCTCTCGCACTCATGCGGATACTTACAAGACTGCCTTGGGCATGACGCCTTATTGAATTCCCAACACACCTTGCGCTTTGGCTCCCTTCTTAGGCCCGGCTTACCCGTGCGATAAGAGTCTAATGGCTTCTTCTCAACATACGGGCCGACCGCCACAGACCAGATGCCATTTTCAATTTGATCCCAGCGTGCTAGAGGGATCCTGGAAGCCTTCCTTCGGAACTTTTTATCATAGCTAATGGCGGTGGTCTCCCCAGAAAGCGCATAGGGTGTTCTGACTCTTCATCCGTGTCGCCGGTTTTCAACTTGCTCTTCTTACACACGTGCTTCTTCTTGGTGCGTCTTTTGCCTGACAGTTTGTCCCCCTCAACTGTCTGAAGCTCCTCCTCCAGCTGCTGCTGTTCCTCCTCACCAGCCGACGAGGTGCCTGATTCTGGAAGCTGGACCCTGGGCTGCTTATTCTGCGAAGAACTGGACGCAACATGCTTATTGACACAGGCCGGCAGCCTCCGCGCAGGCAACCCGATGCGGTTCTGAGGACCAGATGATGCCGAGCGAGCCCAAGACCTAGTTTGCACTGCCACAGTTCCTGCCCGAGAACTGAGAATCATTGAAGAGGGCGGCAGAGGTGCCTGGGAGGTCATCAACCTGGGTGAGAGGCGGGCTTTCCGGAACCACCTGGGTATCTGGTATCATATCAGGGGTAGCAGCGGAGTTCGTGGGTTTAGGGGATTGATCGGAAAAACGCTGCTCATAATCATCAATGAACGATCTAAAGGCATTTAGGAAGT
The DNA here is from genome assembly GCF_964106645.2 of Podarcis pityusensis. Lineage (NCBI taxonomy): Eukaryota > Metazoa > Chordata > Lepidosauria > Squamata > Lacertidae > Podarcis > Podarcis pityusensis. The sequence continues at coordinate 10,116,460 of NC_138045.1, forward strand.
GTGAAATAGTTTGGGGTTATTATCCCTTCCATGTGGCACCCGTGACAAATTACGGCTATTGGCACCCATGCGGCCTGAGGTGTGAGCTGATTCCGCCGCAGAGCGCTTCCTCTTAGGTGCCATGGATAACGCGCTAAAGCTACTGGCCACAAACTCGTGCTACTGTTTACAAGTGGTTGTACAGGCACGTGTTATTGATTCTGAAACGAATGTACTAATTAACGATTGATTTACTTATAGTAAATAATGATTTTTCCAAGTATTAAGTGTTTAATTGTTTATCCAATTAGTGTGTGTGTGCGTGTGTTATTTATTACTATTTTTTTTTAAAAAAAAGATGCTTCCTACTTCATAAGAGCATAGAATTGTGTGGGACCCCGAGGGTCATTTAGTCCAACCCCCTACAATGCAGGAATATGCAGCTGTCCCATACAGGGATCGAACCTGCAACCTTGGCGTTATTGGCCCCATGCGCTAACCAACTGAGCTATCCAGGTTCCGAAATATATGTAAATTATTATTAATTATTTTTTTTAAAATTTATTTATTTATTTATATATTTATCTTTAGATTTATTTAATTTATTAATCAATTTAATCTTGGTATGTGATGCCGTTCCACTTATTCTCTATTTTATTATTATTTTAATATATATTATTTATTTATTTATTTATTTATTATTATATTTATTTATTTATTTATTTATCTATTTATTTTATTTTCATTATTATTATTCTATTATTTATTTATTTATTTATTTTTATTATTATTATTATTTATTTGTTATTATTATTATTATTTATTATTATTATTTATTAAAATCTATTCCAGTATTATTTGTTCAATCAATTACCACTGTAAGTAGAATTAATTGTCGATACTATCAATTGTCTACCGTAACTGATGATATGAAATAATTATTCGTCACTTGACTGTTTCGTTTGTATTTGTCTATAAATTTATTTATTTGCCACCAAGCAAATGGGTCAGGCGGATAGACACAGCTAAATATTTAAACCTGCCTCCTGAGGAACAACTCACAAGCATATAGCGATGGAACAATAGGAACAGCAGAGCAACGCAGCCCCCACACTGCAATCAAATGGAATTAAAATCGCTCTCAGGGAAATCTCCTTTAACTAGCACTTTGCAAAAACAAAAGGTAATGCTGGACCCTCAGCAGAAGGAAAATGCTGCCGCTTATGAGTAGGAAGCTGCAAATGGCCCAGCTGCCGGGTACTTACAAAGACAATGTATTATTGATTGGCAATCAGCCAGGTACTTGAATTAACAATGTACCACGAACTGCCAGTCGTTAAGCAACAATGTATCCTGCCTGGAAGCCGGGACACTTGTGAAGGGATTTCTTAAGCCAGGCAGCAGAATGAGTCAGACGGAAAGAAGGAAATAAAACTTTTCTGAGGCCGGGGGGGGGGGGGCGTGTTAGATTGCAAGCAAAATGTAAAAGTAAGGGGCTACATGAAGGGGAAACTTAAAAGTCTGCGCAGAGCAGAACTGGCAAGGAGAAGGGTAAACAAACAAAATAATAGTGCAATTGGAAGCCGCAGATCTGACTTAATTAACTGATGCCTCAGTCGTCCCGAGAATTATACAGAGAAGCGACCACACGCACAATCGCAGCTGACCAGTTACCCAGTTGCTTAGCTAAGCAAGAATGTAAAAGCGAGGCTAGCCAAAGTAGGCTGGAGGAGGGGGGATAGTGGGCTGCCGGCTATATGATCAAGTATGAAGGCGGAAGGAAAATAAACAGTTGATGAGGTGACTGGCTCCCCAGTCACCTCAGTAAATGAAACGCTGCACAACTAAGCCCCTAGGTGGCTGCCTGGCAAGTCCTGCTGCCCGGTTAAACCAGCTTATACTTTTGTCCCACACTAGGGGGGGGGGAAGCAAAGGTGTGTTTTTTTCTTTCTATCACACACGCTCCAAACCTTCGCACGTAGCCTGGGAGGGTAATTGGAACTTTAAAATTTAAACCACAGCGCCGAGACCGGGGAGAAAGCTGGTGGCCAGGCAGAAATGCTAGCGACGGAGTTTTTCCACACTGCCGCTTATTCTAAGAATATATGCAAAGTCTATGACACTACACTCACGCTCAACACTCGTACTGGGGAAAAAACATGTGGGAAACGAATGCTCCTGATATATACTATTACTCTGGTCGTTACTCTGCTAAAAGGAGGGAACAGGAGAGGACGCAAGAGGGGGAAGGAGAGCTCACAGGCACAGCACGCTCACTTGTAGTGGCACGGAGGCTTAAGATGGCCATAGCGAACTAAGAGGGGGGGAGGAACAACACCACTTTGTATCAAGAATTAACGGATTGGTGAGGATCGCAGCACTGTCGGCAGTGCTGGAGCAACCCGCCCGCCACGTGAAACCTCGCTCTAAATTAAACAAAACAACGGCCAGAACCTCACTGTAAATAAAGTGAACAATGGCTGGGAAATTTCCTGGAGCCCCACAGAACTACAGGAGAAATTAAAGCCCAAATACTAGTCAAAATCGCGGGAATCCCTTCCCAAATTAAAGCACAAATACAAGTCAAAATCGCAGGAACCCCCTCCAAACCTCGCAGCTCCTGTAATCGGGACAAAAGCTTTCCTGCTTTGGAACTCTCCCACGTGCTTGGCTCGAACGAGATGACGACTGATGGGAAGTTCTGCTTCTGCACATGAGTCTGGCAAACCGCTCCAAGCTGAAGCATTCCTTCCTCGTCCACCCTAGAATGTTTAGTTCACATTGAGTTCATAAAACATCGTACCCTGACCTGTTCTTAATGCATGGTTGACCACATCTACGGAATGCGATTGTTATGCTCTTTTAAGTTTTGCAATATCAATCACTAGTAACAGTTTAATAAGGAGGTTTTCATACCTGTCCAACCATGTGTTCCCTTTCCCAACCTTTAATCTATTGATGATTAATGCCTATGCATTGTATTTGTGTTAACCAATCAGCAACAAGCACATATGTGGCAATGCTGTAATATTCAATAAAAGGGACTCCCCGAGACATGCTCGAGAGATGCCTCCCATATGACACTTGTCATTCGTCTGTCGTTTATTTCAACCCAACATCTGGTGACCCCGACGTGCCAGATCCCTTTACGCAGCCACCCCTGTACTTCACTTGACTGGAAAAGTCTCAGCGCGCTACTTCGTGAGTGTGGGGGGGAACTGACAAAGTTCCAACAGGAGCATGCCAGGGAGCTGCTTCATCTCGTTAGACATGTTGGGTGTAGTGAAGGGTTAACCTTCTGTGTCTCGAGGCTGAGAGGAGGCGCTTACAAGGGAAGTAAGCCAGGACGTGACGAAAGCAGCTTGGAATGCTGTGAGCTGAGTGAAAAGTGAAAGCAGCTTTGCTACGCAGCTGCTGAGAGAGACAGGTCGAAAAATGCAACTGGAATCAGATGGTGTCTAAGAACTGTAAATATGCTACTTCTGAGCAAATAAAGTGCTACTAGGAAAGAAGAAACGTGTGGGACCTATTTACTGACTGCCCTTTCTACACGAACTGCTGTGCAATTCTGCTAATTGCTTTACGACCTGCAGAGGTGCAGGGGAGCGTGCCGGACCACAACAATAAAGCAATAAATCTTATCCTAACATGGTTATGGATCAACGTGAAGCGTGTGAGGAAGGGCTTTGAAGTTTTATCTGCTGATCGTCAGCTTGATCGACTGCCGGAGGCTTCAAAGAGGCAGATCGGAGGAGGCTGACGGAGGCTGGGAGCCAAGAGCCATAACGTCCGGAGTTCCCAGTTTGGCTGAGTGAGTACCTTTGGGAAAAGCCAACAGAAGGGAGGCAATGGCTCAGCCCCAGGGACAAATCTTTGAGAGTTTCAATATCCCCTTTGAGAGACTCAATGGGAGTAATTGGGAGGATTGGCTGCAGTGGAGCTTTCAAGTGGAGCTTTTGCTGGTTGGGGAGCAGGTGTGGAATGTAATTCACCCCACACAGAATGCAGCTGGGAAAGCAGAGGCTGAAAGGGCTGCAGAGCAAAGTGAAGTGGAGAAGCGTGTGCTTGCTTTTTTGGCAGAAAGTGTGGATGCTCATCTGGTGCCTGTTGTCCTGGGTGCAAGAAAGCCAGAGGCCGCTTGGCTAGCACTCCAAGAAGCTTGTGGAGCTGGAGTGGGAAGCAAGGGCCGAGAAGGGGCTGCATCCGAAAGGGAGAGGCAAGATGGCGCCGGCCACATTCTTGATAGCCGATACACAGCTGGGCGGAGCTGTGAGCCCCCACAGGGGGGCGAAGGGACTGTTCCTGCTGTTGTTGTTGCTAGCAATGCTGCTTGTGCTTTTGCTGAGCCTGGGAGCTGTGTGGATGCTGCAACGTGTCTGTGTGAGGAACCTGAAGAGAGGCCAAGTGTTGGGAGCCCTCCACCCTTCAGAGGGGGTGCAGAAAAACGTCCTCGAGACCCCATGAGCAGTGGCGGGGCAGTGAGCAGTGAAAGCTCAGAGACGCCTCTTTCTCCAAAAGCTGCCAAGAGTTGTTTACGTCGTGAGTCGGAGCCTGGGAAGCTGAAAAGTGCTAGAGGCTTCAAGGTCAGCCACCTGCAGCAAGTAGAGATAAGCGCTTCAGAGTTGTGTGGGAACGCCGAGACAAGTCCAGTCTCCATGGCAACTGAGAGAGTTGCATCTACGGAAGCTGTGAAGGTCGTGGGCAAGTCTTCCTGCCGGGGGGAGTCTGTTGCCGTGACAACCAGAGAGGACATCTGCAGAAGCCCCAAGGAGGGGGGTAGTGAGGAGATTGTTGCCCTGGCGACCCAGGAATGTAAACAACAAGACTTTCTCACTATAATCATAGACTCTGGTGCCTCAAACTCGCTAGTGCCATCTGCTGATCTTTTGAGGAATTGCAGGACAGTAAAAACTGAGAAGTTTGTTAAGTTTGCAGATGGGAGCAGAAAAAGACTCACAGAAACAGGACTGTTCTTTTGTCCTTTCCTTAAGCATGAAGTCAAAGCTTATGCAGTGCCCGGTTTAACTAACTGTTTGTTAAGTGTGCATGATCTATTGATTGATAATTTTCAAATTTCTTTTGCAGGTGACAAATGTGAATTCTCCAAGGATGGGAAACACGTGTACACAGTGCAGTCTAAAGATAATTTGTTTGCTGTAAATGTGCCTTTTTCCACAGGAGAGGATGACACCGAAGATGCGAAGGGCCAATGTGTGAATGTAGCGCCCCACAATGGTTGTTTACATATTTGGCACAGACGCTTCGCTCATTTAAATTGGAGATTTCTCCAAAAAGCACCAGAGCTGACACAAGGGTGCAAATTTAATGTTTGTGACAAAATTTCTAGATTGCAATGCATGTAAACAGGCGAAAGTTGTGACATGCTCATATCCAAAGTCAGAGAGGCAGACCACGCAACCCTTTGAATTAATTCATGCAGATTTGTGTGGACCCATGTCTGTTGAGTCACTGGGAGGTTCGAAGTATTCTTTGCTTTTGATTGATGTTTTTCGAGGTCTGCTTGGACCTTCTCTCTGAAAACGAAAGGGGAGGCGGCTAAAATGATCAGGGATTGGATCACCGCAGTTGAGATAACCTTTCCCACCAAAGTTCGTGGTTTTCAAAGTGACAGAGGTGCTGAATTCACTGGTTCTGCTTTACAGGATTTCTTTAGGGAGAAGGGGATTAGCCACAGACTGACCACTCCTTACTCTCCGCAACAGAGTGGGCTGGCAGAGAGAAAGAACAGGACGGTACAGGAAGCTGTGTCTGCGATCCTGTGGGACGCAGGGCTACCCCAGAAGTTTTGGTCTCAGGCCTGGCAATATGTGGTCCATACCGAGAACAGAGTGTACAACTCTAGTGTAGGAAATACACCGTATTTCTTACTTCATGGAGAGAAGCCCAAGGTACACTACCTTCGTGTGTTTGGTTGTGAGGCTTGGGTGCTTATTCCAAAGGCTCTACGCAAGAAAGGTGAGCCAAGGTCTAAAAGGATGATCTTTGTAGGGTATGAGCCTGGCTCAAAGGCCTGGAGGTTTGCATACCCAAGTGGAGACCAGTCTAGGTTGGTTATCAGCAATAGAGCTGAGTTCTGTGAGCAAGCTGGTTGGAAACGTCTGCACGCCAATCCAGACGTGCTTCCACAGCAGTTCTATGACTCAGACGAGGAGGAGGAGGAACTTGGAGCTGGGGACCATGGTCCAGAGGGACAGAGTCCAAGGCAGGGACAGCTCAGGATCCCTCAGAGGGGGGAACCTAGAACACCTCCTCAGGCAAGTGTCAAGTTTGAGCCAAAGAGTGAGCCTTCTTCACCTGCTGGACCAGCTGTAAGGCCCAAGAGGCGCAACAGGTCAGAGGGGGAAGACACTGAAGTTGAGGATGATTTAGCTGGACCCAGTGAAGCAGCAGGGTCACCAGGTGTCACACTGAGGAGATCAGCGAGGACAAGGAGGCCTCCTGATCGGTACGACGCTTCAGGCGTCTGGGTAGGTTCTGCAAGATGTGAACCTGAATCCTTCGAGGATATTCAGAGTTTACCTGAGGAAGAAGCAGGCAAATGGCACAGGGCAATGGACAAAGAGATGAAGTCCATGAAAGATCTAGGTGTGTTCTCACTCACAGAGTTGCCACCGGGGAAGCAGGCTGTGAGTTCCAGGTGGGTTTACCGCTTGAAACCCACTGGCGCAGGAGAGCCGCAGTATAAAGCCAGGTTAGTTGCTCGAGGATTTACTCAGAGGAAGGGAATACACTTCACGGAGGTGTATTCGCCAACATCACGAGCGGAGACTCTGAGAACGCTTTTAGCTTGTGCAGCACAGAGAGGCTGGAAGGTAAACCACTTTGATGTGGATGTTGCCTACCTTAACTCAGATCTCCAGGAGGAGCTGTACATGATTCCTCCTCCAGGGTTTGAGAACTCAAGGCAGGATGTTGTGTGGAGATTGCACAAATCCATCTATGGATTACGTCAATCTGCTAGAAACTGGAACATGTGCCTGAATGAAGCTTTGGAGAAGCTAGGTTTCAGGAAGAGTCTTGCTGATAGTTGCCTGTTCCTTAGAGGATCAGGAGACTCACAGGAACTGGTGCTGATTTGGGTTGATGACGTGCTTTTCGTCTCAGAAACAGATGAACAGGCGGAGAAGTTTGCCAAAGAGCTAGGTAAACGATTCAAGCTTAAACAGCTTGGTGCTGTCAAAACCTATCTAGGTGTCAATGTTGAGCGTGCACAGGATGGAAGTTTTTTGCTCAGCCAGAGAGGTAAAATTGAGCAGTTGCTTCAGAAGTTCAGGATGAGTGATTGTGCAGGAGTGAGAAGTCCTATGGAGACTAGTTTTGTGAAGGACAGCCAGCAAGCAGAACGCGCTGCGTTCGAAAATACTGAAGTGTTTCAGTCAGCTCTAGGGAGTTTGTTGTACTTGTCCCAATGGAGTAGACCTGATATAGCGTTCGCTGTCAATCTGCTCAGCAGGGAGGCATCAAACCCTAGTGTGCAAGCCTGGAATGGCATCAAGAGAGTTCTGAGGTATTTGCAGGAGACCAAAGACTTTTGTCTTAGGTTGCCAGCACAAGGAGAAGTCAAACTGACTTGCTTTGTGGACTCAGATTGGGCTAATCTTGAGGATCGCAAATCTGTGTCTGGCCTAGTGGTGAAGTTTGGGAACTCAGTAGTTGGATGGAGGTCCAAGAAGCAAAGTCTGATAGCGCTCTCATCCACTGAGGCTGAGTTTAGTGCTCTTTCAGAGGTGTGCAGAGAAGTAGAGTTCTATGCTTGTTTGGTGCAGGAACTCTGCGAAGTGGATTGTCAGCCGATACGTGTTTTCGAGGACAATCAACCATGCCTGCGTTTGGCAGAGTCAGGTCAGTTCAAGGCCAGAACGAAACACCTAGACATTCGCTTTCGGAATGTGTGCCAAAGTGTTCAGGAGGGATTAGTTGCGCTGAAGTATTGTCCCTCTGCCAAGAACCTAGCTGATGGGTTCACGAAACCACTCACCTTCCAAAGACATGGAGAGTTTTGTGAAGGTCTGGGTTTGGGACGACCAAGGGTCGATTCTCCCCTCAGGCACGAGACAAGAGGGGGTGTTGGGTGTAGTGAAGGGTTAACCTTCTGTGTCTCGAGGCTGAGAGGAGGCGCTTACAAGGGAAGTAAGCCAGGACGTGACGAAAGCAGCTTGGAATGCTGTGAGCTGAGTGAAAAGTGAAAGCAGCTTTGCTACGCAGCTGCTGAGAGAGACAGGTCGAAAAATGCAACTGGAATCAGATGGTGTCTAAGAACTGTAAATATGCTACTTCTGAGCAAATAAAGTGCTACTAGGAAAGAAGAAACGTGTGGGACCTATTTACTGACTGCCCTTTCTACACGAACTGCTGTGCAATTCTGCTAATTGCTTTACGACCTGCAGAGGTGCAGGGGAGCGTGCCGGACCACAACAATAAAGCAATAAACGGGTGGCAGGTGCTCATATTTATTTGAAAGAAATTGAACAATTGTTATGTGAGATTGCTTGCCAGTGCCCCTGGTACCCAGAGTCCGGCTCTCTGGGATCAGAAGCTTGGCAAAAGATCGGAAAAACCCTCTTCACAGAACCGAGGGCACCGATTCATTGTCTGCTCACTTGGCAGAAATGTGCAGATGCCGTCGCTATATTAGGACCACAGGCATCTCCGTCGGCCCCCTGTTCTTTTAGCCGAAGCAGACAATCCCCCACCTTACCCAAAGCTTCTGCCTCCATCGCAACCTTGCCAACCCCTCCCTACGCCTCAGCCCACATCCACCCCCCATCCCTCCTTCGCCTGCCTCAGCCCCTGCGTGCTCTCCCACAGGAGCTGTGCTCGCCGCGCTTTCTCAAGCTAGGCAGCAAGGGCTCCTCTCCTTAGAGGAAGAGGCTGGATGGGCTGGGGAAATGCCATCTGCTTTCCCTATCTCCTATGCGAACCCTGGCACTGCACAACAGCAGGTTATGTATGAGGCGCTTCCTTATTCTGTTCTGAGAGAATTAAGGAAAGCCATTACTGATTCTGGCCTCAAATCTTCTTATGTGCTAGGGATGCTGGAGGGGATCGCAAATGGTTACACAATGCTACCTCAAGATTGGAAGGATTTGATGCGCATGCTTTTATCTCCTGCTCAGTATGTGGTTTTTGAAAGAGAATTTAAGCATAGCGCAGCAACCCTGGCTGATCCACAGCATTCAGCCATCCAACTCTTTGGCGCTGGTCTGTATGATAATATACCAGCCCAGGCGCAATTGACACCTTTACATTTCAGTCGCACCGCAACCTGTTTACAACGCGCCTTTCGGAAAGTCCCTGTCTCAGGGCAACCACTGAGCTCCTTCGTTAATATTAAGCAACAACATTCGGAGCCTTACCATCAATTTATAGACAGATTGAAAGAATCCATCACCAGGCAGATTGATGACCCTACAGCTCAAAATGAATTGATGAAAATATTGGCCTTTGAAAATGCAAACACCGATTGCAAGAAGGCTTTGCAGTCAATCATACACCGCCCCAAATATGACCTGGCCAATATGATTCAAACCTGTGCAGATGTTGGCAGCCAGAGCCACGCGATGTCTTTGCTTGCCAGTGCCATCCAGGCTGGCAATAAGCCCACGGGCAATTGCTTCAATTGCAAACGCCCAGGTCATTTTGCTAAACAATGCAGAGCCCCTGGCAGGGGAGCAAGCAGGAATGGTGATGCCGATAAGGCTAAACCTTCCAAAAAATGCCCCAAATGCGGAAAAGGCTATCATTGGGCAAATCAGTGCAGGAGTTTGGGAAACTGCATAGGGGCCCAGCTCTCGGGCCAGGACAAATAGAGAGCCCTCCGCCGTTAGTCTCCACTATTGAGACTTTTTCTAAGGATACACCCTCTGATTTCACCATTGATTTAATCAATGAGGAAACCAAAGATGCTGTTTTACCTGGTGAAATTGTGCTCATGCCCACCCAATTGGCGGGCCCACTACCACCTAAGGTCGCAGGCTTAATTTTACCCAAATTCTCTGCGGCCAAAGAAGGAATCCTGGTTATTCCAGGAGTCCTAGATCCTGACTATGTGGGCACAATCATGGTTCAACTCTGGAGCCATATGCCCATGCAGTTAAAAAAGGGTGAGTCTTGGGCGCATTTGGTAGTGCTCCCTTCTCATCCTACTGCTTCTATTATGGATAGTAATTTGCACCAGCTCTCTCCCCTCTCTCCACAGCTGTTAGCTGTAATCCAGAGGATTGGTGAACAGAAACCTCTTCGTAAGTATAAAATCAATGGCAAAGTTCTGGAAGGCTTGATTGACACGGGCGCAGACATTTCTGTCATATCCAGCAATTGCTGGGACCCCACGTGGCCCCTTGAGTCTGCCTCTGCAGTTTGGGGTGTGGGTGGACCTCAAACCTCTTCCAAAAGCGTACAGTGGTTGCCTGTTTCTCTGCCCGATAGCTCTGAAACCATTGCATACATCCAGCCCTGTGTGCTGAAAATCCACCTCAATCTGTGGGGCAGAGATCTACTACAACAATTACAAGCTACCATTCAAGTTAATGAGTAAGCTTGCACTCCCCCTCAACTGGACATCCACCACCCCTGTATGGGTGGAACAATGGCCCATAACGGGGGAAAAGCTACTTGCTTTAAAACAATTGGTGAATGAACAATTATTGGCAGACCATATTGAGTTCTCTGTTAGCCCCTATAATACCCCCATCTTCGTCATAAAAAAGAGAAGTGGGAAATGGAGATTTCTCCAGGGTTTAAGGAAGATTAATGACATCCTTGAACCCATGGGGCCTTTGCAGTGTGGTCTGCCTAATCCAAATGTGATCCCCCATTCTTATCAATTGGCTATCATAGATTTGCAAGATTGCTTCTTCTCCATCCCCTTACAGGAGAAGGATCGTAAATTCTTTGCTTTCACTGTTCCTGTGTTAAATAACAGCCAGCCCACGGAACGGTATCAATGGAAAGTCCTACCGCAAGGAATGCTGAATTCCCCTACCATGTGCCAATATTATGTGAATCAAGCCCTCCAGCCTTTCCGTCTTCAGTATCCACACCTCTTAGTCTATGATTACATGGATGATATCTTGATTACTGGCCCCCACCTTCCCCCTCAATGGAAACATGATATGGTAGCCTGTTTGTCAGTTTATGGCTTGCAAATTGCTCCCGAAAAGGTGCAAGAATCCTCTCCTTTTCATTACCTGGGACACAAAATGATAGCTAGCTATTCCATTCCCATAGTCCCTGAGCTTCATGTTCCGAAAACAATGAAATATGTCCAGCTGCAACAATTGCTGGGCAATATCAATTGGATAAGACCATATTTTAAAATCCCTCTTGAAGTTTTACGGCCGCTTTTTTCAGCCCTAAAAGGCCATCAATCTCCTGGTGAGCAAATTACCTTGACCTCTTCTCAACAGAAAATCGTTGCCCAGTTAAAGGAAATTATGGGTCTCCACTGGGTTGACCGAGCAATTCTTAATGTTTTGCCAGATGTAGTCATAATGACAGATTCTGTCCAACCTTTTGCGGGGCCCCCCAGGACTCGCAAGCGGGGAAATCGTAATGGACCAGTGACGTGGGGCCAAATAAAATCACTCTCATTTCAAGCTGAACAGCTTAGAAAGGAAAAACAGCTAGAAGCAACCCCTGATAATTTGCTTCTGTGTCTCATTTCCTGCCTTAATATAAATTCCATGATAGTGCTCATTTTCAGCGTTTTGTTTTTGCCCCTCTCTGCTTCTGCTCCTAATAGCGGTGGTTCCACACCAATAAATGTGTGGGAATCTTTTGCAAAAACTCTCAATGTTTCTTCCTTTTGCCTAACCCAGAAGGTATCAACAGGTGAAATCCTTGGCTCTTGCCTTATCCCTGTTTGCCATGACCCTTTTGATATGCAAAATGATACCTGGTTTTACTCATCCCTACCCCAAAATGATTCTCTCTGCACCCTTGGTTATTCCGGTTACCATAACTGGGGTACCCAAGTGCGCCAACGCCCACCTCTGGCCATTGATTTGTTGACCCCATACGTGGCTTCCTTTAATGTCACTTGCGCCCGTATGGTCAATTGCACAATAACCAACTGTGTGAAAATGGGCAAGGATAATTTTAACTGCTCTAATTATGTAAATATTTCTTATGTATATAAATATACAGAGCTGCCTGAAGGCTGGTTCTGGTCGTGCCCAGGCTATACATTCAATTATATTGCAGCAAACATCAGCCATGGCACACCCTGCTGCTTAAGCCGTTTGTCCATCATTTTACCCAAAAAGCATCATTTGTCCCGCTCTCGATATCGCCGCTCTGTGGAATTGACTAATGATTGTGATGATTCTGTCTCTCTTCCCAGTAGATCTGAATATATTTCCTTAGCTGTCTCTCTTAGGAGTCCCTGGATTGGCTGTACGGAATAGTATGAACATTAACTCTTTAGCTTGCTCCGCAGCAAAAGCTCTGAATTTTACTTCACAAGCTCTTCACCTTTTGAATAAAGAACAGAGTGAACTTCATCATGGACTTCTACAAAATCGTGCTGCCATTGACTATTTGCTCATGCTTCATCATTATGGCTGTGAACAAGTGAATGACATGTGTTGCTTCAATATTACTGATAATTCTAAAGCCATTCAAAAGCAAATCTCTCATTTGCAAAATCTTACACATCATATTAAACAGGACGTTGGATTTTCTGGCCTCTGGGATTCGTTCGCCCAGTGGCTCACTGGCTGGTTGCCAAACCTGAATTGGCTTCGTAATTTTTTCAATATGCTATTGTCATAATATGTATATTAATTTTGCTATGCTGCTTCATCCAATGCATTCCTGGTCTCATGCGTCTTTGGTCTCAGTTTCTCTCTCCTCCTCAGCCACCTAATAAAATCATTGCTGCCTACTTTGTGAAGTGGCAGCACCAACAGTAAATAATAGGGGAGATGTGGGCAGACTTACTTCGGGCATGCGTTGGCAAACCACGTATCCCGAAGTGTTTTTGTCCCATTCACCCTGAAATCACATAGCAACATCTCGCAAAAAAATAAAAAAAGGAAGGGGGAGACGATGGGAAGTTCTGCTTCTGCACATGAGTCTGGCAAACCGCTCCAAGCTGAAGCATTCCTTCCTCATCCACCCTAGAATGTCTAGATCATATTGAGTTCATAAAACATCGTACCTTGACCTGTTCTTAATGCGTGGTTGACTACATCTATGGAATGCGATTGTTATGCTCTTTTAAGTTTTGCAATATCAATCACTAGTAACAGTTTAATAAGGAGGTTTTCATACCTGTCCAACCATGTGTTCCCTTTCCCAACCTTTAATCTATTGATGATTAATGCCTATGCATTGTATTTGTGTTAACCAATCAGCAACAAGCACATATGTGGCAATGCTGTAATATTCAATAAAAGGGACTCCCCGAGACATGCTCGAGAGATGCCTCCCATATGACACTTGTCATTCGTCTGTCGTTTATTTCAACCCAACAGACGACGAACAGGGACACTTGACTCGAGGACGATCAGGAGCGTAATGGTGGGAAGAACTGGCGCGGCCATATTTGAGCGGCTAAACCACGCCCCTGCAGTGCCACCCGTTTGGGTGGCCAACTGGGAGGCATGGCACGCCAGCGATGACAAGGGGCAGGGGGCAGAACGCCCCCTGCAAGACATGGGAATTGTCTCCCGCTCACAACCCCTCTCCTCTGGAAGGAGGAGAGACCTAAACAAAAACCCCAAGCTGCGCCAGCCACCAAGAAAGGAGGGAAAGCAGCCGGGAACAAGCTGTATTTTAGACAGGCTTTCCGGGTCTGAAAAGGGGAAAGCTGAGAGATCAGCGCGAAAACCCCCTGTAAAGCAGCTGGGAGCAAGCTGTATCTTAGATGGGCTTTCTGGGTTTGCACAGGGGAAAGCCAAGCAATCAGCCCAACCCCCCTGCACTTTAACAAGCAAACGGAGGGAAAAGGACAAAGGGGGCGAAGGACAGAGCCACTGTTGGGGGGGGGGGGAAGCAAGCAACAAAGTCCCAATGTAAAACACCAACTGCCCCCTCAGGCCAATAAGGGGTGAAACAAATCAACCCAGAGAGGACAAAGCAACAGAAACCCATAGAAAATGCAAGGCAACCGCCCCCCAAGCCAGTCTCCAAACCTTGCGGTCTGCAAACCGCTGATGATTCTACTTCCCCTTGAGGCACTCCACTCAGAAATCTGCTGCCAAGACAAAATACTTGAGCCCCTGCTCCCAAACCAGCCAGAAAACAACAAGCTCCTCCAGAGGTCTTGATCCGACGAAAACCAGCAGCAGAATGAAAGGGAAGTGCTGCTGCGTCCGCATTTGAGTGGCTAAACCCCGCCCCCAAGCTTCCACCTGATTGGTTGGTTACCTGGGGGCGTGGCATGGCAGCCAAGCCAGCTGGGGAGGGGCTGGAATGCCCCCTGCCAACACGGGAAACGGCTCCTGCTCACAACTCCTCCCCTCTATAAGGAGGAGAGACTTTCTTCCATCAGCGTCTTCTTTTCAGTTCCTTTTTTGTAGAGATCTGTAAAATACTTAATAAAATACTTAATAAAGGCTTCTGTTATTTCCCTTGGTTTGTCAGTGACCTTGCCATTATGTTTTATCTTATTTATGTTTTTTTTTGGCTCACTTTTCCTCATTTGCTATGCCAGTAGTTTCCCTTGCTTGTTGGCATGTTCAAAATACTTTTGTTTCATCCTTTTAATTTTCCAACTTATTTCCTCGTTAATCAGCATTGAATATTGAGTTTGTAATAATTTAATTGCGTGTTTAGTTGTCTCCTTATTAGGTTTTTAAATTAATTCTTTTTCTTTCCCTAATATTTCATCTAAAATTACTTTCTTTTTTTTCTTTCTTGCCTTCTTCACGATTGAATTTTCTTGGATAAACAGTTCCCTCATAACTGCTTTGCTCACGTCCCACACTGTTTGCAGCCTGGCTCCATTGTTAAGATTTAGTTCAAAATAATCTTCCAGAACCTTTTTTGCTTTTTCTAACAGGATTTTATCATCTAATAATTCTTCATTCAATCTACATCTAAAAGTGGATTCATTTTCTTTCTGGATTTCCATTATTATAGGGTTATGATCCGACAATGTTCTGGGATCTATTTCAAATTTTTTTATTTTTAGTTCTAATTCTTTTGAGATCCAAACTGCATCCAGTCGGGCACTACTACCATGTACATGAGAGAAAAAAGTGAACTGTTTATCAAACAAATGTTTTACTTTCCAAATATCTATTAGCTTCAGCATCTCTTGTCATGTAAAAAACGGTTTTGGGTAGCCTAGCTTCGTTGGTGTCTTTTTTTCCTAATTGTTCTATCCATCTCTAATGATGGTACCCCATTTAAGTCTCCCATTAATATTAACTTCTCATCTGCAAACTCCAAAAGATCTGTTTCCAACTTTTGAAAGAACTTTGATTTGTTTTCATTTGGTACGTATATTCCTACCAAGAATATCTTTTCTCCTTGGACTTTAATTTGTACCACTAGAATTCTCCCTTTATCATCCTTTTGGATTAGTTTGGGTTCAAGTGCAGGTTTAATATAGAATATTACACCACGTCTTTTTATATTAGCTGCTGAAATGAAGTCCATCCCTAGTTTTTTGTTAATCAGAACTCTTATGTTTTTTTGCTATGTGCGTTTCCTGAAGACAAATTATATCTACATTATGTTTAATAATTACATGTTCAATCCTAATTCTTTTTGCTTTGTTATTCAATCCATTCACATTCCAACTTAATACTTTAAGATTTGCCATTGTAATTTTTGCTTTAAAAATCTGTTTCTCCACCTGCTGCTCCCTCCAATTGTTCCAATGCCTCCCTTTCCTGCTTGGCAGGGGGTTGGACTCGATGGCCCTTGTGGTCTCTTCCAACTCTATGATTCTATGATTCTAAGGGGGCTTTTCGATTCTCTTGTCCCATCTCTGAACTCAGAGTCCCTGCCATGTTTTTCCAGAAATTCATGGACCTGACTCTCCGTCACCAGTCTGTATCTTTTCTTTCTGTAAGTAAAGGAAAATCCTTCTGGAAATTCCCATTTGTATTTTATGTCCATTTTTCTAAGGGCTGTTGTCAAAATCTTGTACCTCTATCTCCTAATTCTTAGTTTAAAGGGGATTTCCCGAAATATGTCTACCTTTTTACCCTCAACCTGCAAACCCTTCATAATTTTTTTGAAGGATTGCATCCTTCAATTTTTTTTGTAACAAAGGTTACCAAGACATCTGCAGGTTGTCTTCTTTCTATGGACGCTCTTGTCCTAACTCTGTAGGAGAGCCAGTGTGGTGTAGTGGTTAAGAGCGGTAGGCTCATAATCTGGTGAACCGGGTTCGAGTCTCTGCTCCTCCACATGCAGCTGCTGGGTGACCTTGAGCCAGTCACACTTCTTTGAAGTCTCTCAGCCTCACTCACCTCACAGAGTGTGTGTTGGGGGGGAGGAAGGGAAAGGAGAATGTTAGCTGCTTTGAGACTCCTTCGGGTAGTGATAAAGTGTGTAGTGATCAGGTGGGATTGCTATGAGGAACTATAACAAATATAGAGTAAGCCATCTGTGTCAGCAATGAAAGCATTGCGTTGACTGGGTTTAAACTATTTTGATATGATTCTTGATCAATCTACACCCCTGCATCCCTGTTCCATTCCTCTCTTCTTCACAAGTCACCTACACACTTAGACAGGCAGGCGTCCTGGGTCCTCAAAGATAATGGGCAGTTTCCTCGATGTAGCTTTCCTATATATTTATCTTAGGATGTTAATCTTAGGGCCAGGAAACAGGTTTCACATCAAGGGGATAATGGTCACTGTCCTCCTGGCCATCCTTCTTTTCATGTGTACTGATTGTTTATGAGCTCCGGGGTTGCTGTATTCGCTCCTTTGTAGTTTTCATTCATTTACTCCAGAGTATGCATGCCTAACTAGTGTTTATAGTTTAACTTTGTCCCCACCTGAGGTTTGTTTGAATGCTCAGAGGAAATCTGATTGGTTCTTACGAGCACTGTGTAAAGGATTCTTTTGCTAATAAAATGGCCTGGTGAGGGGTGTGTTGGATGCACTTTCTCCGAGAGCCTTGCAGGTCAAAGCCTCTTGTCTTATTTTAATCAGGGTCCATTCCTTCCTTTGGCCTCCGAACGCAACATTTGGTGCCCCGTGTGAGGCCTGTAAAAGGTACCTCGGCAAAAGGAAACCCCCTGGGACTGGACTCCCCTCGCAGCTGGCAATCAGTGCTTTCCCTTGGTCGCAGTGGTCATCTCCTGAAAAAGACTCCCGGACTAGAGATCTCATCCGCTTGGAACGAGCCCCAGAGACGCGTGCCCATCCCCCTTCAGGTGAGATCATGGGAAGCAAACTTTCACATTTGCAGGAAAAACATAGGAACGATTTATTGTTTTTGCTAGCTCAGGCAGGGTATGACAGGCACTTAGAACCCCTAGTAGAAAAATTGTTGTTAGAGATTGCTAAATTGTGCCCCTGGTTTCCAGAGGGGGGTACCTATGATATTAAGAAATGGAATAAAGTGGGTGATGCACTCCGTAAAAATCCTGAAGCATCTGTGCAACTTTTGTTTTTGTTTTTAAAAATAATATTTATTACTTTTATAGATTACAAAAAGAGAAAAAGAACAAGAAAGAAAAAACAGAAAAAAAACAAAAGAAAAAAGAAAAAAACAATACAATACAATATATAGACAATACAAAACACACTCTAAACTCAAAACTAAACACATTAAACTAAACTAAACATACCCCACTCCCTAGCCTTAACCCTAAATGAAACAAAACAAAACAAAAATTAAAAACATACATCGTCTCTTTTCCATACTCTATCTTTCATTCCCTTGTTTCCTCGACCTCCTCTCACCTCCCTTTTTGTATTCCACTTCTATTAATTGTTTCAGCAAATCCTTTCCATCTTTCTCCATTTTCTGTAATATTGTAAATAACGTATTTTTTAACCTTATTTTCCATTAAAACTAAAATACTTATATATGCTTAACTCCTTATAACATTTCTGCTAAGCCCATAAAAAACAAAAAAATAAAAAACCCATTCCACCATTTTTCTATCATTCATTAGTTTTACCATAAGTCTATATATAAACTTTAAATTTTCCAATCTTTTTCTACCATCTCCTCTCCCAGGTTTCGGATTCTGCCAGTCCTTTACGTCAGCTCCATAAAGTCCATCAACCTGGTGATCTTATGTCCGAGGCTCTTAACTCTTTTCCAAGTCCCTTCTGCAGGTCTTCTTCATTTTCTTTAATGCTAAAGAGCAAATCTCGGGGAAACTCCAACCTGTCAATCCTTTTCTTCTTTCTGAACAAATCAGCTAAATTTCCATAGTTAAAGCTACAGTCCATAAAGTATTTCAGGGCATATTTCAGGATTCCTCCAAGTCCAAAGGTCCCCAAAATTTCAATCTCCTCCAGGCCCGAGTCCATGTCCCAAAAGTCAGTTAATCCCTGCATAGAGGGCTCTTTCCAACTTTCCTTCTTTATTTTTTTTTTAAGATGATATTTATTAAGCATTTTGAAGTTACAGAAAAAACAAAGAGACAAAAAAGAAAGAAAAAAACAAGGGAAAAGCAAACAGCAGTCAAACAATACAAATCAATAAAAACAAAACAAAACAAAACAAAACATCAAAATCCAAAAAACAAAAGTAAACCACAAACATTTAAAAACAAATCCAATATTCCCAAATCCTTAACTGTCATTGCCTTATTTCATCGACCTCCTCACACCTCCCTTTTTTGTATTCCAGTTATTAATTATAACAGCAAATCCTTCCCATTTTTCATAATATTCTGTCATTAAATTACCTTAATCTATTTTAACCTTATCTTACTATAAAAGACCCTAAAACTTAAAACTTAAATCTTATTTATACCAATTTCTCATAACCTTAACATATTCTTGCATAGTTCTTTTTAACATTTCTGCTAGAGCCAAATAGTTCCGTTCCAACATTTTTCTAATACTCATTAATTTTACAAAACAATCCTAAATAATTTTTTTTTAAAAACTTTCTTCCAATCTTCATCCAACGTCTCTTCCTCCTGGTCCCGGGTTTTGTCAGTCCTTTCTGTCCCATCCATCTAGTTCATTAACCTGGTAATCTTATGTCCGAGGCCCTTAAGTCTCTTCCATGTCCCTTCCGCAGATCTTCTTCATATTTATACCTGTACTTTAATTTGTCTCCTGGTCCTTTCACTCGTGGAAACTACAACTTGACAGTATTTTTGTCCCTTCTCAACAGATCAGCCCCTTTTCCATAGTCCACACTGAACTCCATGTTGTATTTAAAAGCATGTTTCAAGGTCCCGCCAAAGTTGAGGACCCCCACAACCCCAAACTCCTCACGGCCCATTGCCAGACTTGAAAAGTCAAGACATCCCTGCATAGGGGGGTCTATCCAGCCCCCCATCTCCAAGCCCAACAAAACTCTATCTCTCCAAATCTGGCTTTTTCCAAATTCATTTGTCAAATCCAACAGCTCATGTTCCTGTTGGGCCATAGCTCCCTCCATCTCTGCTACCCGAGGTCCAACAACAATCTCCTCCCTCATCTGATCTGTCAGAGCACACTCCTGAGTTGATTCCTGGGTGGGTTCTATATAGATACCCACTACCTGTCCAAAATTTCTAATCACAACAGTCATCAAATCCGTCTGTTCCAATAAAGCACTTGTCTTACAGAAAGCACGCATCAGAGCCTCTGAATACATTGTTATGCAAGGTCAGAAGTCTGTTCCCACGATCTTAATCTATTTGCAGCTGCGAAGCTCCCCAGTTCAAGTTTAATAACAGTTTCACAAGCTCCCTCTAGGGGAAGAACTTCTATTTGTATCAATCTCTTTTCTTTGTTGTTAGATCTGCTGTTAAAAAAAAAAGTTTCCTTTTTTAGATATTTTGTCAGTATTTGTTCCTTTAAAATGCGAAAGAGAACAATGGAATCACTATGTTTCTCTTCTTTTAACTGTCTGTCAAAAACATTTGTCTATAGTCAATGAACTTCCCAAAAACGTCTGTCCTGACACCCCGCTCCCAGGTTCAAGACGGTGGAAAATTACTTTTCTTTACACTCTCTCCTGCAAGTTTAAACAATCCGGAAAAAATCCCCCCTCTTCTCCTGCTTCCGAAGGGGGGTTCAGTAGTTTTAGATGATGAAAGTTGATCCTTTACAAACGATTTTCTGAACTCTAGTTTGCCATGTCTTTGCTTTAATCTATCTACAAGAAACGGAAGGCTGACTTCCTGTTTAGACCTTCCCGCTTCAGTGCCAAATTAAGAAGAATTTCCTAATCCAATTTTCCCTTCTACTCACAGATCGTTGTTTAAAGTCCAATTGTCCAAATTTGATCTGCTCACGGGTAGTTGTTTTTGTAACCAAATTGTCCCAGGAAAAAGGTAGCGCTCTCCGGCAACGGCTGTGCGGTTTCGCTCCACGGAAGAAGCAGTTGACTCTCAGCACCGCGCCACTAGCCCCTCTTCGCTCCGGAGCTCATAGTTGGGTTCCTTTACGGATTGGGCTCATAGTTGGGTTCCTTTACGGATCCTCCGCCTGTGATTTTTTGAAGGGTTCCCGCTTCGCCGTAGCGGAACAGACCTGTTTTCCGTGGAGTCAGTCCCTCCGGATCAGAGGGAGTCCGCCATTACCGATGGCGCCACCCCGGAAGTCTCTCTTTTCCTTCTTTAATCCAAACCGGGATCCATTCCTCAGAGTCTGACTTTTCCTAGATTCAATCATAAAAGGCCTCGACTTATAGTCCTCAATTTGCTTCTGTAAAGCCACAGATCTCACTTGTATTATTTTATGCTCAACAACAGCAGCATTCTCCTTCTCCTCCTTCTCTTCCACCATTTGTCCTGCCAAAGTGGATTCCTGTACCAAGTCCTGAATTATTTCTGTGTTGGTGTTCGCTTTTTGACTCAAATTGGTCACTTTCTGTTCCAAATTATCAACTTTAAAAGTCATGTCATCCATCTTCTTGTGAAGTAGTCCCAGCGAACAACTTATCTTACATAAAACAGTCACAATGGCCTCTCCTGTCAACATTTTTAAATGGTCCAAGGTCGCTCTCTGGTTCTCAGAATCCTTATCTGCAGCTGGGAATCCCCCAGTTACACTCCTGTTACAGTTTCAAAAGCTCCCTCTAGAGGGAAACAGTCTCCACTTGTATCAGTTCTTTCAGGCACAACTCAAGCATTAAAGATAAATTTTCAGTTACTTTTCCTCTTTTTTAAGCGCAGAAAAGGACAATGGAAACAGTATCTTACTCTTATTTAGCTAGCTGTCAAATCCGTTCTGTCAAATGCACTCTCTCCAAACGTCATCTGGCAGCCCGTTCCCAGGTTCAGAGCAGTGGTAATTTGATTTTTCACTCTCTCCTGCAGGCTCACTAGATCCAAAATTTCCCCCTCTTCTCCTGCTTCCAAGGGGGGTTTTGTATTTTAAACCAGTGGAAATTTAATCCTTTGCCAAAAGCTTTCAAAGGCTTTAACTTGTAACGTCTTTGCTTCAGTCTATTTACAAAAACGGACTTCCTGTTTACAACCTTCCCATTTCAATGCCAAATTAAAGTATTTAAAAATCCAATTTTCCGTTTTACTCACGCGTAATTGTTTAAAATCCAATTGTCCACAGGAAAAAGTCAGCGCTCTCCAGCAACAGCAATGCAGCTTCACTCCGTGAAAGAAGCAGTCGATTCAAAGCACCGCGCCACTCACCCCACGTCGCTCCGGACCCCCAAAACAGGGTTTCCCCGCGAGTAGGGGAGGCGCAAAAGGTGCCAGCCGAATCCCAAGTTCACAAGCTTCTCCCGCTTGTGATTTCAATGGGTCTCCACCTTCGCCGTGGTGGTCAGACCCTGTTTTTCACGGAGCAAGTTCCTCCCGAACGGAGGAGCTCCGCCATTGCCGGAGGCGCCAACCCGGAAGTCTGCATCTGTGCAACTTTTGCACATCTGGCGTTTGTGCAGAGATGCAGTTGGAACGCTCTCTAACCCTTTACTACAGCCACCAGCTGTCTCTGCCAACGGTCCCACATTGATGCCTCCATCCCAGCCTCCAGATTTACGGCTTCCCTCAGAGGCCATGCTGAAGGTAATTCCCTCAGCACCTTCCTTTGCCAACACTTTGCTAGGGTCTAGCATAAACGCTGTGCCACCCTATTCTTCAATGGACCCTTGCCCGCAAGGGGCTCAGACAGCAGTGCAAAAATTGGTTACTCAGATCATGGCAGAAGGAAGCAGTGAAGAAATCGCTGATACATTACCTTTGTTAGCAGTCTGTCCTGTTGTTCGAAACGCACAGGGACAGAGAGTCCATGAATCATTGCCCTTCTCAGTTTATAAAGAACTGAAGCAAAGTGTGACAGACAATGGCTTGCGTAGCACATTCACCACAGGCCTTCTAGATGGGCTAATAGGATCAAGTTTAGTTCCAAATGATTGGTGTGCCTTAATTAAAGCTCTTCTAACCCCTGCACAATATGTACTATTTATGCAGGAGTGGAAGGATGCTGCTGCCATTCTTGCCATAGAAAACTTGCAAAATAATGTAGCTGTCTCCTTGGATATGTTACTGGGAGATGGGCTTTTTGCTCCACTTGCTCAGCAAATTACCTTGCCTGCAAGAGAACTTGACCAAATAGGGCATATTGTGAGAGACTCATGGCAGCGGATTCCTGATTCTGGCACCCCTTTGGGCTCCTTTGCAACTATCCGTCAAGGAGCAACAGAAGACTACATGTTTTTTGTAAATCGCTTACAGCGAGCTCTGGAAAGGCAAGTCAGTAGCCTTGAGGCTGCTGGAGTTTTATTGAAACAATTGGTATATGAAAATGCAAATGCTGATTGCAAGACTGCTCGTAAAGCAATCTATCAGAAGCGAGAAACAGATATTGCTCAAATGATCAAGCTTTGCCAGAATATAGGCACTGAGACTCACAAATCCACCCTCCTAGCAGCAGCTCTGTCTCCTTCAGTGCATCCTGCTAAAGACAGGCAATGCTATGGATGTGGAAAATTTGTTCATTTCCGCAAGGATTGTAGGGTCACATCCTCACAAGGCAGACCTAAGCCCACGTCTAAATGCAGGCGTTGTGGCAAAGGCTTTCATTGGACCAATGAATGTCGATCCAATATTCAGGGAAACTCCAAGTCGGGTGGCCTTCCAGCCCGGGCTTAAATGGAAGAACAAAGAAAGTTGTGCCAGCTGAGTGTCAGCCTTCTACTGAAGCAAAGCTGCAGTATAAAATGGGGGGAGGCAGACCATTGAGGGTTTGGCAGACACGGGGGCAGACGTATCAGTTGTTGCACAAAAGCATTGGCCATCTAACTTGCCTGTTGCCCCAGTTCATGATTTGTGGGGCATAGGTGGATATAAGCAGGCACAGCGCAGCATTCAGCCAGTAACTTTTGAATCTGTGTCTAAAAATGCTCAAAAGGTACAACTTCGCCCATATGTCTTGCCTATTCCATTTTCTATTTGGGGCCGTGATCTGCTAGCACAAATAAATGCAAAGCTGCAGACAAATTTATAGCGATGGCCTCTACGCCAGATTCTGCAGCCACTGCTCTTCCCCTTACCTGTATACCAGGTCCTCCAGTTTGGGTGGATCAGTGGCCACTGCCAAAGAAAAAGCTCCAGGCAGTAGCGGCCCTTGTTCAGGAGCAATTGGAACAAGATCATATTGAACCCTCAAATAGTTCTTGGAATAGCCCTATTTTTGTGATCCATAAGAAAAGTGGTAAATACCGCTTACTTCATGATTTAAGGAAGATAAATGAGAGAATAGTACCAATGGGACCTCTACAGAGTGGACTCCCAAATCTTAACTTGATACCTCAACATTTTCAATTGATTGTAGTTGATTTAAAAGATTGTTTTTTTACAATTCCTCTTGCACCCCAAGATCGGGAACGTTTTGCGTTCACAGTTCCTGTCTATAATAATTCTCAACCCACACGGAGGTTTCATTGGAAGGTGCTCCCACAAGGAATGTTGAATTCTCCAACTCTGTGTCAGCATTTTGTGGCACAGGCTTTGCAGCCTTTCAGAGACACTCATCCTGAACTTATGATTTATCATTTTATGGATGATGTTTTAATATCTGGACCAGTACTTCCAGAAGGCATATGTGAGGAGTTATCACATGTATTGTCTTTAAAAGGACTCTGCATAGCATCAGAAAAAATTCAAATTAAGCCACCATTCCTATATCTTGGACATCGCTTATTGCAAGCTGCTTCTTCTCCTTTCCTCCCTGAACTTAAGATTCCTAATGAGTTTACTTTACAGCAGCTGCAGAGTTTTTGGGGTCACCTTAATTGGGTCAGACCTTTTTGGGGGTTACCAACCCATGAGCTACAGCCTCTGTTCAATGCTCTTAAAGGGAAAAGCTCCCCAGCTGATGTTATTCCTGTGTCCAAAGGCATGTGCCATTCTCTCCATCAAGTGAATTTAGCACTGCGTAAGAGTATGGTTGATCGCATCACACAGGAAGGTCCTTTGCGTGTAATTCTCCTTAATACACTATCTCTGCCTACAGGTCTACTTTTTTCCCCAGACACTGCTGACAGAATCACAATTTTGGAGTGGCTACATTTGCCTAACACACCACCTAGGAATGTCTATCCTTATCTGTTTGCGCACATGGAACTGATCCATCGTGCATGACGCAGAGCACGGCAGCTAACTGGATTTGATATTGCTGCTTGTTATTTGCCTTTCTCTAAACAGGAGCACGAGTCCCTAATGATGACTTCTCTTTCCTATCTATTTGTGTTTGCAGATTATGTTGGAACAGTTCATTTTAACCCTCCTAAGGATCCACGCTTGGTTTTAATCCAACAGGTGCCCTGGAAATTAGTCTCTGTTCAAAAACAGGTTCCTATTCCAAATGCGCTTACACTTTTTACAGATGGAGCTCCCTCTAGAGGTGTCTTGACGTATAAAGATTCTGATAATAACTGGCATACTTTGTTCACAGCTAGTCAGCTGAGTGCGCAAAGAGCGGAATTAGCTGCTGTAAACCTTGCTTTTACAACGTTTCCAGATCAACCTTTTAATATCATAGTGGATACTCAATATGTGTTTAATCTGTTATCACATTTGGCTAATTCCTATCTTTCTCCTATGCTGGATTCTAATCTACTCTCTCTTTTTCTGACACTGAAAAATCTCTTGACACATAGAACTATGCCTTTTTATGCTGCTCATATTCGCTCCCATACAGGATTCACAGATGCACTGTCAGAAGGAAATCAACATGCTGATTTGGCTCTAAAGTCTTTGTGTCTGTTATTTACTAATCCAATTGACAGCCATGCATTTTTCCACCAGGGAGCTAAGCAGCTTCACAAGCAATTTTCAATTCCTCTGACGCAAGCGAAGGATATTGTTGGTGGGTGTCCTTCATGTGCTTTAAGTCCTGTTTACTTTCCTTTTGATGCAGTCAATCCTAGAGGATCTAATGCAAATGCTTTATGGCAGACAGATGTCACTAGAGTTTCAGCCTTTGCGCCCCATTGTTACCTACATGTTAGTATTGACACATATTCTGATTTCATATGGGCCACTTCATTGAAAGGCGAGACTGCTAGACATGTGATACAACATTGTCTTCGAGTGTTTGCAGTGATGGGCCGTCCTCTAGCGATGAAAACTGATAATGGGCCCGCCTACACTTCCACTGCATTTTGTGAGTTTTGTGTGAAATGGGATATTTCATTGTCACATGGAATTCCGTACAATTCCACAGGACAAGCTATCGTGGAACGTGCTCATCGGACCTTCAAACAACTCTTGGGGAAACAGCTTGGCGATCATGGTGTTCGCCCACAAGACTTATCTAATGTTGTGTCAGTTGTTCTCTTTACCTTAAATCAATTAACAGTTTCCTTTCCTAATAAATTTTCTCCTATGGAACGCCACTTTAGGAAAGAAGTACCTCTGGAACGTCTGCTGGTGACGTACCGGTAACTTCCCAACCCGCAGTGGGAGGGGCCTGTTCCTTTGATCACTTGGGGGTGAGGATGTGCGTCTGTTCTTACTTCCTCAGGTCCTTTGTGGGTTCCAGGTCGCTGTGTCCGTCCCTATCGGCCAAGGCATGAGTTGGCACCAAGGCCTCCAGAATCCCCTTCCGATGACCATGACCCTGACTCCACCTCCACAGGCTCAGCAGCCCCGTGTCAGAGTCCATCACGTCCGTCCTCCTCCTTGTAAGGCTGAAGGGTGCCCAAAGGTGACCTGGGGAATGCTGAAAACCCTAGCCTCTGATGCCGGAACTCAGCTTCAGCGTCAAGATATTCCAGAGGAACCTGAGACTTTTTTAGTCGCTTTGATTACTCAGCTAAATATGAACTCTATGCTGATTTTGACATGTATATTGCTTGCTTTCTGGATTCCTAGTACTCAATGTATCTCTCTTGCCACTGATGTTTCTTCTAGTCATAGCTATAATTTGTGGATGCGTTTAGCTGAAGTTGCTAATGTCTCTCATTTTTGTCTGAGTGAAACATATGACATGCACACTGCTTTAGGAGATTGTATCATTCCAGTCTGTAAGCAACCTTTTCATATGGCACATGCCACAAAAATGGCAAAATGGTTTTCTGACTGGCTTTCGAAAGGTATCATAAATTATACTAATCTGCATGATTGGGGAACAGTGATGCAAAAGTTACCCCTGGATGCAATCTCATTATACACACCTAGAGTTGCAGCCCCGCCAGACACCTCTTGTGTTCGGATTGTGAACTGCAGTAAGAAAGTAGATCACTGTTTGGAAACAGGTGGAAAGCCAACTTGGAATTGTTCACGTGTTCAGCAAATCACTGGGTAACAATTTTTTACTTTTTGAATGTTGTCTAGATTTCTACAACTGATTTAGGGTATTTTTGCACTGCTGAATCAGGAAATGGCATCCGTTTCTCTCCATCAGGTCAGGTTTACTGTAAACTGAATGGTGGGCATTGATAAAGGTAAGTACACGTAAATTGCATGTTGCTTCACCATTTTTCAAACTTCAGGGCTTGAACTTCCGTTTCTTGGAACTCCTGGAATGCTCAGCGGCAGGGAGGTCTCTCTTCAGAGTCCAACAGTAGTCAGCCATCATGACTGCGTCCCAGCGACC
This sequence comes from Podarcis pityusensis, assembly GCF_964106645.2. Lineage (NCBI taxonomy): Eukaryota > Metazoa > Chordata > Lepidosauria > Squamata > Lacertidae > Podarcis > Podarcis pityusensis. The sequence continues at coordinate 10,143,612 of NC_138045.1, forward strand.
CTGATACCTGGTCTCCATCTCTTTCATGTCCTGATGGAATCTCTCCCCCTGCTCGTCACTCATTGAACCCAGGTTCTCAGGAAACCGGTCCAGATGTGAAAATAGGTAGTGCATCTTGACGCTCATGTTGCAGCCCAGGTTTCTGAAAGCAGTCGGCATGTTGTTGACGAGTTCTGCGTAGTTTCTGGCCTTATTGTTGCCAAGAAAGTTCTTCACTACCAGAACAAATGCCTTCCACGCTTCCAGTTCCACTTCGTTCATTGAGCTTCCGAACTCTGGATCTCTGATGAGCTGACGGATCTGAGGACCGTCAAAGATGCCAGCTTTCAACTTCTCCATGGTCAATCCTGGAAAAGCCTGGCACAAGTAAGTGAAGCAGTCACCATCCTTGTCCAGAGCCTTGGTGAACTGCTTGATTAAGCCGAGCTTGATGTGCAGCGGTGGGAAGAGTATTCTGTCTCTGTCCACCAGAGGGTCGCTGATGACGTTCCTTTCTTTGCAAGGCACCAATTCCTCCCGCACAGGCCAGTCCTTCTTCGTGTAATGCTGAGCACGGTCCCTACTATCCCACATGCACAGAAAACATGGGTACTTGGTGAAGCCAGACTGTTGTCCCAACAAAAAGTTCACCATCTTCAGGTCAACACAAATAAACCACTTATGGTGATCATAACCAATTTTCTCCAGCACATACTTCACCGCTTCATAGTTCTCCTTCAGTGTAGTCGAGTGAGCCAGGGGTATAGAGGCAAACTGGTTGTCGTTGTGTAGCAGAACACATTTCAGTGATCGCTTGCTGCTGTCAATGAACAGTCTCCAATCTTTGGGTTCGTACTGTGGCACTCCAAGCTTGAGCAGAAGCTGTGCAATATCTGCACAGTACACCAAGTCCTTCTCTTCCAAGAAAAAACGGAGGTACTCTTGATGCCTGTTGTGGAAGAAGCTGATGTGAGCACTGTCGGAGAGGAGGTTTTTTCCTTCAATCTGGATGCCAACAGTTCGGCAGAGTCCTTTGACAAGCTGACGTCGCGAACTAGAACATTCAACTCCTTTTTGGAAAATGGATGTGGAGCATCATCTTCAAGAACCACTTCTTCTTCATGTCCTTCAACACTGGAGGCATCTTCGTCACTAATGTCAGGAAGTTCTCCGAAGACAGGCACTGGAATTTCATCACAATGAGCTACAGGAAGACATGCTGATTGAAGATCAGGATACTTGAGGCTGCTACGGTTCTTTCTGTTGATCCCAGTCACATCAACAGCGCAGAAGTAGCAGTCAGTGACATGGTTTGTCGGCTCTCTCCAAACCATGGGAATTCCAACGTTCAGACTCCTCTTGCCATTGGTCCACCCACATAGAGTCTCGGTGCATGCCTTGCACACCATGTGTGGCGCCCAAGCTTTATCCTGGTCACTAAGTTTAATACCAAAATACCTTTATGCTTTGCCGCACCAATTTATGGAAGATTTCGAGGTTTTATGACTTCAAACTGATCGTTTGTCAGCATCGCCCTTGAGCCAGTGCCACCAACTGGACTCATACACTTCAGCCCCGACTGGGCTAGGCGAGCTGGGTAGCACTTCCAGAGACCACCTTCTGCACAGGAACAGGTCAAAGTGCTGTGGACTCACAGCTTAGAGTTGTGAGCACCGGATTCACTCCAACAAGAAGACAGTCGTCGCACAGCAGAGTACAGCAGAGTATAGCAGAGCATAAACGACTCGGAGAGCAGCTCTGTAGAATATCTTCTTTTATTCTATCTACAACTATAATACACAACTATGTACAGAGCTAAATGAGGTCTAAACGAAAATGCTGAACTGCACTGAGTGTCTGCAGCTGCTCTTAGCAGCAACCTTATCTATACACACGATCTCTCTCTAACACTCAGTCTCTCTCTCTCTCTGATGTGAGGCTGGAGCGGAATAAGTAGAGAGCAGAAACCGCCCCTCCTCTCTGGAGAATCAGCAGAGAACATCAGCAGATTCTTGGATATGGGAGGGGTGAAATCTCCTCACCCTTTTCGACATAATCACCCAGAACTATCGGACCTGAATACTTCTTGTCATTAAAATAATCATTTCCAATCAAAACAATTATTCGACATGGCATTTTACCCGCACCAACTTCTTCTAAAATGCTCCACACAAGCGTACATGTGAGCAAAAACGTAAAAAAAGACGTGGCCATAGCTCAAAAACATGACTTGATTGAGCAAAACCAATGTGATTTTTGGATTCAGCGCATCAGATTTGTCCTAAATCAACTGAAAAAATGCTATCAAAGGGGGGAGACTTGACACAAGGCAGCCATAATTCCCCAAGCCTGCAGCGAGCCCTACCCAGTTGGCGTGCCAACCTTGATGGTCCTGGACAGAAGATCATTACACTCACAAAGGACCTGCATATGGAAGTGGATTCAGTACGAACTGAAACAAAGGACAGTGATCAGCCCTTCCCTCTGGGGGCAGGAAACTGCAAACTCCCCTTTGTCCTCTGGAAAGTACTTATGGGGAGGGGGAAAGGAGGAACCAGCCAGGTGACCAGACACTCAGGTTACCACCACAACTCCTCCCTCAACCCCTCCTCTTTGTGATGTGTCAATGATGTAGTCATGATGTAATCTTAGGGGTGTAGCATGGGGGATTAGTAGCTAATAAAAGTTGCGGTCTTCTTTTGTTTGGGGCTTCCATCTTGTTCCACCTTGTGGCAGGTGGGAGTCCTGTCACGACAGTCTTCAATAAAGACCAAGCCTACTGGCTGCTGTTTTGCTATGGTATTCCTGGCTGGTGTCCTTATTTTTTTTGTCCAAGGGAGCCCTCAGATTTCTCCGTTAACAACAGGTACCCTGAAAATTGGTTTCTGTCCAAAAACAGGTTCCTATTCAACACCTGTAGAGTGTTTTAACGTATAAGGACTCTGAAAATAACTGGCATATTTCTTTGCAGCTAAGCAGAAAACTGACATAGACCAGCCTACACTTCCACTGCATTTTGTGATTTTTGTGTGAAGTGGGATATCTTTTTATCGCATTTCGCTAATTCCCATCTTTCTCCTATGCTAGATTTTAATCTACTCTTTGTTCTTGACACTGAAAAATCTCTTGACAAATAGAATTGCGCCTTTCTATGCTGCTCACAATTTGCTCTCATATAGGATTCAAGATATAATTTCAGAAGGAGATCAACATGCTGATTCTGCTCTGAAATCTTTCTGTCAATTATTTTCTAATGCAATTGACAGCCACGCATTTTTCACCAGGGAACTAAGCAGCTGCATAAAACAATTTTTCCATTCCTCTGACATAAGCTAAGGATATCGTTGGTGGATGTTCTTCCTGCGCTTTAACTCCTGTTAACTTTACCTTAAATCAATTAACTGTTTCCTTTCCTAATAAATTTTCTCCTATGGAACACCATTGTAGGGAAGAGGTACCTCTGGAACGCCCTCTAGTGACGTACCAGCAGCTCCCCAACCCACAGTGAGAGGGCTCTGTTCCTTTGATTACCTGGGGCAGGGTGCCCTACTGTTCTTACTTCCTCAGGTCCTTTGTGGATTCCAAGTTGCTGTATCCATCCCTATAGGCCAAGACATGTGCTGGCACCAAGGCCTGCAGAATCCCATTCCGGACTTCGCAAGGACCATGACCCTGACTCCGCCTCTACAGGCTCAGCAGCCCCATGCAAAAGTCCATCGCACCCGTCCTTATCCTCGAAAGGGTGAGGAATGCCCGAAGGTGACATGGGGAATGTTGAAGACCTTGACCTTTGATGCCAGGACACAACTTCAGCATTTTGATGTTCCAGCGGAACAAGAGACTTTTTTAGTAGCTAATTACTCAGCTAAATATGAACTCTATGCTGATTTAAACATATATATTATTTGTTTTCTTGATACCTAGTACTCAATGTATCTATTTTCCCCCTGACACTTCTTCTAGTCATAGCTATAATTTGTGGATGCATTTAGCTAAAGTGGCTAACATCTCTCATTTTTGTCTGAGTGAAACATATGATACTCCCTGTTTGTACACAACCCTTTCATATGGCACATGCCACACACATGGGAAAGTGGTTTGCTAAATGGATTTCTGAAGGTATCATTGGTTATACCAATCTTCATGATTGGGGAAAGGTGACACAAACGTTACCTCTGGATGCAATATACACACCTAGAGTTGCAGCACCGCCAGACACCTCTTGTGCTCAGATTGTGAAGTGCAGTAAGAAAGTAGTTCGCTGTTTGGAAACAGGCAGGCCAACTTGGACTTGTTCACATGTTCAACAGATTACTTTTAATTCTGCTCATGTGCGCTTACCAGATGGCTGGTTTTTTACGTGTAATCAAAGAAGTTATAACTACATTCCTGAAAATTTCTCTGATGCCCAGTGCTGCCTCAGCAGACTGACATGGGTCCTGCCTAGTTGCTCAGTTTTAGAAAAGAATAGGCAGAGGTTGTCGAGCTCTCCTTTAGGACTGTCTGCTAGACATCTTTATGTGATACAAGAACACATACATGAACATGAAGAGAACACAGTACCTTCCCTTCCCTTCCCTACCTTAACTTCTACTAACTTAAACTATTACAATAAAACAAAAATAACAATTTTAAAAAATACAAAACAAATAAAACATTTAAAAATAAATTTAAAATAAATAAACAACGGTGAGATGTAGTGATCAGGTGGTATTGCTATGAGGAATTATAAAAAATATGGAGCAAGCCATTTGCGTCAGCAATGAAAGCATTGCATTCACTGGGTTTGAGAAATTTTGATACGACTTCTGATCAATCCACGCCTCTGCATCCCTGTCCTATTACTCTTGCTTGACAAGTCACGTACACAGCCCAGTTGCCAGTTGCTTCATCAGGCATCCTCAGTACACAAAGATAGTAGGTTACTTTGATGTAGTTTAATCTTTAGATAGATCTTAGGGGCCAGGAAGAGAGTTCACAAGGAGGTGGTAAATACTCTTCCCTTCCATCCTCTCCTGTTTACTCTTGTTTATGACCTTCCTAAAAGCTTTCCTCTTCCCTTCCTCTTTTATTTACTCTGAATTGCATATGCATGCTCAAGTAGGAAATTAGCTCTTTATAGTTTTAACTTTAACTTTGTTAAAGTTTTTTTTTTTAAATGCTCAGAGGAAATCTGATTGGTTCTTATGAACACTGTGTAAAAAGTTCTTTTGTGAATAAAACGACCTGGGCCGGAGGGTGGACAGGAATTATTATTATACGCACTCCTCCCAGAGTGTTGCTGGTTCAAGCCTCTGTGTGTATTTTATCAGAGTCCAATCCTTCCTTGCTTTGGGAACGCCACATTGTTGCTATCATTGTTGTTCATCATCACCGTCGTCGTCAACGTCATGCCACAAGGAAGGCATGATGGGTGGCAACAACTTCCTGCTAGCTCAGCAGTGAAGCATCTGCTCTGCATGCAGAAGAACTCAGGTTCAACCCTCAAACTGGCAGCTGCTTTAAGATTTAGACCTCAGAAGAGCCTTGGTGAATCAGGCCAAAGGTCCACCTAGTCCAGCACTCCACTCTCACAGCAGCCAATCAAGTAGGGCTGGGAAAGACTACTGCTGAAACCCTGTCAGCTGCTGCCAGTCAATGTGGACTGTACTGAGGTAGATGGAGCAATAGGCAACTTCCTATGCTACCGTCTACTCCACTCGGGATCTGTTGGAGGCTAGGTGGATGTTTGGTCAAATGACCCAGAACTCTTCTGTTATTACATCTGATTATCTGTTTTCAGGAATGCTTTAGACCCCCACTAGATGATTAGGAGTAGCTGCATTTCTATCCAGCTTTCTGGTTCTATGCCCTGAAACTAGGCCAAATATGCTGAACTAGACATGACAAAGCAGGCATATGTATCTTAAATATGTGTCTGCCCCAGTCACAAATAAAGCAGAGGTGAGGTGGAGGTTTCTATTATTTCCATCAGGACTGGAGAACCTGTGCCTCCTCCCCCCCCCGAAAAAGGTTTTGGACTCCAGCTCCCATCAGCCCCAGCCAGAATGGTTAGTGGTCAGGAATGAGGGGCATTGTAGTACAAATATCTGGAGTGCAAAAGGTTCCTCCTCCTGGCTTTTAAAAAAAAAAACATTTTTATTAATTTTCCAACATAAATTTATACCAAATTAAACATCCAGTTCTCACTTAATCATTCTTTTAGACTTCCATCAGCATGTCTGACAATTCTCCGTGTTATCTCTTCATCTCACATTTCTCAATTTTATATTGCACTCTACCAATCTTAATCATATCATATTTTTTAAGCAATATTTCTATCAATATTTTTCACATAGCTTCTTGAAAACCAACAATTATTAATTGTTCATCACAAACATTTTTGATATACTCTGTAAATTTCTTCCAGTCCTCGGTGAATCTGGTCTCTTTGATTCCTGATTCTCCCCGTTAGTCTGTCCATTTCTGTGTATTCCATCAATTTCATTCTCCATTCTTCTCTTGTGGGCATTTCTTCCTGTTTCCACTTCTGCGCCAGCAAAATTCTGGCTGCTGTAACTGCATACAAAACTAATTTCACATCTTTTTTACTAATTTCATTACCCAATATTCCCAATAAAAAAGCTTCTGGTTTTTTAACAAATGTATATTTCAACATTTTCTTTAACTCATTATAAATCATCTCCCAGAAACTTTTCACCTTCTTACATTCCCACCACCCTCCTCCTGGCTTTACGCAAAGATGAAGTGTACTAACATATACAAACCACAAGGAAAGATAAGTTTTTTTAAAAGGCCAAAGTGAATTCTTACTTCTACTCTTGCCTCCCAGAATCTGGCAGCCCATGGCCATTTTTGCTATCTGGGAGCAGCAGAGGTATTGTCTGTCAGTCCAGAAGCAGGGATTATATTTCTGCACTAGGTTGGCATTGTAGCAGATCACTGCAGCAGGAAGGAAGGGTTACTATAGTTTCTGATCTTGTTTGAGTGATGGTAAACATTTTCAGAAAACAAAACAAAAAACCAGGATATTGAAACTCAGTTTGAAGTTGGTTCAACATCTTGGCTTTCTCCAGAGCTGCTAGCCATAGTTTTCCAATTCAGATGAAACAGGAAACAACTGTCAACGAGAACTTCCTGGCTTGTTTGCCAGCTTAGGTGAAGGAGGAAGTGAAGGGATTGCATGTGTGGGCAAAAAAAAAGGGTACATTCACATCATGCTTTAGTCAACTGATATATGATTATTCAAATGTGGTCAATCAGATTAAACAGAAGCAAGCAATGTTAATCTCCTCAAATGGTCCATTTGCTTAATCTTGGCCTGAAGAGGAAGAGTCTTGTGGCACATTAAAAACATGCACCCATCCCTGGCACTGCCTGATACTCATCACCAATCCCCACCACTCACCTCTCTGCCCCTTTGTAAGCTTATTTTGGGGTGCATCAGGATAGTGCTGGGTGAGTCCTAGAGGGAATTTTTGTCAGGGCACCCTCAATCTTTGTGCCAGCCCTGGTCAAGGCTTTACCACCTACCTAACCTATAAAGATGGAGGCATCTTGATAATGGACTTTCCTAAATATTACATTTATAAACCTGCCTTTCACCCAAGGAGGACAACGTGGCATATATCACACACACACACAAACACACCGCTCTCCCAATTTTATTATCACAATAACCCTGTGAGGCAGGTTAGGTTGGGAGGCATTGACTGACCCAAGGTCACCCAGAGAGCTTCATGGCTAAGTAGGGATCTGAAACTTGGCCTCCCAGATCCTAGTCCAACGAACAGCTAGCTTCCTTTCTCAGGTTTATCTGAGAGAAACCATGTAAACTCAAAGCAATGTAAAAGAAATAGAAACCAGTACAGCAATGTGCTCTATGTGGGGCTACCTTTGAACGTGACCCAGAAACTGCAACTAATCCAGAATGCAGCAGCTAGACTGGTGACTGGGAACGGCCACCGAGACCACATAACACCGATCCTGAAATACCTACATTGGCTCCCAGTATGTTTCCGAGCACAATTCAAAGTGCTGGTGCTGACCTTTAAAGCCCTAAATGGCCTCTGCCCAGCATACCTGAAGGAGCGTCTCCACCCCCATCGTTCTGCCCGGACAAAGCGTACACAGAGGTTAGACTATGTCTGGTCTATATAGAGCAGGGTTTCCCAAACTTGTGTCTCTAGCTGTTTTTGGACTACAACTTCCATCATCCCTAGCTAGCAGGACCAGTATTCAGGGATGATGGGAATTGTAGTCCAGAAACAGCTGGAAACCCTGTTACAGGCCATTCATTCTGATTTGTCTGCCGGGAAGTTATACAACAGTTAGCATTCATCTGGAATTCATCCTGATTTGCTTATAGGGCATGTATAGTCATTCTTCTCACACTTTTCAGGGTGCTTTGCCATCACTTTCCGAATAGCAAAAAGTCACCTGTGTGTGTATGCTTTTAAGTGGCTTTGTTGCAAATGGGCAAGGGATTGCTTTAATTCATTTCAAGTGTGCAAACCTAATTTTCCACTATGTGCCTTAATCATTCCTGCAAAATATTGTTCCTATTTAAAATACAGTCATACCTTGGGTTGAAGTTGCTTCAGATTGAGCGCTTTTGGGTTGCGCTCTGCGGCAAAATTCTTTGGTCCACTAGACCCAATTAGAGCGGCATGACTCAACCTCATTCATTTTTTGTTGTATATATTTCAACATTCCTAAGTTTGACCAAATTTCCCAGAGCTTCATTCAGGCACATGTTCCAATTTCTGTCCGATTGCTTCAAACCATAAACAGACTTGTGTAATTTCCACACAACACCTGGCTCATTGCCCTCAAACCCTGGAGGAGGTAACATGTACAGATCCTCCTTCAGGTCCGAGTTCAAATAAGCCACATCCACATCAAAGTGGTGCACTTGGTGCCCTCTTTGAGCAGCTACTGCTAAAAGCATGCGCAAAGTCTCACTCCGGGAAGTAGGAGCATACACTTTGGTGTAATGCAGCCCCTTCCGCTGCGTGAACCCTCTGGCTACTAGCCTAGCCTTGTACTGTGGTTCTCCAGACTCTGTGGGCTTAATCCTGTAAACCCAACGACAGCTCACGGCCTCCTTGCCCGCTGGCAGCTTTGTGGTGGAGAACACACCTAAGGACTTCATTGAGTTCAACTCCTTTCCCATTGCCGCTTGCCATTTCCTGGCTTCTGCCTCAGGCAGCTGTTGAACTTCCTCAAAACTCTCTGGTTCACACTGCGCTAAACCAACCCACACGCTAGTGACCTCGAACCTCTCAGGTGGTACCCGCTTCGTAGTGCGTGTGGAACGTTGGAGCTCTGTCTCAGGTGCTCCCTCTGACCCATTGGGGCCAGCTAGTGTGTCCTTGTCGTCAGAAGACTCCCCCTCTGACTTACTGCGTCTTCTGGCCTTCTGCACTTGACTAACGGGAGACGAAGGCTCACTTTTGGGCTCTCTTTTAACAGGCTGCGGAGATGCCCTTTCCTGTTGCTGACCCTGGTCAGAGACCTGATCTTCAGCAACAGGTTCAGCATCTATCTCTCCCTCCTCAGCAGAATCAGACAGACACTCTAAGAGAACATCAGGATTCCCATGGATCCGTGTCCACCCACTCTGCTCACAGAACTCAGCACTCCTGCTGACTAGAATCCTGGATTGATCGCCTTCTGGATAGGCAAATCTCCACCCCTTTGTTCCAGGCTCATACCCACAAAAGATCATTTTCCGGGACCTAGAGTCACCCTTCTTGCGTTGGGCCTTTGGCACAAGAACCCAAGCCTCGCAACCAAACACACGGAAGAAATGCACCTTGGGCTTCTTACCGTGCAGCAGGAAATAGGGTGTGTTCCCTACAACAGAGCTATAGGACCTGTTCAAAGTGAAGTTGGGTTCCCAGTCAGCCATCATTATGTTATGTCCAACATCTTGTGCCCATTTAATCATAGCAGATTTCACCGTTTCATCCTGAGTATTCCATTTCAACAGCAAGTTATACATCTTTGACAAAATCTTAGTTTTGGGTTCTAACAGTTCTGTTTCTAATTTTGATTTTTCCACCTGGAAGCCAATTTTCTTGTCCAAATTATATGCCTCCATTATCTGATAATAATGAAGCCAATCTCGCACTTTGTTTTTTAGTTTCTCAAAACTCTGCAATTTCAGTCTATCTCCCTCTTGTTCCAAAATTTCCCAATATTTCGGCCATTTGGCCTCCATATTGAGCTTTTTCAAGGCTTTTGCTTCCATCGGTGACAGTCACCTTGGGGTTTTGTTTTCCAATAAATCCTTATATCTTATCCAGACATTAAACAATGCTTTCCTGACAATATGATTCTTAAATGCTTTATGTGCTTTGACCTTATCATACCACAAATATGCATGCCATCCAAATACATTATTAAAGCCTTCTAAATCCAAAATGTCTGTGTTTTCAAGAAGCAGCCATTTTTTCAGCCAGCAAAAAGCTGCTGATTCATAATAAAGTTTAAGGTCTGGCAGGGCAAATCCACCTCTTTCCTTTGCATCCGTTAATATTTTAAATTTTATTCTGGGCTTCTTGCCCTGCCAGACAAATCTAGAGATATCTCTCTGCCACTTCTTGAAGCAATCCATTTTGTCCACAATTTGCAATGTTTGAAACAGAAACAACATTCTAGGCAATACATTCATTTTTATCGCAGCAATACAGCCTAGCAATGAAAGCTTCAAATTTGACCAAATTTCTAAGTCTTTTTTCACTTCCGCCCAACATTTTTCATAATTGTCTTTAAATAAGTTCCCATTTTTAGCTGTCATATTAATCCCAAGGTATTTCACTTTCTTAACCACTGTTAAACCTGTCTCATTCTGAAACCTTTCTCTTTCAATCACTGTTAATTTTTTCTCTAAAACCTTTGTTTTTAACTTATTCAGTTTAAATCCTGCAACTTGACCAAATTCTTGAATCAATTCCAAAACTCTTTTAGTACTAGATTCTGGCTCCTGTAATGTCAATACTAAATCGTCTGCAAAAGCTCTCAATTTATACTGTCTAGCTCCGACTTGTATACCTTTGACCAACTGGTCCCTTCTAATCATATTCAACAAAACCTCCAGGACTGATATAAAAAGCAATGGGGAAATGGGGCAGCCTTGTCGTGTCCCTTTTTCTATCTTGAATTCCTCCGTCACCTCATTATTAACAATTAACTTGGCCTTTTGTTCAGAATAAATTGCACCTATACCATTTTCAAATCCTTCACCCACCCCCATCCCCTGTAAGTTCTTCTTCATAAAGCTCCAAGAAATATTATCAAAAGCTTTCTCCGCGTCCACAAATATCAAAACTGCCTTAGTGTTGATATTCACTTCTAGTTTTTCCAAAATATTAATTATATTCCTCAATTTGTCAGACAAGTGTCTACCCGGGAGAAAGCCCGCTTGGTCTTTATGAATCTCTTCCATCAACACTTTTTCAATCTCTTGGCCAAAATATCTGCAAAAATTTTGTAATCTACATTAAGTAATGATATGGGGCGGTAGTTCTTAAGCTGAGTCTTTTCAGTCTCTGTTTTCGGTATAAGTGTAATATACGCTTCTTTTAACACATGCCTTCATCTTGCACCCCTCAGTGCACTCTGGCAGCTTCTGGTTATATTTCCAGCAGCTGTGAGACATTCTCCTGCGCCACAAATGCGCACACGAATTGTGTGTGGGAACGTTAGCACATTGCGCCTGTGCTGTCTCAGTGTCACCCTTACCTGCTGGAGGTGTTTCCAGAACATAGAGCCTGTTCTGACATTCAACACTGACCAGTTGCTTTTCCACCCCCGGAAATAGAACAGACATCATTTTCAAAGCAAACTTTATAGCCATCTTTTACAAGAGCAGAAACAGATAAAATACAACATTGCATTCCTGGCACAACGTAGGCTTCCAGCGCTGCCTGTAAAAACGAAACAAACACATTCCCAACAGTGGTTAATTGTCTCTGTGTCTCATCTGCAAGAGTGACAGTTTTCCCAGTTGAAACAGCCCTGCAGTTCCACGTTTCCACGCTGGCCTCCTCTCCTAGACTGGCTGCCATGGAAACCTGGCTGGCTGCCACGAGGACTTGGCTGACTGCCATGGGAAGCGAGCTTGGAAACATCCTGTCCAGCCTCTCTGGCTCTTCTCGGACAGGACCGATGCAGGTGTTCAACAGACCCGCAGACAAAGCAACGACGAGTGGAAAAAGCCTGAACTGTGCCTTCTGGCTTGGCCCCCCCCCCTCTGCTACCGGCAGGGCACCCTGAGCCAGCTCAGCCCTCTCTGAGACGGCGTTCTTCCTCGTCACACAAACGACCAGTCACATACTGCAGCGTAAGATCCGCTGGATTCATAGATTCCAAAGTTAGACACAAATTGTCATAGCTTTTGTCCAGAGAGCTGAGCAAAATATAAACTTTCAACTCCTCAGTAAAGTTGACTTGCAACAGTCTCAGCTTGTTGAAAACAGAGAGCATCTTAGTCACATGCTGTCTGATGCTATCACCTGGACGCAGCTTCAGCTCAAACAAGCTTCTGGTGGTGTGGATCTTTGCCCCAGCTGTGGTCCTGTGGTGCACTCTCTCTAGTGCCTGGTAGGCCTCCTGGGCAGTCTCAAGCCCCTCCACCAAAGGTAGCTGTGAGCCCTCCAAACTGAGCACTATAGCTCCCAGGGCTTTCTGGTCCCTCCTCTGTGAGGCATGGGCAGCTGCAACAACCGCTGCTGCAGCTTTGGCTGGAGCGTGTTGTGGAGGCCCTTGCGTCACCTCCCACAGGCCCTTGGCTACCAGCCAGGCCCTCAGCTTCCGGGACCACTCTTCTCAGTTGCTCCCATTTAGCTTCTCAAAAGGGACAGTGAAAGATTCCTGGCCATCTGCCATCTTCTTCCCCAGGGCTGAGCCTACTCATGTTCCAGCAGCTCCTCTTGGCACCCGGTCCTGAAGATGAGATCTTCCCCAGCGAGCTTCGCTGCCTCAAACGTTAGGCAGGAGCTCCAGCTGGCTTTTCCCACACACACAGGCACGACTTGGCAACAGCTTCCACAACTTGGGCCAAAACAGGAGCCAAAAACAGCTGACCCATAATCTGCTGGAATATAATGGCATCCAGCACGCTTCTCCCTGTGCCGATAGAAATCTTGAGCTCTCTTCCTCAGCTCTTAGCAGAGTTTTGCAGCAGCAGAAAAGGTGCCTTGTGTGTGGATAATAAATCAGAGACTGTATGTGGGCTTCTTGCTAATCTCTAACAGTCTTTAATGAGAAGAAAAACATCATAAATCAGCCCGGCGAGACAGCGGACATCCTCACGGCTCTCAGCCAAAAACGAAAGTAACTCACACACAAAGAAAGATTCCCGTATGTGAACAAAACAACGCCTCAGAATGTGAGACGTCACACAGAACTGTTTAACCCTGTAAGTTCTGATTCTCCTCACACATTTTACCTTTGTAAAATAAGCTAGCTTGTCCACACACCTTCTATTCTCTGGCCTCCATTCACACAATCAAGAGGAATTGTCAGAGTCCAAGGATGCATTCCGTCCAGGGCCAGGGAGGGAAGCAGGGGAGCTGGGTAGTGTTCCAATTGGCTCGTATACTTGAGGTTTCCCATGCAGGTCTAACACTGAAGCTGTGCACCTGATTTGGCAAGTGGCTCCTGCAGGAGCAGCAGGGGCATTTATACGCTGCTGAGCGTCTTCTTTTGTTTGCTAAACAGCATTAGCTGAAGCCTGTGGGTGGAGACTGATTAATAAACACGATCCCCAACAAAATTTAGGGCGCCTAGTGCCATATTGAGCTGCAGCTTTCCCTTGGAGCTTTAATCTATTAAGCGGCTGTGTAATTAATTGCTGTGGTGGTATGGCCAACAGGGGTACTGCACAGGCATCCTCTGGCAATGGAAGTGGGCCTGGCATACAGGGCGGGTCCCAAACTCCTGCCATGCAATCCCCAGGCTTTTGCCCAATTCTTTTTCTTTTCTGTTGAAACATTCTATCTGCAGTGTAGGCCAAGGGGCTCAGGGTCTTCTGCTTCAATGGTAGGTACGCAGGATTGTATTCCAGACACTCCACCTAGCATTTTGGAGCAACCGGGTACATCTGCCTCCGGTCTGAGTAGTGCACAGCCGGGCAGCAGTACAGGTAGTCACCCTAACACACGCTCTCAGTCGTCACGTAACAAAAAGTCTACGTCAAGTTCCGCAGGTGGTGGGACCTCTTCCACTAGGCCTAATCGCTCTGCTCCACAGCCGCAGGTTATAGATGTTCCTAGTGTATTCCAGGAGCCACCGTCTCAAAATACGCCCTCAGAGGGCGGTTCTGCTTCATCATCATCATCAGAGGAGGAGGCCCAGCCACAGCTAGAAACAACCGAAAGTGCAGGACTGGACCCAGCTGCCCCTGAGCCACAGGGAGGAAAGAGAAAGGCGAAGAAAAAACACACATCAAAGAAGACCAAGAAGAGCAAGCCTTCCGACACCGAGGAAAAATCAGGTACTTCCTCATCAGACACTGATAGTGATGCCCCCTTGGAGGTGTACTGGGGCCTCGGCGAGAAAATTTCTGGGGTCCCTTTGTGGGTGCATGAGAGGAGGGCTAACTCACATCGTAAAACGTTTAATGGGTCCTTGGAATGGAAGGGAGGTGCTCTGGTGGAGGACGTTAAAACGTCCACTAATGTGTCCACGGATTTCATTTTGGGTAATCACCTGTCCAAAAGAAAAAGGACCAAGATTCTTAATGGGGATTATGTAGATATGTTCACCCTACTTCCACCATTTAAAGTGTCAGGGAAGGGTGAAAAGAAGTGTACTTATGGGAAACGTAGGTATAGGACACCATGGGCAGAACGCAATTTCGAGAATTGGCTGGATGGGTTTCAGGTGTTCATGGGCGTGATTTCTGCTTGTTACCCCAAACGTGGTATGCATTTAGCTGCCTACATGGCCCACGTAAGAAGGGCATATGCTCTGGTCGGGGAGGCAGCCGCCTTATCTATGATGAAGACTTCTGCAGAAATGCTTCCTTGCTGCCCACTACCCGCTGGGACCTGAGGGACCAGAACTATTGGATGGAGCATGTGGGTCCATACGTGGAAAAGAAACAGCAGGACCCATATAAGTCCGGAAAGGTTGAGTTAAAACGACGTAGGCAGTGCTGGGAGTATAACCATGGAACGTGCGTGCGTCCAAGTTGTAAGTACCTGCATGAATGCGAAAAGTGCCTAGGCAATCATCTGGCCATATCTTGTTTCAAAGGTAAGCAGCCCTTTCGGGGTGGCAGGGGGCACTTCCACCAGGGGAATCGTGGTGCCCCTGGACCCTCCCAGGGCACAAATGGAAACCGCTAGTAATACAACCCTTAGTCTTGCCTTTTCACCAATCAAACTGCAACCTCTAAAAATTCTCCTTGATTTATACCCTAATAAACTGTTGGAAACTGGCCCCCTCGGGAAAGGCTGACTCCTCTTCCCAGGCACTCGGGGCCTGTTGCCGGCGATCTATCCTGGCTGGTTTCCGAACAGACCAGGGAGGTCTTCAATAAGCGACACCTCCCTCCTAAGAGATGCACACTCCCTTCCCCCTTGCATAGCAGCAGGAGAAAGAAAACAGTCTGAAAAGTAGTCTATATCGCTCTACTTTATTCAACAGACTGCACACTGTACAAAGACATGACTTCTCTCTCAGAGGCCTCCATACAACTGACTGACTCCACCTTCACAGGAACAACAGAAAGGTCTCAAGTTACACTGAGAACACAACTCTGAGAACAGCGTTGAACATCCGGTCCCACGCTCAGACCCATCATAAGAATCACATGATGTAAACAATGATCTGCTACTTCGCAGCTGCTGAGCACGCATATTACAACATAAACAAGCCACCAGGTACCTGTGGGAGGGGTTTTCCCTTGGTTTTAGAATCCCCGTTTCATTCACACCTAACTCCGGGAACCCTCCTAACCAGAAATCTGTAAAGGACATGCCAGATATCGCTAAAAAGAAAATTCAAAAGGAAATAATGGCTGGGAGGGTAGCTGGCCCATTCATAAAACCTCCTTTTGAGGGTTTACACATTTCACCTTTGGGTATTGTCCCTAAGAAGGCCCCGGGCGAATACCGCATGATACACAACTTTTCCTATCCAAAAGGAAGTTCAGTTAATGATGCAATTTCTCAGGAACTGTATTCAGTGAAGTACGCCTCCTCGATCAAGCGGTAAAACTTATTCTTAGATTCGGTAGGGGAGCCCTGCTAGCTAAGTGTGACACTGAGTCTGCTTTTCGTCTCCTTCCTGTTCACCCAGATGACTTCCGTTGGCTGGGTTTTAAATTCGAAGGGGCGTATTTCATAGATAAAGCCATGCCCATGGGGTGCTCAGTAGCATGTGCAGCCTTTGAGACCTTTAGCACATTTCTGGACTGGGCTCTTCGCTTTAAAACCGGTTCCGAGGGGTGGGACATTATTTAGAGGACTTTATTCTCGTGACAAGTAATGTGCCCGACTGCGTAGCATTGCTACAAGCATTTACATCCCTGGCAGAGGAGCTCGGCGTCCCGTTGGCGAATGACAAAACTGAGGGCCCAGTCACAACCATGACCTATTTGGGCATTGAGCTGGACACAGTCGCACAGACATCTCGCCTTCCCAAAGAAAAGTTAACTGCCCTTAAGGAGTTTATTTCGCAGCTGTTGCCCCTTAAGAAGGTCGCCCTCAGGCAGATTCAATCACTCCTAGGTCATCTTAAGTTTGCATGTCGGGTTGTGTCCCCGGGCCACCCATTTTGCGGGCGTTTGGCAAGGTTGTCAGCAGGCCTGCGGGCTCCCCAACACAGGGTGTGACTCTCAAGGGCGGTCAAGTCGGATTTGGAAGTTTGGCTTGAGTTTTTGGACAAGTACAATGGCATTTCACTATGGCAGAACACCCTGTCGCTGTAGGCCGAATTTCGGGTACAGTCCGACGTGGCGGGTTCCTTAGGGTTTGGAGTCTATTTTAGAGGTCAGTGGTGTGCGCAACCATGGCCCTCGACCTAGCAAGGTAAGCCTATAACGCGGGACCTCGCCTTCCTAGAATTTTTTCCTATTGTGGTTGCGGTACACTTGTGGTCGGAGCTGTTCAAGGATCACCGGGTATGCTTCTGGACTGACAACCAGGCGGTTGTCTCCATCCTGTCAAGGCAATCTTCATGTTCCCCAAGGGTTGCAGCATTGCTGCGATCCTTTGTCCTTTTATGCCTAAAGCTAAATATTTATTTTTCAGCTAAGTTAACCAGGTGTTAATAACGACATCATGGATGCTCTATCTCGTTTCCAGATGGATCACTTCCGCTTGTTGGCACCAGATGCACAGCAATTGCCACAACCGTTTCTGGAGCACCTTTGGAGCCTTGGGAGCGAGAAGTCCTGAAGGGAGTATTAGCATCTGTTGCCCCGTCAACTCTTAGATCATATAAAAAGGCGTGGTCAGACTTTTTGGCATTCCGTAATAAAATGGGGAAGGATAGGCGTGACACCCCCCTCCTGAAAAGGCTGAGATTTTAAAATACCTGGTGCATTTACGGGGGTTGGGACGTGCTGCGAAGACACTTAATATACAGACTGCAGCAATATCCTTCTTTTGTAAGGCCATGTACTCGGTTGACCCTTGTGCTGATTTCATGGTGTGGAAGGTGCTAGAAGGCTGGCGCAGGCTTCAACCCCCCCAGGACCGATAGTAGAAGGCCCATAACATTCGACATCCTATGTCAAATCCATAAAAAGCCAATGGCAATTTGTTGGTCAAAGTATGAAGCACGCCTATTTTCAGCAGCTTACTCCATCGCCTTTTTCGGAGCCTTGTGCATAGGTGAGGTGGTTTGCGACAACCAGCCAGGTTCCGTCGCACGTGGGATCCTCTTAAAGGATGTAACATTATCTCGCTCAGATCTGGTTCTCCATATCCGGAGCTCCAAAACCGATCAGCTAGGAAAAGGAGCTTTAATTCAGCTTTTAGCAACTCAAAAGAAGGGACCATGCCCAGTAAAGGATGCAAGACGATTCTTATATTTGAGACCAAACACCCCTGGCCCATTTTTCATACATGCAGATGGCTCCCGCCTCAGTAAACGTCAGTTTACGCGCGTGATGAGCAAGGCAATTGCTGCCATCGGTCTCCCCCCAGAGGAATTTGCGGCTCACTCATTTCGGATTGGGGCAGCCACTACAGGCCTACCAGCTGAAAGGATAAAGGATATAGGTCGATGGATGTCTGATCCTTTTAAGGGGTACATTTGGAGGCCTTTATGACTGTTTTCATCACCCCTGACCCCTCCTTGTTATGCTCTTTCCCTTTAGGTGGCATGGTTGTGCGCATTTGGATCATAGGCCATAGTATCGTCCACTGGGCCAGAAACCGAGCTGTCAGCCGTGGCCGTGGGTGTGGTTTAGATCTGCCAAAAAACATTGAAATATCCTGGATCACTCGCCGTGGAATGCGTTGGGCGGAATTTCTGCCTGCAGTGAAAGCTAGAGCCGCCACAGAAGGCCCACTGGAGGCACTGGTCATCCAGCTGGGTGAAAACGATCTGGCCTACCAGAAGGGCGTGACTTAATGTGGAATATTTTCAATGATTTTGAGGATTTGCGAATTTCTTTTCCGAACCTAATTATAATTTGGTCATCACTGCTAGAAAGGCGCACTTGGAGGGACTGCCGATGCCCTTTCGCTGTAAACAAAGCCAGGAAGATCCTGGAACGCTCAGTGGCTCGTAGAGTGGCAGCACGGGGGGTCATTGACCTCCCCCCCCCAACATCCAGTTCAGCAAGGTGGCCCTCTACTGCGAGGATGGCGTGCATCTTTCCGATGCGGAAAATGATGTTTGGCCGGCCGACATATTTGATGGGATTAGAGATTGGTTGCAGGGTATTGGCAGCGAGCTTTGCTCGAGTGACGGTTAGGCATTGGTGGAGTTATTGGTAGGAGTTAATTGGTATTGTTATGTAGATGTGTTGGGGGGGAGGAGCGCCATCACCTCCCCCAAAAATTGAAGGGTAGTCCGGTAAAGGATTCCGGGGGGCGTGGCCTCATCCAAAGCCTATGGAGGTCAGGGCCTAAAGCGCCCCCCCGAGCGGTGACCCCTGGGGAGCTCCTAGTTGATGTGCATCAGCAGGGCTCCCCCTGCTGGTGTTAACCCTTCCCGGTCTTCAAGCAAACATGCTGTAGCCGGTTAGTCGATAGGACCAATGCCTAAGCCAATACCGCTCTTTACCTGTAACCAATAAAGTTGTGGCCAATTTTAGCCCATTAACCTAAAATAATTGTGTCACGTGTCTTTATTCCTACTGGTGTGAGGCAGGAACTCACCACGCAATGAGGGAACCGCCAAAAGGTCCTTGGCGCTGGATCTCAGTGTCCGGGCTCAATAATGGGGGTGGAGACACTCCTTCAGGTATACAGGTCCGAGACCGTTTAGGGCTTTAAAGGTCAGCACCAACACTTTGAATTGTGCTCGGAAACGTACTGGGAGCCAATGCAGATCTCTCAGGACCGGTGTTATTGTTGGGATACTGCCAGGGAGACAAAGGCCATCATGCCTCCACGTCGATTCGGGACGATCCATCGATCTCCCGTAGATACAGTATCAGTCAATTAGCGACACAAGCCTCAGAAATAGCTTGCCACATTCCAGGGCTCATGCACGCTCTTTCAGCAGAGTTCGTACAACGAAAGATGCACTCAGGAGAGCATTATTTACAACTTTATTCAGCGTTGGTCAGAACAAAGA
Source organism: Podarcis pityusensis (assembly GCF_964106645.2). Taxonomy (NCBI): domain Eukaryota; kingdom Metazoa; phylum Chordata; class Lepidosauria; order Squamata; family Lacertidae; genus Podarcis; species Podarcis pityusensis. The sequence continues at coordinate 10,163,361 of NC_138045.1, forward strand.
AAAACATGACTGCCTTGCCTGTGTGTCAAGGCACAGAGAGAGACAACAGCTATATACAAAAACAGAAACTTCCTGTGAGCAGGAAATACGTAGGCTGTGACTCACAACAGCCTGTCCCCTTTTAAGGTGGAACGGAAATATCCTAACAGTTATATGGTCCAGACGGCCACTCCCAGTCTAGCTGCCGCATTCTGGATTAATTGCAGTTTCCAGGTCACCTTCAAAGGTAGCCCCATGTAGAACGCATTGCAGTAGTCCAAGTGGGAGAAAACTAAAGTATGCACCACTCTGGCGAGACAGTCCACGGGCAGGTAAGGTCTCAGCCTGAATACCAGATGGAGCTGGCAGACAGCTGCCCTGGACACAGAATTAAACTGTGCTTCCATGGACAGCTGTGAGTCCAAAATGACTCCCAGGCTGCGCACCTGGTCCTTCAGGGGCACAGTTACCCCATTCAGGACCAGGGAATCCCCCACACCCGCCCGCTCCCTGTCCCCCAAAAACAGTACTTCTGTCTTGTCAGGATTCAACCTCAATCTGTTAGCCGCCATCCATCCTCCAACCGCCTCCAGACACTCACACAGGACCTTCACCGCCTTCACTGGTTCTGATTTAAAGCAGAGGTAGAGCTGGATGTCATCGGCATATTGAAAGACACCCAGCCCAAACCCCCGATGATCTCTCCCAGCGGCTTCATATAGATATTAAAAAGCATGGGGGAGAGGACAGAACCCTGAGGCACCCCACAAGTGAGGGCCCAGGGGTCTGAACACTCATTCCCCCCACCACTTTCTGGACACGGCCAAGGAGGAAGGAGCAGAACCACTGTATAACAGTGCCCCCAGCTCCCAGCTGAATGAAGACCAGGGCATTGCACTTGAAATTATAAAGATTGGACCTTTGCCACTCACTGGATAACAACAACAACAACAACAACATTTGGATTACAATTGCCGGATCCGGCCCATGGGCCTCCTGAAACCGGCCCACAGCCGTTCCTTGGATTGGTGTGGGGGTTCCATACATTCCCCCCCGGAAAAAGTTTTGGGCGCCATTTTCTTTTTTTGGCGCCATTTCCCCCCCCTCACCGTGACGGAAACTCCACCCTCCCTCCTCCCGGTGCAGCCATAGGCCAATCGCCCGCAAACGATTGAGGTCCCTGGCCAATGGGCGGGTGGCTGCGTGTTACCGAGAGGAGGAAGGGGGCTGGGCTGAGCTGGCTCAGCATCATTTGCAGCAGCCCATACCAGAGTCTGCTGCTTGCAGCCTCCTCCCGTGCCACCTCCACCCGCGCCTCCTCTGCATGTGCCTCCCTTGCCTGCCCCATCCGTGCAGCTGTGGCCCGTGCCTCCTCCTCCACCACCACTCCTGCCTCCATTGCTGCTACCGCCAGCTCGGCATAGGAGCTAGGGCTGCAGCCGCAGGGCATGCGCTCCAGCCCCCGTCAGAGCTTCCTCTTGCCTCCGCTGCCAGCCTGGCACAGGAGCTGAAGCTCCAGCCACAGGGCAAGTGCTCCAGCCCCCCCCCATGGAGCTTCCTCCGTTGCCGCCGCGAGCCCCTGCGCAAGACACAGTGTCAAGAATGAGTTGTGAGTGCTAGCGGAGATAAGAGTCCGGGAATCCAGCCATATTTACAGAGATTTATTGCTATTTACAGTCAGCGTTGAAAGTCCGTTCCAGTCATGGCAAGTCAGTTGCCTTGACTAAATTTGCTTTCGGTTTCCCCAGCATAACCACTTCCGAAGCCCAGCCCCCCTCTTTCCTCTCTTACAAGAGTGGCTTGGCCCCGAAGTGCCTCCCCCCTCTCAGATTCATTGCCTCCTGACAGGCTTTCATCACCTTCCTTGTCTGAGGAAGAACAGCTGCTAATTACAGGAGCCTTCTCTCAATAAGTTCCCATTCTCTCCCCCTTCCCTGGCTCCAATTCCCTGACACACAGGTAAGCTGTGTGGGTTTTTTTGTTTTTTAAATATTGGATCTGTTGGATGGGGTCTGTGTTTTGCCTGTGAGGCTGCATGGCATGCTTTGCAAATTTATTTCTATGTGCTTTATATTGGATCTGTTGGATGGGGTCTGCGTGTGGCCTGTGAGCTTCCATGACATTTTTTGACCAGTCATTTTAATTGTACTAATAGCAATTTTCAATCCCTAGGAAATGATGTCCAAAAAAAGAAAAGTTGACTCTGAGTGCAGGGTCTTCAACAAACTGTGGACTTACGATTACTTCTTCATACAGTGCAAAGAAAAAGCTGTCTGCCTAGTCTGCCAAAATTCAGTGACTGTCTTCAAGGTGCACAATTTGCGTCAACACTACAAAACTTTCCACCAAGCTAAATATTCTGGTTTGGTCGGTGAATCGAGAAAAGCTGAAATATCAAAACTGAAAACTGGCTTGACAAGTCAGCAAAATATTTTTGTGAAGCAAAAACAGGAAAATATTTCATCGTTGCAAGCAAGTTATGAGGTTTCCATACGAAGGCAGACTCTTCGTACAGGGAGATTTTATTAAAGATCCAGACTAACGTTTTCAGGGGTATTTCAAACAACTTTATACACAGGAGAAGCAGAAAGAAATGGACATTGATCGATTTTTGAAAATAAATGGACTATACAAAATCTCTCAGGAAAAACAGCTAATGTTGAATCACAAAATAACGGATCAGGAGGTGGAAGGGGCCATCCAGAACATGCAATTAGGTAAATCTCCAGGACCAGATGGTTTGACTTCAAGATATTACAGATCTTTGAAAGAATGGTTAATACAACCATTGAAGGAAGTCTGCAATGAAATATTGGAAGGGAGAAAGGCACCAGAGTCGTGGAAGGAAGCTTACATTACACTTATACCGAAAACAGAGATTGAAAAGACACAGCTCAAGATCTACCGCCCCATATCACTGCTTAATGTGGATTACAAAATTTTTGCAGATATTTTGGCTAAAAGATTAAAAAAGGTGTTAGTAGAAGAAATTCATAAAGACCAAGCGGGCTTTCTCCCGGGCAGACCTTTGTCTGACAACATGAGGAATATAATTAATATTCTAGAAAAACTACAAGTGAATATCAATACTAAGGCAGTCTTGATATTTGTGGATGCAGAGAAAGCCTTTGACAACATTTCTTGGAGTTTTATGAAGAAGAATCTACAGGGGATGGGGGTAGGTCAAGGTTTTGAAAATGGTATAGGTGCAATTTATTCAGAACAAAAGGCAAAATTAAATGTGAATAATGTAGTGACAGAAGAGTTTAAGATTGAGAAAGGGACACGACAAGGTTGCCCAATTTCTCCATTGCTCTTTATATCGGTCCTTGAGGTTTTGTTAAATATGATTAGAAAGGACCAAGAGGTTAAAGGTATACAAGTGGGAGCTAAACAGTACAAATTGAAAGCATTTGCTGATGACTTAGTATTGACTTTACAGGAGCCAGAATCTAGTACTAAAAGGGTATTGGAACTGATTCAAGAATTCGGACAGGTAGCAGGTTTTAAGTTGAACAAGATGAAAACTAAGGTTTTAGAGAAAAACTTAACTGTGAATGAGAGAGAGAAGTTTCAGGAGGAGACAGGACTAACATTGGTTAAGAAAGTGAAATATTTAGGGGTTAATATGACTGCCAAAAATGTGAATTTATTTAAGGATAATTATGAAAAATGTTGGATTGAAGTGAAAAAGGATTTAGAAATATGGACAAATTTGAAGTTATCATTGTGAGGCTGAATTGCTGTGATAAAAATGAATGTGTTGCCAAGGATGTTGTTTTTGTTTCAAACATTGCAAATTTTGGATAAGATGGATTGTTTCAAGAAGTGGCAGAAAGATATTTCCAGATTTGTTTGGCAGGGCAAGAAGCCTCGAATAAAATTTAAGATATTAACTGATGCCAAAGAAAGAGGTGGATTTGCCCTGCCAGACCTTAAACTTTATCATGAATCAGCTGCTTTTTGTTGGCTGAGAGAATGGCTGCTTCTTGAAAATACTGACGTGTTGGATCTAGAAGGCTTCAATAATGCATTTGGCTGGCATGCATATTTGTGGTACGATAAGGTCAAAGCACATAAAGCGTTTAAAAATCATATTGTTAGAAAAGCATTGTTTAATGTTTGGATAAGATATAAGGAATTGTTAGAAAAGAAAACCCCAAGATGGTTGTCACCAATGGAAGCGAAGGCACAGAAAAAACTCAATATGGAGGCCAAATGGCCGAAATATTGGGAAATTCTGGAACAAGATGGAGACAGAATAAAATTGCAGAGCTTTGAAAAATTGAAAAACAAAGTGCGAGATTGGCTCCATTATTACCAAATAATGGAGGCATACAATCTGGACAAAAAAGTTGGTTTCCAGGTGGAAAAATCAAAATTGGAAACAGAACTGCTAGATCCAAAAATCAAGAATTTGTCGAGAATGTATAACTTGCTGTTGAAATGGAACACTCAGGATGAAATGGTGAAATCAGCTATGATTAAATGGGCACAAGATGTTGGACATAACATAATAATGGCTGACTGGGAACAGTTATGGACCACAGGTATGAAATTTACAGCATGTAATGCCCTAAGAGAGAATATTATGAAAATGATTTATAGGTGGTCCATGACACCAGTCAAGCTTGCAAAAATTTACCATTTGCCCGAAAATAAATGTTGGAAACGTAATGAGACTGAAGGTACATTCTTTCACCTTTGGTGGACATGCCCAAGGATTAAGACATTCTGGGAGATAATTTATAACGAAATGAAAAAGATATTCAAACATACCTTCCTGAAGAAACCAGAGGCCTTTCTCCTGGGCATGGTCGGCCAATTGGTGCCAAAGAAGGATAGAACTTTTTTTATGTATGCAACAACAGCAGCAAGAATACTCATTGCGAAGTATTGGAAGACACAAGATTTACCCACCCGGGAAGAATGGCAGATAAAGTTGATGGACTACACGGAACTGGCAGAAATGACTGGCAGAATCCGAGACCAGGGAGAAGAGTCGGTGGAAGAAGACTGGAAAAAGTTTAAAGACTATTTACAGAAATACTGTAAAATTAATGAATGTTAGAAAAATGTTGGAATGAAGTTATATGGCTTTAGTAGAAATGTTATAAGGAATTAAGTACAAATAGATTAATAGAGTATTAAAGGAAAAAATAAGGTTAGAATGTGTTAAGATAATTATAGGATAGAAAACAGAGGAAGATGGAAAGGAATTGCTGAAACAATTAATAGAAGTGGAATACAAAAAGGGAGGTGTGAGGAGGTCGTTGAAATAAGTGAATGAAAATTAAGATATTGAAATTGTTTGATGTGTTCTAAACTGTTTTTGTTTTGTTTTGTTAGTTTAATGTGTTAGTGTTATGCAGTGTTTTTGTATTGTATTGTATTGTTCATTTTTTTTGTAGTGTTCAAATTGTTGGAAAAGTAATAAATATTTTTTTTTTTTTTTTTTAAAGATCCAGACTAACAGATGAACACTTGCATCACTTGCTGTGAATAGCAGTGACTAATATGGAACGGGATATCAACCATCTCATCAGCCAAATGCAGGCCCAAACTTCCCGTTGAAATAATTATAAGTTTTTGTTGATTAAAATTGTTCTTTATGTTAAATATTGTATTGTTTTCCTGTTTTTTGTTCACTACAAGTGCAATATGTACAGCGTACATAGGAATTCGTTAATCCCCCCCCCCCAAAAAAAAGTCCAGCCCACCACAAGGTCTAGGGACAGTGGACCAGCCCATGGCTCAAAAAGGTTGCCTACCCCTGCTCTTAAACAATTTTAAATTTGTATTTTTGTGAAATAACTTTAATTTTTTGTATATAAAAGCTGTAGATTTGCTTGCTGTTTGGATTAGCAGTTGTATTAGGAGGTGTCAGGGCTTTGGGAGGTAAAGAGAAGACGTTACTGGTAGGTTTGGAAGTGGAATTTTCCAACTCTGAGCCTTTCAGTGGGAAAGAGATAAGAATAAGCAGCTCTGACCTTGAAGTTGGGGGGACTGAAGTAATTGTTTTGAGAACAGCTATGACAGAAAAAAGTAAACAGGAACTGGCTATGGCAACAAGACAGAAAGCTGCAGGCAAGAGAAGAGCCTCTGCTCAGGAGGTAAGGTAAAAGGTAAAAGGAGAACACAGAAAAAATGGCTAAATCTGATTTTTCAGAACTTATGGCCTTACATTTTGCAGAATTTAAAAGGAGAGTGGACCAGTCAATGGAGAAGTTAACTAGGGAAGTAAAAGCTGACATTCAGAACAGTACTGAAGTGCTCTCTCAGAAATTTGACAATTTAGATGAAAAAGTGAATTCTCTAGAAGCCAAAATTGAGAAATTGGAAAAGTCAGCGGGGGAGGGGGAGGATATTAAAACAGAACAAGGGGCGATGGTGGGGGCCATAGGGGGGGTCACACTAACAGATAGAATGAACTGGAAAAACAGCTGCTGCTTCTTCAATTAAAGCAGAATGTTAACATGGTTCAAATAAGGGGATTACCAGAAAATGAAAAAGAGTAAGGCCTTGCCATGTATTTGAGCAAGATCTTGGCAGATTTGTTTTGTTTTTTAAAAAATAATATTTATTGATAGTTTCAAGATTACAAGAAAAATAAAAAATAACAGACAACACTACAATACAAAAACAGAAAAAAGAAAAAGATGACAATAAAAAAGAGAAAAGCACAAAATGTAAAAAAGAGAAAAAAGAGAAAAAAACACAAATCCCAAATTGCGTATCCATTATTTCCATTTGCTTGTTTCATTGACCTCCTCACACCTCCATTTTTGTATTCTAATTTAATAATTTTTTCAGCAAATTCTTTCCATCTTTCTCAATTTTTGTTATAAAATTTATCTTAACAATTTAACCTAATAATTAACTCAACAAATCCTTACCATCTTTCCCCATATTCTATTATTCAGATTACCTTAATTTATTTAACCTTATCTTACCCCTAAGTGCCTTAAAACTTAAATCTTAAATTTCAAATACTCCTAATATCATTTCTGCTAGAGTCGTATAATTTCATTCCCACATTTTCCCTAATATTCATTAGCTAATTCTAAAATAAAAAAGTTTCCATTATAAATTCGCTTCCAATCATCATCCAGCGTCTCTTCTTCCTGGTCTCGGGTCATGTCAGTCCTTATTGTCCTTATTGTCCATTCCGTCTAGTCCATCAACCTGGAAGCCTTATGTCCAAGGCCCTTAAATCTCTTCCATGTCCCTTCTGCAATTCTTCTTCATCTTGTTTGTGCTTGCCCTTTTCCTTGTCTCTTATTGGTCTCTGTCTTAGTTTCTTTCCTTTCTCATTGAGGAGTAGGTCTCTGGGGGATTCCAGCCGAAAATTATCTCCATCGCCCTTCATCCAGCTCACCCATTCCCCACAGTCCCACTCCCCACAGTCCTCGATGTAATCCAAAATGAATTTAAACTCAAATTTCAGAGTCTCTCCAAAGCTAGAAGTCTCCTCATCTCCAGACTCCCCTTGGCCCACTCCAGCTTCAATCTTCAATGACAGTGACTTATGCTCCTGTAGGACCTTTGGTCTCTCCATTTGTACTATTTGAGGTGCAGCCACATCCTCCTCCGTTGTCAACTGCGCTTGCCCAGTCGGTACGGGTTGATAGGTTGGTTCTTGGATGATTTCTGTATCAATGTTATTAACCACAACAGTCAAATCCATTTTCTCATTCATTAAGTCCATCTTTTCATGCATCTGTTCCAGCAGAGTATTTGTCTTGCATAGAGCAAGCAGCCAGTCTTTCTCCCAGCTCATCTTTATTCAAGGTCGAAAAAAGTCTGTTCCCACAATCTTTATCTCACAGATGTTGGGTCTCAAATATGCTGCAACAACAATTTAGCAAGCTCCCTCTAGAGGAGACAATCCACTTGTAGCCATTTTTTTTTTAAAGACAAAGGAAAGTTACTTTCACTTTTCAGATATTTCAGACGTTTTTCAGATATTTTGTTTCTTTAAGATGCAAAAGGCAACATTAGAATCAACTTGTTTCTCTTCACTGGCTATCTGTCAAAGTGTTGTCAATGAACCTCAGCAACAGTTTCTGTCTCTGACACCCCGTTCCCAGGTTAGAGACGATGGAAACTTATCCTTCTTCACTCCCTCTCCTGCTAGAGTTAAACAGAGTCCCCCCCCCTTTTCTCCTGCTTCCAAGGGGGGTTTCAGTGGTTCTAAATGAAGGAAATTTAGTCCTTTTTTGACAGCTTCCCAGCTTTAGCTTGCAAAATTTTTGCTTTAGTCTATATACAAAGAAACGGAAGGCAGACTTCCTGTTTACACCTTCCCGCTTCGTTACCAAATTAAAACAATTTCTTGATCCAATTTTCCGTTTCTACTCACGGGTACTTGTTTTAAGTCCAATTGTCCACAGGAAAAAGTCAGCGCTCTCTGGCAATGGCTGTGCGGCTTCACTCCGTGAAAGTAGCAGTCAGTTCGTAGCACCGCGCTTCTCACCCCACTTCGCTCCGGAGCCCCCAAATGGGATTCCCCGCGAGTAGGGGGGCGCTTCTGGTGCCCTGCCGAACCCCACGTTCCCAGGCTTCCTCCGCCTGGGATTTCTAGCGTGTCCCCACCTTCACCGCGGCGGGAAGACCCAGTTTTCACGGAGCCCGTTCCTCCGGTCGGAGGAACTCCGCCATTCACCAATGGCGCTGACCCGGAAGTCAAGATCTTGGCAGATTTGATGGGGGAGGGCCAAGTCGGGATGGACGAATTAATTGAAAACATTTATAGAAGAAGAAGAAGAAGAAGAAGAAGAAGAAGAAGAAGAAGAAGAAGAAGAAGAGTTGTTTGGATTTGATATCCCACTTTTGTTGCGTTCTGAGGCCAAAGGAAGGAATGGACCCTGATTAAAATAAGACAAGAGGCTTTGACCTGCAAGGCTCTCAGAGAAAGTGCATCCAACACACCCCTCACCAGGCCATTTTATTAGCAAAAGAATCCTTTACACAGTGCTCGTAAGAACCAATCAGATTTCCTCTGAGAATTCAAACAAACCTCAGGTGGGGACAAAGTTAAACTATAAACACTAGTTAGGCATGCATACTCTGGAGTAAATGAATGAAAACTACAAAGGAGCGAATACAGCAACCCCGGAGCTCATAAAAAATCAGTACACATGATAAGAAGGATGGCCAGGAGGACAGTGACCATTATCCCCTTAATGTGAAACCTGTTTCCTGGCCCTAAGATTAACATCCTAAGATAAATATATAAGAAAGCTACATCGAGGAAACTGCCCATTATCTTTGAGGACCCAGGACGCCTGCCTGTCTAAGTGTGTAGGTGACTTGTGAAGAAGAGAGGAATGGAACAGGGATGCAGGGGTGTAGATTGATCAAGAATCATATCTGTGATAAATATAGGGGTTGCTCGTGCGTAAGTTGCCGCCACTCCTCACTAGGTTGCCTTGTTAAACCCTTTCTGTCTGGACAGCCCTTCACTTCGTGGCTGTTTCAGTCGCTAGCAGAATCCGTCAGTGGGCGTTTCTTAAACCTTTTCCAGCATAAAAGCTGTTTGACGCCAAGTCTCCTCCTACTCTCCCTGCGCGGAAGTCTTCTGCGCAGGGAGGGTGTGGGTAGCGGAGGACCCGTGCTCTCCCCGCTGGTCTCCGGCGAGGAGTCCTGGAGCCCCCTCGCCGATTCCCCCATCTGCCCCCCCTTTATCCCTGGTGTTACGCTGATTTCCTTCCCCAGCTGATGAGCTGCCTCTCTCCCTGCTGGGCCCTTCTCCAGCATCGCTTGGGAGCCCTGCCTCCGCCTCTGGCTCCGATGTCAGTTCCCTGACATCCCCCTCCCCCCCAGGACCCCCTCCACCCCCGGCCCGACCTTTTGATCCAACTTCGTCCCTTTCCTCGGTCGCCGATGCGGGGAATCCCCGGAAGGAGCTGTCGCCATCCTCTGAGGATTCAAAACCCGCTTCCCACCCGCTCCAATCTCTTTCCGCGGGGTGGGCCTCCCAGTCTGATTCCTCTTCCTCCGAAGCCTCTCCTCCCTCCTCTTCGGAGGCAGAAAAACCCACAAAATCCTCTTCATCGTCTGTGGTTCCAAATTGCTCCTCCCAGAATCTCGTTAGTTGTTTGGGTTTGTCCGGGAATAGGCTGTGGAATTCCTCCACAAGATACCAGTCATTGATTGCCTCCGCGTGTTTTCCGACCCGTGTTCTCCCTCCCAAACTACCAGGTACTCCACCTGGCGCCCTCGCCACCTTGAATCGAGTATTTCTGTGGCCCGGTTGTGGTGTTCCCTCTCCTCTATCTGCGGGTGTGTGGTGACTTCGCCTTCCCGCCCCGGGACTCCCCGCCCCTCCCTGTACGGTGAGAGTAGGGACCTATGGAACACCGGGTGTATCTTCATGCTGTCAGGCAACTTGAGCTTGAATGCCACGGGGTTCACCTGCTGTGTTACCTCAAACGGCCCCAGCCGCTTTGGCTGCAACTTCTTGCACCCCCCCTTAAAGGGTAACCCTTGGGTTGACAACCCCACCCGGTCCCCCACCCGTATGGTCTCCCCTTCCCTACGGTGCTTGTCTGCCTGCCTCTTGTAAATTTCCTTGGCCTGTTCTAAGTTCATCTTAAGTTGCTGGTGCAGGGCCTCCATTTCTTCCACAAACTGCTCTGCCGCTGGTACGCTCCACCCTTCCTCCCCACTCCCCGGGAAGGCCCTGGGGTGACACCCATAATTGGCCATGAACGGGCTCATTCCCGTGGACACATGTTCAGCGTTATTGTACGCAAATTCAGCCAGCGCTAGTTTCTCTACCCAATCGTTCTGCCTCTCGCTGACGTAGCAGTGTAGGTATTGCTGGAGTATACTGTTCGCTCTTTCTGCTTGCCTGTTGGTTTCCGGATGTCTCGCCGTCGAGAAGCCCACCTCTACCTGCAGCAAGCTCATGAGCTTCCTCCAGAACCGGGAAGTAAATCGTTTCCCGCGGTCGGAGATGACCCTCGAGGGCATCCCATGCAACCTGAAGATGTGATCCACAAACAACTTGGCTGTCTCCTCTGCTGTCACCGAAGGTGAGCAAGCTATGAAATGGCACATCTTCGTCAGTAGATCGACTACTACCATGACTGCTGTCTTCCCCCGGGACTTGGGCAAATCTGTCATAAAATCAATGGACACCACCTCCCAGGGTCTTCCCGGCGTGGGTAAGGGTTCCAGTAACCCTGCGGAGGCAGCCCTCTCCCCCTTTGCCCTTTGGCAGCGGTTGCACCCCCGTACATATTCCCGTACATCCTCCCTCACCCTTGGCCACCAGAACTGCCTGGTGACGAGCAGCATGGTTTTGTGCTGTCCAAAGTGCCCAGCTGTGGGGTTGTCGTGGAGTTGTTTGAGTACCTTCCCCCTCAGGGTCTCCCCCGGTACATACAGCGCCCCCTTATAGTACAGCATCCCTTCCTTTCCCTCAACCCCCAATGGTTTTCTCTCCCATCTCGGAGTTCCCGGATTTTAGTTTGAGCGAACACGTCGTTTCTAGTAAGCCCGGCCAGTTCTCGTTTCCCAACCAAGGCTCCCCCACACACCCATCGGTCCTCGGGGATCACGTGTCGTATCTCCGGCGGTTCCTCTCCTTCCATGTACTCCGGCTTCCGGGAGAGAGCATCTGCTCTTACGTTTTCCTCTCCTGGCACGTATCGGATCTTGAAGGAAAACTTGGAGAACTCCTGTGCCCATCGAATCTGTCTCTGGTTGAGTACTCGTGCGGTCCTCCAGTATTCCAAGTTCTTGTGATCAGTACAAACCTGGATCTTGTGCTGCACCCCTATTAGCAGATGTCTCCATCGGCGAAACGCCGCATAGATCGCAAGCAGTTTGCGGTCATACACCGTATAGTTTTGCTCCAACTTGCTCAGCTTCCTCGAGAAAAAGGCACACGGCTTCCATTCCTGCTTGCTCCTCCCTGGTTGCAAAAGAACCGCCCCAATGGCTCTGTCGGACGCGTCGGTCTCTAGCCTCATGGGTTTCTCCAGATCCACGTGCAGGATCTGCTCTTCCGAAGCGAACGCCTTCTTCAGTCTTTCAAAGGATTGCTGGGCACTTTCTGTCCAGACGAACTTCTTTTTGCTACTGAGACAATCTGTGATGGGCGCTGTCAAGTGGGCGAAGTTCTTGATGAACTTCCTGTAGAAGTTGCTGAACCCTAGGAACCTCTGCACATCCTTCCAGGTTTTGGGGGCCTTCCATTCCAGCACTGCCTGAACCTTGTTTGGGTCCATAGCTAGGCCTTTGTCTGACAACTTGTACCCCAGAAACTCGACTTCTCTGGCGTGAAACTGACATTTTTCCAGCTTGACCCACAACTGGTGCTTCTGCAGTCTCTTTAGCACTTCCCTGACGTCGCTGACATGTTGCTTCTCATTGTCCGAATAGATTAAGACGTCGTCCAAGAAGGCTACGCAGTTCTTGTACAGCAGGGACCCCAACACATGGTGCATGAAAGCTTGAAAGCAGGCGGAGCCCGACTGTAATCCAAAAGGCATAACTAGGTACTCAAAGGCCCCCAGGGGTGTGAACTTTGTGGTCTTCCATTCGTCCCCCTCCCTCATCCTAATCAAATTGTAGGCTCCCCTGAGGTCCAGCTTGGTAAAAAAATTTCCCTGCCTCACCCGTGTTAAAATGTCGTCAATCCTGGGCATTGGGAAGGTCACGGGTTCTGACACCAAATTGACGGCCCTGAAGTCCACAACGAGCCTGGGTTGATTAGTATCTTTTTTGTCCACAAAGAACACCGGACTGCCCCCCACCGCTTTTGATTCTCTTATGAAGCCTCTTTTCAGGTTCTTGTCAATAAATTCCCGCAACTCCTTCATCTCCCTGTCTGACATGGCATACAGTTTACCCACCGGCAGCTGCGCCCCCAGGAGCAAGTTGATTTGGCAGTCAAAGGGCCTATGGGGGGGGTAGTCTATCCACCTCCTTCTCGCTGAAGACCTCCTGCAGGTCAGCATATTGTGGTGGCACCTCCCCTTTCGGCTCCACAGCTATCCCAGCCACCCTGGCCACGGTCATCCTTGGGGTTTCCCCCCCTAGACAGTGTTCCAAGCAGTAAGCTGACCCAAAGGTGACCGTCCGCTGATGCCATGCCACTACTGGATCATGTAGTGCCAGCCAGCTCATCCCTAATATTATTGGGGGTCCTGCCAGTGTGGCTACGTGAAAGGCAATGGTCTCCGTGTGCCTGGAAACCCTCATTCTCATTGATGGGGTCTGGTGTGTCACTTCCCCTCCCAGAAGCTCCCTGCCATCAATGGTGGTCACTTGCAAGGGAAAATCCAGGGGCAGCAGGTGGAGCTGGTGCTCTAGGGCGAAGTCCTTGCTGAAGAAATTGCAGGAACTGCCTGAATGCAACAGCCCCTTCACCTTGACTGGGTGCCCATTCGGGAGTTCTAGCACCACTTCTATGGCTATAGCCGCCCTGGGGGGGTCTGGCTGGGGCACTTTTATTGGTTGCTGGCCTGGCTGCTGTGCCCGCTGAGTGGCAGCCAAGCGTTGGCGTTTCCCTGCTCCTGCCCCTTTCCCCCCTCCTCCTCACCGCCAGCAGCTCCCACCATTCCTTGCCAAGCCTTTCTTTGAGGGCAGACCCTGGCAAAATGTCCTGGCCGCTGGCAGAGGAAACACTTCTTGGTGGTTTTCCAATCCTTTCCCTCCCTCTTGCGACCTTCACTGGAGTTTGAAACCTCCCGCGCACGCGCGCCATCTATTTCCCTAGGCTATGCCGGCGGGGAAGGCTGCCTCGGTATTTCAGGAATGCGGTAGTCATGGCAACGTTCCCCTCTCCCTTCGCGCTTCTCCTGAGCCCGCGCTTCCTGTCTTACGCCAATCGCAAGCACAGCCTTGGTCAGCTGATCCATCGACTGCGGGCGTGGCGCGTGGGAAAGTTCGTCCTTCACCTTTGGGGACAACCCCTCCTCAAACAACATTTGAATGGGTTCCGAGTCCAATTCCCACCCGAGTCGGTGGACTAACATTGCAAGTGGTACTTAACTTGGGGCCAATACTTCCATTTGGAATTCCATACTCCCGTGGAATGACAACAAAAACAGGCCTTTTGTGGTTATGGTGTATCGGATGTATCGGTAGGGGGTGTCAGTCATTTCAGAAGGTGGGGCTGCAAAGAGGCCACTCTGATTGTACAGTAGGCCTGCCAAAACAACATCAGGATCCTTGATTAATCCTGGTATAGGGGACATGTCTGCTACCTTCCTTGGGTGTTCATAATATAAGGTAGCATTCTCCCCATATATTTGGAACATGTGTTCAGCATGCTTTATAAAGGCATTACCCACTACCATTGGGCCTCTCTGGAGCCACAAGCACATCAAGATCAACAGGAGCTTCATTCTCATTTTCCCCCTGTAGGCCTTCAGGGTTGAACCTTATCAGTTCTGGCTCTGGGTTGGTGTCACTACTGTGATCCTTCTTGTATATGCAGAACAGAATGATCAGGACCAGAAGGAGTGAAGTTGCAACAATTATATAAGGTAGCAGGTACCAGAACATACCTTTAGGTGAGATTAGCCCCCTGCTCGGCCGCACCCAGTGGACTTATTAGTGGTCCCTGGGTTCTGGTTGGGCTGGTGGGGTCAACTCACACTGTATACACTCTGCAACTGCTACCTTGAAGGGACCTGTGGGCGGTGGAGGGAAAAAGGCTACAGTGACCAGTATGGCGCGGGGAAATGCCCCTTGGGGAGGTGGGTAGGAGAAGCTGCGTACGGCTCTCCTTGGTTCCCCTGGCATGTACTCTTTCCCTTGTATGTGAAACTATTGTCTTGGACCTGCTTGTGCCCAATCTGGTATGTAGAATTCCCAAAAAAAGAAAGGGATGTAACAACCGTATGCAGTTACCCAATCCACCCACTTATCACGAATGTCCCACCTTTTATCTGCCCTTGTTATTGTTATTTGTACTAAGGGTTTATATGCAAAGTCTGGCTGAAATCTGGGATTGACTGATATTTTAACTGGTAGGGGTCCTCCCATACGCTGGTGCAGCTCCCAAATCTTCCTGTGTGCGTAGACTCACTGGCTTCCAGGTGCAGTGAGAGCAGACCTGTAGTCCCGATGCCCGTGCTCCTGCCCGCCTCCGGAGGGACTAGGTGCAAGGGTTCCTGGTGAGCTTCAACTTCAGAGGGTCAGACGGGTTCAGCTCACAGTTCCAATGACCCTCAGACCGCTTCAGACGAGAATGATGAATCCACGGGGTTACTTCCACTACCTTTACCGCTGTAGGCGTGGCCAGCAGCACTGTGTAGGGACCTCTCCACCAAGCCGTCAGTGGTTCGCTTTTCCACTCTCGTACCCAAACCTGGTCTCCCGGGCGGAAAGGATGGACTGGATCGGCCAGGCTGATGGGCGTGCGTTCGAGACACCACCTGTTTAAATCAAGAGAAATACGACAAAGAGCCTGGATTTGCTCTGCTGTTATCTGCCCCCCCCACCTGAGTTAAGTCTGCTGTAATTCCTGTGGCTATTGGAGGGGGTCTCCCATACAAAAGTTCGAAAGGGGAAAGTTTCAGTCTCTTTGTTGGTGAACATCTGATCCTAAACAAAACTATAGGCAACAAGTCTACCCATTTACAATGAGTTTCCTGGCACAATTTTGCTAACTGTGCTTTGAGAGTCCGATTCATCCTTTCTGTTTTTCCTGAGCTTTGAGGTCTATAGGCCACGTGTAGTTTCCATTGTATTTGTAAGGCTTTGCATACACCATCCACTATTGATGCAACGAAAGCTGGACCATTGTCACTGCCTATACATCTTGGTAGACCAAACTTTGGGATGGTTTCTGTTAGGAGGCGTTTTACGACTTCCTGGGCCTTTTCTGTTCTAGCGGGATAAATTTCTGGCCAGCCCGTGAGAGAACATGTAAAGACCAAAAGCGCTTTAAAACCTTTTGCCTTGGGCATTTCCGTGAAATCCACTATTAAATTCTCCATTGGCATTAATCCTGTTTGCTGTATTCCTGGTGGAGGTACTGGGCCTTGCTTGGGCTTGTTTTTTACACACAGAAGGCATGCACGTGACACTGCTTCGGCCAGCTGGGATATCCTAGTTATATAAAATTGTCTATTCAGGCTTTCCCGCAATGCTGTGGCCCCATAGTGAGTGGACTCATGATATTGTTTTACTATGTCCCTGCCTAAGGCTTCTGGGACAAATACTCGCTGGTCTGGTAGGATAAACCATCCATCCTGTGGTGGGATTCTGTACCCCCCTTCTTGTAGGGCCCATTTTGCTTCTGCCTCTGTGTAAATGGGTTTTATTTGCTCTACATCAACTGCTGTAGGAAAAAGAAGCGGTTATAGAGGCAGGTGGCGGTGGTAATAAAGCAGCCCGTTTTGCAGCTAAATCTGCAAATTGATTTCCCTTTGCTGTTTTTGTGGTTTCCTTGCTGTGGCTTCGGCAATGTATGACCGCAACCTTTCTCGGAGCCCATACAGCTTCCAAAAGAGCCTCTAATTCCGAGCCATGTTTCAGAGCTTTTCCCTTTGCTCCAATGAGCCCCTTTTCCCTCCACAAGGCTCCGCGGGCATGTAAGGTTTAAAAAGCAAACTTTGAGTCTGTGTAGATGTTTGCGCGACAGCCAGCTGCTAGCTGAAGAGCTCTGGTTAAAGCCACAAGTTCTGCTTTCTGCTCTGAGGATGAAATTGGCAGAGGCCGTGCTTCAATGACGTCAGTTTGAGTAACCACGGAATATCCAGCCCTCCTTTGCCCTTCCTTTATGAAACTGCTTCCATCTGTGAAATATTCTACATCCGGGTCTTTTAAAGGCTCATCCTGCAAATCTGGACGGCTAGAGTAAATTGCGTCCATTACTTGAATGCAATCATGAGGCTCATGGTCCACTGACTCGGGAAGGGGTAGCAAGGAGGCGGGGTTCAGGGTGTTTACAACTTGCAAATGTACTTATGGGTTACCACATAAAAGCCCTTGGTATTTTGCCATGCGCTCGTTGGAAAGCCAATAACTTCTTTTGTATTCCATTAATGTTAAAACAGCATGAGGCACATTCACATAAATTTCCTGTCCAAAGGTGAATTTGAATGCCTTTTTGACCAACAAGGCTGTTGCAGCTACTGATCTCATACAAGGTGGCCATCCTTTTGCCACTGCATCCAGCTGTTCTGACAAATAAGCTACAGGTCTCTTCCAACTTCCCAATACCTCAGTCAAGA